>NW_026136717.1:486481-1086481 GCF_905237075.1 Dicentrarchus labrax
TTATGCCAGTGTGAAGCTTTGCAAGTCCAGAATGAATTATTCTGTGGTCAAGTGTGCCCTCTTTTGTCGAAAAAAGTGTAACTTCAGTTGGAACACAGAAAACCACTCTATAATGTACAAGTCACCGCTGTGAGGCTTCCTGAGGTGGAAACTGGCACATAGGTGCTTCTGGAAGAGAATGGCAGCTTGTGTGAAAAAGCTTGTTTTCTCAGCCTGAGAAGCTCATTCGGCACACTTAGGTGGAAAAACACCAAAGTCCCACAGAATTGCATGTGAAACAAGAAAAAAGCCAGAATTACATGGGAAACGCAGAAAAGTCACTTTTAATAGTTTTGTGCATTACAGCCAAACTAAGTGACAGAGCCACACCAAACCACTCTATAATGTACAAGTCGCTGCTGTGAGGCTTCCTGAGGTGGAAACTGGCACATAGGTGCTTCTGGAAGAGAATGGCAGCTTGTGTGAAAAAGCTTGTTTTCTCAGCCTGAGAAGCTCATTCGGCACACTTAGGTGGAAAAACACCAAAGTCCCACAGAATTGCATGTGAAACAAGAAAAAGCCAGAATTACATGGGGAAACGCAGAAAAGTCACTTTTAATAGTTTTGTGCATTACAGCCAAACTAAGTGACAGAGCCACACCAAACCACTCTATAATGTACAAGTCGCCGCTGTGAGGCTTCCTGAGGTGGAAACTGGCACATAGGTGCTTCTGGAAGAGAATGGCAGCTTGTGTGAAAAAGCTTGTTTTCTCAGCCTGAGAAGCTCATTCGGCACACTTAGGTGGAAAAACACCAAAGTCCCACAGAATTGCATGTGAAACAAGAAAAAGCCAGAATTACATGGGAAACGCAGAAAAGTCACTTTTAATAGTTTTGTGCATTACAGCCAAACTAAGTGACAGAGCCACACCAAACCACTCTATAATGTACAAGTCGCCGCTGTGAGGCTTCCTGAGGTGGAAACTGGCACATAGGTTCTTCTGGAAGAGAATGGCAGCTTGTGTGAAAAAGCTTGTTTTCTCAGCCTGAGAAGCTCATTCGGCACACTTAGGTGGAAAAACACCAAAGTCCCACAGAATTGCATGTGAAACAAGAAAAAGCCAGAATTACATGGGAAACGCAGAAAAGTCACTTTTAATAGTTTTGTGCATTACAGCCAAACTAAGTGACAGAGCCACACCAAACCACTCTATAATGTACAACTCGCCGCTGTGAGGCTTCCTGAGGTGGAAACTGGCACATAGGTTCTTCTGGAAGAGAATGGCAGCTTGTGTGAAAAAGCTTGTTTTCTCAGCCTGAGAAGCTCATTCGGCACACTTAGGAGGAAAATCACCAAAGTCCCACAGAATTGCATTTGAAACAAGAAAAAGCCAGAATTACATGGGAAACACAGAAAAGTCACTTTTAATAGTTTTGTGCATTACTGCCAAACTAAGTGACAGAGCCACACCAAACCACTTTATTTTTCACTTTAATTAAGCCAGTGTGAAGCTTTGCAAGTCCAGAATGAATTATTCTGTGGTCAAGTGTGCCCTCTTATGTCGAAAAAGTGTAACTTCAGTTGGAACACAGAAAACCACTCTATAATGTACAAGTCACCGCTGTGAGGCTTCCTGAGGTGGAAATTGGCACATAGGTGCTTCTGGAAGAGAATGGCAGCTTGTGTGAAAAAGCTTGTTTTCTCAGCCTGAGAAGCTCATTCGGCACACTTAGGTGGAAAAACACCAAAGTCCCACAGAATTGCATGTGAAACAAGAAAAAGCCAGAATTACATGGGAAACGCAGAAAAGTCACTTTTAATAGTTTTGTGCATTACAGCCAAACTAAGTGACAGAGCCACACCAAACCACTCTATAATGTACAAGTCGCCGCTGTGAGGCTTCCTGAGGTGGAAACTGGCACATAGGTGCTTCTGGAAGAGAATGGCAGCTTGTGTGAAAAAGCTTGTTTTCTCAGCCTGAGAAGCTCATTCGGCACACTTAGGTGGAAAAACACCAAAGTCCCACAGAATTGCATGTGAAACAAGATAAAGCCAGAATTACATGGGAAACGCAGAAAAGTCACTTTTAATAGTTTTGTGCATTACAGCCAAACTAAGTGACAGAGCCACACCAAACCACTTTATCCATCACTTTAATTATGCCAGTGTGAAGCTTTGCAAGTCCAGAATGAATTATTCTGTGGTCAAGTGTGCCCTCTTTTGTCGAAAAAGTGTAACTTCAGTTGGAACACAGAAAACCACTCTATAATGTACAAGTCACCGCTGTGAGGCTTCCTGAGGTGGAAATTGGCACATAGGTGCTTCTGGAAGAGAATGGCAGCTTGTGTGAAAAAGCTTGTTTTCTCAGCCTGAGAAGCTCATTCGGCACACTTAGGTGGAAAAACACCAAAGTCCCACAGAATTGTATGTGAAACAAGAAAAAGCCAGAATTACATGGGAAACGCAGAAAAGTCACTTTTAATAGTTTTGTGCATTACAGCCAAACTAAGTGACAGAGCCACACCAAACCACTTTATTTTTCACTTTAATTAAGCCAGTGTCAAGCTTTGCAAGTCCAGAATGAATTATTCTGTGGTCAAGTGTGCCCTCTTATGTCGAAAAAGTGTAACTTCAGTTGGAACACAGAAAACCACTCTATAATGTACAAGTCACCGCTGTGAGGCTTCCTGAGGTGGAAATTGGCACATAGGTGCTTCTGGAAGAGAATGGCAGCTTGTGTGAAAAAGCTTGTTTTCTCAGCCTGAGAAGCTCATTCGGCACACTTAGGTGGAAAAACACCAAAGTCCCACAGAATTGCATGTGAAACAAGAAAAAGCCAGAATTACATGGGAAACGCAGAAAAGTCACTTTTAATAGTTTTGTGCATTACAGCCAAACGAAGTGACAGAGCCACACCAAACCACTCTATAATGTACAAGTCGCCGTTGTGAGGCTTCCTGAGGTGGAAACTGGCACATAGGTGCTTCTGGAAGAGAATGGCAGCTTGTGTGAAAAAGCTTGTTTTCTCAGCCTGAGAAGCTCATTCGGCACACTGAGGTGGAAAATCACCAAAGTCCCACAGAATTGCATTTGAAACAAGAAAAAGCCAGAATTACATGGGAAACACAGAAAAGTCACTTTTAATAGTTTTGTGCATTACAGCCAAACTAAGTGACAGAGCCACACCAAACCACTTTATCCATCACTTTAATTATGCCAGTGTGAAGCTTTGCAAGTCCAGAATGAATTATTCTGTGGTCAAGTGTGCCCTCTTTTGTCGAAAAAGTGTAACTTCAGTTGGAACACAGAAAACCACTCTATAATGTACAAGTCACCGCTGTGAGGCTTCCTGAGGTGGAAATTGGCACATAGGTGCTTCTGGAAGAGAATGGCAGCTTGTGTGAAAAGCTTGTTTTCTCAGCCTGAGAAGCTCATTCAGCACACTTAGGTGGAAAAACACCAAAGTCCCACAGAATTGCATGTGAAACAAGAAAAAGCCAGAATTACATGGGAAACGCAGAAAAGTCACTTTTAATAGTTTTGTGCATTACAGCCAAACTAAGTGACAGAGCCACACCAAACCACTTTATCCATCACTTTAATTATTCCAGTGTGAAGCTTTGCAAGTCCAGAATGAATTATTCTGTGGTCAAGTGTGCCCTCTTTTGTCGAAAAAGTGTAACTTCAGTTGGAACACAGAAAACCACTCTATAATGTACAAGTCACCGCTGTGAGGCTTCCTGAGGTGGAAACTGGCACATAGGTGCTTCTGGAAGAGAATGGCAGCTTGTGTGAAAAACCTTGTTTTCTCAGCCTGAGAAGCTCATTCGGCACACTTAGGTGGAAAAACACCAAAGTCCCACAGAATTGCATGTGAAACAAGAAAAAGCCAGAATTACATGGGAAACACAGAAAAGTCACTTTTAATAGTTTTGTGCATTACAGCCAAACTAAGTGACAGAGCCACACCAAACCACTCTATAATGTACAAGTCGCCGCTGTGAAGCTTCCTGAGGTGGAAACTGGCACAATAGGTGCTTCTGGAAGAGAATGGCAGCTTGTGTGAAAAAAGCTTGTTTTCTCAGCCTGAGAAGCTCATTCGGCACACTTAGGTGGAAAATCACCAAAGTCCCACAGAATTGCATTTGAAACAAGAAAAAGCCAGAATTACATGGGAAACACAGAAAAGTCACTTTTAATAGTTTTGTGCATTACAGCCAAACTAAGTGACAGAGCCACACCAAACCACTTTATCCATCACTTTAATTATGCCAGTGTGAAGCTTTGCAAGTCCAGAATGAATTATTCTGTGGTCAAGTGTGCCCTCTTATGTCGAAAAAGTGTAACTTCAGTTGGAACACAGAAAACCACTCTATAATGTACAAGTCACCGCTGTGAGGCTTCCTGAGGTGGAAATTGGCACATAGGTGCTTCTGGAAGAGAATGGCAGCTTGTGTGAAAAAGCTTGTTTTCTCAGCCTGAGAAGCTCATTCGGCACACTTAGGTGGAAAAACACCAAAGTCCCACAGAATTGCATGTGAAACAAGAAAAAGCCAGAATTACATGGGAAACGCAGAAAAGTCACTTTTAATAGTTTTGTGCATTACAGCCAAACTAAGTGACAGAGCCACACCAAACCACTCTATAATGTACAAGTCGCCGTTGTGAGGCTTCCTGAGGTGGAAACTGGCACATAGGTGCTTCTGGAAGAGAATGGCAGCTTGTGTGAAAAAGCTTGTTTTCTCAGCCTGAGAAGCTCATTCGGCACACTGAGGTGGAAAATCACCAAAGTCCCACAGAATTGCATTTGAAACAAGATAAAGCCAGAATTACATGGGAAACACAGAAAAGTCACTTTTAATAGTTTTGTGCATTACAGCCAAACTAAGTGACAGAGCCACACCAAACCACTTTATCCATCACTTTAATTATGCCAGTGTGAAGCTTTGCAAGTCCAGAATGAATTATTCTGTGGTCAAGTGTGCCCTCTTTTGTCGAAAAAGTGTAACTTCAGTTGGAACACAGAAAACCACTCTATAATGTACAAGTCACCGCTGTGAGGCTTCCTGAGGTGGAAATTGGCACATAGGTGCTTCTGGAAGAGAATGGCAGCTTGTGTGAAAAAGCTTGTTTTCTCAGCCTGAGAAGCTCATTCGGCACACTTAGGTGGAAAAACACCAAAGTCCCACAGAATTGTATGTGAAACAAGAAAAAGCCAGAATTACATGGGAAACGCAGAAAAGTCACTTTTAATAGTTTTGTGCATTACAGCCAAACTAAGTGACAGAGCCACACCAAACCACTTTATTTTTCACTTTAATTAAGCCAGTGTCAAGCTTTGCAAGTCCAGAATGAATTATTCTGTGGTCAAGTGTGCCCTCTTATGTCGAAAAAGTGTAACTTCAGTTGGAACACAGAAAACCACTCTATAATGTACAAGTCACCGCTGTGAGGCTTCCTGAGGTGGAAATTGGCACATAGGTGCTTCTGGAAGAGAATGGCAGCTTGTGTGAAAAAAGCTTGTTTTCTCAGCCTGAGAAGCTCATTCGGCACACTTAGGTGGAAAAACACCAAAGTCCCACAGAATTGCATGTGAAACAAGAAAA
The DNA here is from genome assembly GCF_905237075.1 of Dicentrarchus labrax. Classification (NCBI taxonomy): domain Eukaryota; kingdom Metazoa; phylum Chordata; class Actinopteri; family Moronidae; genus Dicentrarchus; species Dicentrarchus labrax. Next base: position 492,068 of record NW_026136717.1, read on the forward strand.
AGCCAGAATTACATGGGAAACGCAGAAAAGTCACTTTTAATAGTTTTGTGCATTACAGCCAAACGAAGTGACAGAGCCACACCAAACCACTCTATAATGTACAAGTCGCCGTTGTGAGGCTTCCTGAGGTGGAAACTGGCACATAGGTGCTTCTGGAAGAGAATGGCAGCTTGTGTGAAAAAGCTTGTTTTCTCAGCCTGAGAAGCTCATTCGGCACACTGAGGTGGAAAATCACCAAAGTCCCACAGAATTGCATTTGAAACAAGAAAAAGCCAGAATTACATGGGAAACACAGAAAAGTCACTTTTAATAGTTTTGTGCATTACAGCCAAACTAAGTGACAGAGCCACACCAAACCACTTTATCCATCACTTTAATTATGCCAGTGTGAAGCTTTGCAAGTCCAGAATGAATTATTCTGTGGTCAAGTGTGCCCTCTTTTGTCGAAAAAGTGTAACTTCAGTTGGAACACAGAAAACCACTCTATAATGTACAAGTCACCGCTGTGAGGCTTCCTGAGGTGGAAATTGGCACATAGGTGCTTCTGGAAGAGAATGGCAGCTTGTGTGAAAAAGCTTGTTTTCTCAGCCTGAGAAGCTCATTCAGCACACTTAGGTGGAAAAACACCAAAGTCCCACAGAATTGCATGTGAAACAAGAAAAAGCCAGAATTACATGGGAAACGCAGAAAAGTCACTTTTAATAGTTTTGTGCATTACAGCCAAACTAAGTGACAGAGCCACACCAAACCACTTTATCCATCACTTTAATTATTCCAGTGTGAAGCTTTGCAAGTCCAGAATGAATTATTCTGTGGTCAAGTGTGCCCTCTTTTGTCGAAAAAGTGTAACTTCAGTTGGAACACAGAAAACCACTCTATAATGTACAAGTCACCGCTGTGAGGCTTCCTGAGGTGGAAACTGGCACATAGGTGCTTCTGGAAGAGAATGGCAGCTTGTGTGAAAAAGCTTGTTTTCTCAGCCTGAGAAGCTCATTCGGCACACTTAGGTGGAAAAACACCAAAGTCCCACAGAATTGCATGTGAAACAAGAAAAAGCCAGAATTACATGGGGAAACACAGAAAAGTCACTTTTAATAGTTTTGTGCATTACAGCCAAACTAAGTGACAGAGCCACACCAAACCACTCTATAATGTACAAGTCGCCGCTGTGAAGCTTCCTGAGGTGGAAACTGGCACAATAGGTGCTTCTGGAAGAGAATGGCAGCTTGTGTGAAAAAGCTTGTTTTCTCAGCCTGAGAAGCTCATTCGGCACACTTAGGCGGAAAAACACCAAAGTCCCACAGAATTGCATGTGAAACAAGAAAAAGCCAGAATTACATGGGAAACGCAGAAAAGTCACTTTTAATAGTTTTGTGCATTACAGCCAAACTAAGTGACAGAGCCACACCAAACCACTCTATAATGTACAAGTCGCCGTTGTGAGGCTTCCTGAGGTGGAAACTGGCACATAGGTGCTTCTGGAAGAGAATGGCAGCTTGTGTGAAAAAGCTTGTTTTCTCAGCCTGAGAAGCTCATTCGGCACACTGAGGTGGAAAATCACCAAAGTCCCACAGAATTGCATTTGAAACAAGAAAAAGCCAGAATTACATGGGAAACACAGAAAAGTCACTTTTAATAGTTTTGTGCATTACAGCCAAACTAAGTGACAGAGCCACACCAAACCACTTTATCCATCACTTTAATTATGCCAGTGTGAAGCTTTGCAAGTCCAGAATGAATTATTCTGTGGTCAAGTGTGCCCTCTTTTGTCGAAAAAGTGTAACTTCAGTTGGAACACAGAAAACCACTCTATAATGTACAAGTCACCGCTGTGAGGCTTCCTGAGGTGGAAATTGGCACATAGGTGCTTCTGGAAGAGAATGGCAGCTTGTGTGAAAAAGCTTGTTTTCTCAGCCTGAGAAGCTCATTCAGCACACTTAGGTGGAAAAACACCAAAGTCCCACAGAATTGCATGTGAAACAAGAAAAAGCCAGAATTACATGGGAAACGCAGAAAAGTCACTTTTAATAGTTTTGTGCATTACAGCCAAACTAAGTGACAGAGCCACACCAAACCACTTTATCCATCACTTTAATTATTCCAGTGTGAAGCTTTGCAAGTCCAGAATGAATTATTCTGTTGTCAAGTGTGCCCTCTTTTGTCGAAAAAGTGTAACTTCAGTTGGAACACAGAAAACCACTCTATAATGTACAAGTCACCGCTGTGAGGCTTCCTGAGGTGGAAACTGGCACATAGGTGCTTCTGGAAGAGAATGGCAGCTTGTGTGAAAAAGCTTGTTTTCTCAGCCTGAGAAGCTCATTCGGCACACTTAGGTGGAAAAACACCAAAGTCCCACAGAATTGCATGTGAAACAAGAAAAAGCCAGAATTACATGGGAAACGCAGAAAAGTCACTTTTAATAGTTTTGTGCATTACAGCCAAACTAAGTGACAGAGCCACACCAAACCACTCTATAATGTACAAGTCGCCGCTGTGAAGCTTCCTGAGGTGGAAACTGGCACATAGGTGCTTCTGGAAGAGAATGGCAGCTTGTGTGAAAAAGCTTGTTTTCTCAGCCTGAGAAGCTCATTCGGCACACTTAGGTGGAAAAACACCAAAGTCCCACAGAATTGCATGTGAAACAAGAAAAAGCCAGAATTACATGGGAAACGCAGAAAAGTCACTTTTAATAGTTTTGTGCATTACAGCCAAACTAAGTGACAGAGCCACACCAAACCACTCTATAATGTACAAGTCGCCGCTGTGAGGCTTCCTGAGGTGGAAACTGGCACATAGGTGCTTCTGGAAGAGAATGGCAGCTTGTGTGAAAAAAGCTTGTTTTCTCAGCCTGAGAAGCTCATTCGGCACACTTAGGTGGAAAAACACCAAAGTCCCACAGAATTGCATGTGAAACAAGAAAAAGCCAGAATTACATGGGAAACGCAGAAAAGTCACTTTTAATAGTTTTGTGCATTACAGCCAAACTAAGTGACAGAGCCACACCAAACCACTTTATCCATCACTTTAATTATGCCAGTGTGAAGCTTTGCAAGTCCAGAATGAATTATTCTGTGGTCAAGTGTGCCCTCTTTTGTCGAAAAAGTGTAACTTCAGTTGGAACACAGAAACCACTCTATAATGTACAAGTCCCGCTTGCTAGGCTTCCTGAGGTGGAAATTGGTACATAGGTGCTTCTGGAAGAGAATGGCAGCTTGTGTGAAAAAGCTTGTTTTCTCAGCCTGAGAAGCTCATTCAGCACACATAGGTGGAAAAACACCAAAGTCCCACAGAATTGCATGTGAAACAAGAAAAAGCCAGAATTACATGGGAAACGCAGAAAAGTCACTTTTAATAGTTTTGTGCATTACAGCCAAACTAAGTGACAGAGCCACACCAAACCACTCTATAATGTACAAGTCGCCGCTGTGAGGCTTCCTGAGGTGGAAACTGGCACATAGGTGCTTCTGGAAGAGAATGGCAGCTTGTGTGAAAAAGCTTGTTTTCTCAGCCTGAGAAGCTCATTCGGCACACTTAGGTGGAAAAACACCAAAGTCCCACAGAATTGCATGTGAAACAAGAAAAAGCCAGAATTACATGGGAAACGCAGAAAAGTCACTTTTAATAGTTTTGTGCATTACAGCCAAACTAAGTGACAGAGCCACACCAAACCACTCTATAATATACAAGTCCCCTCTGTGAAGCTTACTGAGGTGGAAACTGGCAGATAGGTGCTTCTGGAAGAGAATGGCAGCTTGTGTGAAAAAGCTTGTTTTCTCAGCCTGGCACACTTAGGTGGAAAAACACCAAAGTCCCACAGAATTGCATGTGAAACAGGAAAAAGCCAGAATTACATGGGAAACGCAAAAAAGTCACTTTTAATAATTTTGTCCATTACAGCCAAACTAAGTGAGAGAGCCACACCAAACCACTCTATAATGTAAAAGTCACCGCTGTGAAGCTTCCTGAGGTGGAAACTGGCAGATAGGTGCTTCTGGAAGAGCATGGCAGCTTGTGTGAAAAAGCTTGTTTTCTCAGCCTGGCACTCTTAGGTGGAAAAACACCAAAGTCCCACAGAATTGCATGTGAAACAGGAAAAAGCCAGAATTACATGGGAAACACAAAAAATTCACTTTTCATAGTTTTGTCCATTACAGCTAAACTAAGTGAGAGAGCCACACCAAACCACTTCATCCATCACTTTAATTATGCCACTGTGAAGCTTTGCAAGTCCAAAATGAATTATTCTGTGGTCAAGTATTCCCTCTTTTGTCGAAAAGGCGTAGCTGCAGTTGGAACACAGAAAACCACTGTAAAATGTAAAATTCACCGCTGTGAAGCTTTCTGAGGTGGAAACTGACAGATAAGGGGCAGAACTCAGGTTGCTGATGCGTGCAACTGCATAAAGGGTGGGCCCTGGGGTGATACCAGTGGGTACTGGATTGTAGTGCAGTGTCTCTTCAGCAGTGTGAAACCACATAATTTTCCAATGATGAGACATCCACTCACCCGCCGGCTCCACTGTCTCTGCCATCAGCTGCTCGGCCTCCACCGCTGTGTCTGTATCGTCCTCTTCCCCTGAGGAAGAGGAATCAGGCACTGGCTGGTACTCCTCATCAGTGGTGTTGCTGTCATCCTCTGAGGAGGGTGTCCCCTCATCTTCAGGAGAGGACGTGTCCTCATCTTGGGTAGAAGATGTCTCCTCCTCAAGCGCAAAGGATTTCTCTCCATCTTCCCTCACCGAGCCCATCACATACTCAAGTGCTTCATTCAGTGAATATGACCTTTTCGCCATCTTGCCAGAGAAAGAATGATCTGGGAGCTGTTAGGCTCACTTATAGCATTAGTACTGACTGCACCTGCATAAACTCCAGGACAGATTTATAAACAGTGTCAGACTTTGTTTTTGTTCACCCCGAAGTCAAGATGACCTGTGATCCTTTTTTTTTTTTTGGAGAGCAGCTATTTGAGTATGTAAGGGCTATTGTGTAGTTGTGTGTGGCATTCTTTTACAAAAGATCAAAGCTACAGGTGTTTTCAACTTGTGCATCAAAGCCAAGTTTGCCTTGGAAACTCAAAGCTCAATAGCCTGTACCAAAAGAAATTCACTGAAACTTGGAGGTATGCTGCACTGTAATTTATGTCACTCTATCTTGCAAATACATATTTATAGGCACATTTTTTTTCATGCACAAACACACATCATTATCTGACATCCTTAAGATCACACCTATGTCAAAATTGTGTCATTCATTTGCTCCATTGGAGTGCAATAAGCCATCATACGCCCCTAGTGGAAACTAAGAATATTACCTGAAATTGCTCCCTTGGCAAAAAATGGACAAATGACATAATCTGGTAGAAAACATTAAAAACTAAAATTTTCAAGTGTTGAGTTTAGAATTAAAGCAATTTTACCTACATTATATGATTTAATACTGTACATCACAAGGAATTTAAAAAAAAATGTTTTCATGGGTTTCAATTGGCCAAAAGTGTCCATGATAGAGCCACGAGGTACAATTGGAGATATACAGTATAATATTGACATATTTAAAGAGCAGGTTTTGAAAATTAAAAAATCAGAAAAAAATCCAGACCCTTGGGAAATAACATTCCATATGCATTAACACAGGCAAAATGGTCAAAAAAAGGAAGTGAATTGGACACAAATGGCCAGCATAGAGTACAGAGGGTTAATAGTTTTGTCCATTACAGCTAAACTAAGTGAGAGAGCCACACCAAACCACTCTATAATGTACAAGTCGCCGCTGTGAAGCTTCCTGAGGTGGAAACTGGCAGATAGGTGCTTCTGGAAGAGAATGGCAGCTTGTGTGAAAAAGCTTGTTTTCTCAGCCTGGCACACTTAGGTGGAAAAACACCAAAGTCCCACAGAATTGCATGTGAAACAGGAAAAAGCCAGAATTACATGGGAAACACAAAAAATTCACTTTTCATAGTTTTGTCCATTAAAGCTAAACTAAGTGAGAGAGCCACACCAAACCACTTCATCCATCACTTTAATTATTCCACTGTGAAGCTTTGCAAGTCCAAAATGAATTATTCTGTGGTCAAGTATTCCCTCTTTTGTCGAAAAGGCGTAACTGCAGTTGGAACACAGAAAACCACTCTATAATGTAAAATTCACCGCTGTGAAGCTTTCTGAGGTGGAAACTGACAGATAAGGGGCAGAACTCAGGTTGCTGATGCGTGCAACTGCATAAAGGGTGGGCCCTGGGGTGATACCAGTGGGTACTGGATTGTAGTGCAGTGTCTCTTCAGCAGTGTGAAACCACATAATTTTCCAATGATGAGACATCTACTCACACGCCGGCTCCATTGTCTCTGCCATCAGCTGCTCGGCCTCCACCGCTGTGTCTGTATCGTCCTCTTCCCCTGAGGAAGAGGAATCAGACACTGGCTGGTACTCCTCATCAGTGGTGTTGCTGTCATCCTCTGAGGAGGGTGTCCCCTCATCTTCAGGATGCCGCTGTGAAGCTTCCTGAGGTGGAAACTGGCAGATAGGTGCTTCTGGAAGAGAATGGCAGCTTATGTGAAAAAGCTTGTTTTATCAGCCTGAGAAGCTCATTCGGCACACTTAGGTGGAAAAACACCAAAGTCCCACAGAATTGCATGTGGAACAGGAAAAAGAAAGAATTACATGGGAAACACAAAAAAGTCACTTTTAATAGTTTTGTCCATTGAAGCTGAACTAAGTGAGAGAGCCACACCAAACCACTCTATAATGTACAAGTCACCGCTGTGACGCTTCCTGAGGTGGAAACTGGCAGATAGGTGCTTCTGGAAGAGAATAGCAGCTTGTGTGAAAAAGCTTGTTTTTTCAGCCTTGCACACCTAGGTGGAAAAATACATAAGTCCCACAGAATTGCATGTGAAACAGCAAAAAGCCAGAATTACATGGGAAACGAAAAAAAGTCACTTTTAATATTTTTGTCCATTACAGCCAAGCTAAGTGAGAGAGCCACACCAAACCACTCTATAATGTACAAGTCGCCGCTGTGAAGCTTCCTGAGGTGGAAACTGGCAGATAGGTGCTTCTGGAAGAGAATGGCAGCTTGTGTGAAAAAGCTTGTTTTCTCAGCCTGAGAAGCTCATTCGGCACACTTAGGTGGAAAAACACCAAAGTCCCACAGAATTGCATGTGAAACAAGAAAAAGCCAGAATTACATGGGAAACGCAGAAAAGTCACTTTTAATAGTTTTGTGCATTACAGCCAAACTAAGTGACAGAGCCACACCAAACCACTCTATAATGTACAAGTCGCCGCTGTGAGGCTTCCTGAGGTGGAAACTGGCACATAGGTGCTTCTGGAAGAGAATGGCAGCTTGTGTGAAAAAGCTTGTTTTCTCAGCCTGAGAAGCTCATTCGGCACACTTAGGTGGAAAAACACCAAAGTCCCACAGAATTGCATGTGAAACAAGAAAAAGCCAGAATTACATGGGAAACGCAGAAAAGTCACTTTTAATAGTTTTGTGCATTACAGCCAAACTAAGTGACAGAGCCACACCAAACCACTCTATAATGTACAAGTCGCCGCTGTGTGGCCTCCTGAGGTGGAAACTGGCACATAGGTGCTTCTGGAAGAGAATGGCAGCTTGTGTGAAAAAGCTTGTTTTCTCAGCCTGAGAAGCTCATTCGGCACACTTAGGTGGAAAAACACCAAAGTCCCACAGAATTGCATGTGAAACAAGAAAAAGCCAGAATTACATGGGAAACGCAGAAAAGTCACTTTTAATAGTTTTGTGCATTACAGCCAAACTAAGTGACAGAGCCACACCAAACCACTCTATAATGTACAAGTCGCCGCTGTGAGGCTTCCTGAGGTGGAAACTGGCACATAGGTGCTTCTGGAAGAGAATGGCAGCTTGTGTGAAAAAGCTTGTTTTCTCAGCCTGAGAAGCTCATTCGGTAGGTGGAAAAACACCAAAGTCCCACAGAATTGCATGTGAAACAAGAAAAAGCCAGAATTACATGGGAAACGCAGAAAAGTCACTTTTAATAGTTTTGTGCATTACAGCCAAACTAAGTGACAGAGCCACACCAAACCACTCTATAATGTACAAGTCGCCGCTGTGAAGCTTCCTGAGGTGGAAACTGGCACATAGGTGCTTCTGGAAGAGAATGGCAGCTTGTGTGAAAAAGCTTGTTTTCTCAGCCTGAGAAGCTCATTCGGTAGGTGGAAAAACACCAAAGTCCCACAGAATTGCATGTGAAACAAGAAAAAGCCAGAATTACATGGGAAACGCAGAAAAGTCACTTTTAATAGTTTTGTGCATTACAGCCAAACTAAGTGACAGAGCCACACCAAACCACTCTATAATGTACAAGTCGCCGCTGTGAAGCTTCCTGAGGTGGAAACTGGCACATAGGTGCTTCTGGAAGAGAATGGCAGCTTGTGTGAAAAAGCTTGTTTTCTCAGCCTGAGAAGCTCATTCGGCACACTTAGGTGGAAAAACACCAAAGTCCCACAGAATTGCATGTGAAACAAGAAAAAGCCAGAATTACATGGGAAACGCAGAAAAGTCACTTTTAATAGTTTTGTGCATTACAGCCAAACTAAGTGACAGAGCCACACCAAACCACTCTATAATGTACAAGTCGCCGCTGTGAAGCTTCCTGAGGTGGAAACTGGCACATAGGTGCTTCTGGAAGAAAATGGCAGCTTGTGTGAAAAAGCTTGTTTTCTCAGCCTGAGAAGCTCATTCGGCACACTTAGGTGGAAAAACACCAAAGTCCCACAGAATTGCATGTGAAACAAGAAAAAGCCAGAATTACATGGGAAACGCAGAAAAGTCACTTTTAATAGTTTTGTGCATTACAGCCAAACTAAGTGACAGAGCCACACCAAACCACTCTATAATGTACAAGTCGCCGCTGTGAGGCTTCCTGAGGTGGAAACTGGCACATAGGTGCTTCTGGAAGAGAATGGCAGCTTGTGTGAAAAAGCTTGTTTTCTCAGCCTGAGAAGCTCATTCGGCACACTTAGGTGGAAAAACACCAAAGTCCCACAGAATTGCATGTGAAACAAGAAAAAGCCAGAATTACATGGGAAACGCAGAAAAGTCACTTTTAATAGTTTTGTGCATTACAGCCAAACTAAGTGACAGAGCCACACCAAACCACTTTATCCATCACTTTAATTATGCCAGTGTGAAGCTTTGCCAGTCCAGAATGAATTATTCTGTGGTCAAGTGTGCCCTCTTTTGTCGAAAAAGTGTAACTTCAGTTGGAACACAGAAAACCACTCTATAATGTACAAGTCACCGCTGTGAGGCTTCCTGAGGTGGAAATTGGCACATAGGTGCTTCTGGAAGAGAATGGTAGCTTGTGTGAAAAAGCTTGTTTTCTCAGCCTGAAAAGGTGGAAAAACACCAAAGTCCCACAGAATTGCATGTGAAACAAGAAAAAGCCAGAATTACATGGGAAACGCAGAAAAGTCACTTTTAATAGTTTTGTGCATTACAGCCAAACTAAGTGACAGAGCCACACCAAACCACTTTATCCATCACTTTAATTATGCCAGTGTGAAGCTTTGCAAGTCCAGAATGAATTATTCTGTGGTCAAGTGTGCCCTCTTTTGTCGAAAAAGTGTAACTTCAGTTGGAACACAGAAAATAGTTTTGTGCATTACAGCCAAACTAAGTGACAGAGCCACACCAAACCACTCTATAATGTACAAGTCGCTGCTGTGAGGCTTCCTGAGGTGGAAACTGGCACATAGGTGCTTCTGGAAGAGAATGGCAGCTTGTGTGAAAAAGCTTGTTTTCTCAGCCTGAGAAGCTCATTCGGCACACTTAGGTGGAAAAACACCAAAGTCCCACAGAATTGCATGTGAAACAAGAAAAAGCCAGAATTACATGGGAAACGCAGAAAAGTCACTTTTAATAGTTTTGTGCATTACAGCCAAACTAAGTGACAGAGCCACACCAAACCACTCTATAATGTACAAGTCGCCCCTGTGTGGCTTCCTGAGGTGGAAACTGGCACATAGGTGCTTCTGGAAGAGAATGGCAGCTTGTGTGAAAAAGCTTGTTTTCTCAGCCTGAGAAGCTCATTCGGCACACTTAGGTGGAAAAACACCAAAGTCCCACAGAATTGCATGTGAAACAAGAAAAAGCCAGAATTACATGGGAAACACAGAAAAGTCACTTTTAATAGTTTTGTGCATTACAGCCAAACTAAGTGACAGAGCCACACCAAACCACTTTATCCATCACTTTAATTATGCCAGTGTGAAGCTTTGCAAGTCCAGAATGAATTATTCTGTGGTCAAGTGTGCCCTCTTTTGTCGAAAAAGTGTAACTTCAGTTGGAACACAGAAAACCACTCTATAATGTACAAGTCGCCGCTGTGAGGCTTCCTGGGGTGGAAACTGGCACATAGGTGCTTCTGGAAGAGAATGGCAGCTTGTGTGAAAAAGCTTGTTTTCTCAGCCTGAGAAGCTCATTCGGCACACTTAGGTGGAAAAACACCAAAGTCCCACAGAATTGCAAGTGAAACAAGAAAAAGCCAGAATTACATGGGAAACGCAGAAAAGTCACTTTTAATAGTTTTGTGCATTACAGCCAAACTAAGTGACAGAGCCACACCAAACCACTCTATAATGTACAAGTCGCCGCTGTGTGGCTTCCTGAGGTGGAAGCTGGCACATAGGTGCTTCTGGAAGAGAATGGCAGCTTGTGTGAAAAAGCTTGTTTTCTCAGCCTGAGAAGCTCATTCGGCACACTTAGGTGGAAAAACACCAAAGTCCCACAGAATTGCATGTGAAACAAGAAAAAGCCAGAATTACATGGGAAACGCAGAAAAGTCACTTTTAATAGTTTTGTGCATTACAGCCAAACTAAGTGACAGAGCCACACCAAACCACTCTATAATGTACAAGTCGCCGCTGTGTGGCTTCCTGAGGTGGAAACTGGCACATAGGTGCTTCTGGAAGAGAATGGCAGCTTGTGTGAAAAAGCTTGTTTTCTCAGCCTGAGAAGCTCATTCGGCACACTTAGGCGGAAAAACACCAAAGTCCCACAGAATTGCATGTGAAACAAGAAAAAGCCAGAATTACATGGGAAACGCAGAAAAGTCACTTTTAATAGTTTTGTGCATTACAGCCAAACTAAGTGACAGAGCCATACCAAACCACTCTATAATTTACAAGTCGCCGCTGTGAGGCTTCCTGAGGTGGAAACTGGCACATAGGTTCTTCTGGAAGAGAATGGCAGCTTGTGTGAAAAAGCTTGTTTTCTCAGCCTGAAAAGCTCATTCGGCACATTTAGGTGGAAAATCACCAAAGTCCCACAGAATTGCATTTGAAACAAGAAAAAGCCAGAATTACATGGAAAACACAGAAAAGTCACTTTTAATAGTTTTGTGCATTACAGCCAAACTAAGTGACAGAGCCACACCAAACCACTTTATCCATCACTTTAATTATGCCAGTGTGAAGCTTTGCAAGTCCAGAATGAATTATTCTGTGGTCAAGTGTGCCCTCTTTTGTCGAAAAAGTGTAACTTCAGTTGGAACACAGAAAACCACTCTATAATGTACAAGTCACCGCTGTGAGGCTTCCTGAGGTGGAAATTGGCACATAGGTGCTTCTGGAAGAGAATGGCAGCTTTTGTGAAAAAGCTTGTTTTCTCAGCCTGAGAAGCTCATTTGGCACACTTAGGTGGAAAAACACCAAAGTCCCACAGAATTGCATGTGAAACAAGAAAAAGCCAGAATTACATGGGAAACGCAGAAAAGTCACTTTTAATAGTTTTGTGCATTACAGCCAAACTAAGTGACAGAGCCACACCAAACCACTCTATAATGTACAAGTCGCCGCTGTGAGGCTTCCTGAGGTGGAAACTGGCACATAGGTGCTTCTGGAAGAGAATGGCAGCTTGTGTGAAAAAGATTGTTTTCTCAGCCTGAGAAGCTCATTCGGCACACTTAGGTGGAAAAACACCAAAGTCCCACAGAATTGCACGTGAAACAAGAAAAAGCCAGAATTACATGGGAAACGCAGAAAAGTCACTTTTAATAGTTTTGTGCATTACAGCCAAACTAAGTGACAGAGCCACACCAAACCACTCTATAATGTACAAGTCGCCGCTGTGAGGCTTCCTGAGGTGGAAACTGGCACATAGGTGCTTCTGGAAGAGAATGGCAGCTTGTGTGAAAAAGCTTGTTTTCTCAGCCTGAGAAGCTCATTCGGCACACTTAGGTGGAAAAACACCAAAGTCCCACAGAATTGCATGTGAAACAAGAAAAAGCCAGAATTACATGGGAAACGCAGAAAAGTCACTTTTAATAGTTTTGTGCATTACAGCCAAACTAAGTGACAGAGCCACACCAAACCACTTTATCCATCACTTTAATTATGCCAGTGTGAAGCTTTGCAAGTCCAGAATGAATTATTCTGTGGTCAAGTGTGCCCTCTTTTGTCGAAAAAGTGTAACTTCAGTTGGAACACAGAAAACCACTCTATAATGTACAAGTCACCGCTGTGAGGCTTCCTGAGGTGGAAATTGGCACATAGGTGCTTCTGGAAGAGAATGGCAGCTTGTGTGAAAAAGCTTGTTTTCTCAGCCTGAGAAGCTCATTTGGCACACTTAGGTGGAAAAACACCAAAGTCCCACAGAATTGCATGTGAAACAAGAAAAAGCCAGAATTACATGGGAAACGCAGAAAGTCACTTTTAATAGTTTTGTGCATTACAGCCAAACTAAGTGACAGAGCCACACCAAACCACTCTATAATGTACAAGTCGCCGCTGTGAGGCTTCCTGAGGTGGAAACTGGCACATAGGTGCTTCTGGAAGAGAATGGCAGCTTGTGTGAAAAAGATTGTTTTCTCAGCCTGAGAAGCTCATTCGGCACACTTAGGTGGAAAAACACCAAAGTCCCACAGAATTGCACGTGAAACAAGAAAAAGCCAGAATTACATGGGAAACGCAGAAAAGTCACTTTTAATAGTTTTGTGCATTACAGCCAAACTAAGTGACAGAGCCACACCAAACCACTCTATAATGTACAAGTCGCCGCTGTGAGGCTTCCTGAGGTGGAAACTGGCACATAGGTGCTTCTGGAAGAGAATGGCAGCTTGTGTGAAAAAGCTTGTTTTCTCAGCCTGAGAAGCTCATTCGGCACACTTAGGTGGAAAAACACCAAAGTCCCACAGAATTGCATGTGAAACAAGAAAAAGCCAGAATTACATGGGAAACGCAGAAAAGTCACTTTTAATAGTTTTGTGCATTACAGCCAAACTAAGTGACAGAGCCACACCAAACCACTTTATCCATCACTTTAATTATGCCAGTGTGAAGCTTTGCAAGTCCAGAATGAATTATTCTGTGGTCAAGTGTGCCCTCTTTTGTCGAAAAAGTGTAACTTCAGTTGGAACACAGAAAACCACTCTATAATGTACAAGTCGCCGCTGTGAGGCTTCCTGGGGTGGAAACTGGCACATAGGTGCTTCTGGAAGAGAATGGCAGCTTGTGTGAAAAAGCTTGTTTTCTCAGCCTGAGAAGCTCATTCGGCACACTTAGGTGGAAAAACACCAAAGTCCCACAGAATTGCAAGTGAAACAAGAAAAAGCCAGAATTACATGGGAAACGCAGAAAAGTCACTTTTAATAGTTTTGTGCATTACAGCCAAACTAAGTGACAGAGCCACACCAAACCACTCTATAATGTACAAGTCGCCGCTGTGAGGCTTCCTGAGGTGGAAACTGGCACATAGGTGCTTCTGGAAGAGAATGGCAGCTTGTGTGAAAAAGCTTGTTTTCTCAGCCTGAGAAGCTCATTCGGCACACTTAGGTGGAAAAACACCAAAGTCCCACAGAATTGTATGTGAAACAAGAAAAAGCCAGAATTACATGGGAAACGCAGAAAAGTCACTTTTAATAGTTTTGTGCATTACAGCCAAACTAAGTGACAGAGCCACACCAAACCACTCTATAATGTACAAGTCGCCGCTGTGTGGCTTCCTGAGGTGGAAGCTGGCACATAGGTGCTTCTTGGAAGAGAATGGCAGCTTGTGTGAAAAAGCTTGTTTTCTCAGCCTGAGAAGCTCATTCGGCACACTTAGGTGGAAAAACACCAAAGTCCCACAGAATTGCATGTGAAACAAGAAAAAGCCAGAATTACATGGGAAACGCAGAAAAGTCACTTTTAATAGTTTTGTGCATTACAGCCAAACTAAGTGACAGAGCCACACCAAACCACTCTATAATGTACAAGTCGCCGCTGTGTGGCTTCCTGAGGTGGAAACTGGCACATAGGTGCTTCTGGAAGAGAATGGCAGCTTGTGTGAAAAAGCTTGTTTTCTCAGCCTGAGAAGCTCATTCGGCACACTTAGGCGGAAAAACACCAAAGTCCCACAGAATTGCATGTGAAACAAGAAAAAGCCAGAATTACATGGGAAACGCAGAAAAGTCACTTTTAATAGTTTTGTGCATTACAGCCAAACTAAGTGACAGAGCCATACCAAACCACTCTATAATTTAGAAGTCGCCGCTGTGAGGCTTCCTGAGGTGGAAACTGGCACATAGGTTCTTCTGGAAGAGAATGGCAGCTTGTGTGAAAAAGCTTGTTTTCTCAGCCTGAAAAGCTCATTCGGCACATTTAGGTGGAAAATCACCAAAGTCCCACAGAATTGCATTTGAAACAAGAAAAAGCCAGAATTACATGGGAAACACAGAAAAGTCACTTTTAATAGTTTTGTGCATTACAGCCAAACTAAGTGACAGAGCCACACCAAACCACTTTATCCATCACTTTAATTATGCCAGTGTGAAGCTTTGCAAGTCCAGAATGAATTATTCTGTGGTCAAGTGTGCCCTCTTTTGTCGAAAAAGTGTAACTTCAGTTGGAACACAGAAAACCACTCTATAATGTACAAGTCACCGCTGTGAGGCTTCCTGAGGTGGAAATTGGCACATAGGTGCTTCTGGAAGAGAATGGCAGCTTGTGTGAAAAAGCTTGTTTTTTCAGCCTGAGAAGCTCATTTGGCACACTTAGGTGGAAAAACACCAAAGTCCCACAGAATTGCATGTGAAACAAGAAAAAGCCAGAATTACATGGGAAACGCAGAAAAGTCACTTTTAATAGTTTTGTGCATTACAGCCAAACTAAGTGACAGAGCCACACCAAACCACTCTATAATGTACAAGTCGCCGCTGTGAGGCTTCCTGAGGTGGAAACTGGCACATAGGTGCTTCTGGAAGAGAATGGCAGCTTGTGTGAAAAAGATTGTTTTCTCAGCCTGAGAAGCTCATTCGGCACACTTAGGTGGAAAAACACCAAAGTCCCACAGAATTGCACGTGAAACAAGAAAAAGCCAGAATTACATGGGAAACGCAGAAAAGTCACTTTTAATAGTTTTGTGCATTACAGCCAAACTAAGTGACAGAGCCACACCAAACCACTCTATAATGTACAAGTCGCCGCTGTGAGGCTTCCTGAGGTGGAAACTGGCACATAGGTGCTTCTGGAAGAGAATGGCAGCTTGTGTGAAAAAGCTTGTTTTCTCAGCCTGAGAAGCTCATACGGCACACTTAGGTGGAAAAACACCAAAGTCCCACAGAATTGCATGTGAAACAAGAAAAAGCCAGAATTACATGGGAAACGCAGAAAAGTCACTTTTAATAGTTTTGTGCATTACAGCCAAACTAAGTGACAGAGCCACACCAAACCACTCTATAATGTACAAGTCGCCGCTGTGAGGCTTCCTGAGGTGGAAACTGGCACATAGGTGCTTCTGGAAGAGAATGGCAGCTTGTGTGAAAAAGCTTGTTTTCTCAGCCTGAGAAGCTCATTCGGCACACTTAGGTGGAAAAACACCAAAGTCCCACAGAATTGCATGTGAAAAAAGAAAAAGCCAGAATTACATGGGAAACGCAGAAAAGTCACTTTTAATAGTTTTGTGCATTACAGCCAAACTAAGTGACAGAGCCATACCAAACCACTCTATAATTTACAAGTCGCCGCTGTGAGGCTTCCTGAGGTGGAAACTGGCACATAGGTTCTTCTGGAAGAGAATGGCAGCTTGTGTGAAAAAGCTTGTTTTCTCAGCCTGAAAAGCTCATTCGGCACATTTAGGTGGAAAATCACCAAAGTCCCACAGAATTGCATTTGAAACAAGAAAAAGCCAGAATTACATGGGAAACACAGAAAAGTCACTTTTAATAGTTTTGTGCATTACAGCCAAACTAAGTGACAGAGCCACACCAAACCACTTTATCCATCACTTTAATTATGCCAGTGTGAAGCTTTGCAAGTCCAGAATGAATTATTCTGTGGTCAAGTGTGCCCTCTTTTGTCGAAAAAGTGTAACTTCAGTTGGAACACAGAAAACCACTCTATAATGTACAAGTCACCGCTGTGAGGCTTCCTGAGGTGGAAATTGGCACATAGGTGCTTCTGGAAGAGAATGGCAGCTTGTGTGAAAAAGCTTGTTTTCTCAGCCTGAGAAGCTCATTTGGCACACTTAGGTGGAAAAACACCAAAGTCCCACAGAATTGCATGTGAAACAAGAAAAAGCCAGAATTACATGGGAAACGCAGAAAAGTCACTTTTAATACTTTTGTGCATTACAGCCAAACTAAGTGACAGAGCCACACCAAACCACTCTATAATGTACAAGTCGCCGCTGTGAGGCTTCCTGAGGTGGAAACTGGCACATAGGTGCATCTGGAAGAGAATGGCAGCTTGTGTGAAAAAGCTTGTTTTCTCAGCCTGAGAAGCTCATTCGGCACACTTAGGTGGAAAAACACCAAAGTCCCACAGAATTGCACGTGAAACAAGAAAAAGCCAGAATTACATGGGAAACGCAGAAAAGTCACTTTTAATAGTTTTGTGCATTACAGCCAAACTAAGTGACAGAGCCACACCAAACCACTCTATAATGTACAAGTCGCCGCTGTGTGGCTTCCTGAGGTGGAAACTGGCACATAGGTGCTTCTGGAAGAGAATGGCAGCTTGTGTGAAAAAGCTTGTTTTCTCAGCCTGAGAAGCTCATTCGGCACACTTAGGTGGAAAAACACCAAAGTCCCACAGAGTTGCATGTGAAACAAAGAAAAAGCCAGAATTACATGGGAAACGCAGAAAAGTCACTTTTAATAGTTTTGTGCATTACAGCCAAACTAAGTGACAGAGCCACACCAAACCACTCTATAATGTACAAGTCGCCGCTGTGTGGCTTCCTGAGGTGGAAACTGGCACATAGGTGCTTCTGGAAGAGAATGGCAGCTTGTGTGAAAAAGCTTGTTTTCTCAGCCTGAGAAGCTCATTCGGCACACTTAGGCGGAAAAACACCAAAGTCCCACAGAATTGCATGTGAAACAAGAAAAAGCCAGAATTACATGGGAAACGCAGAAAAGTCACTTTTAATAGTTTTGTGCATTACAGCCAAACTAAGTGACAGAGCCATACCAAACCACTCTATAATTTACAAGTCGCCGCTGTGAGGCTTCCTGAGGTGGAAACTGGCACATAGGTTCTTCTGGAAGAGAATGGCAGCTTGTGTGAAAAAGCTTGTTTTCTCAGCCTGAAAAGCTCATTCGGCACACTTAGGTGGAAAATCACCAAAGTCCCACAGAATTGCATTTGAAACAAGAAAAAGCCAGAATTACATGGGAAACACAGAAAAGTCACTTTTAATAGTTTTGTGCATTACAGCCAAACTAAGTGACAGAGCCACACCAAACCACTTTATCCATCACTTTAATTATGCCAGTGTGAAGCTTTGCAAGTCCAGAATGAATTATTCTGTGGTCAAGTGTGCCCTCTTTTGTCGAAAAAGTGTAACTTCAGTTGGAACACAGAAAACCACTCTATAATGTACAAGTCACCGCTGTGAGGCTTCCTGAGGTGGAAATTGGCACATAGGTGCTTCTGGAAGAGAATGGCAGCTTGTGTGAAAAAGCTTGTTTTCTCAGCCTGAGAAGCTCATTTGGCACACTTAGGTGGAAAAACACCAAAGTCCCACAGAATTGCATGTGAAACAAGAAAAAGCCAGAATTACATGGGAAACGCAGAAAAGTCACTTTTAATAGTTTTGTGCATTACAGCCAAACTAAGTGACAGAGCCACACCAAACCACTCTATAATGTACAAGTCGCCGCTGTGAGGCTTCCTGAGGTGGAAACTGGCACATAGGTGCTTCTGGAAGAGAATGGCAGCTTGTGTGAAAAAAGATTGTTTTCTCAGCCTGAGAAGCTCATTCGGCACACTTAGGTGGAAAAACACCAAAGTCCCACAGAATTGCACGTGAAACAAGAAAAAGCCAGAATTACATGGGAAACGCAGAAAAGTCACTTTTAATAGTTTTGTGCATTACAGCCAAACTAAGTGACAGAGCCACACCAAACCACTCTATAATGTACAAGTCGCCGCTGTGAGGCTTCCTGAGGTGGAAACTGGCACATAGGTGCTTCTGGAAGAGAATGGCAGCTTGTGTGAAAAAGCTTGTTTTCTCAGCCTGAGAAGCTCATTCGGCACACTTAGGTGGAAAAACACCAAAGTCCCACAGAATTGCATGTGAAACAAGAAAAAGCCAGAATTACATGGGAAACGCAGAAAAGTCACTTTTAATAGTTTTGTGCATTACAGCCAAACTAAGTGACAGAGCCACACCAAACCACTTTATCCATCACTTTAATTATGCCAGTGTGAAGCTTTGCAAGTCCAGAATGAATTATTCTGTGGTCAAGTGTGCCCTCTTTTGTCGAAAAAGTGTAACTTCAGTTGGAACACAGAAAACCACTCTATAATGTACAAGTCACCGCTGTGAGGCTTCCTGAGGTGGAAATTGGCACATAGGTGCTTCTGGAAGAGAATGGCAGCTTGTGTGAAAAAGCTTGTTTTTTCAGCCTGAGAAGCTCATTTGGCACACTTAGGTGGAAAAACACCAAAGTCCCACAGAATTGCATGTGAAACAAGAAAAAGCCAGAATTACATGGGAAACGCAGAAAAGTCACTTTTAATAGTTTTGTGCATTACAGCCAAACTAAGTGACAGAGCCACACCAAACCACTCTATAATGTACAAGTCGCCGCTGTGAGGCTTCCTGAGGTGGAAACTGGCACATAGGTGCATCTGGAAGAGAATGGCAGCTTGTGTGAAAAAGATTGTTTTCTCAGCCTGAGAAGCTCATTCGGCACACTTAGGTGGAAAAACACCAAAGTCCCACAGAATTGCACGTGAAACAAGAAAAAGCCAGAATTACATGGGAAACGCAGAAAAGTCACTTTTAATAGTTTTGTGCATTACAGCCAAACTAAGTGACAGAGCCACACCAAACCACTCTATAATGTACAAGTCGCCGCTGTGAGGCTTCCTGAGGTGGAAACTGGCACATAGGTGCTTCTGGAAGAGAATGGCAGCTTGTGTGAAAAAGCTTGTTTTCTCAGCCTGAGAAGCTCATACGGCACACTTAGGTGGAAAAACACCAAAGTCCCACAGAATTGCATGTGAAACAAGAAAAAGCCAGAATTACATGGGAAACGCAGAAAAGTCACTTTTAATAGTTTTGTGCATTACAGCCAAACTAAGTGACAGAGCCACACCAAACCACTCTATAATGTACAAGTCGCCGCTGTGTGGCTTCCTGAGGTGGAAACTGGCACATAGGTGCTTCTGGAAGAGAATGGCAGCTTGTGTGAAAAAGCTTGTTTTCTCAGCCTGAGAAGCTCATTCGGCACACTTAGGCGGAAAAACACCAAAGTCCCACAGAATTGCATGTGAAACAAGAAAAAGCCAGAATTACATGGGAAACGCAGAAAAGTCACTTTTAATAGTTTTGTGCATTACAGCCAAACTAAGTGACAGAGCCATACCAAACCACTCTATAATTTACAAGTCGCCGCTGTGAGGCTTCCTGAGGTGGAAACTGGCACATAGGTTCTTCTGGAAGAGAATGGCAGCTTGTGTGAAAAAGCTTGTTTTCTCAGCCTGAGAAGCTCATTCGGCACATTTAGGTGGAAAAACACCAAAGTCCCACAGAATTGCATGTGAAACAAGAAAAAGCCAGAATTACATGGGAAACACAGAAAAGTCACTTTTAATAGTTTTGTGCATTACAGCCAAACTAAGTGACAGAGCCACACCAAACCACTTTATCCATCACTTTAATTATGCCAGTGTGAAGCTTTGCAAGTCCAGAATGAATTATTCTGTGGTCAAGTGTGCCCTCTTTGTCGAAAAAGTGTAACTTCAGTTGGAACACAGAAAACCACTCTATAATGTACAAGTCACCGCTGTGAGGCTTCCTGAGGTGGAAATTGGCACATAGGTGCTTCTGGAAGAGAATGGCAGCTTGTGTGAAAAAGCTTGTTTTCTCAGCCTGAGAAGCTCATTTGGCACACTTAGGTGGAAAAACACCAAAGTCCCACAGAATTGCATGTGAAACAAGAAAAAGCCAGAATTACATGGGAAACGCAGAAAAGTCACTTTTAATACTTTTGTGCATTACAGCCAAACTAAGTGACAGAGCCACACCAAACCACTCTATAATGTACAAGTCGCCGCTGTGAGGCTTCCTGAGGTGGAAACTGGCACATAGGTGCTTCTGGAAGAGAATGGCAGCTTGTGTGAAAAAGCTTGTTTTCTCAGCCTGAGAAGCTCATTCGGCACACTTAGGTGGAAAAACACCAAAGTCCCACAGAATTGCACGTGAAACAAGAAAAAGCCAGAATTACATGGGAAACGCAGAAAAGTCACTTTTAATAGTTTTGTGCATTACAGCCAAACTAAGTGACAGAGCCACACCAAACCACTCTATAATGTACAAGTCGCCGCTGTGTGGCTTCCTGAGGTGGAAACTGGCACATAGGTGCTTCTGGAAGAGAATGGCAGCTTGTGTGAAAAAGCTTGTTTTCTCAGCCTGAGAAGCTCATTCGGCACACTTAGGTGGAAAAACACCAAAGTCCCACAGAGTTGCATGTGAAACAAGAAAAAGCCAGAATTACATGGGAAACGCAGAAAAGTCACTTTTAATAGTTTTGTGCATTACAGCCAAACTAAGTGACAGAGCCACACCAAACCACTCTATAATGTACAAGTCGCCGCTGTGTGGCTTCCTGAGGTGGAAACTGGCACATAGGTGCTTCTGGAAGAGAATGGCAGCTTGTGTGAAAAAGCTTGTTTTCTCAGCCTGAGAAGCTCATTCGGCACACTTAGGCGGAAAAACACCAAAGTCCCACAGAATTGCATGTGAAACAAGAAAAAGCCAGAATTACATGGGAAACGCAGAAAAGTCACTTTTAATAGTTTTGTGCATTACAGCCAAACTAAGTGACAGAGCCATACCAAACCACTCTATAATTTACAAGTCGCCGCTGTGAGGCTTCCTGAGGTGGAAACTGGCACATAGGTTCTTCTGGAAGAGAATGGCAGCTTGTGTGAAAAAGCTTGTTTTCTCAGCCTGAAAAGCTCATTCGGCACACTTAGGTGGAAAATCACCAAAGTCCCACAGAATTGCATTTGAAACAAGAAAAAGCCAGAATTACATGGGAAACACAGAAAAGTCACTTTTAATAGTTTTGTGCATTACAGCCAAACTAAGTGACAGAGCCACACCAAACCACTTTATCCATCACTTTAATTATGCCAGTGTGAAGCTTTGCAAGTCCAGAATGAATTATTCTGTGGTCAAGTGTGCCCTCTTTTGTCGAAAAAGTGTAACTTCAGTTGGAACACAGAAAACCACTCTATAATGTACAAGTCACCGCTGTGAGGCTTCCTGAGGTGGAAATTGGCACATAGGTGCTTCTGGAAGAGAATGGCAGCTTGTGTGAAAAAGCTTGTTTTCTCAGCCTGAGAAGCTCATTTGGCACACTTAGGTGGAAAAACACCAAAGTCCCACAGAATTGCATGTGAAACAAGAAAAAGCCAGAATTACATGGGAAACGCAGAAAAGTCACTTTTAATAGTTTTGTGCATTACAGCCAAACTAAGTGACAGAGCCACACCAAACCACTCTATAATGTACAAGTCGCCGCTGTGAGGCTTCCTGAGGTGGAAACTGGCACATAGGTGCTTCTGGAAGAGAATGGCAGCTTGTGTGAAAAAGATTGTTTTCTCAGCCTGAGAAGCTCATTCGGCACACTTAGGTGGAAAAACACCAAAGTCCCACAGAATTGCACGTGAAACAAGAAAAAGCCAGAATTACATGGGAAACGCAGAAAAGTCACTTTTAATAGTTTTGTGCATTACAGCCAAACTAAGTGACAGAGCCACACCAAACCACTCTATAATGTACAAGTCGCCGCTGTGAGGCTTCCTGAGGTGGAAACTGGCACATAGGTGCTTCTGGAAGAGAATGGCAGCTTGTGTGAAAAAGCTTGTTTTCTCAGCCTGAGAAGCTCATTCGGCACACTTAGGTGGAAAAACACCAAAGTCCCACAGAATTGTATGTGAAACAAGAAAAAGCCAGAATTACATGGGAAACGCAGAAAAGTCACTTTTAATAGTTTTGTGCATTACAGCCAAACTAAGTGACAGAGCCACACCAAACCACTTTATCCATCACTTTAATTATGCCAGTGTGAAGCTTTGCAAGTCCAGAATGAATTATTCTGTGGTCAAGTGTGCCCTCTTTTGTCGAAAAAGTGTAACTTCAGTTGGAACACAGAAAACCACTCTATAATGTACAAGTCACCGCTGTGAGGCTTCCTGGGGTGGAAACTGGCACATAGGTGCTTCTGGAAGAGAATGGCAGCTTGTGTGAAAAAGCTTGTTTTCTCAGCCTGAGAAGCTCATTCGGCACACTTAGGTGGAAAAACACCAAAGTCCCACAGAATTGCAAGTGAAACAAGAAAAAGCCAGAATAACATGGGAAACGCAGAAAAGTCACTTTTAATAGTTTTGTGCATTACAGCCAAACTAAGTGACAGAGCCACACCAAACCACTCTATAATGTACAAGTCGCCGCTGTGAGGCTTCCTGAGGTGGAAACTGGCACATAGGTGCTTCTGGAAGAGAATGGCAGCTTGTGTGAAAAAGCTTGTTTTCTCAGCCTGAGAAGCTCATTCGGCACACTTAGGTGGAAAAACACCAAAGTCCCACAGAATTGCATGTGAAACAAGAAAAAGCCAGAATTACATGGGAAACGCAGAAAAGTCACTTTTAATAGTTTTGTGCATTACAGCCAAACTAAGTGACAGAGCCACACCAAACCACTCTATAATGTACAAGTCGCCGCTGTGTGGCTTCCTGAGGTGGAAACTGGCACATAGGTGCTTCTGGAAGAGAATGGCAGCTTGTGTGAAAAAGCTTGTTTTCTCAGCCTGAGAAGCTCATTCGGCACACTTAGGTGGAAAAACACCAAAGTCCCACAGAATTGCATGTGAAACAAGAAAAAGCCAGAATTACATGGGAAACGCAGAAAAGTCACTTTTAATAGTTTTGTGCATTACAGCCAAACTAAGTGACAGAGCCACACCAAACCACTCTATAATGTACAAGTCGCCGCTGTGTGGCTTCCTGAGGTGGAAACTGGCACATAGGTGCTTCTGGAAGAGAATGGCAGCTTGTGTGAAAAAGCTTGTTTTCTCAGCCTGAGAAGCTCATTCGGCACACTTAGGTGGAAAAACACCAAAGTCCCACAGAATTGTATGTGAAACAAGAAAAAGCCAGAATTACATGGGAAACGCAGAAAAGTCACTTTTAATAGTTTTGTGCATTACAGCCAAACTAAGTGACAGAGCCACACCAAACCACTCTATAATGTACAAGTCGCCGCTGTGTGGCTTCCTGAGGTGGAAACTGGCACATAGGTGCTTCTGGAAGAGAATGGCAGCTTGTGTGAAAAAGCTTGTTTTCTCAGCCTGAGAAGCTCATTCGGCACACTTAGGCGGAAAAACACCAAAGTCCCACAGAATTGCATGTGAAACAAGAAAAAGCCAGAATTACATGGGAAACGCAGAAAAGTCACTTTTAATAGTTTTGTGCATTACAGCCAAACTAAGTGACAGAGCCATACCAAAACCACTCTATAATTTACAAGTCGCCGCTGTGAGGCTTCCTGAGGTGGAAACTGGCACATAGGTTCTTCTGGAAGAGAATGGCAGCTTGTGTGAAAAAGCTTGTTTTCTCAGCCTGAGAAGCTCATTCGGCACACTTAGGTGGAAAATCACCAAAGTCACACAGAATTGCATTTGAAACAAGAAAAAGCCAGAATTACATGGGAAACACAGAAAAGTCACTTTTAATAGTTTTGTGCATTACAGCCAAACTAAGTGACAGAGCCACACCAAACCACTTTATCCATCACTTTAATTATGCCAGTGTGAAGCTTTGCAAGTCCAGAATGAATTATTCTGTGGTCAAGTGTGCCCTCTTTTGTCGAAAAAGTGTAACTTCAGTTGGAACACAGAAAACCACTCTATAATGTACAAGTCGCCGCTGTGAGGCTTCCTGAGGTGGAAACTGGCACATAGGTGCTTCTGGAAGAGAATGGCAGCTTGTGTGAAAAAGATTGTTTTCTCAGCCTGAGAAGCTCATTCGGCACACTTAGGTGGAAAAACACCAAAGTCCCACAGAATTGCATGTGAAACAAGAAAAAGCCAGAATTACATGGGAAACGCAGAAAAGTCACTTTTAATAGTTTTGTGCATTACAGCCAAACTAAGTGACAGAGCCACACCAAACCACTCTATAATGTACAAGTCGCCGCTGTGAGGCTTCCTGAGGTGGAAACTGGCACATAGGTGCTTCTGGAAGAGAATGGCAGCTTGTGTGAAAAAGCTTGTTTTCTCAGCCTGAGAAGCTCATTCGGCACACTTAGGTGGAAAAACACCAAAGTCCCACAGAATTGTATGTGAAACAAGAAAAAGCCAGAATTACATGGGAAACGCAGAAAAGTCACTTTTAATAGTTTTGTGCATTACAGCCAAACTAAGTGACAGAGCCACACCAAACCACTCTATAATGTACAAGTCGCCGCTGTGTGGCTTCCTGAGGTGGAAACTGGCACATAGGTGCTTCTGGAAGAGAATGGCAGCTTGTGTGAAAAAGCTTGTTTTCTCAGCCTGAGAAGCTCATTCGGCACACTTAGGTGGAAAAACACCAAAGTCCCACAGAGTTGCATGTGAAACAAGAAAAAGCCAGAATTACATGGGAAACGCAGAAAAGTCACTTTTAATAGTTTTGTGCATTACAGCCAAACTAAGTGACAGAGCCACACCAAACCACTCTATAATGTACAAGTCGCCGCTGTGTGGCTTCCTGAGGTGGAAACTGGCACATAGGTGCTTCTGGAAGAGAATGGCAGCTTGTGTGAAAAAGCTTGTTTTCTCAGCCTGAGAAGCTCATTCGGCACACTTAGGTGGAAAAACACCAAAGTCCCACAGAATTGCATGTGAAACAAGAAAAAGCCAGAATTACATGGGAAACGCAGAAAAGTCACTTTTAATAGTTTTGTGCATTACAGCCAAACTAAGTGACAGAGCCATACCAAACCACTCTATAATTTACAAGTCGCCGCTGTGAGGCTTCCTGAGGTGGAAACTGGCACATAGGTTCTTCTGGAAGAGAATGGCAGCTTGTGTGAAAAAGCTTGTTTTCTCAGCCTGAAAAGCTCATTCGGCACACTTAGGTGGAAAATCACCAAAGTCCCACAGAATTGCATTTGAAACAAGAAAAAGCCAGAATTACATGGGAAACACAGAAAAGTCACTTTTAATAGTTTTGTGCATTACAGCCAAACTAAGTGACAGAGCCACACCAAACCACTTTATCCATCACTTTAATTATGCCAGTGTGAAGCTTTGCAAGTCCAGAATGAATTATTCTGTGGTCAAGTGTGCCCTCTTTTGTTGAAAAAGTGTAACTTCAGTTGGAACACAGAAAACCACTCTATAATGTACAAGTCACCGCTGTGAGGCTTCCTGAGGTGGAAATTGGCACATAGGTGCTTCTGGAAGAGAATGGCAGCTTGTGTGAAAAAGCTTGTTTTCTCAGCCTGAGAAGCTCATTTGGCACACTTAGGTGGAAAAACACCAAAGTCCCACAGAATTGCATGTGAAACAAGAAAAAGCCAGAATTACATGGGAAACGCAGAAAAGTCACTTTTAATAGTTTTGTGCATTACAGCCAAACTAAGTGACAGAGCCACACCAAACCACTCTATAATGTACAAGTCGCCGCTGTGAGGCTTCCTGAGGTGGAAACTGGCACATAGGTGCTTCTGGAAGAGAATGGCAGCTTGTGTGAAAAGATTGTTTTCTCAGCCTGAGAAGCTCATTCGGCACACTTAGGTGGAAAAACACCAAAGTCCCACAGAATTGCATGTGAAACAAGAAAAAGCCAGAATTACATGGGAAACGCAGAAAAGTCACTTTTAATAGTTTTGTGCATTACAGCCAAACTAAGTGACAGAGCCACACCAAACCACTCTATAATGTACAAGTCGCCGCTGTGAGGCTTCCTGAGGTGGAAACTGGCACATAGGTGCTTCTGGAAGAGAATGGCAGCTTGTGTGAAAAAGCTTGTTTTCTCAGCCTGAGAAGCTCATTCGGCACACTTAGGTGGAAAAACACCAAAGTCCCACAGAATTGTATGTGAAACAAGAAAAAGCCAGAATTACATGGGAAACGCAGAAAAGTCACTTTTAATAGTTTTGTGCATTACAGCCAAACTAAGTGACAGAGCCACACCAAACCACTTTATCCATCACTTTAATTATGCCAGTGTGAAGCTTTGCAAGTCCAGAATGAATTATTCTGTGGTCAAGTGTGCCCTCTTTTGTCGAAAAAGTGTAACTTCAGTTGGAACACAGAAAACCACTCTATAATGTACAAGTCACCGCTGTGAGGCTTCCTGAGGTGGAAATTGGCACATAGGTGCTTCTGGAAGAGAATGGCAGCTTGTGTGAAAAAGCTTGTTTTCTCAGCCTGAGAAGCTCATTTGGCACACTTAGGTGGAAAAACACCAAAGTCCCACAGAATTGCATGTGAAACAAGAAAAAGCCAGAATTACATGGGAAACGCAGAAAAGTCAC
The DNA here is from genome assembly GCF_905237075.1 of Dicentrarchus labrax. Lineage (NCBI taxonomy): Eukaryota > Metazoa > Chordata > Actinopteri > Moronidae > Dicentrarchus > Dicentrarchus labrax. The sequence goes on from NW_026136717.1 coordinate 519,064, forward strand.
TTTTAATAGTTTTGTGCATTACAGCCAAACTAAGTGACAGAGCCACACCAAACCACTCTATAATGTACAAGTCGCCGCTGTGAGGCTTCCTGAGGTGGAAACTGGCACATAGGTGCTTCTGGAAGAGAATGGCAGCTTGTGTGAAAAAGCTTGTTTTCTCAGCCTGAGAAGCTCATTCGGCACACTTAGGTGGAAAAACACCAAAGTCCCACAGAATTGCATGTGAAACAAGAAAAAGCCAGAATTACATGGGAAACGCAGAAAAGTCACTTTTAATAGTTTTGTGCATTACAGCCAAACTAAGTGACAGAGCCACACCAACCCTTTACCCACTTTAATTATGCAGTGTGAAGCTTTGCAAGGACAAAAAAAATATTTTTTGGGGGAGAGGGGCCCCCTTTAATTAAAAAAAAAAAATTTAAATAAAAAACCACTCTATAATGTACAAGTCGCCGCTGTGAGGCTTCCTGAGGTGGAAATTGGCACATAGGTGCTTCTGGAAGAGAATGGCAGCTTGTGTGAAAAAGCTTGTTTTCTCAGCCTGAGAAGCTCATTCGGCACACTTAGGTGGAAAAACACCAAAGTCCCACAGAATTGCATGTGAAACAAGAAAAAGCCAGAATTACATGGGAAACGCAGAAAAGTCACTTTTAATAGTTTTGTGCATTACAGCCAAACTAAGTGACAGAGCCACACCAAACCACTCTATAATGTACAAGTCGCCGCTGTGAGGCTTCCTGAGGTGGAAACTGGCACATAGGTGCTTCTGGAAGAGAATGGCAGCTTGTGTGAAAAAGCTTGTTTTCTCAGCCTGAGAAGCTCATTCGGCACACTTAGGTGGAAAAACACCAAAGTCCCACAGAATTGCATGTGAAACAAGAAAAAGCCAGAATTACATGGGAAACGCAGAAAAGTCACTTTTAATAGTTTTGTGCATTACAGCCAAACTAAGTGACAGAGCCACACCAAACCACTCTATAATGTACAAGTCGCCGCTGTGAGGCTTCCTGAGGTGGAAATTGGCACATAGGTGCTTCTGGAAGAGAATGGCAGCTTGTGTGAAAAAGCTTGTTTTCTCAGCCTGAGAAGCTCATTCGGCACACTTAGGTGGAAAAACACCAAAGTCCCACAGAATTGCATGTGAAACAAGAAAAAGCCAGAATTACATGGGAAACGCAGAAAAGTCACTTTTAATAGTTTTGTGCATTACAGCCAAACTAAGTGACAGAGCCACACCAAACCACTCTATAATGTACAAGTCGCCGCTGTGAGGCTTCCTGAGGTGGAAACTGGCACATAGGTGCTTCTGGAAGAGAATGGCAGCTTGTGTGAAAAAGCTTGTTTTCTCAGCCTGAGAAGCTCATTCGGCACACTTAGGTGGAAAAACACCAAAGTCCCACAGAATTGCATTTGAAACAAGAAAAGCCAGAATTACATGGGAAACACAGAAAAGTCACTTTTAATAGTTTTGTGCATTACAGCCAAACTAAGTGACAGAGCCACAAACCCTTTATCCACCACTTTAATTATACCAGTGTGAAGATTTCTAAAAAAAAAATAATTAATTTTTTGTTGAACTTTCCCCCTTTTTTTAAAAAAAATAAATTAATTAGAAAAAAAAACCACTCTATAATGTACAAGTCGCCCGCTGTGAGGCTTCCTGAGGTGGAAACTGGCACATAGGTGCTTCTGGAAGAGAATGGCAGCTTGTGTGAAAAAGCTTGTTTTCTCAGCCTGAGAAGCTCATTCGGCACACTTAGGTGGAAAAACACCAAAGTCCCACAGAATTGCATGTGAAACAAGAAAAAGCCAGAATTACATGGGAAACGCAGAAAAGTCACTTTTAATAGTTTTGTGCATTACAGCCAAACTAAGTGACAGAGCCACACCAAACCACTCTATAATGTACAAGTCGCCGCTGTGAGGCTTCCTGAGGTGGAAACTGGCACATAGGTGCTTCTGGAAGAGAATGGCAGCTTGTGTGAAAAAGCTTGTTTTCTCAGCCTGAGAAGCTCATTCGGCACACTTAGGTGGAAAAACACCAAAGTCCCACAGAATTGCATGTGAAACAAGAAAAAGCCAGAATTACATGGGAAACACAGAAAAGTCACTTTTAATAGTTTTGTGCATTACAGCCAAACTAAGTGAAGAGATTACTGTAATATGCCAGTGGAAGCTTTGACAGAGCCAGAATGAATTATTCTGTGGTCAAGTGGCCCTCTTTTTTAAAAAAAAAAATTTTCAGTTGGAACACAGAAAACCACTCTATAATGTACAAGTCGCCGCTGTGAGGCTTCCTGAGGTGGAAACTGGCACATAGGTGCTTCTGGAAGAGAATGGCAGCTTGTGTGAAAAAGCTTGTTTTCTCAGCCTGAGAAGCTCATTCGGCACACTTAGGTGGAAAAACACCAAAGTCCCACAGAATTGCATGTGAAACAAGAAAAAGCCAGAATTACATGGGAAACGCAGAAAAGTCACTTTTAATAGTTTTGTGCATTACAGCCAAACTAAGTGACAGAGCCACACCAAACCACTCTATAATGTACAAGTCGCCGCTGTGAGGCTTCCTGAGGTGGAAACTGGCACATAGGTGCTTCTGGAAGAGAATGGCAGCTTGTGTGAAAAAGCTTGTTTTCTCAGCCTGAGAAGCTCATTCGGCACACTTAGGTGGAAAAACACCAAAGTCCCACAGAATTGCATGTGAAACAAGAAAAAGCCAGAATTACATGGGAAACGCAGAAAAGTCACTTTTAATAGTTTTGTGCATTACAGCCAAACTAAGTGACAGAGCCACACCAAACCACTCTATAATGTACAAGTCGCCGCTGTGTGGCTTCCTGAGGTGGAAACTGGCACATAGGTGCTTCTGGAAGAGAATGGCAGCTTGTGTGAAAAAGCTTGTTTTCTCAGCCTGAGAAGCTCATTCGGCACACTTAGGTGGAAAAACACCAAAGTCCCACAGAATTGCATGTGAAACAAGAAAAAGCCAGAATTACATGGGAAACGCAGAAAAGTCACTTTTAATAGTTTTGTGCATTACAGCCAAACTAAGTGACAGAGCCATACCAAACCACTCTATAATGTACAAGTCGCCGCTGTGAGGCTTCCTGAGGTGGAAACTGGCACATAGGTTCTTCTGGAAGAGAATGGCAGCTTGTGTGAAAAAGCTTGTTTTCTCAGCCTGAGAAGCTCATTCGGCACACTTAGGTGGAAAAACACCAAAGTCCCACAGAATTGCATTTGAAACAAGAAAAAGCCAGAATTACATGGGAAACACAGAAAAGTCACTTTTAATAGTTTTGTGCATTACAGCCAAACTAAGTGACAGAGCCACACCAAACCACTTTATCCATCACTTTAATTATGCCAGTGTGAAGCTTTGCAAGTCCAGAATGAATTATTCTGTGGTCAAGTGTGCCCTCTTTTGTCGAAAAAGTGTAACTTCAGTTGGAACACAGAAAACCACTCTATAATGTACAAGTCACCGCTGTGAGGCTTCCTGAGGTGGAAATTGGCACATAGGTGCTTCTGGAAGAGAATGGCAGCTTGTGTGAAAAAGCTTGTTTTCTCAGCCTGAGAAGCTCATTCGGCACACTTAGGTGGAAAAACACCAAAGTCCCACAGAATTGCATGTGAAACAAGAAAAAGCCAGAATTACATGGGAAACGCAGAAAAGTCACTTTTAATAGTTTTGTGCATTACAGCCAAACTAAGTGACAGAGCCACACCAAACCACTCTATAATGTACAAGTCGCCGCTGTGAGGCTTCCTGAGGTGGAAACTGGCACATAGGTGCTTCTGGAAGAGAATGGCAGCTTGTGTGAAAAAGCTTGTTTTCTCAGCCTGAGAAGCTCATTCGGCACACTTAGGTGGAAAAACACCAAAGTCCCACAGAATTGCATGTGAAACAAGAAAAAGCCAGAATTACATGGGAAACGCAGAAAAGTCACTTTTAATAGTTTTGTGCATTACAGCCAAACTAAGTGACAGAGCCACACCAAACCACTTTATCCATCACTTTAATTATGCCAGTGTGAAGCTTTGCCAGTCCAGAATGAATTATTCTGTGGTCAAGTGTGCCCCCCTCTTTTTGTCGAAAAAGTGTAACTTCAGTTGGAACACAGAAAACCACTCTATAATGTACAAGTCACCGCTGTGAGGCTTCCTGAGGTGGAAATTGGCACATAGGTGCTTCTGGAAGAGAATGGTAGCTTGTGTGAAAAAGCTTGTTTTCTCAGCCTGAAAAGGTGGAAAAACACCAAAGTCCCACAGAATTGCATGTGAAACAAGAAAAAGCCAGAATTACATGGGAAACGCAGAAAAGTCACTTTTAATAGTTTTGTGCATTACAGCCAAACTAAGTGACAGAGCCACACCAAACCACTCTATAATGTACAAGTCGCCGCTGTGAAGCTTCCTGAGGTGGAAACTGGCACATAGGTGCTTCTGGAAGAGAATGGCAGCTTGTGTGAAAAAGCTTGTTTTCTCAGCCTGAGAAGCTCATTCGGCACACTTAGGTGGAAAAACACCAAAGTCCCACAGAATTGCATGTGAAACAAGAAAAAGCCAGAATTACATGGGAAACGCAGAAAAGTCACTTTTAATAGTTTTGTGCATTACAGCCAAACTAAGTGACAGAGCCACACCAAACCACTTTATCCATCACTTTAATTATGCCAGTGTGAAGCTTTGCCAGTCCAGAATGAATTATTCTGTGGTCAAGTGTGCCCTCTTTTGTCGAAAAAGTGTAACTTCAGTTGGAACACAGAAAACCACTCTATAATGTACAAGTCACCGCTGTGAGGCTTCCTGAGGTGGAAATTGGCACATAGGTGCTTCTGGAAGAGAATGGTAGCTTGTGTGAAAAAGCTTGTTTTCTCAGCCTGAAAAGGTGGAAAAACACCAAAGTCCCACAGAATTGCATGTGAAACAAGAAAAAGCCAGAATTACATGGGAAACGCAGAAAAGTCACTTTTAATAGTTTTGTGCATTCCAGCCAAACTAAGTGACAGAGCCACACCAAACCACTTTATCCATCACTTTAATTATGCCAGTGTGAAGCTTTGCAAGTCCAGAATGAATTATTCTGTGGTCAAGTGTGCCCTCTTTTGTCGAAAAAGTGTAACTTCAGTTGGAACACAGAAAATAGTTTTGTGCATTACAGCCAAACTAAGTGACAGAGCCACACCAAACCACTCTATAATGTACAAGTCGCCGCTGTGAAGCTTCCTGAGGTGGAAACTGGCACATAGGTGCTTCTGGAGGAGAATGGCAGCTTGTGTGAAAAAGCTTGTTTTCTCAGCCTGAGAAGCTCATTCGGCACACTTAGGCGGAAAAACACCAAAGTCCCACAGAATTGCATGTGAAACAAGAAAAAGCCAGAATTACATGGGAAACGCAGAAAAGTCACTTTTAATAGTTTTGTGCATTACAGCCAAACTAAGTGACAGAGCCATACCAAACCACTCTATAATTTACAAGTCGCCGCTGTGAGGCTTCCTGAGGTCGAAACTGGCACATAGGTTCTTCTGGAAGAGAATGGCAGCTTGTGTGAAAAAGCTTGTTTTCTCAGCCTGAAAAGCTCATTCGGCACACTTAGGTGGAAAATCACCAAAGTCCCACAGAATTGCATTTGAAACAAGAAAAAGCCAGAATTACATGGGAAACACAGAAAAGTCACTTTTAATAGTTTTGTGCATTACAGCCAAACTAAGTGACAGAGCCACACCAAACCACTTTATCCATCACTTTAATTATGCCAGTGTGAAGCTTTGCAAGTCCAGAATGAATTATTCTGTGGTCAAGTGTGCCCTCTTTTGTCGAAAAAGTGTAACTTCAGTTGGAACACAGAAAACCACTCTATAATGTACAAGTCACCGCTGTGAGGCTTCCTGAGGTGGAAATTGGCACATAGGTGCTTCTGGAAGAGAATGGCAGCTTGTGTGAAAAAGCTTGTTTTCTCAGCCTGAGAAGCTCATTCGGCACACTTAGGTGGAAAAACACCAAAGTCCCACAGAATTGCATGTGAAACAAGAAAAAGCCAGAATTACATGGGAAACGCAGAAAAGTCACTTTTAATAGTTTTGTGCATTACAGCCAAACTAAGTGACAGAGCCACACCAAACCACTCTATAATGTACAAGTCGCCGCTGTGAGGCTTCCTGAGGTGGAAACTGGCACATAGGTGCTTCTGGAAGAGAATGGCAGCTTGTGTGAAAAAGCTTGTTTTCTCAGCCTGAGAAGCTCATTCGGCACACTTAGGTGGAAAAACACCAAAGTCCCACAGAATTGCACGTGAAACAAGAAAAAGCCAGAATTACATGGGAAACGCAGAAAAGTCACTTTTAATAGTTTTGTGCATTACAGCCAAACTAAGTGACAGAGCCACACCAAACCACTCTATAATGTACAAGTCGCCGCTGTGAGGCTTCCTGAGGTGGAAACTGGCACATAGGTGCTTCTGGAAGAGAATGGCAGCTTGTGTGAAAAAGCTTGTTTTCTCAGCCTGAGAAGCTCATTCGGCACACTTAGGTGGAAAAACACCAAAGTCCCACAGAATTGCATGTGAAACAAGAAAAAGCCAGAATTACATGGGAAACGCAGAAAAGTCACTCTTAATAGTTTTGTGCATTACAGCCAAACTAAGTGACAGAGCCACACCAAACCACTCTATAATGTACAACTCGCCGCTGTGAGGCTTCCTGAGGTGGAAACTGGCACATAGGTTCTTCTGGAAGAGAATGGCAGCTTGTGTGAAAAAGCTTGTTTTCTCAGCCTGAGAAGCTCATTCGGCACACTTAGGTGGAAAAACACCAAAGTCCCACAGAATTGCATGTGAAACAAGAAAAAGCCAGAATTACATGGGAAACGCAGAAAAGTCACTTTTAATAGTTTTGTGCATTACAGCCAAACTAAGTGACAGAGCCACACCAAACCACTTTATCCATCACTTTAATTATGCCAGTGTGAAGCTTTGCAAGTCCAGAATGAATTATTCTGTGGTCAAGTGTGCCCTCTTTTGTCGAAAAAGTGTAACTTCAGTTGGAACACAGAAAACCACTCTATAATGTACAAGTCACCGCTGTGAGGCTTCCTGAGGTGGAAACTGGCACATAGGTGCTTCTGGAAGAGAATGGCAGCTTGTGTGAAAAAGCTTGTTTTCTCAGCCTGAGAAGCTCATTCGGCACACTTAGGTGGAAAAACACCAAAGTCCCACAGAATTGCATGTGAAACAAGAAAAAGCCAGAATTACATGGGAAACGCAGAAAAGTCACTTTTAATAGTTTTGTGCATTACAGCCAAACTAAGTGACAGAGCCACACCAAACCACTCTATAATGTACAAGTCGCTGCTGTGAGGCTTCCTGAGGTGGAAACTGGCACATAGGTGCTTCTGGAAGAGAATGGCAGCTTGTGTGAAAAAGCTTGTTTTCTCAGCCTGAGAAGCTCATTCGGCACACTTAGGTGGAAAAACACCAAAGTCCCACAGAATTGCATGTGAAACAAGAAAAAGCCAGAATTACATGGGAAACGCAGAAAAGTCACTTTTAATAGTTTTGTGCATTACAGCCAAACTAAGTGACAGAGCCACACCAAACCACTCTATAATGTACAAGTCGCCGCTGTGAGGCTTCCTGAGGTGGAAACTGGCACATAGGTGCTTCTGGAAGAGAATGGCAGCTTGTGTGAAAAAGCTTGTTTTCTCAGCCTGAGAAGCTCATTCGGCACACTTAGGTGGAAAAACACCAAAGTCCCACAGAATTGCATGTGAAACAAGAAAAAGCCAGAATTACATGGGAAACGCAGAAAAGTCACTTTTAATAGTTTTGTGCATTACAGCCAAACTAAGTGACAGAGCCACACCAAACCACTCTATAATGTACAAGTCGCCGCTGTGAGGCTTCCTGAGGTGGAAACTGGCACATAGGTTCTTCTGGAAGAGAATGGCAGCTTGTGTGAAAAAGCTTGTTTTCTCAGCCTGAGAAGCTCATTCGGCACACTTAGGTGGAAAAACACCAAAGTCCCACAGAATTGCATGTGAAACAAGAAAAAGCCAGAATTACATGGGAAACGCAGAAAAGTCACTTTTAATAGTTTTGTGCATTACAGCCAAACTAAGTGACAGAGCCACACCAAACCACTCTATAATGTACAAGTCGCCGCTGTGAGGCTTCCTGAGGTGGAAACTGGCACATAGGTTCTTCTGGAAGAGAATGGCAGCTTGTGTGAAAAAGCTTGTTTTCTCAGCCTGAGAAGCTCATTCGGCACACTTAGGTGGAAAATCACCAAAGTCCCACAGAATTGCATTTGAAACAAGAAAAAGCCAGAATTACATGGGAAACACAGAAAAGTCACTTTTAATAGTTTTGTGCATTACAGCCAAACTAAGTGACAGAGCCACACCAAACCACTTTATTTTTCACTTTAATTAAGCCAGTGTGAAGCTTTGCAAGTCCAGAATGAATTATTCTGTGGTCAAGTGTGCCCTCTTATGTCGAAAAAGTGTAACTTCAGTTGGAACACAGAAAACCACTCTATAATGTACAAGTCACCGCTGTGAGGCTTCCTGAGGTGGAAATTGGCACATAGGTGCTTCTGGAAGAGAATGGCAGCTTGTGTGAAAAAGCTTGTTTTCTCAGCCTGAGAAGCTCATTCGGCACACTTAGGTGGAAAAACACCAAAGTCCCACAGAATTGCATGTGAAACAAGAAAAAGCCAGAATTACATGGGAAACGCAGAAAAGTCACTTTTAATAGTTTTGTGCATTACAGCCAAACTAAGTGACAGAGCCACACCAAACCACTCTATAATGTACAAGTCGCCGCTGTGAGGCTTCCTGAGGTGGAAACTGGCACATAGGTGCTTCTGGAAGAGAATGGCAGCTTGTGTGAAAAAGCTTGTTTTCTCAGCCTGAGAAGCTCATTCGGCACACTTAGGTGGAAAAACACCAAAGTCCCACAGAATTGTATGTGAAACAAGAAAAAGCCAGAATTACATGGGAAACGCAGAAAAGTCACTTTTAATAGTTTTGTGCATTACAGCCAAACTAAGTGACAGAGCCACACCAAACCACTTTATTTTTCACTTTAATTAAGCCAGTGTCAAGCTTTGCAAGTCCAGAATGAATTATTCTGTGGTAAAGTGTGCCCTCTTATGTCGAAAAAGTGTAACTTCAGTTGGAACACAGAAAACCACTCTATAATGTACAAGTCACCGCTGTGAGGCTTCCTGAGGTGGAAACTGGCACATAGGTGCTTCTGGAAGAGAATGGCAGCTTGTGTGAAAAAGCTTGTTTTCTCAGCCTGAGAAGCTCATTCAGCACACTTAGGTGGAAAAACACCAAAGTCCCACAGAATTGCATGTGAAACAAGAAAAAGCCAGAATTACATGGGAAACGCAGAAAAGTCACTTTTAATAGTTTTGTGCATTACAGCCAAACTAAGTGACAGAGCCACACCAAACCACTTTACATACTTTAATTATTCCAGTGTGAAGCTTTGCAAGTCCAGAATGAATTATTCTGTGGTCAAGTGTGCCCTCTTTTGTCGAAAAAGTGTAACTTCAGTTGGAACACAGCAAACCACTCTATAATGTACAAGTCACCGCTGTGAGGCTTCCTGAGGTGGAAACTGGCACATAGGTGCTTCTGGAAGAGAATGGCAGCTTGTGTGAAAAAGCTTGTTTTCTCAGCCTGAGAAGCTCATTCGGCACACTTAGGTGGAAAAACACCAAAGTCCCACAGAATTGCATGTGAAACAAGAAAAAGCCAGAATTACATGGGAAACACAGAAAAGTCACTTTTAATAGTTTTGTGCATTACAGCCAAACTAAGTGACAGAGCCACACCAAACCACTCTATAATGTACAAGTCGCCGCTGTGAAGCTTCCTGAGGTGGAAACTGGCACATAGGTGCTTCTGGAAGAGAATGGCAGCTTGTGTGAAAAAGCTTGTTTTCTCAGCCTGAGAAGCTCATTCGGCACACTTAGGTGGAAAAACACCAAAGTCCCACAGAATTGCATGTGAAACAAGAAAAAGCCAGAATTACATGGGAAACGCAGAAAAGTCACTTTTAATAGTTTTGTGCATTACAGCCAAACTAAGTGACAGAGCCACACCAAACCACTCTATAATGTACAAGTCGCCGTTGTGAGGCTTCCTGAGGTGGAAACTGGCACATAGGTGCTTCTGGAAGAGAATGGCAGCTTGTGTGAAAAAGCTTGTTTTCTCAGCCTGAGAAGCTCATTCGGCACACTTAGGTGGAAAATCACCAAAGTCCCACAGAATTGCATTTGAAACAAGAAAAAGCCAGAATTACATGGGAAACGCAGAAAAGTCACTTTTAATAGTTTTGTGCATTACAGCCAAACTAAGTGACAGAGCCATACCAAACCACTCTATAATTTACAAGTCGCCGCTGTGAGGCTTCCTGAGGTGGAAACTGGCACATAGGTTCTTCTGGAAGAGAATGGCAGCTTGTGTGAAAAAGCTTGTTTTCTCAGCCTGAAAAGCTCATTCGGCACACTTAGGTGGAAAATCACCAAAGTCCCACAGAATTGCATTTGAAACAAGAAAAAGCCAGAATTACATGGGAAACACAGAAAAGTCACTTTTAATAGTTTTGTGCATTACAGCCAAACTAAGTGACAGAGCCACACCAAACCACTTTATCCATCACTTTAATTATGCCAGTGTGAAGCTTTGCAAGTCCAGAATGAATTATTCTGTGGTCAAGTGTGCCCTCTTTTGTCGAAAAAGTGTAACTTCAGTTGGAACACAGAAAACCACTCTATAATGTACAAGTCACCGCTGTGAGGCTTCCTGAGGTGGAAATTGGCACATAGGTGCTTCTGGAAGAGAATGGCAGCTTGTGTTAAAAAGCTTGTTTTCTCAGCCTGAGAAGCTCATTCGGCACACTTAGGTGGAAAAACACCAAAGTCCCACAGAATTGCATGTGAAACAAGAAAAAGCCAGAATTACATGGGAAACGCAGAAAAGTCACTTTTAATAGTTTTGTGCATTACAGCCAAACTAAGTGACAGAGCCACACCAAACCACTCTATAATGTAAAAGTCGCCGCTGTGAGGCTTCCTGAGGTGGAAACTGGCACATAGGTGCTTCTGGAAGAGAATGGCAGCTTGTGTGAAAAAGCTTGTTTTCTCAGCCTGAGAAGCTCATTCGGCACACTTAGGTGGAAAAACACCAAAGTCCCACAGAATTGCATGTGAAACAAGAAAAAGCCAGAATTACATGGGAAACGCAGAAAAGTCACTTTTAATAGTTTTGTGCATTACAGCCAAACTAAGTGACAGAGCCACACCAAACCACTCTATAATGTACAAGTCGCCGCTGTGAGGCTTCCTGAGGTGGAAACTGGCACATAGGTGCTTCTGGAAGAGAATGGCAGCTTGTGTGAAAAAGCTTGTTTTCTCAGCCTGAGAAGCTCATTCGGCACACTTAGGTGGAAAAACACCAAAGTCCCACAGAATTGTATGTGAAACAAGAAAAAGCCAGAATTACATGGGAAACGCAGAAAAGTCACTTTTAATAGTTTTGTGCATTACAGCCAAACTAAGTGACAGAGCCACACCAAACCACTTTATCCATCACTTTAATTATGCCAGTGTGAAGCTTTGCAAGTCCAGAATGAATTATTCTGTGGTCAAGTGTGCCCTCTTTTGTCGAAAAAGTGTAACTTCAGTTGGAACACAGAAAACCACTCTATAATGTACAACTCGCCGCTGTGAGGCTTCCTGAGGTGGAAACTGGCACATAGGTGCTTCTGGAAGAGAATGGCAGCTTGTGTGAAAAAGCTTGTTTTCTCAGCCTGAGAAGCTCATTCGGCACACTTAGGTGGAAAAACACCAAAGTCCCACAGAATTGCATGTGAAACAAGAAAAAGCCAGAATTACATGGGAAACGCAGAAAAGTCACTTTTAATAGTTTTGTGCATTACAGCCAAACTAAGTGACAGAGCCACACCAAACCACTCTATAATGTACAACTCGCCGCTGTGAGGCTTCCTGAGGTGGAAACTGGCACATAGGTTCTTCTGGAAGAGAATGGCAGCTTGTGTGAAAAAGCTTGTTTTCTCAGCCTGAGAAGCTCATTCGGCACACTTAGGTGGAAAATCACCAAAGTCCCACAGAATTGCATTTGAAACAAGAAAAAGCCAGAATTACATGGGAAACACAGAAAAGTCACTTTTAATAGTTTTGTGCATTACAGCCAAACTAAGTGACAGAGCCACACCAAACCACTTTATCCATCACTTTAATTATGCCAGTGTGAAGCTTTGCAAGTCCAGAATGAATTATTCTGTGGTCAAGTGTGCCCTCTTTTGTCGAAAAAGTGTAACTTCAGTTGGAACACAGAAAACCACTCTATAATGTACAAGTCACCGCTGTGAGGCTTCCTGAGGTGGAAATTGGCACATAGGTGCTTCTGGAAGAGAATGGCAGCTTGTGTGAAAAAGCTTGTTTTCTCAGCCTGAGAAGCTCATTCGGCACACTTAGGTGGAAAAACACCAAAGTCCCACAGAATTGCATGTGAAACAAGAAAAAGCCAGAATTACATGGGAAACGCAGAAAAGTCACTTTTAATAGTTTTGTGCATTACAGCCAAACTAAGTGACAGAGCCACACCAAACCACTCTATAATGTACAAGTCGCCGCTGTGAAGCTTACTGAGGTGGAAACTGGCACATAGGTGCTTCTGGAAGAGAATGGCAGCTTGTGTGAAAAAGCTTGTTTTTTCAGCCTGGCACACTTAGGTGGAAAAACACCGAAGTCCCAGAGAAATGCAGGTGAAACAGCAAAAAGCCAGAATAACATGGGAAACGCAAAAAGCCAGAATTACATGGGAAACACAAAAAAGTCACTTTTAATAGTTTTGTCCATTACAGCTGAACTATGTGAGAGAGCCACACCAAACCACTTCATGCATCAATTTCATTATTGCACTGTGAAGCTTTGCAAGTCCAGAATGAATTATTCTGAGGTCAAGTCTGCCCTCTTTTGTCGAAAAATTGTAACTTCAGTTGGAACACAGAAAACCGCCCTATAATGTACAAGTCACCGCTGTGAAGCTTCCTGAGGTGGAAACTGGCAGATAGGTGCTTCTGGAAGAGAATGGCAGCTTGTGTGAAAAAGCTTGTTTTCTCAGCCTGGCACACTTAGGTGGAAAAACACCAAAGTCCCACAGAATTGCATGTGAAACAGGAAAAAGCCAGAATTACATGGGAAACGCAAAAAAGTCGCTTATAATAGTTTTGTCCATTACAGCCAAACTAAGTGAGAGAGCCACATAAAACCACTCTATAATGTACAAGTCGCCGCTGTGAAGCTTACTGAGGTGGAAACTGGCAGATAGGTGCTTCTGGAAGAGAATGGCAGCTTGTGTGAAAAAGCTTGTTTTCTCAGCCTGAGAAGCTCATTCGGGGCACACTTAGGTGGAAAAACATCAAAGTCCCACAGAATTGCACGTGAAACAGGAAAAAGCCAGAATTACATGGGAAAACCAAAAAAAGTCACTTTTAATATTTTTGTCCATTACAGCTGAACTATGTGAGAGAGCCACACCAAACCACTTCATGCATAAATTTCATTATGCCACTGTGAAGCTTTGCAAGTCCAGAATGAATTATTCTGTGGTCAAATGTATCCTCTTATGTTGAAAAAGTGTAACTTCAGTTGGAACACAGAAAACCACTCTATAATGTACAAGTCGCCGCTGTGAAGCTTACTGAGGTGGAAACTGGCAGATAGGTGCTTCTGGAAGAGAATGGCAGCTTGTGTGAAAAAGTTTGATTTCTTAGCCTGGCACACTTAGGTCGAAAAACACCAAAGTACGACAGAATTGCATGTGAAACAGGAAAAAGCCAGAATTACATGGGAAACGCAAAAAAGTAACTTTCTATAGTTTTGTGCATTACAGCCAAACTAAGTGAGCCACACCAAACCACTGCATCCATCACTTCAAGTATGTCACTGTGAAGCTTTGCAAGTCCAGAATGAATTATTCGGTGGTCAAGTGTGCCCTCTTTCGCCGAAAAAGCGTAACTGCATTTTGAACACAGAAAAAAAACCACTATGTAATGTACAAGTCGTTGGTGTGGCTCTCTCACTTAGTTTGGCTGTAATGCACAAAACTATTAAAAGTGACTTTTTTGCGGTTCCCATGTAATTCTGTCTTTTTCCTGTTTCACTTGCAATTCTGTGGGACTTTGGTGTTTTTCTACCTAAGTGTGCCGATTGAGCTTCTCAGGCTGAGAAAACAAGCTTTTTCACACAAGCTGCCATTCTCTTCCAGAGTCACCTATCTGCCATTTTCCACCTCAGGAAGCTTCACAGAGGCGACTTGTACATTATAGAGTGGTTTTGTGTGGCTCTCTCACTTAGTTTGGCTGTAATGCACAAAACTATTAAAAGTGACTTTTTTGCGTTTCCCATGTAATTCTGGCTTTTTCCTGTTTCACATGCAATTCTGTGGGACTTTGGATTTTTTCCACCTAAGTGTGCCAAATGAGCTTCTCAGGCTGAGAAAACAAGCTTTTTCACACAAGCTGCAATTCTCTTCCAGAAGCACCTATCTGCCAGTTTCCACCTCAGGAAGCTTCACAGAGGTGACTTGAACATTATAGAGTGGTTTGATGTGGCTCTCCCACTTAGTTTGGCTGTAATGCACAAAAATATTAAAAGTGACTTTGTTGCGTTTCCCATGTAATTCTGGCTTCTTCCTGATTCACATGCAATTCTGTGGGACTTTTTTTTTTTTCCACCTAAGTGTGCCGAATGAGCTTCTCAGGCTGAGAAAACAAGCTTTTTCACACAAGCTGCCATTCTCTTCCAGAAGCGACTATCTTCCAGTTTCCACCTCAGGAAGCTTCACAGTGGTGACTTGTACATTATAGAGTGGTTTGATGTGGCTCTCTCACTTAGTTTGGCTGTAATGCACAAAACTATAAAAATTTACTTTTTTGCTTTTCCCATGTAATTCTGGTTTTTTTTTTTGTTTCACATGCAATTCTGTGGGACTTTGGATTTTTTCCACCTAAGTGTGCCAAATGAGCTTCTCAGGCTGAGACAACAAGCTTTTTCACACAAGCTGCAATTCTCTTCCAGAAGCACCTATCTGCCAGTTTCCACCTCAGGAAGCTTCACAGCGGTGACTTGTACATATTAGAGTGGTTTGGTGTGGCTCCCTCACTTAGTTTGGCTGCAATAGACAAAACTATTAAAAGTTACTTTTTTGCGTTTCCCATGTAATTCTGGGTTTTTCCTGTTTCCCATGCAATTCTGTGGGACTTTGATGTCTTTCCACCTAAGTTTTCCGAATGAACCTCTCAGGCTGAGAAAAGAAGCTTTTTCACATAAGCTGCCATTCTCTTCCAGAAGCACCTATCTGCCAGTTTTCACCTCAGGAAGCCTCACAGCGGTGACTTGTACATTGTAGAGTGGTTTTCTCTATTCAAACTGCAGTTCTGCTTTTTCGACAAAAGAGGGCACACTTGAACACAGAATAATTCATTTTGGAATTGCAAAGCTTCACAGGGGTATACGTAAATTGATGGATGAAGTGTTTCGGTCTGGCTCTCTGACTTAGTTTAGCTGTAATGGACAAAACTATTAAAAGTGACTTTTTTGTGTTTCAAATGCAATTCTCTGGGACTTTGGTGTTTTTCCACCTAAGTGTGCCGAATGAGCTTATCAGGCTGAGAAAAGAAGCATTTTCACACAAGCTGCCATTCTCTTCCAGAAGCACCTATCTGCCAGTTTCCACCTCAGGAAGCTTCACAGCGGTGACTTGTACATTATAGAGCGGTTTTCTGGGTTCCAACTGCAGTTACGCTTTTTTGTAATTTTTGCTTTTTTCATTTTCACATGCACATGCCAGTTTCCACCTCAGGAAGCTTCACAGCGTTGAATTGTAGTTTATAGAGTTTTTTGGTGTGGCTCTCACTTAGTTTAGATGTAATGGACAAAACTATAAAAAGTGAGTTATTTGTGTTTCCAATGTTATTCTGGCTTTTTTCTTTTTCACATGCAATTCTGTGGGACTTTGGTGTTTTTCCACCTAAGTGTGCCTAATGAGCTTCTCAGGCTGAGAAAACAAGCTTTTTCACATAAGCTGCCATTCTCTTCCAGAAGCACCTATCTGCCAGTTTCCACCTCAGGAAGCTTCAAAGCGGTGACTTGTACATTGTCGAGTGGTTTTATGTGTTTCAACTGCAGTTCCGCTTTTTTGTAATTTTTGCTTTTTTCATTTTCACAAGCACCTATGTGCCAGTTTCCACCTCAGGAAGCTTCACAGCGGTGAATTGTACTTTATAGAGTTTTTTGGTGTGGCTTTCTCACTCAGTTTAGCTGTAATGGACAAAACTATAAAAAGTGAGTTATTTGTGCTTCCCATGTTATTCAGGCTTTTTTCTTTTTCACATTAAACTCTGGGATTTTGGTGTTTTTCCACCTAAGTGTGCCAAATGAGCTTCCCACAGTCAAAGAAAGGAAAATTAACTTAGTACACCTTAAGTAATGTATTTATGTTGAAAATACTAAATAAATTCATTTTTAGTAATAAAAGCAAGAGAGTTACATTACATCTAAATAATAAGAAAAGTTTTGGGAATATTCAAAATTGTTTAATAAAATTTAGTCAACACAGTTTTTAAAAAAAAATTAAGTTTTTCCCAACACGTTTTCCGTCCACCTGTCATATGCGCACTGCGCAGTAACACTCGGCAAGGAAAGAACGGCGGCCATTTCTGGACGATTTACCTGTCTGCATTGTGTGCCCCTGCAATCTTTCGTCGACTTTCTGGTAAGTACATTAATTAAAATGTAAAATCGATGTATAAACTAATAAGATGGTGATTATTTCTTCTGTACGATCAATCATAGTTATATACAGTGTGCAATTTGTGAAAAAGCAGGAAGGCGGCATACTTTTGAAACTTTTTTATTGATGAAAAATCAACAGCGTGCATATATTTAAGCAACTACAAAGAACTTTCATTTTGTGAGGAGTTTTATTGGCTGGCTGAGTGTTACACGCCTTCTGATTGGTTGGCTAAGTGTCAAAGGCCTCTGATTGGCTGAGTGTTACACGCTTCCTGATTGGCTTGCTGAGTGTTACGCGCCCCCTGATTTGCTGGTTGAGTGTTACACGCCTCCTGATTGGCTGGCTGAGTGTTAAATGTCTCCTGATTGGCTGGCTGAATGTCAAAGGCCTCCTGATTGGCTGCCTGAGTGTTACACGCCTCCTGATTGGCTGGCTGAGTGTTACATGCCTCCTGATTGGCTGGCTGGGTGTTAAACGTCTCCTGATTGGCTGGCTGAGTGTGACACGCCTCCTGATTGGCTGGCTGAGTGTTACACGCCTCCTGATTGGCTGGCTGAGTGTGACACGCCTCCTTATTGGCTGGCTGAGTGTTACAGGCATCCTGATTGGCTGGCTGAGTGTGACACGCCTCCTTATTGGCTGGCTGAGTGTTACAGGCATCCTGATTGGCTGGCTGAGTGTTACACGCCTCCTGATAGGCTGGCTGAGTGTTACATGCCCCTGATTGGCTGTCTGAGTGTTACACGCCTCCTGATTGGCTAGCTGAGTGTTACATGCCTCCTAATTTGCTTCCTGAGTGTGACACGCCTCCTGATTGGCTGGCTGAGTGTTACACGCCCCCTGATTTGCTGGCTGAGTTTTACATTCCTCCTGATTGGCTAGCTGAGTGTTATACTCCCCCTGATTAGCTGGCTGAGTGTGACACGCCTCCTTATTGGCTGGCTGAGGGTTACACGCCCCCTGATTTGCTGACTGAGTTTTACATTCCTCCTGATTGGCTAGCTGAGTGTTATACTCCCCCTGATTGGCTAGCAGAGTGTTACACGCCTCCTGATTGGCTAGCAGAGTGTTACACGCCCCCTGATTAGCTGGCTGAGTTTTACAAGCCTCCTGATTGGCTAGCAGAGTGTTACAAGCCTTCTGATTGGCTGGCTGTGTGTTACAAGCCTCCTGATTGGCTTCCTAAGTGTTACACGCCTCCTGATTGGCTGGCTGAGTGTGACATGCCTCCTTATTGGCTGGCTGAGTGTTACATGCCACCTGATTGGCTGGCTGAGTGTTACAGGCCCCCTGATTGGCTTTCTGAGTGTGATAGGCCTCCTTATTGGCTCGCTGAGCGTTACATGCCTCCTGATTGGCTGGCTGAGTGTTAAACGCCTCCTGATTGGCTGGCTGAATGTCAAAGGCCTCATGATTGGCTGCCTGAGTGTTACACACCTCCTGATTGGCTGGCTGAGTGTGACACGCCTCCTTATTGGCTGGCAGAGTGTTACAGGCCTCCTGATTGGCTGGCTGAGTGTTACACGCCTCCTGATTGGCTTCCTGAGTGTAACACACCCCCTGATTGGCTGTCTGAGTGTTAAACGCCCCCTGATTGGCTTTCCGAGTGTTACAGGCCTCCTGATTGGCTTGCTGAGTGTTACACGCCTCCTGATTGGCTGGCTGAGTGTTACACACGTTCTGATTCGCTGGCTGAGTGTCAAAGGCTTCCTGATTGGCTACCTGACTGTTACACCCCTCCCTAATTGGCTGCCTGAATGTGACACGCCTCCTTATTGGCTGCCTGAGTGTGACACGCCTCCTTATTGGCTGGCTGAGTGTTACAGGCCTCCTGATTGGCTGGCTGAATGTCAAAGGCCTCATGATTGGCTGCCTGAGTGTTACACGGCTCCTGATTGGCTGGATGAGTGTGACACGCTTCCTGATTGGCTGGCTGAATGTCAAAGGCCTCCTGATTGGCTGGCTGAGTGTGACACGCCTCCTTATTGGCTGGCTGAGTGTTACAGGCCTCCTGATTGGCTAGCAGAGTGTTACACGCCTCCTGATTGGCTGGCTGAGTGTTACAAGCCTCCTGATTGGCTGGCTGAGTGTTACAGGCCTCCTGATTGGCTGGCTGAGTGTTACACGCCTCCTGATTGGCTGGCTGAGTGTTACACGCCCCCTGATTTGCTGGCTGAGTTTTTACATTCCTCCTGATTGGCTAGCTGAGTGTTATACTCCCCCTGATTAGCTGGCTGAGTGTGACACGCCTCCTTATTGGCTGGCTGAGGGTTACACGCCTCCAGATTGGCTAGCAGAGTGTTACACGCCTCCTGATTGGCTAGCAGAGTGTTACACGCCCCCTGATTAGCTGGCTGAGTTTTACAAGCCTCCTGATTGGCTAGCAGAGTGTTACAAGCCTTCTGATTGGCTGGCTGTGTGTTACAAGCCTCCTGATTGGCTAGCAGAGTGTTACAAGCCTTCTGATTGGCTGGCTGTGTGTTACAAGCCTCCTGATTGGCTTCCTAAGTGTTACACGCCTCCTGATTGGCTGGCTGAGTGTGACATGCCTCCTTATTGGCTGGCTGAGTGTTACATGCCACCTGATTGGCTGGCTGAGTGTTACAGGCCCCCTGATTGGCTTTCTGAGTGTGATAGGCCTCTTATTGGCTCGCTGAGCGTTACATGCCTCCTGATTGGCTGGCTGAGTGTTAAACGCCTCCTGATTGGCTGGCTGAATGTCAAAGGCCTCATGATTGGCTGCCTGAGTGTTACACACCTCCTGATTGGCTGGCTGAGTGTGACACGCCTCCTTATTGGCTGGCAGAGTGTTACAGGCCTCCTGATTGGCTGGCTGAGTGTTACACGCCTCCTGATTGGCTTCCTGAGTGTAACACACCCCTGATTGGCTGTCTGAGTGTTAAACGCCCCCTGATTGGCTTTCCGAGTGTTACAGGCCTCCTGATTGGCTTGCTGAGTGTTACACGCCTCCTGATTGGCTGGCTGAGTGTTACACACGTTCTGATTCGCTGGCTGAGTGTCAAAGGCTTCCTGATTGGCTACCTGACTGTTACACCCCTCCTAATTGGCTGCCTGAATGTGACACGCCTCCTTATTGGCTGCCTGAGTGTGACACGCCTCCTTATTGGCTGGCTGAGTGTTACAGGCCTCCTGATTGGCTGGCTGAATGTCAAAGGCCTCATGATTGGCTGCCTGAGTGTTACACGGCTCCTGATTGGCTGGATGAGTGTGACACGCTTCCTGATTGGCTGGCTGAATGTCAAAGGCCTCCTGATTGGCTGGCTGAGTGTGACACGCCTCCTTATTGGCTGGCTGAGTGTTACAGGCCTCCTGATTGGCTAGCAGAGTGTTACACGCCTCCTGATTGGCTGGCTGAGTGTGACACGCCTCCTTATTGGCTGGCTGAGTGTTACAGGCCTCCTGATTGGCTGGCTGAGTGTTACACGCCTCCTGAAAGGCTGGCTGAGTGTTACACGCCCCTGATTTGCTGGCTGAGTTTTACATTCCTCCTGATTGGCTAGCTGAGTGTTATACTCCCCTGATTAGCTGGCTGAGTGTGACACGCCTCCTTATTGGCTGGCTGAGGGTTACACGCCTCCAGATTGGCTAGCAGAGTGTTACACGCCTCCTGATTGGCTAGCAGAGTGTTACACGCCCCCTGATTAGCTGGCTGAGTTTTACAAGCCTCCTGATTGGCTAGCAGAGTGTTACAAGCCTTCTGATTGGCTGGCTGTGTGTTACAAGCCTCCTGATTGGCTTCCTAAGTGTTACACGCCTCCTGATTGGCTGGCTGAGTGTGACATGCCTCCTTATTGGCTGGCTGAGTGTTACATGCCACCTGATTGGTTGGCTGAGTGTTACAGGCCCCTGATTGGCTTTCTGAGTGTGATAGGCCTCCTTATTGGCTGCTGAGCGTTACATGCCTCCTGATTGGCTGGCTGAGCGTTACATGCCTCCTGATTGGCTGGCTGAGTGTTAAACGCCTCCTGATTGGCTGGCTGAATGTCAAAGGCCTCATGATTGGCTGCCTGAGTGTTACACACCTCCTGATTGGCTGGCTGAGTGTGACACGCCTCCTTATTGGCTGGCAGAGTGTTACAGGCCTCATGATTGGCTGGCTGAGTGTTACACGCCTCCTGATTGGCTTCCTGAGTGTAACACACCCCTGATTGGCTGTCTGAGTGTTAACGCCCCTGATTGGCTTTCCGAGTTTTACAGGCCTCCTGATTGGCTTGCTGAGTGTTACACGCCTCCTGATTGGCTGGCTGAGTGTTACACACGTTCTGATTCGCTGGCTGAGTGTCAAAGGCTTCCTGATTGGTTACCTGACTGTTACACCCCTCCTAATTGGCTGCCTGAATGTGACACGCCTCCTTATTGGCTGCCTGAGTGTGACACGCCTCCTTATTGGCTGGCTGAGTGTTACAGGCCTCCTGATTGGCTGGCAGAGTGTTACACGCCCCCTGATTGGCTGGCTGAGTGTGACACGCCTCCTTATTGGCTGGCTGAGTGTTACAGGCATCCTGATTGGCTGGCTGAGTGTTACACGCCTCCTGATAGGCTGGCTGAGTGTTACATGCCCCTGATTGGCTGTCTGAGTGTTACACGCCTCCTGATTGGCTAGCTGAGTGTTACATGCCTCCTAATTTGCTTCCTGAGTGTGACACGCCTCCTGATTGGCTGGCTGAGTGTTACACGCCCCCTGATTTGCTGGCTGAGTTTTACATTCCTCCTGATTGGCTAGCTGAGTGTTATACTCCCCCTGATTAGCTGGCTGAGTGTGACACGCCTCCTTATTGGCTGGCTGAGGGTTACACGCCCCCTGATTTGCTGACTGAGTTTTACATTCCTCCTGATTGGCTAGCTGAGTGTTATACTCCCCCTGATTGGCTAGCAGAGTGTTACACGCCTCCTGATTGGCTAGCAGAGTGTTACACGCCCCCTGATTAGCTGGCTGAGTTTTACAAGCCTCCTGATTGGCTAGCAGAGTGTTACAAGCCTTCTGATTGGCTGGCTGTGTGTTACAAGCCTCCTGATTGGCTTCCTAAGTGTTACACGCCTCCTGATTGGCTGGCTGAGTGTGACATGCCTCCTTATTGGCTGGCTGAGTGTTACATGCCACCTGATTGGCTGGCTGAGTGTTACAGGCCCCCTGATTGGCTTTCTGAGTGTGATAGGCCTCCTTATTGGCTCGCTGAGCGTTACATGCCTCCTGATTGGCTGGCTGAGTGTTAAACGCCTCCTGATTGGCTGGCTGAATGTCAAAGGCCTCATGATTGGCTGCCTGAGTGTTACACACCTCCTGATTGGCTGGCTGAGTGTGACACGCCTCCTTATTGGCTGGCAGAGTGTTACAGGCCTCCTGATTGGCTGGCTGAGTGTTGCACGCCTCCTGAAAGGCTGGCTGAGTGTTACACGCCCCCTGATTGGCTGCCTGAGTGTTACACGGCTCCTGATTGGCTGGCTGAGTGTGACACGCCTCCTGATTGGCTGGCTGAATGTCAAAGGCCTCCTGATTGGCTGGCTGAGTGTGACACGCCTCCTTTATAGCTGGCTGAGTGTTACAGGCCTCCTGATTGGCTGGCTGAGTGTTACACGCCTCCTGAAAGGCTGGCTGAGTGTTACACGCCCCCTGATTGGCTGTCTGAGTGTTACACACCTCCTGATTGGCTAGCTGAGTGTTACATGCCTCCTAATTTGCTGGCTGAGTTTTACATGCCTCCAGATTGGCTGGCTGAGTGTGACACGCCTCCTTATTGGCTGGCAGAGTGTTACATCCGTCCTGATTGCTGGCTGAGTGTTACGCGCCCCCTGATTTGCTGGTTGAGTGTTACACGCCTCCTGATTGGCTGGCTGAGTGTTAAATGTCTCCTGATTGGCTGGCTGAATGTCAAAGGCCTCCTGATTGGCTGCCTGAGTGTTACACGCCTCCTGATTGGCTGGCTGAGTGTTACATGCCTCCTGATTGGCTGGCTGGGTGTTAAACGTCTCCTGATTGGCTGGCTGAATGTCAAAGGCCTCCTGATTGGCTGCCTGAGTGTTACACGGCTCCTGATTGGCTGGCTGAGTGTGACACGCCTCCTTATTGGCTGGCTGAGTGTTACAGGCATCCTGATTGGCTGGCTGAGTGTGACACGCCTCCTTATTGGCTGGCTGAGTGTTACAGGCATCCTGATTGGCTGGCTGAGTGTTACACGCCTCCTGATAGGCTGGCTGAGTGTTACATGCCCCTGATTGGCTGTCTGAGTGTTACACGCCTCCTGATTGGCTAGCTGAGTGTTACATGCCTCCTAATTTGCTTCCTGAGTGTGACACGCCTCCTGATTGGCTGGCTGAGTGTTACACGCCCCCTGATTTGCTGGCTGAGTTTTACATTCCTCCTGATTGGCTAGCTGAGTGTTATACTCCCCCTGATTAGCTGGCTGAGTGTGACACGCCTCCTTATTGGCTGGCTGAGGGTTACACGCCCCTGATTTGCTGACTGAGTTTTACATTCCTCCTGATTGGCTAGCTGAGTGTTATACTCCCCCTGATTGGCTGGCTGAGTGTTACACGCCTCCTGATTGGCTAGCAGAGTGTTACACGCCCCCTGATTAGCTGGCTGAGTTTTACAAGCCTCCTGATTGGCTAGCAGAGTGTTACAAGCCTTCTGATTGGCTGGCTGTGTGTTACAAGCCTCCTGATTGGCTTCCTAAGTGTTACACGCCTCCTGATTGGCTGGCTGAGTGTGACATGCCTCCTTATTGGCTGGCTGAGTGTTACATGCCACCTGATTGGCTGGCTGAGTGTTACAGGCCCCCTGATTGGCGTTCTGAGTGTGATAGGCCTCCTTATTGGCTCGCTGAGCGTTACATGCCTCCTGATTGGCTGGCTGAGTGTTAAACGCCTCCTGATTGGCTGGCTGAATGTCAAAGGCCTCATGATTGGCTGCCTGAGTGTTACACACCTCCTGATTGGCTGGCTGAGTGTGACACGCCTCCTTATTGGCTGGCAGAGTGTTACAGGCCTCCTGATTGGCTGGCTGAGTGTTACACGCCTCCTGATTGGCTTCCTGAGTGTAACACACCCCCTGATTGGCTGTCTGAGTGTTAAACGCCCCCTGATTGGCTTTCCGAGTGTTACAGGCCTCCTGATTGGCTTGCTGAGTGTTACACGCCTCCTGATTGGTAGCTGAGTGTTACACGCCTCCTGATTGGCTGGCTGAGTGTTACAAACGTTCTGATTCGCTGGCTGAGTGTCAAAGGCTTCCTGATTGGCTACCTGACTGTTACACCCCTCCTAATTGGCTGCCTGAATGTGACACGCCTCCTTATTGGCTGCCTGAGTGTGACACGCCTCCTTATTGGCTGGCTGAGTGTTACAGGCCTCCTGATTGGCTGGCTGAATGTCAAAGGCCTCATGATTGGCTGCCTGAGTGTTACACGGCTCCTGATTGGCTGGATGAGTGTGACACGCTTCCTGATTGGCTGGCTGAATGTCAAAGGCCTCCTGATTGGCTGGCTGAGTGTGACACGCCTCATTATTGGCTGGCTGAGTGTTACAGGCCTCCTGATTGGCTAGCAGAGTGTTACACGCCTCCTGATTGGCTGGCTGAGTGTGACACGCCTCCTTATTGGCTGGCTGAGTGTTACAGGCCTCCTGATTGGCTGGCTGAGTGTTACACGCCTCCTGAAAGGCTGGCTGAGTGTTACACGCCCCCTGATTTGCTGGCTGAGTTTTACATTCCTCCTGATTGGCTAGCTGAGTGTTATACTCCCCCTGATTAGCTGGCTGAGTGTGACACGCCTCCTTATTGGCTGGCTGAGGGTTACACGCCTCCAGATTGGCTAGCAGAGTGTTACACGCCTCCTGATTGGCTAGCAGAGTGTTACACGCCCCCTGATTAGCTGGCTGAGTTTAACAAGCCTCCTGATTGGCTAGCAGAGTGTTACAAGCCTTCTGATTGGCTGGCTGTGTGTTACAAGCCTCCTGATTGGCTTCCTAAGTGTTACACGCCTCCTGATTGGCTGGCTGAGTGTGACATGCCTCCTTATTGGCTGGCTGAGTGTTACAGGCCCCCTGATTGGCTTTCTGAGTGTGATAGGCCTCCTTATTGGCTCACTGAGCGTTACATGCCTCCTGATTGGCTGGCTGAGCGTTACATGCCTCCTGATTGGCTGGCTGAGTGTTAAACGCCTCCTGATTGGCTGGCTGAATGTCAAAGGCCTCATGATTGGCTGCCTGAGTGTTACACACCTCCTGATTGGCTGGCTGAGTGTGACACGCCTCCTTATTGGCTGGCAGAGTGTTACAGGCCTCATGATTGGCTGGCTGAGTGTTACACGCCTCCTGATTGGCTTCCTGAGTGTAACACACCCCCTGATTGGCTGTCTGAGTGTTAAACGCCCCCTGATTGGCTTTCCGAGTTTTACAGGCCTCCTGATTGGCTTGCTGAGTGTTACACGCCTCCTGATTGGCTGGCTGAGTGTTACACACGTTCTGATTCGCTGGCTGAGTGTCAAAGGCTTCCTGATTGGTTACCTGACTGTTACACCCCTCCTAATTGGCTGCCTGAATGTGACACGCCTCCTTATTGGCTGCCTGAGTGTGACACGCCTCCTTATTGGCTGGCTGAGTGTTACAGGCCTCCTGATTGGCTGGCTTAATGTCAAAGGCCTCATGATTGGCTGCCTGAGTGTTACACGGCTCCTGATTGGCTGGATGAGTGTGACACGCTTCCTGATTGGCTGGCTGAATGTCAAAGGCCTCCTGATTGGCTGGCTGAGTGTGACACGCCTCCTTATTGGCTGGCTGAGTGTTACAGGCCTCCTTATTGGCTAGCAGAGTGTTACACGCCCCCTGATTGGCTGGCTGAGTGTGACACGCCTCCTTATTGGCTGGCTGAGTGTTACAGGCCTCCTGATTGGCTGGCTGAGTGTTGCACGCCTCCTGAAAGGCTGGCTGAGTGTTACACGCCCCCTGATTGGCTGCCTGAGTGTTACACGGCTCCTGATTGGCTGGCTGAGTGTGACACGCCTCCTGATTGGCTGGCTGAATGTCAAAGGCCTCCTGATTGGCTGGCTGAGTGTGACACGCCTCCTTTATAGCTGGCTGAGTGTTACAGGCCTCCTGATTGGCTGGCTGAGTGTTACACGCCTCCTGAAAGGCTGGCTGAGTGTTACACGCCCCCTGATTGGCTGTCTGAGTGTTACACACCTCCTGATTGGCTAGCTGAGTGTTACATGCCTCCTAATTTGCTTCCTTAGTGTGACACGCCTCCTGATTGGCTGGCTGAGTGTTAAACGCCTCCAGATTGGCTAGCAGAGTTTTACATGCTTCCAGATTGGCGGACTGAGTGTGACACGCCTCCTTATTGGCTGGCAGAGTGTTACATCCGTCCTGATTGCTGGCTGAGTGTGACATGCCTCCTGATTGGCTGGCTGAGTGTTACAAGCCTCATGATTGGCTAGCTGAGTGTTAACGCCTCCTGATTGGTAGCTGAGTGTGACACGCCTCCTTTTTGGCTGCCGGTGTTACACACCTCCTATTGGCTGCCTGAGTGTTACACGCCCTGATTGGCTGTCTGAGTGTTAACGCCTCCTGATTGGCTAGCTGACTTTTAAACGCCTCCTGATTGGTAAGCTGAGTGTTACACGCTCCTGATTGGTAGCTGAGTGTTACACACCTCCTGATCGGCTGGCTGAGGGTTACACACGTTCTGATTCGCTGGCGGAGTGTCAAAGGCTTCCTGATTGGCTACCTGAGTGTTACACCCCTCCTAATTGGCTGCCTGAGTGTGACACGCTACTGATTGGCGTCTGAGTGTCAGCCTTATTGGCTGGCTGAGTGTGACATGCCTCCTTATTGGCTGGCTGAGTGATAAATGCCTCCTGATTGGCTGACTGAGTGTTACACGCCTTCTGATTGGCTGTCTGAGTGTTAAACGCCCCTGATTGGCTGGCAGAGTGTTACACGCCTCCTGATTGGCTAGCAGAGTGTTACACGCCTCCTGATTGGCTGGCTGAGTGTTACACGCCTCCTGATTGGCTGGCAGAGTGTTACAAGCCTTCTGATTGGCTGGCTGTGTGTTACAATCCTCCTGATTGGCTTCCTAAGTGTTACAGGCCTCCTGATTGGCTGGCTGAATGTCAAAGGCCTCCTGATCTGCTGCCTGAGTGTTACACACCCCCTGATTGGCTGTCTGAGTGTTACACGCCTCCAGATGGGCTAGCAGAGTGTCACAAGCCTCCTGATTGGCTAGCTGAGTGTTACACGTCCCCTGATTAGCTGGCTGATTGTGACACGACTTCTGATTGGCTGGCTGAGTGTTACACGCCTCCAGATTGGCTAGCAGAGTGTTGATCGCCTCCTGATTGGCTGGCTGAGTGTTACACGCCCCTGATTAGCTGGCTGAGTTTTACACGCCTCCTGATTGGCTAGCAGACTGTCACACGCCTCCTGATTGGCTGGCTGAGTGTTACACGCCTCCTGATTGGCTGGCAGAGTGTTACAAGCCTTCTGATTGGCTGGCTGTGTGTTACAAGCCTCCTGATTGGCTTCCTAAGTGTTACACGCCTCCTGATTGGCTGGCTGAGTGTGACATGCCTCCTTATTGGCTGGCTGAGTGATAAATGCCTCCTGATTGGGTGGCTGAGTGTTACACGCCTTCTGATTGGCTGGCTGAGTTTTACACGCCCCCTGATTGGCTTTCTGAGTGTGATAGACCTCCTTATTGGCTCGCTGAGTGTTACATGCCTCCTGATTGGCTGGCTGAGTGTTAAACACTTCCTGATTGGCTGGCTGAATGTCAAAGGTCTCATGATTGGCTGGCTGAGTGTTACACACCCCCTGATATGCTGTCTGAGTGTTAAACGCCCCCTGATTGGCTGCCTGAGTGTTACACGGCTCCTCATTGGCTGGCTGAGTTTGAAACGCCTCCTTATTGGCTGTCTGAGTGTTACAGGCCTCCTGATTGGCTAGCTGAGTGTTACATGCCTCCTAATATGCTTCCTGAGTGTGACACGCCTCCTGATTGGCTGGCTGAGTGTGACATGCCTCCTTATTGGCTGGCTGAGTGTTACATGCCTCCTGATTGGCTGGCTGAGTGTTACACGCCTTCTGATTGGCTGGCTGAGTGTAACACACCCCTTGATTGGCTTTCTGAGTGTGATAGGCCTCCTTATTGGCTCGCTGAGCGTTACATGCCTCATGATTGGCTGGCTGAGTGTTAAACGCCTCCTGATTGGCTGGCTGAATGTCAAAGGACTCATAATTGGCTGCCTGAGTGTGACACGCCTCCTTATTGGCTGGCTGAGTGTTACAGGCCTCCTGATTGGCTGGCTGAGTGTTACACAACCCCTGATTGGCTGTCTGAGTGTTACACACCTCCTGATCGTCTGGCTGAGTGTTACACACGTTCTGATTCGCTGGCGGAGTGTCAAAGGCTTCCTGATTGGCTACCTGAGTGTTACACCCCTCCTAATTGGCTGCCTGAGTGTGACACGCTACTGATTGGCAGTCTGAGTGTGACACGCCTCCTTATTGGCTGGCTGAGTGTGACATGCCTCCTTATTGGCTGGCTGAGTGTGACATGCCTCCTTATTGGCTGGCTGAGTGATAAATGCCTCCTGATTGGCTGACTGAGTGTTACACGCCTTCTGATTGGCTGGCTGAGTGTTACACGCCCCCTGATTGGCTTTCTGAGTGTGATAGGCCTCCTTATTGGCTCGCTGAGTGTTACATGCCTCCTGATTAGCTGGCTGAGTGTTAAACGCTTCCTGATTGGCTGGCTGAATGTCAAAGGTCTCATGATTGGCTGGCTGAGTGTTACACACCCCCTGATTGGCTGTCTGAGTGTTAAACGCCCCCTGATTGGCTGGCAGAGTGTTACACGCCTCCTGATTGGCTAGCAGAGTGTTACACGCCTCCTGATTGGCTGGCTGAGTGTTACACGCCTCCTGATTGGCTGGCAGAGTGTTACAAGCCTTCTGATTGGCTGGCTGTGTGTTACAATCCTCCTGATTGGCTTCCTAAGTGTTACAGGCCTCCTGATTGGCTGGCTGAATGTCAAAGGCCTCCTGATCTGCTGCCTGAGTGTTACACACCCCCTGATTGGCTGTCTGAGTGTTACACGCCTTCAGATGGGCTAGCAGAGTGTCACAAGCCTCCTGATTGGCTAGCTGAGTGTTACACGTCCCCTGATTAGCTGGCTGATTGTGACACGACTTCTGATTGGCTGGCTGAGTGTTACACGCCTCCAGATTGGCTAGCAGAGTGTTGATCGCCTCCTGATTGGCTGGCTGAGTGTTACACGCCCCTGATTAGCTGGCTGAGTTTTACACGCATCCTGATTGGCTAGCAGACTGTTACACGCCTCCTGATTGGCTGGCTGAGTGTTACACGCCTCCTGATTGGCTGGCAGAGTGTTACAAGCCTTCTGATTGGCTGGCTGTGTGTTACAAGCCTCCTGATTGGCTTTCTAAGTGTTACACGCCTCCTGATTGGCTGGCTGAGTGTGACATGCCTCCTTATTGGCTGGCTGAGTGATAAATGCCTCCTGATTGGGTGGCTGAGTGTAACACGCCTTCTGATTGGCTGGCTGAGGTTTACACGCCCCTGATTGGCTTTCTGAGTGTGATAAGCCTCCTTATTGGCTCGCTGAGTGTTACATGACTCCTGATTGGCTGGCTGAGTGTTAAACGCTTCCTGATTGGCTGGCTGAATGTCAAAGGTCTCATGATTGGCTGGCTGAGTGTTACACACCCCCTGATATGCTGTCTGAGTGTTAAACGCCCCCTGATTGGCTGCCTGAGTGTTACACGGCTCCTCATTGGCTGGCTGAGTTTGAAACGCCTCCTTATTGGCTGTCTGAGTGTTACAGGCCTCCTGATTGGCTAGCTGAGTGTTACATGCCTCCTAATATGCTTCCTGAGTGTGACACGCCTCCTGATTGGCTGGCTGAGTGTGACATGCCTCCTTATTGTCTGGCTGAGTGTTACATGCCTCCTGATTGGCTGGCTGAGTGTTACACGCCTTCTGATTGGCTGGCTGAGTGTAACACACCCCTTGATTGGCTTTCTGAGTGTGATAGGCCTCCTTATTGGCTCGCTGAGCGTTACATGCCTCATGATTGGCTGGCTGAGTGTTAAACGCCTCCTGATTGGCTGGCTGAATGTCAAAGGACTCATAATTGGCTGCCTGAGTGTGACACGCCTCCTTATTGGCTGGCAGAGTGTTACAGGCCTCCTGATTGGCTGGCTGAGTGTTACACGCCCCCTGATTGGCTGTCTGAGTTTTACACACCTCCTGATCGTCTGGCTGAGTGTTACACACGTTCTTATTCGCTGGCGGAGTGTCAAAGGCTTCCTGATTGGCTACCTGAGTGTTACACCCCTCCTAATTGGCTGCCTGAGTGTGACACGCTACTGATTGGCAGTCTGAGTGTGACACGCCTCCTTATTGGCTGGCTGAGTGTGACATGCCTCCTTATTGGCTGGCTGAGTGATAAATGCCTCCTGATTGGCTGACTGAGTGTTACACGCCTTCTGATTGGCTGGCTGAGTGTTACACGCCCCCTGATTGGCTTTCTGAGTGTGATAGGCCTCCTTATTGGCTCGCTGAGTGTTACATGCCTCCTGATTAGCTGGCTGAGTGTTAAACGCTTCCTGATTGGCTGGCTGAATGTCAAAGGTCTCATGATTGGCTGGCTGAGTGTTACACACCCCCTGATTGGCTGTCTGAGTGTTAAACGCCCCCTGATTGGCTGGCAGAGTGTTACACGCCTCCTGATTGGTTAGCAGAGTGTTACACGCCTCCTGATTGGCTGGCTGAGTGTTACACGCCTCCTGATTGGCTGGCAGAGTGTTACAAGCCTTCTGATTGGTTGGCTGTGTGTTACAATCCTCCTGATTGGCTTCCTAAGTGTTACAGGCCTCCTGATTGGCTGGCTGAATGTCAAAGGCCTCCTGATCTGCTGCCTGAGTGTTACACACCCCCTGATTGGCTGTCTGAGTGTTACACGCCTCCAGATGGGCTAGCAGAGTGTCACAAGCCTCCTGATTGGCTAGCTGAGTGTTACACGTCCCCTGATTAGCTGGCTGATTGTGACACGACTTCTGATTGGCTGGCTGAGTGTTACACGCCTCCAGATTGGCTAGCAGAGTGTTGATCGCCTCCTGATTGGCTGGCTGAGTGTTACACGCCCCCTGATTAGCTGGCAGAGTGTTACAAGCCTTCTGATTGGCTGGCTGTGTGTTACAAGCCTCCTGATTGGCTTCCTAAATTTTACACGCCTCCTGATTGGCTGGCTGAGTGTTACACGCCTCCTGATTGGCTGGCAGAGTGTTACAAGCCTTCTGATTGGCTGGCTGTGTGTTACAAGCCTCCTGATTGGCTTCCTAAATGTTACACGCCTCCTGATTGGCTGGCTGAGTGTGACATGCCTCCTTATTGGCTGGCTGAGTGATAAATGCCTCCTGATTGGGTGGCTGAGTGTTACACGCCTTCTGATTGGCTGGCTGAGTTTTACACGCCCCCTGATTGGCTTTCTGAGTGTGATAGGCCTCCTTATTGGCTCGCTGAGTGTTACATGCCTCCTGATTGGCTGGCTGAGTGTTAAACGCTTCCTGATTGGCTGGCTGAATGTCAAAGGTCTCATGATTGGCTGGCTGAGTGTTACACACCCCCTGATATGCTGTCTGAGTGTTAAACGCCCCCTGATTGGCTGGCAGAGTGTTACACGCCTCCTGATTGGCTAGCAGAGTGTTACACGGCTCCTGATTGGCTGGCTGAGTGTTACACGCCTCCTGATTGGCTGGCAGAGTGTTACAAGCCTTCTGATTGGCTGGCTGTGTGTTACAATCCTCCTGATTGGCTTCCTAAGTGTTACAGGCCTCCTGATTGGCTGGCTGAATGTCAAATGCCTCCTGATCTGCTGCCTGAGTGTTACACACCCCCTGATTGGCTGTCTGAGTGTTACACGCCTCCAGATGGGCTAGCAGAGTGTCACAAGCCTCCTGATTGGCTAGCTGAGTGTTACACGTCCCTGATTAGCTGGCTGATTGTGACACGACTTCTGATTGGCTGGCTGAGTGTTACACGCCTCCAGATTGGCTAGCAGAGTGTTGATCGCCTCCTGATTGGCTGGCTGAGTGTTACACGCCCCTGATTAGCTGGCTGAGTTTTACACGCCTCCTGATTGGCTAGCAGACTGTTACACGCCTCCTGATTGGCTGGCTGAGTGTTACACGCCTCCTGATTGGCTGGCAGAGTGTTACAAGCCTTCTGATTGGCTGGCTGTGTTACAAGCCTCCTGACTGGCTTCCTAAGTGTTACACGCCTCCTGATTGGCTGGCTGAGTGTGACATGCCTCCTTATTGGCTGGCTGAGTGATAAATGCCTCCTATTGGGTGGCTGAGTGTTACACGCCTTCTGATTGGCTGGCTGAGTTTTACACGCCCCCTGATTGGCTTTCTGAGTGTGATAGGCCTCCTTATTGGCTCGCTGAGTGTTACATGCCTCCTGATTGGCTGGCTGAGTGTTAAACGCTTCCTGATTGGCTGGCTGAATGTCAAAGGTCTCATGATTGGCTGGCTGAGTGTTACACACCCCCTGATATGCTGTCTGAGTGTTAAACGCCCCCTGATTGGCTGCCTGAGTGTTACACGGCTCCTCATTGGCTGGCTGAGTTTGAAACGCCTCCTTATTGGCTGTCTGAGTGTTACAGGCCTCCTGATTGGCTAGCTGAGTGTTACATGCCTCCTAATATGCTTCCTGAGTGTGACACGCCTCCTGATTGGCTGGCTGAGTGTGACATGCCTCCTTATTGGCTGGCTGAGTGTTACATGCCTCCTGATTGGCTGGCTGAGTGTTACACGCCTTCTGATTGGCTGGCTGAGTGTAACACACCCCTTGATTGGCTTTCTGAGTGTGATAGGCCTCCTTATTGGCTCGCTGAGCGTTATAAGCCTCATGATTGGCTGGCTGAGTGTTAAACGCCTCCTGATTGGCTGGCTGAATGTCAAAGGACTCATAATTGGCTGCCTGAGTGTGACACGCCTCCTTATTGGCTGGCAGAGTGTTATAGGCCTCCTGATTGGCTGGCTGAGTGTTACACGCCCCCTGA
Source organism: Dicentrarchus labrax (assembly GCF_905237075.1). Lineage (NCBI taxonomy): Eukaryota > Metazoa > Chordata > Actinopteri > Moronidae > Dicentrarchus > Dicentrarchus labrax. Next base: position 552,002 of record NW_026136717.1, read on the forward strand.
TTGGCTGTCTGAGTGTTACACACCTCCTGATCGTCTGGCTGAGTGTTACACACGTTCTGATTAGCTGGCGGAGTGTCAAAGGCTTCCTGATTGGCTACCTGAGTGTTACACCCCTCCTAATTGGCTGCCTGAGTGTGACACGCTACTGATTGGCAGTCTGAGTGTGACACGCCTCCTTATTGGCTGGCTGAGTGTGACATGCCTCCTTATTGGCTGGCTGAGTGATAAATGCCTCCTGATTGGCTGACTGAGTGTTACACGCCTTCTGATTGGCTGGCTGAGTGTTACACGCCCCCTGATTGTCTTTCTGAGTGTGATAGGCCTCCTTATTGGCTCGCTGAGTGTTACATGCCTCCTGATTAGCTGGCTGAGTGTTAAACGCTTCCTGATTGGCTGGCTGAATGTCAAAGGTCTCATGATTGGCTGGCTGAGTGTTACACACCCCCTGATTGGCTGTCTGACTGTTAAACGCCCCCTGATTGGCTGGCAGAGTGTTACACGCCTCCTGATTGGCTAGCAGAGTGTTACACGCCTCCTGATTGGCTGGCTGAGTGTTACACGCCTCCTGATTGGCTGGCAGAGTGTTACAAGCCTTCTGATTGGCTGGCTGTGTGTTACAATCCTCCTGATTGGCTTCCTAAGTGTTACAGGCCTCCTGATTGGCTGGCTGAATGTCAAAGGCCTCCTGATCTGCTGCCTGAGTGTTACACACCCCCTGATTGGCTGTCTGAGTGTTACACGCCTCCAGATGGGCTAGCAGAGTGTCACAAGCCTCCTGATTGGCTAGCTGAGTGTTACACGTCCCCTGATTAGCTGGCTGATTGTGACACGACTTCTGATTGGCTGGCTGAGTGTTACACGCCTCCAGATTGGCTAGCAGAGTGTTGATCGCCTCCTGATTGGCTGGCTGAGTGTTACACGCCCCCTGATTAGCTGGCTGAGTTTTACACGCCTCCTGATTGGCTAGCAGACTGTTACACGCCTCCTGATTGGCTGGCTGAGTGTTACACGCCTCCTGATTGGCTGGCAGAGTGTTACAAGCCTTCTGATTGGCTGGCTGTGTGTTACAAGCCTCCTGATTGGCTTCCTAAGTGTTACACGCCTCCTGATTGGCTGGCTGAGTGTGACATGCCTCCTTATTGGCTGGCTGAGTGATAAATGCCTCCTGATTGGGTGGCTGAGTGTTACACGCCTTCTGATTGGCTGGCTGAGTTTTACACGCCCCCTGATTGGCTTTCTGAGTGTGATAGGCCTCCTTATTGGCTCGCTGAGTGTTACATGCCTCCTGATTGGCTGGCTGAGCGTTAAACGCTTCTTGATTGGCTGGCTGAATGTCAAAGGTCTCATGATTGGCTGGCTGAGTGTTACACACCCCCTGATATGCTGTCTGAGTGTTAAACGCCCCCTGATTGGCTGCCTGAGTGTTACACGGCTCCTCATTGGCTGGCTGAGTTTGAAACGCCTCCTTATTGGCTGTCTGAGTGTTACAGGCCTCCTGATTGGCTAGCTGAGTGTTACATGCCTCCTAATATGCTTCCTGAGTGTGACACGCCTCCTGATTGGCTGGCTGAGTGTGACATGCCTCCTTATGGGCTGGCTGAGTGTTACATGCCTCCTGATTGGCTCGCTGAGTGTTACATGCCTCCTGATTGGCTGGCTGAGTGTTAAACGCTTCTTGATTGGCTGGCTGAATGTCAAAGGTCTCATGATTGGCTGGCTGAGTGTACAAAGGTCTCCTGATTGGCTGGCTGAGTGTTAAACGCCCCCTGATTGGCTGCCTGAGTGTTACACGGCTCCTCATTGGCTGGCTGAGTTTGAAACGCCTCCTTATTGGCTGTCTGAGTGTTACAGGCCTCCTGATTGGCTAGCTGAGTGTTACATGCCTCCTAATATGCTTCCTGAGTGTGACACGCCTCCTGATTGGCTGGCTGAGTGTGACATGCCTCCGTATGGGCTGGCTGAGTGTTACATGCCTCCTGATTGGCTGGCTGAGTGTTACACGCCTTCTGATTGGCTGGCTGAGTGTAACACACCCCTTGATTGGCTTTCTGAGTGTGATAGGCCTCCTTATTGGCTCGCTGAGCGTTACATGCCTCATGATTGGCTGGCTGAGTGTTAAACGCCTCCTGATTGGCTGGCTGAATGTCAAAGGACTCATAATTGGCTGCCTGAGTGTGACACGCCTCCTTATTGGCTGGCAGAGTGTTACAGGCCTCCTGATTGGCTGGCTGAGTGTTAAACGCCCCCTGATTGGCTTTCTGAGTGTGATAGGCCTCCTTAGTGGCTTGCTGAGTGTTACATGCCTCCTGATTGGCTGGCTGAGTGTTAAGCGCCTCCTGATTGGCTGGCTGAGTATTACAGGCCCCCTGATTGGCTGTCTGAGTCTTACACGCCTCCTGATTGGCTAGCTGAGTGTTACATGCCTCCTAATTTGCTTCCTGAGTGTGACACGCCTCCTGATTGGCTGGCTGAGTGTTACACGACTCCAGATTGGCTAGCAGAGTGTTACACGTCTCCAGATTGGCTAGCAGAGTGTAACACGCCTCCTGATTGGCTGGCTGAATGTCAAAGGCCTCCTGATTGGCTGCCTGAGTGTTACACGGCTCCTGATGGCTGGCTGAGTGTGACACGCCTCCTTATTGGCTGGCTGAGTGTTACAGGCCTCCTGATTGGCTGGCTGAGTGTTACACGCCTCCTGATTAGCTGGCTGACTGTGACACGCCTCCTGATTTGCTGGCTGAGTGTTACACGCCTTTAGATTGGCTAGCAGAGTGTTACACGCCTCCTGATTGGCTGGCTGAATGTCAAAGGCCTACTGATTGGCTGCCTGAGTGTTACACGGCTCTTGATTGGCTGGCTGAGTGTGACACGCCCCCTGATTTGCTGGCTGAGTTTTACATGCCTCCTGATTGGCTGGCTGAGTGTTACACGCCTCCTGATAGGCATGCTGAGTGTAACACACCCCCTGCTTGGCTGCCTGATTGTTACACGGCTCCTGATTGGCTGGCTGAGTGTGACACGCCTCCTTATTGGCTGGCTGAGTGTTACAGGCCTCCTGATTGGCTGGCTGAGTGTTACACGCCTCCAGATTGGCTGGCTGAGTGTTACACACCCCCTGATTGGCTGTCTGAATGTTACACGCCTCCAGATTGGCTGGCTGAGTGTTACACACCCCCTGATTTGCTGGCTGAGTTTTACAAGCCTCCTGATTGGCTAGCTGAGTGTTACACGCCCCCTGATAAGCTGGCTGATTGTGATACGACTCCTGATTGGCTGGCTGAGTGTTACACGCCTCCAGATTGGCTAGCAGAGTGTTACACGCCTCCTGATTGGCTGGCTGAGTGTTACACGCCCCCTGATTAGCTGGCTGAGTTTTACACGCCTCCTGATTGGCTAGCAGACTGTTACACGCCTCCTGATTGGCTGGCTGAGTGTTACACGCCTCCTGATTGGCTGGCAGAGTGTTACAAGCCATCTGATTGGCTGGCTGTGTGTTACAAGCCTCCTGATTGGCTTCCTAAGTGTTACTGGCCTCCTGATTGGCTGGCTGAGTGTTAAACGTCTCCTGATTGGCTGGCTGAATGTCAAAGGCCTCCTGATTGGCTGCCTGAGTGTTACACGGCTCCTGATTGGCTGGCTGAGTGTGACACGCCTCCTGATTGGCTGGCTGAAGGTCAAAGGCCTCCTGATTGGCTGGCTGAGTGTGACACGCCTCCTTATTGGCTGACTGAGTGTTACAGGCCTCCTGATTGGCTGGCTGAGTGTGACACGCCTCCTTATTGGCTGGCAGAGTGTTACAGGCCTCCTGATTTGCTGCCTGAGTGTTACACACCTCCTGATTGGCTAGCTGAGTGTTACACGGCTCCTGATTGGCTGCCTGAGTGTGACACGCCTCCTTATTGGCTGGCTGAATGTCAAAGGCCTCATGCTTGGCTGCCTGAGTGTTACACGCCTCCTGATTGGCTAGCTGAGTGTTACACGCCTCCTGATTGGTAGCTGAGTGTTACACGCCTCCTGATTGGCTGGCTGAGTGTTACACACCTCCTGATAGGCATGCTGAGTGTTACACACCCCCTGCTTGGCTGCCTGAGTGTTACACGGCTCCTGATTCGCTGGCTGAGTGTGACACGCCTCGTTATTGGCTGGCTGAGTGTTACAGGCCTCCTGATTGGCTGGCTGAGTGTTACACGCCTCCAGATTGGCTGGCTGAGTGTTACACACCCCCTGATTGGCTGTCTGAGTGTTACACGCCTCCAGATTGGCTAGCAGAGTGTTACAAGCCTCCTGATTGGCTGGCTGAGTGTTACAAGCCCCCTGATTGGCTTTCTGAGTGTGATAGGCCTCCTGATTGGCTGGCTGAGTGTTACACGCCTCCAGATTGGCTGGCTGAGTGTTACACACCCCCTGATTGGCTGTCTGAGTGTTACACGCCTCCAGATTGGCTAGCAGAGTGCTACAAGCCTCCTGATTGGCTAGCTGAGTGTTACACGCCCCCTGAATAGCTGGCTGATTGTGACACGACTCCTTATTTGCTGTCTGAGTGTTACAAGCCTCATGATTGGCTAGCTGAGTGTTACACGCCTCCTGATTGGTAGCTGAGTGTGACACGCCTCCTTTTTGGCTGCCCGAGTGTTACACACCTCCTAATTGGCTGCCTGAGTGTTACACGCCCCCTGATTGGCTGTCTGAGTGTTAAACGCCTCCTGATTGGCTAGCTGACTGTTAAACGCCTCCTGATTGGTAAGCTGAGTGTTACACGCTCCTGATTGGTAGCTGAGTGTTACACGCCTCCTGATCGGCTGGCTGAGTGTTACACACGTTCTGATTCGCTGGCGGAGTGTCAAAGGCTTCCTGATTGGCTACCTGAGTGTTACACCCCTCCTAATTGGCTGCCTGAGTGTGACACGCTACTGATTGGCAGTCTGAGTGTGACACGCCTCCTTATTGGCTGGCTGAGTGTGACATGCCTCCTTATTGGCTGGCTGAGTGATAAATGCCTCCTGATTGGCTGACTGAGTGTTACACGCCTTCTGATTGGCTGGCTGAGTGTTACATGCCCCCTGATTGGCTTTCTGAGTGTGATAGGCCTCCTTATTGGCTCGCTGAGTGTTACATGCCTCCTGATTAGCTGGCTGAGTGTTAAACGCTTCCTGATTGGCTGGCTGTATGTCAAAGGTCTCATTATTGGCTGGCTGAGTGTTACACAACCCCTGATTGGCTGTCTGAGTGTTAAACGCCCCCTGATTGGCTGTCTGAGTGTTAAACGCCCCCTGATTGGCTTTCCGAGTGTTACACGCCTCCTGATTGGCTAGCTGAGTGTTACACGCCTCCGGATTGGCTTGCTGAGTGTTACACGCCTCCTGATTGGTAGCTGAGTGTTACACGCCTCCTGTTTGGCTGGCTGTGTGTTACACACGTTCTGATTCGCTGGCTGAGTGTCAAAGGCTTCCTGATTGGCTACCTGACTGTTACACCCCTCCTAATTGGCTGCCTGAATGTGACACGCCTCCTTATTGGCTGCCTGAGTGTGACACGCCTCCTTATTGGCTGGCTGAGTGTTACCGGCCTCCTGATTGGCTGGCTGAGTGTTAAACGTCTCCTGATTGGCTGGCTGAATGTCAAAGGCCTCCTGATTGGCTGCCTGAGTGTTACACGGCTCCTGATTGGCTGGCTGAGTGTGACACGCCTCCTGATTAGCTGGCTGAATGTCAAACGCCTCCTGATTGGCTGGCTGAGTGTTTCACGCCTCCTGATAAGCTGCCTGAGTTTTACACGCCTCCTGATTGGCTAGCAGAGTGTTACACGCCTCCTTATTGGCTGGCTGAGTGTTGCACGCCTCCTGATTGGCTGGCTGAATGTTACACGCCTTATGATTGGCTGGCTGTGTGTTACAAGCCTCCTGATTGGCTGCCTAAGTGTTACACGCCTCCTTTTTGGTTTGCTGAGTGTTAAATGCCTCCTAATTGGCTGCCTGAGTATTACACGCCTCCTAATTTGTTGCCTGAGTGTGACAAGTCTCCTGATTGGCTGGCTGAGTGTTACACACATTCTGATTCGCTGGCTGAGTGTCAAAGGCTTCCTGATTGGCTACCTGAGTGTTACACCCCTCCTAATTGGCTGCCTGAATGTGACACGCCTCCTTATTGGCTCGCTGAGTGTTACATGCTTCCTGATTGGCTTCCGGAGTGTTACACGCCTCCTGATTGGCTTTCTGAGTGTGATAGGCCTCCTTATTGGCTCGCTGAGTGTTACATGCCTCCTGATTGGCTGCCTGAGTGTGACACGCCTCCTTATTGGCTGGCTGAATGTCAAAGGCCTCATGATTGGCTGCCTGAGTGTTACACGCCTCCTGATTGGCTGGCTGAGTGTTACACACCCCCTGATTGGCTGTCTGAGTGTTAAACGCCCCCTGATTTGCTTTCCGAGTGTTACACGCCTCCTTATTGGCTAGCTGAGTGTTACACGCCTCCTGATTGGCTAGCTGAGTGTGACACGCCTCCTTTTTGGCTGCCCGAGTGTTACACACCTCCTAATTGGCTGCCTGAGTGTTACACGCCCCTGATTGGCTGTCTGAGTGTTAAACGCCTCCTGATTGGCTAGCTGAGTGTTAAACGCCTCCTGATTGGTAGGCTGAGTGTTACACGCTCCTGATTGGTAGCTGAGTGTTACACGCCTCCTGATTGGCTGGCAGAGTGTTACAAGCCTTCTGATTGGCTGGCTGAGTGTTACATGCCACCTGATTGGCTGCCTGAGTGTGACACGCCTCCTTATTGGCTGACTGAGTGTTACAGGCCTCCTGATTGGTTGTCTGAGTGTTACATGCCTCCTGATTGGCTGGCTGAGTGTTACATGCCTTATGATTGGCTGGCTGAAATTCAAAGGCCTCATGATTGGCTGGCTGAGTGTTACACACGTTCTGATTCGCTGGCTGAGTGTAAAAGGCTTCCATATTGGCTACCTGACTGTTACACCCCTCCTAATTGGCTGCCTGAATGTGACACGCCTCCTTATTGGCTGCCTGAGTGTGACACGCCTCCTAATTGGCTGGCTGAGTGTTACAGGCCTCCTGATTGGCTGGCTGAGTGTTAAACGTCTCCTGATTGGCTGTCTGAATGTCAAAGGCCTCCTGATTGGCTGCCTGAGTGTTACACGGCTCCTGATTGGCTGGCTGAGTGTGACACGCCTCCTCATTGGCTGCCTTAGTGTTACACAGCTCCTGATTGGCTGGCTGAGTGTGACACGCCTCCTTATTGGCTGACAGAGTGTTACAGGCCTCCTGATTTGCTGCCTGAGTGTTACACACCTCCTGATTGGCTAGCTGAGTGTTACATGCCTCCTAATTTGCTTCCTGAGTGTTACACGCCTCCTGATTGGCTGGCTGAGTGTTACACACCTCCTGATTGGCTTTCTGAGTGTTATACGCCCCCTGATTTGCTAGCTGAGTGTTACATGCCTCCTAATTTGCTTCCTGAGTGTTACACGCCTCCTTATTGGCTGGCTGAGTGTTACAGGCCTCCTGATTGGCTGGCTCGGTGTTACACACCCCCTGATTGGCTGGCTGAGTGTGAAACGGCCCCTGATTGGCTTTCCAAATGTTACACGCTTCCTGATTGGCTAGCTGAGTGTTACACGCCTCCTGATTGGTAGCTGAGTGTTACACGCCTCCTGATTGGCTGGCTGAGTGTAACACACATTCTGATTCGCTGGCTGAGTGTCAAAGGCTTCCATATTGGCTACCTGACTGTTACACCCCTCCTAATTGGCTGCCTGAATGTGACACGCCTCCTTATTGGCTGCCTGAGTGTGACACACGCCTCCTTATATGCTGGCTGAGTGTTACAGGCCTCCTGATTGGCTGGCTGAGTGTTAAACGTCTCCTGATTGGCTGTCTGAATGTCAAAGGCCTCCTGATTGGCTGCCTGAGTGTTACACGGCTCCTGATTGGCTGGCTGAGTGTGACACGCCTCCTCATTGGCTGCCTTAGTGTTACACAGCTCCTGATTGGCTGGCTGAGTGTGACACGCCTCCTTATTGGCTGGCTGAGTGTTACAGGCCTCCTTATTGACTGGCTGAGTGTTACAGGCCTCCTGATTGGTTGTCTGACTGTTACACGTCTCCTGATTGGCTGGCTGAGTGTTACATGCCTTATGATTGGCTGGCTGAAATTCAAAGGCCTCATGATTGGCTGCCTGAGTGTTACACACCTCCTGATTGGCTTGCTGAGTGTTACACGCCTCCTGATTGGTAGCTGAGTGTTACACGCCTCCTGATTGGCTGGCTGAGTGTTACACGCCTCCTGATTGGCTGGCTGAGTGTTAAACGCCTCCTGATTGGTTGGCTGAATGTCAAAGGCCTCCTTATTGGCTGGCTGAGTGTTACACACCTCCTGATCGGCTGGCTGAGTGTTACAGGCCTCCTTATTGGCTGGCTGAGTGTTACACGCCTCCTGTTTTGCTGGCTGAGTGTTAAACGCCCCCTGATTGGCTTTCCGGGTGTTACACGCCTCCTGATTGGCTAGATGAGTGTTACACGCCTCCTGATTGGCTGGCTGAGTGTTACACGCCTCCTGATTGGTAGCTGAGTGTTACACGCCTCCTGATTGGCTGGCTGAGTGTTACACGTCTCCTGATTGGCTGGCTGAGTGTTACATGCCCCCTGATTGGCTGGCTGAGTGTTACATGCCCCCTGATTTGCTGTGTGAGATTTACATGCCTCCTTATGGCTGGCTGAGTGTTACACGCCTCCTGATTGGCTGGTAGAGTTTTACAAGTCTTCTGATTGGCTGGCTGTTTGTTACAAGCCTCCTAATTGGCTCCCTGAGTGTGACACGTCTCCTTATTGGATGGCTGAGTGTTACACGCCTCCTTATTTGCTGCCTGAGTGTTACACGCCTCCTGATTGGTAGCTGAGTGTTACACGCCTCCTGATTGGCTGGCTGAGTGTTACACGTCTCCTGATTGGCTGGCTGAGTGTTACATGCCCCCTGATTGGCTGGCTGAAATTCAAAGGCCTCATGATTGGCTGCCTGAGTGTTACACACCTCCTGATTGGCTTGCTGAGTGTTACACGCCTCCTGATTGGTATCTGAGTGTTACACGCCTCCTGATTGGCTGGCTGAGTGTTACACGCCTCCTGATTGGCTGGCTGAGTGTTAAACGCCTTCTGATTGGTTGGCTGAATGTCAAAGGCCTCCTTATTGGCTGGCTGAGTGTTACACACCTCCTGATCGGCTGGCTGAGTGTTACAGGCCTCCTTATTGGCTGGCTGAGTGTTACACACCTCCTGTTTGGCTGGCTGAGTGTTTCACGCCTCCTTATTGGCTGACTGAGTGTTACACGCCTCCTGATTGGCTGCCTGAGTGTGACACGCCTCCACATTTGATGGCTGAGTGTCAAAGGCCTCTTGATTGGCTGGCTGAGTGTTACACACCTCCTGTTTGGCTGGCTGAGTGTTACACGCCTCCTGATTGGCTGCCTGAGTGTGACACGCCTCCACTTTTGCTGGCTAAGTGTCAAAGACCTCTTGTTTTGCTGGCTGAGTATTACACGCCTCCTGATTGGCTGCCTGAGTGTGACACGCCTCCACATTTGTTGGCTGAGTGTTACACGCCTTGTGATTGGCTGGCTGAGTGTAACACACCTACTGATTGGCTGAATGAGTGTGACACGCCTCCGCATTTGCTGGCTGAGTGTCAAAGGCCTCTTGAGTTGCTGGTTGAGTGTTACACGCCTTCTGATTGGCTGGCTGAGTGTTACACGCCTCCTGATTGGCTGCCTGAGTGTGAGACGTCCCCGCATTTGCTGGCTGAGTGTTACACGCCTCCTGATTGGCAGTCTGACTGTATAACACCCCCTGGTTGGCTGGCTGAGTATTACAAGCCTCTTGATTTTCCTCTTTGATAAAGCTTATAGTTAGGGCTGGATCAGGTGAGTCCTGAACCATCCCTTAGTTATGCTGCTATAGGCCTAGACTATCGGGGGATTTCCCATGGTGCACTGAGCTACTCTCTTCCTCTCTCTTTCTGCACTCATTCATGTCCCATTAATGCATGTTACTAACTCCACTTCTTCCCCGGAGTTCCTGTGCTTTCTCGTCTCGCAGGTTCTCATGGATCCTGGTGGAGCCTCCTGCCATAGTCCTGCTTGACTGCCATTGCCAATACTGTTGTTGCTGTGCACCTGTCTGTCTGTCTGTCTGTCTCTCTCTCTCTCTCTCTCTCTCTCTCTCTCTCTCTCTCTCTCTCTCTCTCACCCCAACTGGTCGAGACAGACGACCACCCACCTAGGCCGGAGGATCTGTCCTAGGTTTCTGCCTTTTAACAGGCAGTTTTTCCTTGCCCTTGTCGCCAAGTGCTTGCTCATGGTGGTACTGTTGGGTCTCTGTAATTAATGTTAAAGAGTTCGGTCTAGACCTGCTCTATTTGAAAAGTGTCCTGAGATAACTTCTGTTATGAATTGGCACTATACAAATAAAATTGAATTGAATTGAATTGAATTGAATTGAATTGACTGGCTGGCTAAGTGTTTCATGTCTCCTGATTCGCTGAAGGAGTGTCTGAGTGAGTGTTACACGCCTCCTGATTCGCTGGCTGAGTGTTACACGCCCCCTGATTTGCTGGCTGAGATTTACATGCCTCCTGATTGGCTAGCTGAGTGATACACGCCCCCTGATTAGCTGGCTGACTGTGACACGCCTCCTGATTGGCTGGCTGAGTGTTACACGCCTCCAGATTGGCTAGCAGAGTGTTACACGCCTCCTGATTGGCTGGCTGAATGTCAAAGGCCTCCTGATTGGCTGCCTGAGTGTTACACGGCTCCTGATTGGCTGGCTGAGTGTAACACGCCCCCTGATTTGCTGGTTGAGTTTTACATGCCTCCTGATTGGCTGGCTGAGTGTTACACACCTCCTGATAGGCATGCTGAGTGTTACACACCCCCTGCTTGGCTGCCTGAGTGTTAAACGGCTCCTGATTGGCTGGCTGAGTGTGACACGCCTCCTTATTGGCTGGCTGAGTGTTACAGGCCTCCTGATTGGCTGGCTGAGTGTTACACGCCTCCAGATTGGCTGGCTGAGTGTTACACACCCCCTGATTGGCTGTCTGAGTGTTACACGCCTCCTTATTGGCTGGCAGACTGTTACATCCGTCCTGATTGCTGGCTGGGTGTGACATGCCTCCTGATTGGCTGGCTGAGTGTTACAAGCCTCATGATTGGCTAGCTGAGTGTTACACGCCTCCTGATTGGCTGGCTGAGTGTTACAAGCCTCCTAATTAGCTGGCTGAGTGGAACACACCTCCTGATTGGCTGGCTGAGTTTTGCACGCCTCCTGATTGGCTGGCTGAGTGTTACACGCCTTCTGATTGGCTGGCTGTGTGTTACAAGCCTCCTGATTGGCTGCCTAAGTGTTACACGCCTCCTGATTGGCTGGCTGAGTGTGACACGCCTCCTTTTTTGTTTGCTGAGGGTTAAATGCCTCCTGATTGGCTTGCTGAGTGTGACAGGCCTCCTTATTGGCTGGCTGAGTGTTACACGCCTCCTAAATTGTTGCCTGAGTGTGACAAGTCTCCTGATTGGCTGGCTGAGTGTTACACACGTTCTGATTCGCTGGCTGAGTGTCAAAGACTTCCTTATTGGCTACCTGAGTGATACACCCCTCCTATTTGGCTGCCTGAATGTGACACTCCTCCTGATTGGTTTGCTGAGTGTTACACGCCTCCTGATTGGTAGCTGAGTGTTACACGCCTCCTGATGGGCTGGCTGAGTGTTACACACATTCTGATTTGCTGGCTGAGTGTCAAAGGCTTCCTGAATGGCTAGCTGAGTGTTACACGCCTCCTGATTGGCTTGCTGAGTGTTACACGCCTCCTGATTGGTAGCTGAGTGTTACGCGCCTCCTGATTGGCTGACTGAGTGTTACACGCCTCCTGATTGGCTGGCTAAGTGTTAAACGCCTCCTGATTGGTTGGCTGAATGTCAAAGGCCTCCTTATTGGCTGCCTGAGTGTTACACAGCTCCTGATCGGCTGGCTGAGTGTTACAGGCCTCCTTATTGGCTGGCTGAGTGTTACACGCCTCCTGATTTGCTGGCTGAGTGTTAAACGCCCCCTGATTGGCTTTCCGAGTGTTACACGCCTCCTGATTGGCTAGCTGAGTGTTACACGCCTCCTTATTGGCTCGCTGAGTGTTACATGCCTCCTGATTGGCTGGCTGAGTGTTAAACGCTTCCTGATTGGCTGGCTGAATGTCAAAGGTCTCATGATTGGCTGGCTGAGTGTTACACGCCTCCTGATTGGCTGTCTGAGTGTTAAACGCCCCCTGATTGGCTGCCTGAGTGTTACACGGCTCCTCATTGGCTGGCTGAGTTTGACACGCCTCCTTATTGGCTGTCTGAGTGTTACAGGCCTCCTGATTGGCTAGCTGAGTGTTACATGCCTCCTAATTTGCTTCCTGAGTGTGACACGCCTCCTGATTGGCTGAGTGTTACATGCCTCCTAATTTGCTTCCTGAGTGTGACACGCCTCCTGATTGGCTGGCTGAGTGTTTCACGACTTCTGATTGGCTGGCTGAGTGTTACATGCCTCCTGATTGGCTGGCTGAGTGTTACACGCCTTCTGATTGGCTGGCTGAGTGTAACACGCCCCTTGATTGGCTTTCTGAGTGTGATAGGCCTCCTTATTGGCTCGCTGAGCGTTACATGCCTCATGATTGGCTGGCTGAATGTCAAAGGACTCATAATTGGCTGCCTGAGTGTGACACGCCTCCTTATTGGCTGGCAGAGTGTTACAGGCCTCCGGATTGGCTTGCTGAGTGTTACACGCCTCCTGATTGGTAGCTGAGTGTTACACGCCTCCTGTTTGGCTGGCTGAGTGTTACACACGTTCTGGATTGGCTGGCTGAATGTGACACGCCTCCTTATTGGCTGCCTGAGTGTGACTCGCCTCCTTATTGGCTGGCTGAGTGTTACAGGCCTCCTGATTGGCTGGCTGAGTGTTAAGCGTCTCCGTATTGGCTGGCTGAGTGTAACACGCCCCCTGGTTGGCTGTCTGAGTGTTACACGCCTCCAGATTGGCTAGCAGAGTGTTACACGCCTCTTGATACGCTGGCTGAGTGTTACACACCCCCTGATTTGCTGGCTGAGATTTACATGCCTCCTGATTGGCTAGCTGAGTGTTACATGCCTCCTGATTGGCTGGCTGAGTGTTACAAGCCTCCTGATTGGCTGGTAGAGTTTTACAAGCCTTCTGATTGGCTGGCTGTGTGTTACAAGCCTCCTAATTGGCTCCCTGAGTGTGACACGTCTCCTTATTGGATGGCTGAGTGTTTCACACCCCCTGATTAGCTGGCTGAGTGGAACACGCCTCCTGATTGGCTGGCTGAGTGTTGCACGCCTCCTGATTGGCTGGCTGAGTGTTACACGCCTTCTGATTGGCTGGCTGTGTGTTACAAGCCTCCTGATTGGCTGCCTAAGTGTTACACGCCTCCTGATTGGCTGGCTGAGTGTGACACGCCTCCTTTTTTGTTTGCTGAGGGTTAAATGCCTCCTGATTGGCTTGCTGAGTGTGACAGGCCTCCTTATTGGCTGGCTGAGTGTTACACGCCTCCTGATTGGCTTGCTGAGTGTTACACGCCTCCTGATTGGTAGCTGAGTGTTACGCGCCTCCTGATTGGCTGACTGAGTGTTACACGCCTCCTGATTGGCTGGCTAAGTGTTAAACGCCTCCTGATTGGTTGGCTGAATGTCAAAGGCCTCCTTATTGGCTGCCTGAGTGTTACACAGCTCCTGATCGGCTGGCTGAGTGTTACAGGCCTCCTTATTGGCTGGCTGAGTGTTACACGCCTCCTGATTTGCTGGCTGAGTGTTAAACGCCCCCTGATTGGCTTTCCGAGTGTTACACGCCTCCTGATTGGCTGGCTGAGTGTTACACGCCTCCTTATTGGCTCGCTGAGTGTTACATGCCTCCTGATTGGCTGGCTGAGTGTTAAACGCTTCCTGATTGGCTGGCTGAATGTCAAAGGTCTCATGATTGGCTGGCTGAGTGTTACACACCCCCTGATTGGCTGTCTGAGTGTTAAACGCCCCCTGATTGGCTGCCTGAGTGTTACACGGCTCCTCATTGGCTGGCTGAGTTTGACACGCCTCCTTATTGGCTGTCTGAGTGTTACAGGCCTCCTGATTGGCTAGCTGAGTGTTACATGCCTCCTAATTTGCTTCCTGAGTGTGACACGCCTCCTGATTGGCTGAGTGTTACATGCCTCCTAATTTGCTTCCTGAGTGTGACACGCCTCCTGATTGGCTGGCTGAGTGTTTCACGACTTCTGATTGGCTGGCTGAGTGTTACATGCCTCCTGATTGGCTGGCTGAGTGTTACACGCCTTCTGATTGGCTGGCTGAGTGTAACACGCCCCTTGATTGGCTTTCTGAGTGTGATAGGCCTCCTTATTGGCTCGCTGAGCGTTACATGCCTCATGATTGGCTGGCTGAATGTCAAAGGACTCATAATTGGCTGCCTGAGTGTGACACGCCTCCTTATTGGCTGGCAGAGTGTTACAGGCCTCCGGATTGGCTTGCTGAGTGTTACACGCCTCCTGATTGGTAGCTGAGTGTTACACGCCTCCTGTTTGGCTGGCTGAGTGTTACACACCTCCTGATTGGCTGGCTGAATGTGACACGCCTCCTTATTGGCTGCCTGAGTGTGACTCGCCTCCTTATTGGCTGGCTGAGTGTTACAGGCCTCCTGATTGGCTGGCTGAGTGGAAGCGCCTCCCGTATTGGCTGGCTGAGTGTAACACGCCCCCTGGTTGGCTGTCTGAGTGTTACACGCCTCCAGATTGGCTAGCAGAGTGTTACACGCCTCTTGATTACGCTGGCTGAGTGTTACACACCCCCTGATTTGCTGGCTGAGATTTACATGCCTCCTGATTGGCTAGCTGAGTGTTACATGCCTCCTGATTGGCTGGCTGAGTGTTACAAGCCTCCTGATTGGCTGGTAGAGTTTTACAAGCCTTCTGATTGGCTGGCTGTGTGTTACAAGCCTCCTAATTGGCTCCCTGAGTGTGACACGTCTCCTTATTGGATGGCTGAGTGTTTCACACCCCCTGATTAGCTGGCTGAGTGGAACACGCCTCCTGATTGGCTGGCTGAGTGTTGCACGCCTCCTGATTGGCTGGCTGAGTGTTACACGCCTTCTGATTGGCTGGCTGAGTGTAACACGCCCCTTGATTGGCTTTCTGAGTGTGATAGGCCTCCTTATTGGCTCGCTGAGCGTTACATGCCTCATGATTGGCTGGCTGAATGTCAAAGGACTCATAATTGGCTGCCTGAGTGTGACACGCCTCCTTATTGGCTGGCAGAGTGTTACAGGCCTCCGGATTGGCTTGCTGAGTGTTACACGCCTCCTGATTGGTAGCTGAGTGTTACACGCCTCCTGTTTGGCTGGCTGAGTGTTACACACGTTCTGATTGGCTGGCTGAATGTGACACGCCTCCTTATTGGCTGCCTGAGTGTGACTCGCCTCCTTATTGGCTGGCTGAGTGTTACAGGCCTCCTGATTGGCTGGCTGAGTGTTAAGCGTCTCCGTATTGGCTGGCTGAGTGTAACACGCCCCCTGGTTGGCTGTCTGAGTGTTACACGCCTCCAGATTGGCTAGCAGAGTGTTACACGCCTCTTGATACGCTGGCTGAGTGTTACACACCCCCTGATTTGCTGGCTGAGATTTACATGCCTCCTGATTGGCTAGCTGAGTGTTACATGCCTCCTGATTGGCTGGCTGAGTGTTACAAGCCTCCTGATTGGCTGGTAGAGTTTTACAAGCCTTCTGATTGGCTGGCTGTGTGTTACAAGCCTCCTAATTGGCTCCCTGAGTGTGACACGTCTCCTTATTGGATGGCTGAGTGTTTCACACCCCCTGATTAGCTGGCTGAGTGGAACACGCCTCCTGATTGGCTGGCTGAGTGTTGCACGCCTCCTGATTGGCTGGCTGAGTGTTACACGCCTTCTGATTGGCTGGCTGTGTGTTACAAGCCTCCTGATTGGCTGCCTAAGTGTTACACGCCTCCTGATTGGCTGGCTGAGTGTGACACGCCTCCTTTTTTGTTTGCTGAGGGTTAAATGCCTCCTGATTGGCTTGCTGAGTGTGACAGGCCTCCTTATTGGCTGGCTGAGTGTTACATGCGTCCTGATTGCCTGCCTGAGTGTTACACGCCTCCTAATTTGTTGCCTGAGTGTGACAAGTCTCCTGATTGGCTGGCTGAGTGTTACACACGTTCTGATTCGCTGGCTGAGTGTCAAAGGCTTCCTGATTGGCTACCTGAGTGTTACACCCCTCCTAATTGGCTGCCTGAATGTGACACGCCTCCTGATTGGCTTGCTGAGTGTTACACACGTTCTGATTCGCTGGCTGAGTGTCAAAGGCTTCCTGAATGGCTAACTGAGTGTTACACGCCTCCTGATTGGCTTACTGAGTGTTACACGCCTCCTGATTGGTAGCTGAGTGTAACACGCCTCCTGATTGGCTGGCTGAGTGTTACACGCCTCCTGATTGGCTGGCTGAGTTTTAAACGCCTCCTGATTGGTTGGCTGAATGTCAAAGGCCTCCTTATTGGCTGCCTGAGTGTTACACACCTCCTGATTGGCTGGCTGAGTGTTACAGGCCTCCTTATTGGCTGGCTGAGTGTTACACGCCTCCTGATTTGTTGGCTGAGTGTTACACACCCCCTGATTGGCTGTCTAAGTGTTAAACGCCCCCCTGATTGGCTTTCCGAGTGTTACACGCCTCCTGATTGGCTAGCTGAGTGTTACACCCCTCCTGATTGGCTGGCTGAGTGTTACACGCCTCCTGATTGGTAGCTGAGTGTTACACGCCTCCTGATTGGCTGGCTGAGTGTCAAAGGCTTCCTGATTGGCTATCTGAGTGTTACACCCCTCCTAATTGGCTGGCTGATTGTGACACGCCTCCTGATTGGCTGGCTGAGTGTAACACGCCTCCAGATTGGCTAGCAGAGTGTTACACGCCTCCTGATTGGCTGGCTGAGTGTTACACGCCCCCTGATAAGCTGCCTGAGTTTTACACGCCTCCTGATTGGCTAGCAGAGTGTTACACGCCTACTTATTGGCTGGCTGAGTGTTACACGCCTCCTGATTGGCTGGTAGAGTTTTACAAGCCTTCTGATTGGCTGGCTGTTTGTTACAAGCCTCCTAATTGGCTCCCTGAGTGTGACACGTCTCCTTATTGGATGGCTGAGTGTTACACGCCTCCTTATTTGCTGCCTGCGTGTTTCACGCCCCCTGATTAGCTGGCTGAGTGGAACACGCCTCCTGATTGGCTGGCTGAGTGTTGCACGCCTCCTGATTGGCTGGCTGAGTGTTACACGCCTTATGATTGGCTGGCTGTGTGCTACAAGCCTCCTGATTGGCTGCCTAAGTGTTACACGCCTCCTTTTTGGTTTGCTGAGTGTTAAATGCCTCCTTATTGGCTGCCTGAGTATTACACGCCTCCTAATTTGTTGCCTGAGAGTGACAAGTCTCCTGATTGGCTGGCTGAGTGTTACACACATTCTGATTCGCTGGCTGAGTGTCAAAGGCTTCCTGATTGGCTACCTGAGTGTTACACCCCTCCTAATTGGCTGCCTGAATGTGACACGCCTCCTGATTGGCTTGCTGAGTGTTACACGCCTCCTGATTGGTAGCTGAGTGTTACACGCCTCAAGATTTGCTGGCTGAGTGTTACATGCCTCCTGATTAGCTGGCTGAGTGTTACATGCCTTCTGATTGGCTGGCTGAGTGTTACACGCCCCCTGATTGGCTTTCTGAGCGTGATTGGCCTCCTTATTGGCTCGCTGAGTGTTACATGCCTCCTGATTGGCTGGCTGACTTTTACACCTCTCTTAATTGGCTGCCTGAATGTGACACGCCTCCTTATTGGCTGCCTGAGTGTGACACGCCTCCTTATTGGCTGGCTGAGTGTTACAGGCCTCCTGATTGGCTGGCTGAGTTTTAAACGTCTCCTGATTGGCTGGCTGAATGTCAAAGGCCTCCTGATTGGCTGTCTGAGTGTTACACGCCTCCTGATTGGCTAGCTGAGTGTTACAGGCCTCCTGATTGGCTGGCTGAGTGTTACACGCCTCCTGATAGGCTTGCTGAGTGTTACACGCCCCCTGATTGGTTGTCTGAGTGTTACACACCCCCTGATTGGCTGGCTGAGTGTTACACGCCTCCTGATTAGCTTGCTGAGTGTTACACGCCTCCCGATTGGTAGCTGAGTGTGACACGCCTCCTTATTGGCTGGCTGAGTGTTACAGGCCTCCTTATTGGCTGGCTGAGTGTTAAACGTCTCCTGATTGGCTGGCTGAATGTCAAAGGCCTCCTGATTGGCGTCCTGAGTGTTACACGCCTCCTGATTGGCTAGCTGAGTGTTACATGCCTCCTAATTTGGTTCCTGAGTGTTACACGCCTCCTGATTGGCTGGCTGAGTGTTACACGACTCCAGATTGGCTGGCTGAGTGTTACACGCCCCCTGATTTGCTGGCTGAGTTTTACATGCCTCCTGATCGGCTAGCAGAGTGTTACACGCCTCCTGATTGGCTGGCTGAATGTTAAACGTCTCCTGATTGGCTGGCTGAATGTCAAAGGCCTCCTGATTGGCTGTCTGAGTGTTACACGCCTCCTGATTGGCTAGCTGAGTGTTACATACCTCCTAATTTGGTTCCTGAGTGTTACAGGCCTCCTGATTGGCTCGCTGAGTGTTACACGCCTTCTGATTGGCTGGCTGAGTGTGACACGCCTCCTTTTTGGTTTGCTGAGTGTTAAATGCCTCCTATTTGGCTTGCTGAGTGTGACAGGCCTCCTTATTGGCTGTCTGAGTGTTACAGGCCTCCTGATTGGCTAGCTGAGTGTTACATGCCTCCTAATTTGCTTCCTGAGTGTGACACGCCTCCTGATTGGCTGAGTGTTACATGCCTCCTGATTTGCTTCCTGAGTGTGACACGCCTCCTGATTGGCTGGCTGAGTGTTTCACGACTTCTGATTGGCTGGCTGAGTGTTACATGCCTCCTGATTGGCTGGCTGAGTGTTACACGCCTTCTGATTGGCTGGCTGAGTGTAACACGCCCCTTGATTGGCTTTCTGAGTGTGATAGGCCTCCTTATTGGCTCGCTGAGCGTTACATGCCTCATGATTGGCTGGCTGAATGTCAAAGGACTCATAATTGGCTGCCTGAGTGTGACACGCCTCCTTATTGGCTGGCAGAGTGTTACAGGCCTCCGGATTGGCTTGCTGAGTGTTACACGCCTCCTGATTGGTAGCTGAGTGTTACACGCCTCCTGTTTGGCTGGCTGAGTGTTACACACGTTCTGATTGGCTGGCTGAATGTGACACGCCTCCTTATTGGCTGCCTGAGTGTGACTCGCCTCCTTATTGGCTGGCTGAGTGTTACAGGCCTCCTGATTGGCTGGCTGAGTGTTAAGCGTCTCCTGATTGGCTGGCTGAGTGTAACACGCCCCCTGGTTGGCTGTCTGAGTGTTACACGCCTCCAGATTGGCTAGCAGAGTGTTACACGCCTCTTGATACGCTGGCTGAGTGTTACACACCCCCTGATTTGCTGGCTGAGATTTACATGCCTCCTGATTGGCTAGCTGAGTGTTACATGCCTCCTGATTGGCTGGCTGAGTGTTACAAGCCTCCTGATTGGCTGGTAGAGTTTTACAAGCCTTCTGATTGGCTGGCTGTGTGTTACAAGCCTCCTAATTGGCTCCCTGAGTGTGACACGTCTCCTTATTGGATGGCTGAGTGTTTCACACCCCCTGATTAGCTGGCTGAGTGGAACACGCCTCCTGATTGGCTGGCTGAGTGTTGCACGCCTCCTGATTGGCTGGCTGAGTGTTACACGCCTTCTGATTGGCTGGCTGTGTGTTACAAGCCTCCTGATTGGCTGCCTAAGTGTTACACGCCTCCTGATTGGCTGGCTGAGTGTGACACGCCTCCTTTTTGTTTGCTGAGGGTTAAATGCCTCCTGATTGGCTTGCTGAGTGTGACAGGCCTCCTTATTGGCTGGCTGAGTGTTACATGCGTCCTGATTGCCTGCCTGAGTGTTACACGCCTCCTAATTTGTTGCCTGAGTGTGACAAGTCTCCTGATTGGCTGGCTGAGTGTTACACACGTTCTGATTCGCTGGCTGAGTGTCAAAGGCTTCCTGATTGGCTACCTGAGTGTTACACCCCTCCTAATTTGCTGCCTGAATGTGACACGCCTCCTGATTGGCTTGCTGAGTGTTACACACGTTCTGATTCGCTGGCTGAGTGTCAAAGGCTTCCTGAATGGCTAACTGAGTGTTACACGCCTCCTGATTGGCTTACTGAGTGTTACACGCCTCCTGATTGGTAGCTGAGTGTAACACGCCTCCTGATTGGCTGGCTGAGTGTTACACGCCTCCTGATTGGCTGGCTGAGTTTTAAACGCCTCCTGATTGGTTGGCTGAATGTCAAAGGCCTCCTTATTGGCTGCCTGAGTGTTACACACCTCCTGATTGGCTGGCTGAGTGTTACAGGCCTCCTTATTGGCTGGCTGAGTGTTACACGCCTCCTGATTTGTTGGCTGAGTGTTACACACCCCCTGATTGGCTGTCTAAGTGTTAAACGCCCCCTGATTGGCTTTCCGAGTGTTACACGCCTCCTGATTGGCTAGCTGAGTGTTACACCCCTCCTGATTGGCTGGCTGAGTGTTACACGCCTCCTGATTGGTAGCTGAGTGTTACACGCCTCCTGATTGGCTGGCTGAGTGTCAAAGGCTTCCTGATTGGCTATCTGAGTGTTACACCCCTCCTAATTGGCTGGCTGATTGTGACACGCCTCCTGATTGGCTGGCTGAGTGTAACACGCCTCCAGATTGGCTAGCAGAGTGTTACACGCCTCCTGATTGGCTGGCTGAGTGTTACACGCCCCCTGATAAGCTGCCTGAGTTTTACACGCCTCCTGATTGGCTAGCAGAGTGTTACACGCCTACTTATTGGCTGGCTGAGTGTTACACGCCTCCTGATTGGCTGGTAGAGTTTTACAAGCCTTCTGATTGGCTGGCTGTTTGTTACAAGCCTCCTAATTGGCTCCCTGAGTGTGACACGTCTCCTTATTGGATGGCTGAGTGTTACACGCCTCCTTATTTGCTGCCTGCGTGTTTCACGCCCCCTGATTAGCTGGCTGAGTGGAACACGCCTCCTGATTGGCTGGCTGAGTGTTGCACGCCTCCTGATTGGCTGGCTGAGTGTTACACGCCTTATGATTGGCTAGCTGTGTGCTACAAGCCTCCTGATTGGCTGCCTAAGTGTTACACGCCTCCTTTTTGGTTTGCTGAGTGTTAAATGCCTCCTTATTGGCTGCCTGAGTATTACACGCCTCCTAATTTGTTGCCTGAGTGTGACAAGTCTCCTGATTGGCTGGCTGAGTGTTACACACATTCTGATTCGCTGGCTGAGTGTCAAAGGCTTCCTGATTGGCTACCTGAGTGTTACACCCCTCCTAATTGGCTGCCTGAATGTGAAACGCCTCCTTATTGGCTCGCTGAGTGTTACATGCCTCCTGATTGGCTGCCTGAGTGTGACACGCCTCCTTATTGGCTGGCTGAATGTCAAAGGCCTCATGATTGGCTGCCTGAGTGTTACACGCCTCCTGATTGGCTGGCTGAATGTCAAAGGCCTCCTGATTTGCTGCCTGAGTGTTACACGGCTCCTAATTGGCTGCCTGAGTATTACACGCCTCCTAATTTGTTGCCTGATTGTGACAAGTCTCCTGATTGGCTGGCTGAGTGTTACACACATTCTGATTCGCTGGCTGAGTGTCAAAGGCTTCCTGATTGGCTACCTGAGTGTTACACCCCTCCTAATTGGCTGCCTGAATGTGACACGCCTCCTGATTGGCTTGCTGAGTGTTACACGCCTCCTGATTGGTAGCTGAGTGTTACACGCCTCAAGATTTGCTGGCTGAGTGTTACATGCCTCCTGATTAGCTGGCTGAGTGTTACATGCCTTCTGATTGGCTGGCTGAGTGTTACACGCCCCCTGATTGGCTTTCTGAGCGTGATTGGCCTCCTTATTGGCTCGCTGAGTGTTACATGCCTCCTGATTGGCTGGCTGACTTTTACACCTCTCTTAATTGGCTGCCTGAATGTGACACGCCTCCTTATTGGCTGCCTGAGTGTGACACGCCTCCTTATTGGCTGGCTGAGTGTTACAGGCCTCCTGATTGGCTGGCTGAGTGTTAAACGTCTCCTGATTGGCTGGCTGAATGTCAAAGGCCTCCTGATTGGCTGTCTGAGTGTTACACGCCTCCTGATTGGCTAGCTGAGTGTTACAGGCCTCCTGATTGGCTGGCTGAGTGTTACACGCCTCCTGATAGGCTTGCTGAGTGTTACACGCCCCCTGATTGGTTGTCTGAGTGTTACACACCCCCTGATTGGCTGTCTGAGTGTTACACGCCTCCTGATTAGCTTGCTGAGTGTTACACGCCTCCCGATTGGTAGCTGAGTGTTATACGCCTCCTGATTGGCTGGCTGAGTTTTACACACGTTCTGATTCGCTGGCTGAGTGTAAAAGGCTTCCTGATTGGCTACCTGAATGTTACACCCCTCCTAATTGACTGCCTGAATGTGACACGCCTCCTTATTGGCTAGCTGAGTGTGACACGCCTCCTTATTGGCTGGCTGAGTGTTACAGGCCTCCTGATTGGCTGGCTGAGTGTTAAACGTCTCCTGATTGGCTGGCTGAATGTCAAAGGCCTCCTGATTGGCGTCCTGAGTGTTACACGCCTCCTGATTGGCTAGCTGAGTGTTACATGCCTCCTAATTTGGTTCCTGAGTGTTACACGCCTCCTGATTGGCTGGCTGAGTGTTACACGACTCCAGATTGGCTGGCTGAGTGTTACACGCCCCCTGATTTGCTGGCTGAGTTTTACATGCCTCCTGATTGGCTAGCTGAGTGTTACACGCCTCCTGATTGGCTGGCTGAATGTTAAACGTCTCCTGATTGGCTGGCTGAATGTCAAAGGCCTCCTGATTGGCTGTCTGAGTGTTACACGCCTCCTGATTGGCTAGCTGAGTGTTACATGCCTCCTAATTTGGTTCCTGAGTGTTACAGGCCTCCTGATTGGCTCGCTGAGTGTTACACGCCTTCTGATTGGCTGGCTGAGTGTGACACGCCTCCTTTTTGGTTTGCTGAGTGTTAAATGCCTCCTATTTGGCTTGCTGAGTGTGACAGGCCTCCTTATTGGCTGGCTGAGTGTTACATGCGTCCTGATTGGCTGCCTGAGTGTTACACGCCTCCTAATTTGTTGCCTGAGTGTGACAAGTCTCCTGATTGGCTGGCTGAGTGTTACACACGTTCTGATTCGCTGGCTGAGTGTCAAAGGCTTCCTGATTGGCTACCTGAGTGTTACACCCCTCCTTATTGGCTGCCTGAATGTGACACGCCTCCTGATTGGCTTGCTGAGTGTTACACGCCTACTGATTGGCTGGCTGAGTGTTACACACGTTCTGATTCGCTGGCAGAGTGTCAAAGGCTTCCTGAATGGCTAGCTGAGTGTTACACGCCTTCTGATTGGCTTGCTGAGTGTTACACGC
Organism: Dicentrarchus labrax; assembly: GCF_905237075.1. Taxonomy (NCBI): domain Eukaryota; kingdom Metazoa; phylum Chordata; class Actinopteri; family Moronidae; genus Dicentrarchus; species Dicentrarchus labrax. The sequence continues at coordinate 575,599 of NW_026136717.1, forward strand.
CTCCTGATTGATAGCTGAGTGTTACAGGCCTCCTGATTGGCTGGCTGAGTGTTACACGCCTCCTGATAGGCTGGTTGAGTGTTACACGCCCCCTGATTGGCTGTCTGAGTGTTACACGCCTCCAGATTGGCTAGCTGAGTGATGCACGCCTCCTAATTTGATTCCTGAGTGTGACACGTCTCCTGATTGGCTGGCTGAGTTTGACACCCCTTCTAATTGGCTGCCTGAATGTGACACCCCTCCTAATTGGCTGCCTGAATGTGACACGCCTCCTTATTGGCTGCCTGAGTGTGACACACCTCCTTATTGGCTGGCTGAGTGTTACAGGCCTCCTGATTGGCTGGCTGAGTGTTAAACGTCTTCTGATTGGCTGGCTGAAAGTCAAAGGCCTCCTGATTGGCTGGCTGAGTGTGACACGCCTCCTCATTGGCTGGCTGAGTGTAACAGGCCTCCTGATTGGCTGGCTGAGTGTTACACGCCTCCTGATAGGCTGGCTGAGTGTTACACGCCCCCTGGTTGGCTGTCTGAGTGTTACACGCCTCCTGATTGGCTAGCTGAGTGTTACATGCCTCCTAACTTGCTTCCTGAGTGTGACACGTCTCCTGATTGGCTGGCTGAGTGTTACACGCCTCCAGATTGGCTAGCAGGGTGTTACACGCCTCCTGATTTGCTGGCTGAGTGTTACACGCCCCCTGATTTGCTGGCTGAGTTTTACATGCCTCCTGATCGGCTAGCTGAGTGTTACACGCCCCCTGATTAGCTGGCTGACTGTGACACGCCTCCTGATTAGCTGGCTGAGTGTTACACGCCTCCAGATTGGCTAGCAGAGTGTTACAGGCCTCCTGATTGGCTGGCTGAGTGTTACACGCCTCCTGATAGGCTGGCTGAGTGTTACACGCCCCCTGATTGGCTGTCTGAGTGTTACACGCCTCCAGATTGGCTAGCAGAGTGTTACACGCCTCCTGATTGGCTGGCTGAGTGTTCCACGCCTCCTTATTGGCTGACTGAGTGTTACACGTCTCCTGATTGGCTGGCTGAGTGTTACATGCCCCCTGATTGGCTGGCTGAGTGTTACATGCCTCCTGATTGGCTGGCTGAGTGTTCCACGCCTCCTTATTGGCTGACTGAGTGTTACACGTCTCCTGATTGGCTGGCTGAGTGTTACATGCCCCCTGATTGGCTGGCTGAGTGTTACATGCCCCCTGATTTGCTGTTTGAGATTTACATGCCTCCTTATGGCTGGCTGAGTGTTACACGCCTCCTGATTGGCTGGCTGAGTGTTACATACGTTCTGATTCGCTGGCTGAGTGTCAAAGGCTTCCTGATTGGCTACCTGAGTGTTACACCCCTCCTTATGGGCTGCCTGAATGTGACACGCCTCCTGATTGGCTTGCTGAGTGTTACACGCCTCCTGATTGGTAGCTGAGTGTTACACGCCTACTGATTGGCTGGCTGAGTGTTACACACGTTCTGATTCGCTGGCAGAGTGTCAAAGGCTTCCTGAATGGCTAGCTGAGTGTTACACGCCTTCTGATTGGCTTGCTGAGTGTTACACGCCTCCTGATTGATAGCTGAGTGTTACAGGCCTCCTGATTGGCTGGCTGAGTGTTACACGCCTCCTGATAGGCTGGTTGAGTGTTACACGCCCCCTGATTGGCTGTCTGAGTGTTACACGCCTCCAGATTGACTGGCTGAGTGTTACAGGCCTCCTGATTGGCTGGCTGAGTGTTACACGCCCCCTGATTGGCTTTCTGAGCGTGATTGGCCTCCTTATTGGCTCGCTGAGTGTTACATGCCTCCTGATTGGCTGGCTGACTTTTACACCTCTCTTAATTGGCTGCCTGAATGTGACACGCCTCCTTATTGGCTGCCTGAGTGTGACACGCCTCCTTATTGGCTGGCTGAGTGTTACAGGCCTCCTGATTGGCTGGCTGAGTGTTAAACGTCTCCTGATTGGCTGGCTGAATGTCAAAGGCCTCCTGATTGGCTGTCTGAGTGTTACACGCCTCCTGATTGGCTAGCTGAGTGTTACAGGCCTCCTGATTGGCTGGCTGAGTGTTACACGCCTCCTGATAGGCTTGCTGAGTGTTACACGCCCCCTGATTGGTTGTCTGAGTGTTACACACCCCTGATTGGCTGTCTGAGTGTTACACGCCTCCTGATTAGCTTGCTGAGTGTTACACGCCTCCCGATTGGTAGCTGAGTGTTATACGCCTCCTGATTGGCTGGCTGAGTTTTACACACGTTCTGATTCGCTGGCTGAGTGTAAAAGGCTTCCTGATTGGCTACCTGAATGTTACACCCCTCCTAATTGACTGCCTGAATGTGACACGCCTCCTTATTGGCTAGCTGAGTGTGACACGCCTCCTTATTGGCTGGCTGAGTGTTACAGGCCTCCTGATTGGCTGGCTGAGTGTTAAACGTCTCCTGATTGGCTGGCTGAATGTCAAAGGCCTCCTGATTGGCGTCCTGAGTGTTACACGCCTCCTGATTGGCTAGCTGAGTGTTACATGCCTCCTAATTTGGTTCCTGAGTGTTACACGCCTCCTGATTGGCTGGCTGAGTGTTACACGCCTCCAGATTGGCTGGCTGAGTGTTACACGCCCCCTGATTTGCTGGCTGAGTTTTACATGCCTCCTGATCGGCTAGCAGAGTGTTACACGCCTCCTGATTGGCTGGCTGAATGTTAAACGTCTCCTGATTGGCTGGCTGAATGTCAAAGGCCTCCTGATTGGCTGTCTGAGTGTTACACGCCTCCTGATTGGCTAGCTGAGTGTTACATGCCTCCTAATTTGGTTCCTGAGTGTTACAGGCCTCCTGATTGGCTCGCTGAGTGTTACACGCCTTCTGATTGGCTGGCTGAGTGTGACACGCCTCCTTTTTGGTTTGCTGAGTGTTAAATGCCTCCTATTTGGCTTGCTGAGTGTGACAGGCCTCCTTATTGGCTGGCTGAGTGTTACATGCGTCCTGATTGGCTGCCTGAGTGTTACACGCCTCCTAATTTGTTGCCTTAGTGTGACAAGTCTCCTGATTGGCTGGCTGAATGTTACACACGTTCTGATTCGCTGGCTGAGTGTCAAAGGCTTCCTGATTGGCTACCTGAGTGTTACACCCCTCCTAATTGGCTGCCTGAATGTGACACGCCTCCTTTTGTGTTTGCTGGGTGTTAAATGCCTCCTGATTGGCTTGCTGAGTGTGACAGGCCTCCTTATTGGCTGGCTGAGTGTTACATGCGTCCTGATTGGCTGCCTGAGTGTTACACGCCTCCTAATTTGTTGCCTGAGTGTGACAAGTCTCCTGATTGGCTGGCTGAGTGTTACACACGTTCTGATTCGCTGGCTGAGTGTCAAAGGCTTCCTGATTGGCTACCTGAGTGTTACACCCCTCCTTATTGGCTGCCTGAATGTGACACGCCTCCTGATTGGCTTGCTGAGTGTTACACGCCTCCTGATTGGTAGCTGAGTGTTACACGCCTACTGATTGGCTGGCTGAGTGTTACACATGTTCTGATTCGCTGGCAGAGTGTCAAAGGCTTCCTGAATGGCTAGCTGAGTGTTACACGCCTTCTGATTGGCTTGCTGAGTGTTACACGCCTCCTGATTGATAGCTGAGTGTTACAGGCCTCCTGATTGGCTGGCTGAGTGTTACACGCCTCCTGATAGGCTGGTTGAGTGTTACACGCCCCCTGATTGGCTGTCTGAGTGTTACACGCCTCCAGATTGGCTAGCTGAGTGATGCACGCCTCCTAATTTGATTCCTGAGTGTGACACGTCTCCTGATTGCCTGGCTGAGTTTGACACCCCTTCTAATTGGCTGCCTGAATGTGACACCCCTCCTAATTGGCTGCCTGAATGTGACACGCCTCCTTATTGGCTGCCTGAGTGTGACACACCTCCTTATTGGCTGGCTGAGTGTTACAGGCCTCCTGATTGGCTGGCTGAGTGCTAAACGTCTTCTGATTGGCTGGCTGAAAGTCAAAGGCCTCCTGATTGGCTGGCTGAGTGTGACACGCCTCCTCATTGGCTGGCTGAGTGTAACAGGCCTCCTGATTGGCTGGCTGAGTGTTACACGCCTCCTGATAGGCTGGCTGAGTGTTACACGCCCCCTGGTTGGCTGTCTGAGTGTTACACGCCTCCTGATTGGCTAGCTGAGTGTTACATGCCTCCTAATTTGCTTCCTGAGTGTGACATGTCTCCTGATTGGCTGGCTGAGTGTTACACGCCTCCAGATTGGCTAGCAGGGTGTTACACGCCTCCTGATTTGCTGGCTGAGTGTTACACGCCCCCTGATTTGCTGGCTGAGTTTTACATGCCTCCTGATCGGCTAGCTGAGTGTTACACGCCCCCTGATTAGCTGGCTGACTGTGACACGCCTCCTGATTGGCTGGCTGAGTTTTACACGCCTCCAGATTGGCTAGCAGAGTGTTACAGGCCTCCTGATTGGCTGGCTGAGTGTTACACGCCTCCTGATAGGCTGGCTGAGTGTTACACGCCCCCTGATTGGCTGTCTGAGTGTTACACGCCTCCAGATTGGCTAGCAGAGTGTTACACGCCTCCTGATTGGCTGGCTGAGTGTTCCACGCCTCCTTATTGGCTGACTGAGTGTTACACGCCTCCTGATTGGCTGCCTGAGTGTGACACGCCTCCACATTTGATGGCTGAGTGTCAAAGGCCTCTTGATTGGCTGGGTGAGTGTTACACACCTCCTGTTTGGCTGGCTGAGTGTTACACGCCTCCTGATTGGCTGCCTGAGTGTGACACGCCTCCACTTTTGCTGGCTAAGTGTCAAAGACCTTTTGTTTGGCTGGCTGAGTATTACACGCCTCCTGATTGGCTGCCTGAGTGTGACACGCCTCCACATTTGTTGGCTGAGTGTTACACGCCTTGTGATTGGCTGGCTGAGTGTCACACACCTACTGATTGGCTGAATGAGTGTGACAGGCCTCCGCATTTGCTGGCTGAGTGTCAAAGGCCTCTTGAGTTGCTGGATGAGTGTTACACGCCTTCTGATTGGCTGGCTGAGTGTTACACGCCTCCTGATTGGCTGCCTGAGTGTGACACGTCCCCGCATTTGCTGGCTGAGTGTTACACGCCTCCTGATTGGCAGTCTGACTGTATAACACCCCCTGGTTGGCTGGCTGAGTATTACAAGCCTCTTGATTGGCTGGCTAAGTGTTTCATGTCTCCTGATTCGCTGAAGGAGTGTCTGAGTGAGTGTTACACGCCTCCTGATTGGCTGGCTGAGTGTTACACGCACCCTGATTTGCTGGCTGAGATTTACATGCCTCCTGATTGGCTAGCTGAGTGATACACGCCTCCTAATTTGCTTCCTGACTGTGAGACGTCTCCTGATTGGCTGGCTGAGTTTGACACCCCTTCTAATTGGCTGCCTGAATGTGACCCCCTCCTAATTGGCTGCCTGAATGTGACACGCCTCCTTATTGGCTGCCTGAGTGTGACACACCTGCTTATTGGCTGGCTGAGTGTTACAGGCCTCCTGATTGGCTGGCTGAGTGTTAAACGTCTTCTGATTGGCTGGCTGAGTGTCAACGGCCTCCTTATTGACATGCCTCCTGATTTGCTGGCTGAGTCTTACACGCCTCCTGATTTGCTGGCCGAGTGTTACATAACTCCTAATTTGCTGTCTGAGTGTCAAAGGCCTCCTGATTGGCTGTCTAAGTGTTACACACGTCCTTTTTGGCTGGCTGAGTGTTACACGCCTCCTGTTTGGCTGGCGGAGTGTTACACGCCTCCTGTTTGGCTGGCTGAGTGTCAAAGGCCTCCTGATTGGCTGGCTGAGTGTTACACAACTCCCGTTGGCTGGCGGAGTGTTACACGCCTACTGATTGGCTGGCTGAGTGTATAACACCCCCTGATTGGCTGGCTGAGTATTACAAGCCTCTTGATTGGCTGGCTGAGTGTTTCATGTCTCCTGATTCGCTGAAGGAGTGTCTGAGTGAGTGTTAGATGCCTACTGATTGGCGGCCTTAGTGTTTTACGCCTCCTAATTGGCTGGCTGAGTTTTACAAGCCTCCTGATTCGCTAGCTGAGTGTCAAAGGCCTCCTGATTGGCTGGCTGAGTGTGACACACGTCCGTATTTGCTGGCTGAGCGTTACACGGCACCTGATTGGCTGGCTGAAAGTTACACGCCTCCTTATTGGCTGTCTGAGTGTTACTCGTCTTCTCATCTGCTGGGTGAGTGTTAATTGCCTCCTGAATGGCTGCCTGAGTTTAACATGCCTCCTGATTGGCAGGCTGAGTGTTACACGCCTCCTTATTGGCTGTCTGAGTGAGACACGCCTGCTAATTGGTTGGCTGAGTTTTAAACGCCTGCTGATTGACTGGCTGAATGTCAGAGGCCTCCAGATTGGCTACTGAGTGTTACACGCCTCCTGATTGACTGGGTGAGTGTTACACCCCCACGAATGGCTGGCTGAGTGTTACACACCTCCTGTTTTGCTACATGAGTATTACACGCCTCGTGATTGGCTTGCTGAGTGTTACATGCCTCATGATAGGCTTCCTGAGTGTGACACGTGTCCGTATTTGCTTGCTGAGTGTTACATGCCTCCTGTTTGGCTGGCTGAGTGTCAAAGGCCTCCTGATTGGCTGTCTGAGTGTTACACAACTCCTGTTTGGCTGGCGGAGTGTTACACGCCTACTGATTAGCTGGCTGAGTGTATAACACCCCCTGATTGGCTGGCTGAGTATAACAAGCCTCTTGATTGGCTGGCTGAGTGTTTCATGTCTCCTGATTCGCTGAAGGAGTGTCTGAGTGAGTGTTACATGCCTACTGATTGGCGGCCTTAGTGTTTTACGCCTCCTAATTGGCTGGCTGAGTTTTACAAGCCTCCTGATTCGCTAGCTGAGTGTCAAAGGCCTCCTGATTGGCTGGCTGAGTGTGACACGCGTCCGTATTTGCTGGCTGAGCGTTACACGGCACCTGATTGGCTGGCTGAAAGTTACACGCCTCCTTATTGGCTGTCTGAGTGTTACTCGTCTTCTCATATGCTGGGTGAGTGTTAATTGCCTCCTGAATGGCTGCCTGAGTTTAACATGCCTCCTGATTGGCAGGCTGAGTGTTACACGCCTCCTTATTGGCTGTCTGAGTGAGACACGCCTGCTAATTGGTTGGCTGAGTTTTAAACGCCTGCTGATTGACTGGCTGAATGTCAGAGGCCTCAAGATTGGCTACTGAGTGTTTCACGCCTCCTGATTGACTGGGTGAGTGTTACATCCCCCACGAATGGCTGGCTGAGTGTTACACACCTTCTGTTTGGCTACATGAGTATTACACGCCTCGTGATTGGCTTGCTGAGTGTTACATGCCTCATGATAGGCTTCCTGAGTGGGACATGTGTCCGTATTTGCTTGCTGAGTGTTACACGCCCCCAGATTGACTGGCTGAGTGTCAAAGGCCTCCTTATTGACACGCCTCCTGATTTGCTGGCTGAGTGTCAAAGACCTCCTGATTGGGTGGCTGAGTTTTACATGCCTCCTGATTCCCTGCCTGAGTGTGACACGCTTCCATATTTGCTGGCTGAGTGTATACACGCCCCCTGATTTGCTGGCTGAGAGTTACACGCCTTGTGATTGGCTGTCTGAGTGACAAAGGCCCCCTCATTCGTCTCCTTATTGTCTGTCTGAGTGTTAAACGCCTCCTGATTGACTAGCTACACTGTCTAATGGCATCCTGGTAGCCTGTATGAGTGTTACATGGTTCCTAATTCGCTGGCTGAGTTTTACACGTCTTCACATCTGCTGGCTGAGTGTTACTTGCCTCCTGATTGGCTGGCTGAGTGTGACACGCGTCCGTATTTGCTGGCTGAGCGTTACACGGCACCTGATTGGCTGGCTGAAAGTTACACGCCTCCTTATTGGCTGTCTGAGTGTTACTCGTCTTCTCATATGCTGGGTGAGTGTTAATTGCCTCCTGAATGGCTGCCTGAGTTTAACATGCCTCCTGATTGGCAGGCTGAGTGTTACACGCCTCCTTATTGGCTGTCTGAGTGAGACACGCCTGCTAATTGGTTGGCTGAGTTTTAAACGCCTGCTGATTGACTGGCTGAATGTCAGAGGCCTCAAGATTGGCTACTGAGTGTTACACGCCTCCTGATTGACTGGGTGAGTGTTACATCCCCCACGAATGGCTGGCTGAGTGTTACACACCTTCTGTTTGGCTACATGAGTATTACACGCCTCGTGATTGGCTTGCTGAGTGTTACATGCCTCATGATAGGCTTCCTGAGTGTGACATGTGTCCGTATTTGCTTGCTGAGTGTTACACGCCCCCAGATTGACTGGCTGAGTGTCAAAGGCCTCCTTATTGACACGCCTCCTGATTTGCTGGCTGAGTGTCAAAGACCTCCTGATTGGGTGGCTGAGTTTTACATGCCTCCTGATTCCCTGCCTGAGTGTGACACGCTTCCATATTTGCTGGCTGAGTGTTACACGCCCACTTATTTGCTGGCTGAGAGTTACACGCCTTGTGATTGGCTGTCTGAGTGACAAAGGCCCCCTTATTGACGCGCCTCCTTATTGTCTGTCTGAGTGTTAAACGCCTCCTGATTGACTAGCTCACTGTCAATGGCATCCTGGTAGCCTGTATGAGTGTTACATGGTTCCTGATTCACTACTTGAGCGTTACACGTCTTCACATCTGCTGGCTGAGTGTTACTTGCCTCCTGAATGGCTGACTTACTGTTACACGCCTCGTGATTGGCTGGATGAGTGTCAATGGCCTCCTTATTGACACGCCTCGTGACTCGCTGGCTGAGTGTTCCACGCCTCCTGTTTGATTGACTGAGTCATACACGCCTCGGGATTTGCCGGCTGAGTGTCAAACGCCTCCTGATTGGCTACCTGAGTGTTACACGCCTCCTGATTTGCTGGCTTAGTGTCAAAGGCCTCCTTCCTATAATAACTTTTGAATTCATACGATTAGATTATAAGCCATTAGGCAAAACTTCCTACAGCAGATGTCTATCTGACAGTGCTGTAGCTAAATTTAAGGAGGAGATTCCTTCAGTGTTTAATTCAATGCCATGTCTGAATTTAACAGAGTCCTATAATGACTTTAGTCCCTCTGAAATTGATAATCTTGTCGATAGTGCTACAGGCTCACTACGATCAACATTAGACTCTATCGCTCCTATAAAAAGGAAATTATTAAAACATAGGAGACTAGCACCTTGGTATAACCACCAAACCCGCCAGTTAAAACAAATAGCTAGAAAATCTGAAAGGAAATGGCGCTCTTCCAAATTATCAGAATATCGCTCAATTTGGCAAGATAATCTTAAAACCTATAGAAAGGCCCTCCGTAATGCCAGAGGAGCCTATTACTCAGCACTAATAGAAGAAGATAAGAACAACCCTTGGTTCCTCTTCAGCACTGTAGCCAGGCTGACAGAGAGTCACAGCTCTGTTGAGCCACATATCCCCATAAACTTAAGTAGCAATGACTTCATGAGCTTCTTCTATAATAAAATTATTACTATTAGAGAAAAAATTAATCACCAACTGCCATCAACAGTTATCAGTGGCTCTCCAAGTTCAGGGACTTCTGTCAATGTAAACTTAGATGTATATTTAGACTGTTTTTCTGCTATCGATCTTCATCAGTTAACTTCAATCATTTCTTCATCGAAGCCATCAACCTGTCTATTAGACCCGATCCCAACTAGGCTGCTTAAAGAAGTTGTTCCCTTAATTGGCACTTCTTTACTGGATATGATTAATCTTTCTTTATTATCAGGATATGTACCACAGTCCTTTAAAGTAGCTGTAATTAAACCCCTTCTTAAAAAGTCCACTCTTGACCCAGGGGTTTTAGCCAACTATAGACCGATTTCTAATCTCCCCTTCCTCTCTAAGATTCTGGAGAAAGTAGTCGCCAAAGAGTTGTGTGCCTTTCTACATAACAATAGTTTATTTGTGGATTTTCAGTCAGGATTTAGAGTTCATCATAGCACAGAGACAGCTCTGGTTAAAGTTAATAATGACCTTCTGACTGCTTCTGACAATGGACTTGTCTCTGTACTTGTATTATTAGATCTTAGTGCTTATTTGACACCATTGACCATGATATTCTTTTACAGAGACTTGAGCATCAAATTGGCATTAAAGGAACTGCCCTAAGCTGGTTTAAGTCATACTTATCAGATCGTTCTCAGTTTGTACATGTTAACGATGAATCCTCCATAAATACTAAAGTTAGTCATGGAGTTCCACAAGGTTCTGTACTTGGACCAATACTATTTACTTTATATATGCTCCCTTTAGGCAACATTATTATTAACTTTCACTGTTATGCAGATGATACGCAGTTATATCTATCAATCAAACCCAATGAAATTAATCAATTATCTAAATTACAAACATGTCTTAAGGACATAAAATCCTGGATGACCTGCAATTTTCTGATGTTAAACTCAGAAAAAAACGAAATTCTTGTTCTTGGCCCCAAAAACCTTAGAGACTCATTGTCTAAAGATATAGTCACTCTAGATGGCATTAACTTGGCCTCTAGCACCACTGTCAGGAATCTTGGAGTTATCTTTGATCAGGATTTGTCATTTTACTCCCACATAAAGCAGACTTCTAGGACTGCCTTCTTTCATTTACGTAATATTAGAAAAATTAGACACATACTATCACAGACAGATGCAGAAAAACTAATCCATGCATTTGTTACTTCAAGGCTGGATTACTGCATCTCTTTATTATCAGGTGGCCCCAATAAGTCCATTAAAACGCTCCAATTAATTCAGAACGCTGCAGCACGAGTACTGACAGGAACTAGAAAAAGAGATTACATCTCTCCTGTACTAGCTACTCTGCATTGGCTCCCTATAAAATGTAGAATTGAATTTAAAATCCTCCTCCTCACCTATAAAGCTCTTCATGGTCAGGCCCCTTCATATCTTAAAGAGCTCATAGTACCCTATTACCCCACTAGAACACTACGTTCTCTGAATGCTGGGCTACTTGTGGTTCCTATAGTCTCTAAAAGTAGAACAGGAGCCAGAGCCTTCAGTTACCAAGCTCCTCTCCTGTGGAACCAGCTTCCAGTTGTGGTTCGGGAGGCAGACACCCTCACCACATTCAAGAGTAGGCTTAAGACATTCCTCTTTGATAAAGCTTATAGTTAGGGCTGGATCAGGTGAGTCCTGAACCATCCCTTAGTTATGCTGCTATAGGCCTAGACTATCGGGGGATTTCCCATGGTGCACTGAGCTACTCTCTTCCTCTCTCTTTCTGCACTCATTCATGTCCCTTTAATGCATGTTACTAACTCCACTTCTTCCCCGGAGTTCTTGTGCTTTCTCGTCTCGCAGGTTCTCATGGATCCTGGTGGAGCCTCCTGCCATGGTCCTGCTTGACTGCCATTGCCAATACTGTTGTTGCTGTGCACCTGTCTGTCTGTCTGTCTCTCGCTCTCTCTCTCTCTCTCTCTCTCTCTCTCTCTCTCACCCCAACTGGTCGAGACAGACGACCACCCACCTAGAGCCGGAGGATCTGTCCTAGGTTTCTGCCTTTTAACAGGCAGTTTTTCCTTGCCCTTGTCGCCAAGTGCTTGCTCATGGTGGTACTGTTGGGTCTCTGTAATTAATGTTAAAGAGTTCGGTCTAGACCTGCTCTATTTGAAAAGTGTCCTGAGATAACTTCTGTTATGAATTGGCGCTATACAAATAAAATTGAATTGAATTGAATTGAATTATTGGCTGTCTGAGTGTTACACGTCTTCTCATCTGCTGGGTGAGTGTTAATTGCCTCCTGAATGGCTGCCTGAGTTTTAAACGCCTGCTGATTGACTGGCTGAATGTCAGAGGCCTCCAGATTGGCTACTGAGTGTTACACGCCTCCTGATTGACTGGGTGAGTGTTACACGCCTTGTGATTGGCTTGTTGACTGTTACATGCCTCATGATAGCCTTCCTGAGTGTGACACGTGTCCGTATTTGCTTTCTGAGTGTTACAAGCCCCCAGATTGGCTGGCTGAGAGTTACACGCCTCCTGATTGACTGGCTGAGTGTCAAAGGCCTCCTTATTGACACACCTCCTGATTTGCTGGCTGAGTGTCAAAGACCTCCTGATTGGCTGGCTGAGTTTTACATGCCTCCTTATTTGCTGGCTGAGAGTTACACGCCTTGTGATTGGCTGTCTGAGTGACAAAGGCCCCCTTATTGACACGCCTCCTTATTGTCTTTCTGAGTGTTACAAGCCTCCTGATTGGCTAGCTGAGTTTAAAAGGCCTCCAGATTGGCTGGCTGAGTGTTATACGCCTCCTGATTGACTGGCTCACTGTCAATGGCCTCCTGGTAGCCTGTATGAGTGTTACACGGTTCCTGATTCACTACTTGAGCGTTACACGTCTTCACATCTGCTGGCTGAGTGTTACTTGCCTCCTGAATGGCTGACTTACTGTTACACGCCTCGTGATTGGCTGGATGAGTGTCAACGGCCTCCTTATTGACACGCATGTGACTCGCTGGCTGAGTGTTCCACGCCTCCTGTTTGATTGACTGAGTCATACACGCCTCGGGATTTGCTGGCTGAGTGTCAAACGCCTCCTGATTGGCTACCTGAGTGTTACACGCCTCCTGATTTGCTGGCTTAGTGTCAAAGGCCTCCTGATTGGCTGGCTTAGTGTTACATGCCTCCTGAGTGACACGCCTCCTGATTTGCTGGCTGAGATGTTACACTCCCCTGATTGGCTGTCTGAGTGTAACATGCCTCCTGATTGGCCGGCTGAGTGTTACACGCCTCCTGATTTGCTGGCTCAGTGTTACAGACCTCCTGTTTGGCTGGCTGAGTGTTACACTCCTCTTGATTGGCTGACTTAGTGTTACACGCCTCCTGATTGGCTGGTTGAGTGTCAAAGGCCTCCTTATTGACACTCCTCCTGATTTGCTGGCTTAGTGTCAAAGGCCTCCTGATTGGCTGTCTGAGTGTTACACACCTCCTGTTTGGCTTCCTTAGTGTTACATGCCTCCTGATTGGCTGGATGAGTATTACACACCACCTGATTGGCTGGCTGAGTGTGACACTCCTCCGTATTTGCTGGCTGAGTGTTACACACCTCCTTATTGGCTGGCTTAGTGTTACACGCCTCCTGATTGGCTGTCTGAGTGTTACACACCTCCTGTTTGGCTGGCTGAGTGTTACACTTCTCCTGATTGGCTAGCTGTGTGTCAAAGGTATCCTCATTCACTGACTGAGTATCATATGCCTCCTAATTGGCTGGATGAGTATTACACGCCACCTGATTGGCTGTCTGAGAGTGACACTCCTCCGTATTTGCTGGCTGAGTGTTACACGCTCCCTGATTGGCTGTTCTTATTGGCTGGCTGAATGTTACATGCCTCCTGATTTGCTGGCTGAGTGTGACATGCGTCCGTATTGGCTGGCTGAGTGTTTCACGTGTCCTTATTTGCTGGCTGAATGTTACCTACCTCCTGATTCCCTGGCTGAGTCTCCAAGGCCACCCGATTGGCTCGTTGAGTGTTATACACCTCCTGATTGACTGGATGAGTGTCAAAGGCCTCCTGGTTGCCTGTCTGAGTGTTACAGGGTTCCTGATTGACTAGTTTTACACGCCTCCTTATTGGCTGGCTGAGTGTCAAAGGCCTCCTTACCGACACTCCCCCTGATTTGCTGGTTTAGTGTTCCCCCCCACAGATTGGCTAGCTGAGTGTTACACGCCTCCATATTTGCTGGCTGAGTGTCAAAGACCTCCTGATTGACTGGCTGAGTGTCAAAAGCCTCCACTATGAAGACAAAACACAAAGTTTTTCATCAAACATACCCTGAACTCTCTGTGAGGTCACAGAAAATAAGCAGTCTCAGATCCAAATATGGTCAATCAACCAGGATCCTGACCAATTCACTGCCCAACAACGTGTGAATGAATGTTCCCTCAGAGTTGCTTGGATTTTGAGTAAACACAAAAAGCCATTTAGTGATGGAGGGGTTGTCAAGGAGTGCATGAGTGAAGTAGCAGAGACCTTATTTGAGGGAAAACAAAAAGAACAGCCCTGTGACAAAATTAGGCAAATACCTATGTTGTCATCATCAGCCACTAGGAAAGCAGAAATCTTAACCCAGGATTTGCTAAGCAAGCTGGATGAAGCTATCCATAAGGCATCATGTGTAGGCTTAGCTGTAGATGAGTCACTGATGTGTCTGACAATGCTCACTTATTAGTTTATGTAAGGTTCTTCAACAAACACAACAACGTGTTCTGTGAAGACCTGTTGGGTGTTACTCCCCTTCAGACGAGCACAAGAGGACAGGACGTCTACTTGGCCATTCAGGAGACGTTAACAATGCGAGGAATACAGCCGAAACAAGTGGTTTCAATAACCACAGATGGAGCCCCTGCCATGATAGGAAGAGAGAAAGGAGCTGTAGCAAGAATGAAAGAGGACAATCCTGAACTAATCTCTTACCACTGCATAATTCATCAATCAGTCCTGCGTCAGATGAGCATGCTGAGGTGATGATCACAATGATGATAATGATAAATATTGTTCAGGGCATCATCTTCCTATCAGCATCACATGTTCAGGGAATTCCTCAGAGAAATTGATTCAAAAGCTGATTATCTTTTGCTGAACAAAAGAGCCAATCACGAGGCGCGTAACACTCAGCCAGCTAATCAGGAGGCCTTTGACACTCAGCCAGCAAATCAGGAGGCATACTAACACTCAGTCAGCAAACCAGGAGGCGTGTCAATGTCAAGCACCGAATCACGTGGCTTATAACACTCAGGCAGCCAATCAGGAGTCGTGTAACACTCAGGCGGCCAATCAGGAGGCATGTTAAACTCAGACAGCCTATCAGGAGACCTTTGACATTCAGCCAGCCAATCAGGGGAGTGTAACACTATGTCAGCCAATAAGGAGGCGTGTAACACTCAGCCAGAAAATCAGGAGGAGTGTCAATTAGGAGGCCTTTGACACTCAGCCAGCCAAACAGGAGGTGTGTAAAACTCAGACAGCCAATCAGGAGGCCTTTGAGACTCAGCCAGCAAATCAGGAGGCATGTAAGACTCAGCAAGCCAATAAGAAGGCATGTAAAAAAACTCAGCCAGCGAATTTACAGGCGTGTCAATGTCAGGCAGCCAATTCCGAGGCGTGTAACACTCAGCCAGCCAATCAAAAGGCCTTTGACTGTCAGGCTGCCAATCAGGAGACGTGTAACACTCAGACAGCCAATAAGGAGGCGTGTAGCTCTCAGCCAGCCAATCAGGGGCCGTGTAACACTCAGCCACCCAATCACGAGGTGTCTAACACTCAGCAGGCCAAACAGGAGGTGTGTAACACTCAGACAGCCCAAAAAAGGAGGTGTGTAACACTCAGACAGCCAATCAGGAGGTAGGCAACATTCAGCCAGCCAATCAGGACGTGCATAACATTCAGCCAGCCAATCTGGAGGCGTGTACCTTTCAGCCAGCCAATCAGGGGCCGTGTAACACTCAGCCAGCCAATCAGGGGGCGTGTAACACTCAGCCAGCAAATCAGGAGGAGTGTGAATAAGGAGGACTTTGACACTCACCCAGACAATCAGGAGGCGTGTAACACTCAGCCAGCCAATGAGAAGGCCTTTGACACTCAGGCAACCAATCAGGAGTCATGTAACACTCAGGCGGCCAATAAGGTGGCATGTTACACTCAGACAGTCAATAAGGAGGACTCTGACACTCACCCAGCCAATCAGGAGGCGTGTAACACTCAGCCAGCCAATGAGAAGGCCTTTGACACTCAGGCAACCAATCAGGAGTCGTGTAACACTCAGGCGGCCAATAAGGTGGCATGTTACACTCAGACAGCAAATCAGGAGGCCTTTGCCACTCGGCCAGCCAATCAGGAGACGTGTAACACTCAGACAGCCAATAAGGAGGCGTGTACCTCTCAGCCAGCCAATCATGAGGTGTGTAACACTCAGCAGGCCAAACAGGAAGTGTGTAACACTCAGACAGCCAATCAGGACGTGCATAACATTCAGCCAGCCAATCTGGAGACCTTCGACATGAAGCTAGCCAATCAGGAGACGTGTAACACTCAGCCAGCCAATTAGGAGGTCTTTGACACTCAGCCAGCAAATCAGGAGGAGTGTCAATAAGGAGGACTTTGACACTCACCCAGCCAATCAGGAGGCGTGTAACACTCAGCCAGCCAATCAGGGGGCGTGTAACACTCAGCCAGCAAATCAGGAGGAGTGTGAATAAGGAGGACTTTGACACTCACCCAGCCAATCAGGAGGCGTGTAACACTCAGCCAGCCAATCAGGGGGCGTGTAACACTCAGCCAGCAAATCAGGAGGAGTGTCAATAAGGAGGACTTTGACACTCACCCAGCCAATCAGGAGGCGTGTAACACTCAGCCAGCCAATCAGGAGACGTGTAACACTCAGACAGCCAATAAGGAGGCGTGTACCTCTCAGCCAGCCAATCATGAGGTGTGTAACACTCAGCAGGCCAAACAGGAGGTGTGTAACACTCAGACAGCCAATCAGGAGGCCTTTGAGACTCAGCCAGCAAATCAGGAGGCATGTAAGACTCAGCAAGCCAATAAGAAGGCATGTAAAACTCAGCCAGCAAATTTACAGGCGTGTCAATGTCAGGCAGCCAATTACAAGGCGTTTAACACTCAGCCAGCCAATCAAAAGGCCTTTGACACTCAGGCTGCCAATCAGGAGACGTGTAACACTCAGCCAGCCAATCAGGGGGCGTGTAACACTCAGCCAGCCAATCAGGGGGCGTGTAACACTCAGCCAGCAAATCAGGAGGACTTTGACACTCACCCAGCCAATCAGGAGGCGTGTAACACTCAGCCAGCCAATGAGAAGGCCTTTGACACTCAGGCAACCAATCAGGAGTCGTGTAACACTCAGGCGGCCAATAAGGTGGCATGTTACACTCAGACAGCGAATCAGGAGGCCTTTGCCACTCGGCCAGCCAATCAGGAGACGTGTAACACTCAGACAGCCAATAAGGAGGCGTGTACCTCTCAGCCAGCCAATCATGAGGTGTGTAACACTCAGCAGGCCAAACAGGAGGCGTGTAACACTCAGCCAGCCAATCAAAAGGCCTTTGACACTCAGGCTGCCAATCAGGAGACGTGTAACACTCAGACAGCCAATAAGGAGGCGTGTAGCTCTCAGCCAGCCAATCAGGGGCCGTGTAACACTCAGCCACCCAATCACGAGGTGTCTCACACTCAGCAGGCCAAACAGGAGGTGTGTAACACTCAGACAGCCCAAACAGGAGGTGTGTAACACTCAGACAGCCAATCAGGAGGTAGGCAACATTCAGCCAGCCAATCAGGACGTGCATAACATTCAGCCAGCCAATCTGGAGACCTTCGACACGAAGCTAGCCAATCAGGAGACGTGTAACACTCAGCCAGCAAATCAGGAGGAGTGTCAATAAGGAGGACTTTGACACTCATCCAGCCAATCAGGAGGCGTGTAACACTCAGCCAGCCAATCAGGGGGTGTGTAACACTCAGCCAGCAAATCAGAAGGAGTGTGAATAAGGAGGACTTTGACACTCACCCAGCCAATCAGGAGGCGTGTAACACTCAGCCAGCCAATGAGAAGGCCTTTGACACTCAGGCAACCAATCAGGAGTCATGTAACACTCGGGCGGCCAATAAGGTGGCATGTTACACTCAGACAGTCAATAAGGAGGACTTTGACACTCACCCAGCCAATCAGGAGGCGTGTAACACTCAGCCAGCCAATGAGAAGGCCTTTGACACTCAGGCAACCAATCAGGAGTCGTGTAACACTCAGGCGGCCAATAAGGTGGCATGTTACACTCAGACAGCCAATCAGGAGGCCTTTGCCACTCGGACAGCCAATCAGGAGACGTGTAACACTCAGACAGCCATTAAGGAGGCGTGTACCTCTCAGCCAGCCAATCATGAGGTGTGTAACACTCAGCAGGCCAAACAGGAGGTGTGTAACACTCAGACAGCCATTAAGGAGGCGTGTACCTCTCAGCCAGCCAATCATGAGGTGTGTAACACTCAGCAGGCCAAACAGGAGGTGTGTAACACTCAGACAGCCAATCAGTAGGACTTTGACACGAAGCTAGCCAATCAGGAGGTAGGCAACATTCAGCCAGCCAATCAGGACGCGCGTAACATTCAGGCAGCCAATCTGGAGGCCTTTGACACGAAGCTAGCCAATCAGGAGACGTGTAACACTCGGACAGCCAATCAGGAGGCGTGTACCTTTCAGCCAGCCAATCAGGGGCCGTGTAACACTCAGCCATCCAATCACGAGGCATTTAACACTCAGCAGGCAAAACACAAGGCGTCTAACACTCAGCCAGTCAATCAGGAGGTCTTTGACACTCAGCCAGCAAATCAGGACACATGTATCACTCAGGCAGCCAATCTGTAGGACTTTGAAATGCAGGTAGCCAATCACGAGGCGTATAACACTCAACAGGCCAATCAGGAGGCCTTTGACACTCAGCGAGGGAATCAGGAGGTAGGTACCACTCAGCCAGCCAATCAGGACACGTGTATCACTCAGGCAGCCAACCAGCAGGCATGTAACACTCAGCCAGCGAATCAGGAGGCGTGTAACACTCAGCCCGCCAATCAGGAGGCGTGTAAACCTCAGCCAGCCAAGTAAGAGGCGTGTCAATGTCAGGCAGCCAATCACGAGGCGTATAGCACTCAGCCAGCCAATCAAAAGGCCTTTGACACAGCAAATCAGGAGGGATGTTACACTCAGACAGCCAATCAGGGGAGTGTAACACTAAGTCAGCCAATACGGAGACGTGTAACACTCAATTAGTCAATCAGGAGGTGTGTCAATCAGGAGGCCTTTGACACTCAGCCAGCCAATCAGGAGGCGTGTAACACTAAGTCAGCCTATAAGGAGGCTTGTAACACTCAACTATTCAATCAGGAACCGTGTAACCCTCAAACAGGCAACAAGGCGGCCTTTGACACTCAGCCAGTCAATCAGGAGGCGTATAACACTCAACGAGGCAATCAGGACACGTGTAACACTCAGGCAGCCAATCTGGAGGCCTTTGAAATGTAACACTCAGCGAGCCAATCACGAGGCGTGTAACACTCAGCCAGCCAAACAGGAGGTGTGTAACACTCAGACAGCCAATCAGGAGGCCTTTGACACTCAGCCAGCAAATCAGGAGGCATGTAACACTCAGCCAGCCAATCAGGGGGCATGTAACACTCAGCCAGCAAATCAGGAGGCGTGTAACACTAAGCCAGCCAATAAGGAGGCATGTAACACTCAGCCAGCAAATACGGAGGAGTGTCACACTCAGCCAGCCAATCAGCAGGCGTGTAATACTCATCCAGCCAATCAGGAGGCATGTAACATTCAGTCAGCGAATGAGGAGATCTTTGACATTCAGCCAGCGAATCAGGAGGCCTTTGACACTCAGCCAGCGAATCAGGAGGCGTGTAACACTCAGCTAGCAAATCACGAGGCGTGTATGACTCAGCCAGTTAGACAGGAGGCGTGGAACACTCAGCCAGCGAATCATGAGGCCTTTGACACTCAGCCAGTGAATCACGAGGCGTGTCAATAAGGAGGCCTTTGACATTCAGCCAGCGAATCAGGAGGTTTGTAAAACTCAGCCAGCCAAACAAGAGGCCTTTGACACTCAGCCAGCCAATCACAAGGCGTGTAACACTCATCCAGCCAATCAGGGGGCGTGTAACAGTCCGCCAGCCAATAAGCAGGCGTGTAACTTTCAGCCAGCCAATCAGGGGGCGTGTAACACTCAGCCAGCAAATACGGACGTGTGTCACACTCAGGCAGCCAATCAGGAGTAAGGGTGTCACGATTTCGATTTTAAATCGAAATTAAGTCACAATCTCGAACATTGAATTAAAAAATGGAATCGTCGATGCTGCCACGACACGGCACGCCATGACACGTCAGGTCGGCTTTCCAAGCGGAAAAAAACACACGTGTTGAAGTGCTGCGAGTCAACCTCCTCTAACTGAGCTATCTACAGCCAGTCAAAAGATAGCATGGCAAGTGCAGATGCAGGAGACCCATCGACAGAACTTGAAAACCCTCCTCTTTCACTGAAGTCTTCAGTGTGGAAGTATTTTGGATTTCCAGTGAGTTATGTTGACAATGTTCGCGCTGTCGACAAAGAAGTCACAGTATGCAAGCTCTGTACCATATTCTTCCACTGGCAGCACGACTAACATGGCAGGGCATCTCCGCAGGCACCACAAAAACATAGATTTATCTGTTTTTTAAACTTCCAAGTAACTCAACTTGTGCAAATGTAATTACAAGCGCCTTAGGAGTATTCATAGCCGCAGACATGCAACCTTATTCGGTGATGGAAAACTCCGGTTTTAGGCATTTAATTAGCGTGCTAGAACCACGATACGAAATCCCAAGTAGAACGCATCTCGCAGCCACGGTGATACCCTCCATGTACAATAATGTAAAGGAGAAAGTTATTGAAGGTCTGAGCAGTGCACATTTAGTGGCCTTAACTACAGATTGCTGGACTTCCAGAGCAACACGGAGCTTCATGACTGTCACAGCACATTTCATTAAAGGGGACATATTATGCAAAACCAACTTTTTAATCATTTGATTATGTACATTTGGGACTCTGGAGGGCCTATCAGCAGGCAAAGTATGAAAAAAAATGACTCAGTCATGTTTTTGTGGGCTGCCTCAGTCAGAATATAGGAGACAACTCACGCAGGTTCAGAAGTGTGTAGTTTGTGACGTCACATGCTCTCCCTGTTGCCACCCACCTCTCTTTAATTCCTGTTGACTATCGGAGCTCCGCCATTGCTACTATAAAAGGCAAGCTAGCGGAGAACAAGCAAGTCCAGCCAGCCCAGCCAGCAGCCAGCAGCCTCCAGCCTGCAGCCTAATGTCTGGGCAAAGGCCTCAGCAGACAAACTGTTCAGTCATTGGCTCCACAGCCCAACACAAATTTACATATGCAAATTTATGTAAATGTATGTAAATTATTTTTTTTATGGCAATGTCCGGCTAGAGTCACAAAAACCAGAAGGTGTGTGTGAACCTTCCTGTCGGACTGTTTTCACAACCTCGGTCAGTACAACAGTGGACCGGCTAAAAGACTGTTCCTGAAAGAGGGATTGTACCAACTGTCTGTTGAGAGACGGCAGAGGAAGTAACTGTAAGTATTTTTAAGAGTTTATGCTGTTTTTCATTGTTCGTGTAATGCTAGCTCATGCTAACCACTGTTAGCTGCAGGAGCCTCAGTGATGCTAATGTAGTTATTGTTTGTTAAATGTTAAAAGATGAACATGAAACTTATAAGGTGAAGTTAATTTATTAAGCCAGCTGGTGCAGATGTCTCCATATTCTCCCCTGCTGATATTTTTATAGAGAGTCACACGAAGTTTATCGTAAGTTTAAGCCGTGAATCACCAAGCTTCGTGCCGGTGTGTCGGTTTAACTGGTGGTTGAATTAACTGGTGATATTCCCGAGCATTGATGCAGATCTGTACACTAGAAATACTGACTGAATTGACTTCTTTTCATAATTTTAACCAACCAGAATGAAATCCTCAACATTGTAAACACTCCAGTTCTGATGTCTAATAAGATTAACGGAGGTACCTGGAGTTTGAATTCATTTTATTTGTGACGGCGATCTCCGGACGCTTGAAGAGAATGACACATTAGGTGACTGTGTCGATGCCTGTTCCAAACACTGCAAATGTCAATAAATAATTAAAAAAATGTTCTTTCTGTCGTTTTACGAATCCTTATTAATCTGATGTCAGGTCTATTTGAGAAGAGTTTATACTGTCACTCAGTCTGTAAGGAAACATACAGTCTGCAGTATATGTTTAACGCAGTGTGGAGTCAGCTGTGGCAAAGCGTGATACGCCCAGATCAACTGGTGACAACATTTTACCATCGATCATGTCGCGTCTACACTTTTATCTCACCAATCACAATGATATTATACACATAACAGCACACTCTTTCATCCAAATTAGACAACTGTCAAATCTAATTTTGCAATAGGAAGAGAAATTGGATAATGTTAAAACTTTAATCAGTAGTGGGTCTACGGTATACAAATCCGATTCACATGGGATTTTGAATAAATGGGACAGAGATTATAAGATGTGATAGAATTGTGGTATTATACATTGAAACAGTCAGTATATGTTTAATACCATCTTGAAGTAGAGTTGTGACAAAGCATTATGAGCAGATTAACTTGTGATGCAATCTGTCTACCATTGATCACGTTTCATAATAAGGTTTACAGACTTTATCTTTTATTTATATTCTATACATGTCAGCAAAGTCTTTCAACCAAATTAGATATTGTTACCTATTTTGCAATAGGGGCAGAAGTTGGATGCCCAGCTGTACAAACTACGATCAGAACAGAATGGTATAGGTTTGGTTAACTACGCACAGGTGCATGTATGGGGGTTGGGGTGGTAGTCTGTATGAGTTTCATTCACATGTCAATTCTTTTTAGGTTTTTGAGTAAATTTGGACAGGGATCATCAAGTGATAATCTTGTCACAGTCACATTTGTAAATGCTGCACAATAGTAAAACCTGAAAGCATGTCAAATGTGATCAAATTGTGTCATTATATATGGTAACCATAAACCTTTACAACATATTTTAGAAATAATGTCTGTAATTTGGAATTGGAATTTCCCCATTGTGGAACAAATAAAGGAATATCTTATATCTTATCTTATCTTAATTTCTGACTTGCATTTAGACCGGCCAAAATCAAATCATTAACATAAGGTACATGTCATGCCAATAAATCCTTTACAAAATGTTTTTGTTGTCTTCATACATTGATATTATACTGACGTCAAAATCTTTTCAGAACAGTTTATACTTCCATAAAGCCTGTAAATATGTAAACCCATCTTGAAGTTAGCTGTGGCAAAGCATGATATGACCAGATTAACTTGTGATACAACAGCTGTTTTCATTGATCTTATTTCCTTTTAAAGTCTACAGACTTTTATTTCACTAATCACAATGATATTCTGTACATGTCAGCA
This sequence comes from Dicentrarchus labrax, assembly GCF_905237075.1. Classification (NCBI taxonomy): domain Eukaryota; kingdom Metazoa; phylum Chordata; class Actinopteri; family Moronidae; genus Dicentrarchus; species Dicentrarchus labrax. Next base: position 598,657 of record NW_026136717.1, read on the forward strand.
AACTTTTGATTCCAAATTAGAGAAGTTGGATGCACAGCTGAACAAACTCAAATCAGAAGGGAGTGGTATAGGTTTGCTTAAACTACGCACAGGTGCATATATGGATGAATAGGGGTTGGGGTGGTCTATATAAGCCTCATTCACACATCACAATTTTGTGGGTTTTTGAGTAGGTTGGATGTTATAGCAGTTACAGAGAATTTGGATTAAAAGTAGGTAGCATGGATGAGAGGACTGTGAAAGAGGTGCTGGATTTGAAGCTCCATAGGAAATATCCTGAAGGGTTAACCAGCAAGGAGCGATATGTGATTAAGAGAAGAGCTGAAACCTTCAGGATAAAAGGTAAGGATGCATGCCATATTGACTTGAATACATATGAATAAATATTGCTAATCTGTTATGTTAAAATGTCCAATAAATGTAATATTATGTTGCAACATTAGATGGAGACCTGTACTACATCTGCAGGCGGAAGAAAAACAGGTCAGAACACCTGAGTTTCACTGTAGCCACTTTGGTGGGCACTGTGGTGTGGAAAAAACCCAGTGCCATAATTGGCAGGTATTACTGGCCTGGAATGGAAGAGGACATTCGTAAGTGGGTAAGTTATTTTCAAAACTGAGTTTTAATATATATTCAGTGACTGTACAGACGTTAACTTATAAATCAACCTGCCATACATCCAAGCCATGGGGCACTGTGGCGTGTAATGTGTATGCAAATGTAGAAGTGTGTCATTGATTATTTGAATTTTTTATTTTTTATTTTGTTTTTATATTTGTCTGTCTGTTTTAGGTTGCTCAGTGTCCACCATGCCAAACAAAGAGGGCAACTCTAAAAGAAAAGACACAGTACAGTCCAATAGAGGTAAAGGACACAATGACCTACTGGCAGCTTGCAATCACATCAGTGATCTCATTCTCATGTCTCTTTACTTTTTCCCTCAGGTAATGGAACCCTTAGAATTGGTTGGTATGGACCTGGTGGGTAAACTCACATTAACAGATGGTGGCAATCAGTACATATGTGTCATGGTTGATTATTTCACCAAATGGGCAGAGGCCTACCCACTCCATAGCAAAACAGCAGTTGAGGTGACAAATTGTATTCTTGATTTCTTTTACAAATTTGGTGCACCCAAAAGACTGCTAACAGACCAGGGCTCAGAGTTCTGCAACAAGGTACAGTAATGATATCCTATGTGTCCCCAAAATGTAACTACTGCTGTACTGACTTCATGTCATGTTTGTCCAAATAAAAATTTTAAGGTCAACTCTGGGTTGTGTGAACGGCTGGGCATTGAACGAAGTCTCTGCTCCCCTTACCACCCACAAACCAAATAGCCTTGTGGAAAAACTCAACGGCACAATACAGAGGTATATTTTGTTTTCATAATTGAATGAATTCTAGCTCTCAGAATGTGTTCTGCTGTTTCTAGCAGAGCAGCTTTTATTATACATATGAACCATTATACCCCTCATGCTTGTATCTGAATTCTACATTTTGAGGTCTCTGAACAAAGTGGTCGCTGACCACCCCAAAAAATGGGATCAGTTCTTGCAGTCAACAATGTTTGCGCTCCGCACTAAGAAGCAGCTGACTACAAAATTTAGTCCATATTACCTCATGTTTGGGAGGGAGGCGAGGTATCCCTCAGAGGTGCCTAAAGAATATGAGGTAATTGATCGTTTCATGTTCTCATAGTCTGTTAGCAGTCTTGTGTGCACCATATTTCCAGCTATGTCCTCTACTTTCAAACTTTCAATTTTGTGGCAGGTAATGGAGGAGAAAATAAGCAGCATTCTGAGCAGAGAGGATCTGTCAGAAGGCCTCAAAAAGCAGGACTCTGTATTTGATGAAGTGAGGCTAAATGTGGAGAGGAGTAAAGACAAGGTCCGCAAAGAAAAAGAGATGGGCCGGATGATCATTTAAGTCGGGGATTGGTCCTACAAAAATGGAGAAGGAAAGAAAGGGGACATGTTGGGACCTTTTGAAATTATTAATATTGAAGGGAAAAGTGTGGACCTTGTATCTGACAAGGGGGCCCCAAAGTACAAAATAAACATGGACCACTTAAAACACTACATACAGCCCGAGGCAAGGGTCCCTGCTAAACTACAAAAATCCACTCCTTCTCTGGCTGGTACACCAACAATAGCCCCTCGACCGACGGAAGGAAAAGATTGTGAGTATACTTCCACAAAGTACAGCCTAAATTATGAATTTTACATAACTCTTTGGTTCTGTTTACAGTGATCACAGAAATATGGGAGGGTAACAAAAAAGACCCTGTGGTCAAAGGTTGGGCCATACAAGGTCTACTCTGAGAACTTAATGGACCTGGCCCCAGGAAAGGAGCTGGAGAGTAAGGTACTTTTTTTTTATTTCTTTTTTTTTATTTGGATATTTCTAATTTAGAAATTAGAAAACCAGTGGCTCACTCTTGTACCCATAGATCATGAATGCATATCTGTCCATTGTGGGGAAAAGAACGGGGGCATTTATAATTGACGCCTACACAATGACCGAAGTCTGGCAAGGCTCTCAGAAATGTTTCAGAAGGGTGAGTAGAATGTTCTTTCCAATAGTGATGCTCCAAATTGAGATGCATGTATAAAGTGTGTGTATGCATATTTTTTTTAATATTTTTTTAGCTTGACCTTTTAAAACATGATGTGGCAGCTGGGGCAGTTTGCCACCATGGTCACTGGACCCTCATTGTAAGTAATTTTAAACATTAACTGATTTAGATACAAACCATAACTCAATCTGGTGTTTGAGGGGTTGGCTCTAATTTGTCATTTCATTTCCATAGATCTTGTATCTAAAGGAGAAATGGTCCTTGTTCTTGGGGCCACTGGACAACAAATAAAGCACTGCAGAGATGTTACAAGGTAAGTGAGATACCATTTTTGTGATATTTATGTTAAACATTTCCTTGTGCAGCCATTTTTACTTCTGACTAAACTGAACAGGATGAGTTGAAGTTAAAATGGGCAACTGTATCAATTGTCGTCTGTGTAGAGCACTGGTCCGCAGATATTGTCCTGCCATTGGGAAGTGGGAGTGCTCAACAATGGCACATCCCAAACAGCAGGACACAACATCCTGTGGCATATTTGTGTGCAAGGTAACAATGACATCTTTGTGGCTATCCATCTTTTTTAAAGTTCTCATTATACTTATCAGACAATTTTTAGCCTGCAGAGCAGATATTGCAGCAGAAGCCTGTCCACTACCCTGTGGACCAGGAAGGTGTGGCTGCATTGAGGCTGGAAATGGCATTGTGCTTGCTGAAGGACACTGGTATGCAGTAGTCTACCAGCTATACTTGTTGTGTCTGTAATGGAATAAAATACATTAGGTTTTTTTTTATTTAAACAGATGACCTGTCTGAGCTGTGTCGGGCTTGTGGGGAGGAGAGCTCTGGGGCCGAAACGGATGAATGGGTAAGAAGTGTAATTCAACTGCAGACTGATGTTTGGCTGGAAGACTGAGATCCATCTTGGATGGATTACCTCAACATCACTGGGTGAACTCTCTCAATTAGATATTGAAAATGTATAGTTGTAAATCATGGAACTTGCATGTCTCTGCACTTTCTGAGGACACTGGTGCCGCTGAAGGAAAGATCACACCGACTCTACACAGGACCATAGCTAAGATTTAAACCAAAATCTGACACTGTCACATAACTTTAAAACCTTATGTCTGAAGATTAAACTGCAATCATTCACTGAATAAGTGACATGAACCTCAACGTTCACAGGAATCTACACTGTAAAAAAAGATTAGTTGACTCAACTTAACTAAGTCAAGTCATCTTGTTGCTTTGACTGAGTTAATTTGAGTCAACTTATAGTGTCAAGTTTATTACACTTCAAAACACGAGTTGATGCAACATGCAATCTGTTGACTCAACTTCCTGTATCAAGTAAGTTGGACTTGAAAATATTTTTTGAGATAACTTTAAGAGATGTTGGTTGAATTTATTTTATCAAGTTCCTACAACTGTGAATCAAGTTGGCTCAACATGGAATACATAATTGATACAACTCGCGATTTGTTGACTCAATTTTCTGTATCAAGTAATGTGGACTGGAAAACATTACTTAAGAGAAATAAAAAAGATGTTGGTTGAACTTATTTTATCAAGTTAGGGAAACATTATTTTTTTCTCATGCTCTATTGCCAAGTTACTTGAGTTTACAGAAATTAGCCAGTCAAACTTAAATGTTAACACATGAAAAAAATAGCTGAAAAGACAATTCAATAAGGACCTTTATTAAAACCCCAACAAGTCCAACTTCAACCAGCCTTGCTTCAAAATAATAGTCAATGGATGTCGAGACGCAAAAAAATAAAAATAAAATCTTCCTTGGGACATGTTAAAATAAATAGCCTTTTCACCCTCTAACACACTTTTGCTTGGGGCTGCTCACAAACTGAAATTACACTGTCCCACACATAAATAATAATATAATACATAAAAAGAAGAGCACCCTTCCTTTGGGGAAAAACAATAACTCTCCGAGTTCAACTGAGTCCATTCTGAGTGAATGTTCAGAGTTGCTGCAGTAAATTGCAGAAAGAAATTCATAAAAAACTAAAAAAACGTATCTGAGAAACTTGATCAAAATGTTGAAAATGAAAACATTAAAACATTACTGAAATGTCCACTCTCTTGACAATTTCTCTGTAACATCACATGGATTAGTGTTCCTCCAAACAGAGCAATAGAAATGAGTCAGAATATGAAAACAAGGTTGTGTGATCAACAGAAGGGCAATACATTTCATCTCCTCTTACTAAATAGTGTAAAAAATGAGAATTCTTCCTCTGGGACATGCAGACAAAAAAAGCTTTCACACCCTCTTAAACATCTATGCTCTTCAGACTCTTTAAGGTCTGGTCAAAAACTGAATTACACTGTGTCCCGCTTGTAAAAAAAAAAAAAAGAAAAAGAGCATCCTTCCTTTGAGGGGGAAAAAAAAACAACTCTCTAAGTGACTTGATCAACATCTACATCTTGATCCATTCTAAGTGAGTGTTCAGCATTGTTGCAGTAAAATGCAGAAAGATATACATATAAAATTGTATCTCTCTGAGAAACTTCCTCCACTCTGTTCATATGTTTGCTCTACAATATAAAATACAAATTAGTGTCTGCAAGAGACATTTCCTCCACAGAGAGCAATAGAGATCTGTTAGAACATGAAAACATAAAAAACTGTGACCCACAGAAGGGCTTTATATTTCTTTTCCTCTTACTACATAGTGCAATGGACAAATGGCAAAAAAATGAGAACACTTCCTCAGGGCCAAATGCAGAAACATCCTCCTGAGCCATCCCTCTAACTGAGCAGTTTATTCTTTAGAGAGTGGACCCTAGGAGTGCACATCTCGGACCCGATTCCCATGAACAGGCGCTGAATCACCTCAAAAGTATATTTCAAATCTTTTGGATAGTCAAGGTTCAGCATGTACAGCAGGCCCATCAGGTTCACAAAAGCGTTGGGTACATCACCCAGATGACGCATGACAATCTTTTCCTCGATGACGATGGCAACATCGTAGTAGGAAACTGGAGGGGCTCCTTCACATCTTCAACGACCAAAAGGATTCCAATCACCATTCCCTCGATGACGTCCTCCCCAGGATCTGTTGGCTTCATGCAAAAACAAACATAAAACAAAAAGGTGCCTGTGCTTTAGACATGTTTTGCTATATAGTGTATCCACACAGAGGATGCCTGAAATTATATGTGTAACCCTGCCCATTGTGAACTAGTTTTTGTATCATTGAACAACACTTTGCTGCTTACGTCACATCTCTTCATCAATGTAGAAGGATTTTCCTTCATGTACCATGGCAGTCCCTGCAAAGCTGCTGCTCTCTTCCTTTGGTTTGATGCCTGCAAAAACATGATATGTGAATTCAGTTGATATCAGAACTCTGATTTTTGTCAACCCTTAAATGATGGAAACTGAGCTTTCAGTTCAAGAGAGGTAACTCTGACCTTCACACTGGCAAATATTATTCAACAAACCCAGAGTTTCTCTCCATCCCCTCCATCTTACAGAGCCAGCTATGTTGTTTCATTTTCTTATTCATTCAGTCTGTATCAAAGTGCCTATCTAAGCACATTAATTAGAGGAGGTTTACTGTCTGTCATAATCTACATCCTGGTCCCTCTCCTCAGTGGGGTTGCACAATTAATGTGGACCACAACTTCAACAAATATGCACTCACATCCTTGTCGAGACTCTCCATTAATGATGTCATTTCTTGAACTTCCTCGAAGCGCTTCAACCGGTATAACTGAAGAAGTTTATGCAGATGGCTGTCCAGACCGTCATAGAACTTATTGATGTCCATTGACATGAGCCTGGTGAATTCCTTGACGATCTATGTGGAGAAGTAACATTACAGTTTTAGTTCAAGTTAAAAGTCACCTTTATTTTCACATTTCAGCACTACAACTGACATGTTGTCAGACGTGACGTACAGTGGAGACCTGTCTTAAGGTGCATATTTCATTAATATTAACTTCAACCTCAACGATCTGTGTCTTCGGACTTGCAGATTGGCTTGTGTGACAGGTTATTGAGTTTTATTAATTTTTACATCAGACTGATATGTCAGTGCTTTGTTATATTGTCATGATAATTCATACATGCTAAGTAACAAGGCTGTAAGTTTAACAAATCAGTATGTACTATGATTCAGGTAGTTAAATAAAAATATGTAATTCATATCAGTTCAAGCATTATTTAATATAATATATAGGAGTGGCCTACAGGAACGATCAATTTGTGTTTAATGTGTCAAATATTGTGTTAGTCATAACATAGAGCAAGTTATTGCTTGCGTCTGTTGATTAAAAAAGATGAAATATTTCCATGTTTGTATATTCTGGGTCACATCAGAAGCCATCAAATTACAGGTATAAGGTGAATTGTTGAGGGTGTTTTTACTGTTATCAAATGTAAAAATGGGTCACGTTTGACCCTCAACTTTATTTAAGGGTTACATAAATATGTTACTTACACAATTTTTAATTTTACTCCCAAATATTTCACTTTAGGAGCACATGTGCTCCATGGGAGGAATGTTAGCATAGAGCCCAGCAATATACACAATACAACATTACTACTTTGCTATGACTAAGAAAAAATGTACACATTTTACCTGTCTTTCAGTAAAAAGGGCAGGCCATCTGACTTTCATTTCGGCCACAGGTGGCTCCTCTTCAACAATCTCCTGTCTTCTCAGTGCGTATGTGGCATTCATTGCATCATCGATGTAGGCCAGGTTTGGGGTTGTTTTTCTCATCTCCTGGACCATCTTTTCTCTATCTTCTTCAAGACTTCTACTGTCTCTTCCCTGGGGGAGATCTGGAAGAAAATTAGTTTCAGACCGTCTAGGTTTCTTTACTTTGTTTCTCTTCCCTCGCGTGTCCCCAGCACCTCTTTTCTCAGAATTAACCTCCAGTTCTCGGCAGCCCACACCTTTCAATTTCTGTCTGTAATTGCCCATCTTGAACTTTATGCTGTGTTTCCATCCATACCATCCAGATGTGGAGCCAGGTTCTGTAAGGCAAGGGTGTTTTTCAACAAGTGCCTTGGCTACACATCCAAAATGTTCAAGTGTAGGGTAGGTCATGAATGAATATATTGTTTCAGCAAGTTTGAGCAGAATCTCAGACTTCATGTCCCTTGAAATGGATAGAAGTGCTCCACTTTCTCTAAAAGCTTCATTGCCCTGCCTGAGCCTCAGCTCAACATCATATGAGAAGGTGGGAATGGGAAAATGCGCTGGCCATTGCTGTGAACGCCGACCTGCAAAGCCCTCTGTTTGGATGCTCAATGAAGAGGATGTCGTCGGAGATGATGAATAAGTTGAAGAGGATGCTGCCGGAGATGATGGTACAGCAGAGCTAAAAGTGTCCAAACTTGAGTCTGAAGAGACAGGGCAGAAAACGACTCGCAATGTCACCTTCTCCTTTGGTAGATCGTCAACACACGTGAGGTTACAGAAGTCTTTGAAATCCTCATCTTCATATTGAAGCTCAAATGAAGAGCGTAACTGCAGTTTGTTTTTCAACACCAGTTTCAGGCCGTCAACCGAATCTGGAACAGAGTCCAAGCGGAGCTTTCTAATGTCCTGTGCTGAAATTATCACACGCAACAGCATCTTCTTGTGACTGAGAATGTCTCTCTCTCTCTGGACGTCTCTGGAGATGAAGAAAAAAAGAATGTAAGAAAAGACAAAATCAACAATAAAGAAACGTTAATAAACATGAACATTCATACACATTTTATTCTGTTTAAAACCCGTTTTTACGTTTATGAACATACTGCATATGTCTTTCAGATGAAGGAGAGGAACACACCATTTAAAGTAAAATAACAGCTCAACTATACCTTAATGAAGCAAAAAAACTTTTGGTGTCACCATCAGTTTGCCTCCTTTTGTGTATGGATACAGGGGCTGATATCCATTTAGTTCGTGTAATTCCACAATCAGCAGTTCAGAAGACTGTTTTTTCATCAACTCATAACTCCGCAGGTGCTCCATGTACCATACATGATATGGTTCTATGATGAAAGACACTTTGCTGGAAACAACTACAATTTTAACCAGCTTCCCAAAGTCAGGGATGCCACTGGTGTGCCCCACGGACAGAAACATACCCTCTGAATACTTTGTGCCATAAAGGCAGGCATGGGTTGCAAGAGACACAAGACTTATGTTTCCATATTTCAGCTCTACAGCCCGCCTCATGGAGTGCTCGAGCGCATCAGGTGAAACAACTGCAGTGTGTCCAACTTCCAGATCAGGTCTGAAAAGACTTGGCAAGTCTAGATGGTAAGCTAAAGTAAGCTGGTGTTTTGTTGATAGAGTGAGCAAGATGTTTCTGAAATTGTGAGAATCATGCACCACCCTTTTAAAGAAGCTGTGCTTAGCTTCAAATCTAATGGTCCAGAAATCAACCAGGGGACCAAATCTCCGAATCAGTTCAGGATAATGTTCCAAGAAGTGGTGCTTGGGCAGGAGGTGGATATCAGGAAACACCTCTTTTAATAGGCACCTGTGATCGGAGATTTTACACTCCAAGTATGCCAATGTCTCTTCTGAAAAATGTCCACTAGCCAGAAGCTCTACTATTTCTTTCAAATCTAATAGAATCCCCCAAGTTTTGTCATCTTCTGGTATGATGTGACCGATCATCAACGGCAGAAGTCTCAATAGTGTCCAGTTTTCGTGGCAATTCCCACCGATAGATTTTTTCGATGCAAAAGACTTTGAAATTGGATGAGGTCTGTTGGTTTTATCTGTAAACTTGAAAGGGAAGGATTCAATGATGGAATTCAGCTCATCTATTGTAAAGTACTGTTTGGATATCAGAGACTTTATGCAGAGACTTAATTCCCGTGGCACTATTCCTTCAAAAAGGTCATGCATAAAATCTGGGGGGAAGCCCTGGATTGTGTGGAAATGAGAAAGTCTATCGAGAACACAGTCACTCTTTACTCCATTCACAGAAACTAACTGATGTCTGTTTAATTCCAGAAGGTCCTGTTTGTGAGCTTCAACTGTCCGGAGTGGAAATACGCTCTCCTTTACCTCGTGAATGTCAATATCTTGTCGACTAGCTAAACAAAACCGGCAAAATTTGTCGACATTAAAACTCTCATGAAACCCAGCAAGTGAGTGGGCCCCCAAGTTGTCTGCAGACATATATAGCACAGTACCTCTAACAGTTGTTCCCAATTTCTGAACATACAATCCTTGCTGCTCAAGTACTTCAAGGTCTTTTATCAGTGGTTCAAGAATGGCTCCATACCCATATTTCTTCACATCATTGCTATGACACAGACATGCGAGGTAGATTGACTGTACAGATGATCTATATCGTATAGGTAAATTTGAAATCACCCAATAGACTGCACAGACCTTGTGCTTTTTTTTTGATGTTCCTAGTGGGTTGCAAACTTCAAAGTCGTCTATATACAGTCCTAGGGCAATGCTAAGATCTTCTGAGGAGAGCAAAGTATTGTCTTTGTAATATAGACCGTCTCTGTATGTTTTGTACTGAGACAAGTGTTCAACTGTTTCAATATGTCCTGTCTCCAAGACTTTATCTAACACGTCATTACGATTTAACAGCTCTGTCAGGACTTTCAAAACCGGAATATAAACAAATTTCCGTCTTGAAGATGGATCTAAAACATATTCAATCGGCTCAATCACTTAAAAATGTTTCTTGTAAAAAGTTGCTCTTTTGTATTCAGAGCCAAAAGGCCCATCTTTCGACAAGAAACTTAGGGGGTTTACTTTTTTAACTATCTCTGTTATAGCAGCAGTGACTGCACTGTTTACTGCACAATTATGCTTGATCAGTACACTTTCAATTATTTTTGATGTGCACTCTTCTACAACTGAGCTAATACTACAAAGCTCATTTATTATTTCTTGAGTTGTTGTTTTAGACACATGCAAAGTTGTTTGCATACGCAGTAAGAGAGATGCAACTTTGTGTTGAAGTAAATCATGCAGGTCTTGATCCTCTATGAAATCATCTGTTAAGTCTAGATCGTCTGAATGTGTCTCAAAGTCTGTACTTTCAGAGTTTGAAGTGCCTTGAATAAAAGTTTGAAACAGGTTTTCTCGAAAATTGTCAACGGTACAGAGGTGATGTTTCTTACTCTTATGTGCACGAAAAGTACTGTACACACTTGACTGAAAACTACAGTCTTTAAAGGGACATTTAACAGTTTCCTTATTGTGTATGTGTATTTTCAAATGTGCAAAATACTGTGTATCACTACAAGTCTCTGAAAAATTACACAGTTCACAATTTAACCTTGCAGTCACCTGCTTTGAACGGGATTGACTATGGTCTCTAGTTAAATGTTTTTTCAGAGATGATTCTGTCCTGAAGGAGCACACACAGTCTGCATAGACACAGGGAAGAGGACAGTTCCTTGCCTGATGACAGTGCTTCAGTTTATAATGGACAATTAGTGTACGTTGGTTCGGCGAGGAGAAATTGCAACACTTGCAGGACCACCTCATTGAGGGGCAGTTGCCCCAAACAGCACAGCCTACACTTTGTGAAGTAACCCTGTACAGAAAAAACAAAGAAAGAAAAAAAACATAAACAACCGTTATCAGCAAATTGATTTGATTGCATTAGTATTTTTCATGTAGTATCAAATACTTTTATTTTTTATTTTTTTAAACGCGGGTCGACCCGCTTTCAAACGGCATAGGACTCCTTTCCCACTGGCCAAAAAACCTACGTCTGATCTCCAGCTGGCGGCCTGCGTGGCTGTTCACCCCCACTGTTGCGCGTTGCCATGGATACAGAGTGGAACGGCACACATATCACTACGCACATGAAAACAATCACCTACGTTATCATATACAGCATCTAACTCTACACAAAAAATATAGTCCATACACTACGGCGGTGGTCAATGTTTTTTCCACTCCTCTTCCTCACGGACCATGAGTTGCTCTGTTATCTCGCTGTACCAGGTTGATTGAGTGCGAGCAAAGCTTCGTGTACGAGCCGCTACGTCACGTAACGTTAAATTGGCGGGTTGACCCGGGTAAAATGTTCCCACTGTTCACACATTTTTCCATAATATTGAGGACAGGTGTCGCACTGTTTCACTCGTATGAGAATATATTATCGGTGCCGAATACTTGTTACAGTCGAATAATAGGCTCAACCCTAACGTTACATTAAATACTTGCTGTGACACTCCGGCGGCGCTAGCCAGCTAGCGCTACATGCTAACGTATTTCCGAAAAACGAACAAACATAAAATATTCATCACAGGTTAAGTTGACGAATCATTTGAGACGGAGAGACATTAGATAGCCAATGCACATTACCAACAGAAGAACTAACTAAACTAAAACAATTTTTAACGTACTTACTTGGACGGCTCGGCTCCGAGGGAAAAAGATGGCGGTCGGCTCGGATTTTCAGAGTTCAACATTGCGCGTGACGTCATATTGCGTGCGCATGCGTGTTGGTTGAAATGCCCACCTTGACCTATTTTCTGAAGTGAACTGAACGGATTATTATGAGTTTTTAATGAGTTTCCGCGCTTTTTTCAAATTGAAGTTGTTGTAACTCTTCTTACTTTGTTGTAATGGGCAATGAGTTCCCTCAGCTTGACAACAATAGTCTTTCTGACTAAAAGCCCAAATCCCTTTTAACAGTGTAACTATTTGTTTTCTTTCCTTTCAGATTGAGTGCACCAGCTGCCATTTTTGGTACCACATGATATGTGTTGGCCATCACTCCACAAAGGGGAATTATATTTGTAAAGCATGTTAAAAAAAAATAAAATCCTTGATTACAAATTATTTCTTTCCTTCAGTCACAAATGGGTCAATTTAGCTGCTATGTAAGACTTGCATTGTATATTGAACTTGAGTTTGTCCACCATGATCACATGTGGGTACATTTGTTTTCTACACCAGAGCTGGTATGTTGCTTAAGTAGCCTAAGGATTTGATTTTGGTGGGTTTAAATTATTGACAGTAACTCCAGTAATTCTAAAATGTGTGTGAAGCTATTGCTCAAACGATAACTCTGTTTAATCAGTTTTACATGCATTTAGGTCTTATTGTGCAGTATTTACCAATTTTATAATTATGACTTTATTTTCAAATCCAGAGTTGTGACGTGCAGCACATGTAGACTAAACTGAATTTTGTAGACTATTGGGATGAGTGAGCGAAACGTCTAGATTTTAATATTAAACTCGACGGTAAATACAGATAGTGTAGCATGAATCGGCACTCTGCCACAGCTGACAAAGTTCTCTACGCTGCTTGGAGCGTAAACTCAGACTGATTAATTTATAGGCTGGATATAATTGCACACATTAAAAACAACTATGACACTAGACCGGTAACATGAGGATTTTGGATGTTTTATTGACGTTATCAGTGTTCTTCGATGTAACGTTATACTCGGGAAGGACTCAGAACTGAAACAGCGGTAGCGATCAGCAGTTGTTAATGGGTCCGTGTATGTTTTGGTCATTGGATTTTCCTTTCAGAAACGGGTAATAAAAAACAGAAAACGAGTGGTTATTTGATTTTCGTTTTAAAATACAAAAATGAAAATTGAAATACAAGGCGTTTTTCTTTTTCATGGTCAAAAAGGGATGAGAGAAATTAAAAAAATTATTCGATTTTCATTTTCTATTTCATATAACAAAAAATAAAATCACTAGAAAACAGAAACGGAAAAAAGGCCTGTTTTTTCATATTCTGAGACCGGATGTTGTCATTTACAGGACCGTGCTGTGTAGAAGAACAGTAGGCTAGTAGACTGCGTTCAATCCAGCCGTGAGTCCGATCTCCGTGGTCAAATCAGCCGTACTTAAATTTAGAGTGTACAAGTATTCTCAGCATTATGGTAAATGCGGAGAAACGCCGTATTTACTTCCGGTTTTCAAAATAAAGGTATTTAGAGCCGTAAGCCATAATTAAAATATGTTACATTAAAGTGTTGTGTGCCCCTGATGAATAAAAAAAACACTTTATATCAAGTATCTTTACTGCACCAGTGTGGAGAAATACCAAAATAAAAGTCCATATTTGTATCTCCAAGTGGTATTTTCATATATTTGAGCTACTGTAAAAACACTTTGCTCAATAATTCCTGGCTATGGATGATATATTTGACTTCTACACATCTAAGACTACAAGTATACTTAATATCAAGCATTTTTACTGTACCAATGTGGAGAAATTGAAAAATAAAAGTCCCATATTTATACTTCCAGATTCCATATTTTCTTATATTTGAGCTACTGTAAAAATGTAAACTGTATGTGGAACCACCTGCAACAGCTGTCACACTGAATAATATAAAAAAAATAATATGTGAGGAAGAGACAGTAGGTACAATGGTGTTTTGAAGTTAAAACTAATTATTTTTCCCTTTTACCTACAAATGGACACAGCAGAGCTGCAAAATAAGAAGAATGTGGACTGGCATTGCATTTTGTGTGAAAAGTAAACAAATTAGAATTGTGTAGGATTTTGTGTTTAGTGTTGAGTGTTTATATTATCAAGATGTTATTTAACATTTGTGTGAAATTTTGTCATGATTACTGCATCATTATTGAAGTATAATGAAAATGCTTCACCCATAGCCTGGAAATATTGAGCAATATGTTTTTACAGTAGCTCAAAAATATAAGAAAATATGGAATCTGGAAGTATAAATATGGGACTTTTATTCTTCAATTTCTCCACATTGGTACAGTAAAAATCACTGCTACACAATCATGTGGTTGTCCAATCATGTGGTGGGAGAAAAGAAATTTACATCAGTGCATCTTTTGACTGTAATGTTTGGCATGTCCAGCAGAACAGTATTGTATGTCAGCCACCTTGCTGCTGAAAGATGGGAAGTTTTTTGTTCAAACAAAATCATTGACACTGCATGTGGAACCAGTAAAGTCAGGTCAGCGTAACCAACAATGTCCCGTGACGCTATCACAGCTTTTTCTGCAGCTGCAGCTGCCACTGCTCTAAGGCAATGGGGAAGTCCTGATGCCACAGAGTCTAGTCTGGATGAGAAATAGGCTACAGGTCTTTGTCGTCCCCCATGGTCCTGTGTCAGTACTGAAGTCATGAACCCCCCCCCTTTCGTCCACCGTCTGTATGAATGATTTTTTACAGTCTGGTTGACCCAGTGTTGGAGGGGTCTGAAGAGTTAGCTTTAAGTCAATGAAAACTTTTTCCACTTCCGGTGTCCATCGAACTTTGTCCTTTGCAGCGAAGCCCTGCCCATGAGCGATTGCTGCTAATGGTGCCTCGATTTCTGCATAATTTGGAATCCACTGTCTGCAGTAGGATGTCATTCCCAAAAAGCTCATTACCTGTTTTTTTGTTTGAGGTTCTGGAATGATCTGGATTGCTTTGATTCGTTTGGGTGAGAGGGTTTTGCCCTCTGCTGTGATCACATGACCCAAAAAGGTGACCTTTTCTGAAACAAACTGCAGTTTACTCAGGCTAGCTTTGTGGCCATTTTCAGCCAAATGGGTCAACAGGGCAAGCGTTGTGGGTGCGCAGATTATCAAATCATCAACATACTGCAAAAGTGCGCTTCCTGCTTTTAAATTTAGTGATTTAGTGATAGGAACAATTACTCCAGCTTTTAGGAGTGATTCAAAAACCGGTTTGATACCTTCAGCTGCTTCCCTTTTTAGGGGATATTGGGTTTGACATGGCCTGTATGAGGACTTTGGAGTTATTAAGATAAGATATTCCTTTATTTGTCCCACAATGGGGAAATTCCAAAAATTTAATAAAAAAATTACAACAGGCTCTGTGCCTTTTATCAGACCTACATCATACTTGTGTTGTACCCACAGGCATGATGGCACCTGACTTAGTTCAGGAATTTCCGAGACGTCTTTTACAAAAGTACATCTGTCATGACTTAGTTTGTGATCACTTTTTGCAAAATGTATCATTTGAAGATCTGTGTCTGGCATGAGATCAACTGTTCTTGCCACTGTTACTACAGCAGAAAACCTTTTACGGTATACCTTCAATCGCTTGTGAAAATCAACATTTGGATCTGATGTATTTTCCCACCCAGTAGCTTCATTGCATGTTCTGGGCCAAGGCCCCAAGTTCTCCCACCTGTCATACTTTGATTTGACCAATGAGACATGAGGATCTGCGTTTAGTATCTGAAACAGAGTTATACAAAGTGGATCATTCAAAGTCACTGATACAGCACATCTCTTTTCATTCCAGTACAACGAATCAAGTTTGAGTGTGTTTTCAATTCTATTCAATTCAATTTTATTTGTATAGCACCAGTTTTGTTCTTGGTTTTGTCTAAACCATTTTTTCTCATACCCTTTATCCACTCCACAGGAGACATGTGATGTGCAGTGCAGATCTTGTGAGGACAGGATGTCTGTTTGTGTGTCAGTGACGAGTGTTTTGGCTTCTGTGACTAAGGTGTTACTGACTGAGTTGAGGGCACTTTGTTTTAGTTTCCACTGATAAGCATACGCCAAATCTTCCCTGCCCTGTTTCACAAACATGGCGGTTTTGGAGGCCCTAGTCACAACTATTCCCTCCGGAGTAGAAATCAGAATAATGCCCAACAAGCACATTAAATCTCTTCCTCAGCAAATTTATGGGACAATGTTTAGACAGCAAGAATGAATGTTTTTTTCTAATTCTTCAGTACATGGCAGTGGGCTTGTGTATCTCTCTATCATGTGTGTGCCTGATGCTCCGTACTGTTGTCATATACCTCACACTCATTTTTGGGGTGTTTACAAATTCTTCATGTTTTATGACTGATTCCGTGGCACCTGAGTCTACCAAAAAGGTTATGTTTTTACCAGCTACATTGATTATGTGTTCTGGCATTCTTTTGTATGCCTCATGTTTATATTGGTTATCGTATACCGCCAGCTGGGCCATTTGTAGTCTGTCCGACAATTGTCCACTTTTCCTCTTTACCTTGTTTCTGAGGAATTTCTCTGCATGAACGGCATGTCTCTCAATAGTCTCAAGGTTGCCGTAGTCCCAAGTTACACAGTCTCATTTCACCATGTCACTGATCTCCGGCTTAATTCCATTTGCAAAGCGGTCCCTCAAATGGGCCTCCCAGGGGGTAATGGGATTGTTGCCCCCCATGGCATTAGGTCTTTGGAGTCCACTATGTGTGTTGTGGGCCCGCATGGGTCTTGCTAAATATTCTGCCACTGTCTCTTCATCTTGCTGTTTGCATGATGATATTTTGCCCAACTCCATTCTTAGGGGGAAAACAGCCCTTATTCTGTCGCAAAGGTCAGTTATTGCTTGTCTGTAGAGAGCATTATTTGCATGCTCCCAATCCAGGTCCGCCTGCCGTCGATCCTCTGCCAGAAAGTTTCCGGCCACTTTAGTCCAGCTGTTTCCCATCTGGGTCATCAGCAATCGCTGTAGCACGAGCACGTGGGCCTGAACTGTCGGCAAAAAATCTCCAGTTGTATTGTAAACTCCGCACCTCCGTCCTGGACCCTGGGGAGGTGTGAAGTTGCTTCTCTCATGTCATTGTACGTCCATGGCCTGTATATCAGCTGAGTGTTTCCATCTCCTGTAGCCACCACGACCATTGGTGCCTGGAAGGTCGGGGTATCTGGGTTGGAGTTCGATTCTTTGCGGAAAGCGTTTCCGCTTCGGGTCAGATATTGGGGGTATGGTGGAGGAGCTTCTGCAGGTTTTCCCCCCCTTCCCTCGAGTTCTGGATAGAGCCTCCGAGCGATCATCAGCGTGGCTCTCTGGTCCTGTCCCTGTTGCTCTGGCTGGAGCTGATGTCGTGGCGCCGGTTGGGGCTGCTGCTGTGGTGCCTGTGGTCTTCCGGGTGGAGCCGAGTCCAGATCAGGATCTAGTTTGAGGCACTGAGACGCTGTCCCTGCCTTGATTTTTCTGTCCCTGCCTTGATTTTTCTGTCCCTGATGTTTGGTAAATGGTAATGGTAAATGGACCTGTACTTGTATAGCGCCTTTCTTGTCTTCCGACCACTCAAAGTGCTTTTACACTCCCTTTCACACACATTCACTCAGTGATGGCAAAGTCCATTGAACAGAAAATAACATTCATACACATTCACACACTGATGCACGGCATCGGGAGCAATTTGGGGTTCAGTATCTTGCTCAAGGATAAGGGAATGACCCGCTCTGCCTCTGAGCCACAGCTGCCACGTTTGCTTCCTGCTGCCAGCAAGCCTATGCTTTCCAGTCTGCTCTAAACACTTTTCCTCTTCTCTTTCTCCTGCTGTGTTCCTCTTTTTCTTCTAATTTATCTTTCAACATCTCTAATTGTCTGATGCTAAAGCTGCCAGTGACAGGAAATCCACATTTCTTAACCCACATGTCAAGTTGGTCAATACTTTGCTTACCATAATTAATGATCATGTATTGGATATTTGGAGAAGACAACAGGGGTGATAACCCTTGAGAGGTTTTGCTATTAGCTGAACCCATGTTTTTTCAGGTTTTATAGTACTGTATTGGAAGAATAATTTTTATTTTTTATTTATTTATTTTTTCTATTTTGAATTTGTTATTCTCCGATTCATCCATTTATGATTTGCAAGGACCTTGAAGCTTACTGTTTAGGAAAACTTTTATATTGTCTATTTGTTACTGTCCGGGGGTCCCCTTAAATTTTCTCGAGAGCCCTCTAAAGTAAGCTGGAAAAACTCATTTTTTTCCCTTGAAATTTTCTGCAGTTCAATATTCACTCTTCTTTTCTACATATATGTATCTTATTCTTATTACCTTCACAAATCATTCACACACATGCATGTAACTTCATGCATCATACAAGTCCCGGACTCAAGTCCCGGACTCAAGTCTCCTGGCTATAGCCTTTACCACGTACAATCATTCATTTCTTCCATTCAACCCTGCATGCAATACTAGACGAGTCCCAGACTCTTGTCTCCTGGCTATAGCTCTTTAACCTGAAGCTCCGGCGATTCTGCAGCGGCCTTTACCTGCCCTGCTGACACGTCGGTCACATACCACCGCGGGGCGGCGAGAATCGATTACTCTGGGCCCCCTGAATACACTAACCAGAAAGACAGTTGTCTAGACCACCCGGTTCTTTGGATCACAGCGGTGAGTGAGCCTCGGTCCTCGGGCGTCGGGCCCTCACTTCTCTACCCTAGTTAGGAGGTTGAGGTTAAGAGTCCCAGACTCTAGCCATGCATGGTCTTCACCTTCAGCCGTGAGTGTCCGAAGTCCTGTCGCACGAGTGATCCTGCCGACAACGCCAAAATTTGGTGGCAATTTGTTTAATAAAGTATACAAAGTATGATCTTGTCTTTTATCATTTTATCATTTTTTTTATTCATCCATGAATGGTCTCAACGCAATAGTCACACTCTCGTATGTGAAAGTACGAAAAGCCCAGAAGAAAAAAAGCAGTTTAGTTTTATCCCTGTTGGAACATCACAATAAGGCAGTTACACATGCCTGAGAACTGGGCAGTCACCAGATGGTGTTATGACGATTGGTTTTATCAGGTCCTCGGCTGCACAGTGAAGTCTCAACATTACACAGAGCACATGAAGAAACAGGACAAAGGGTTACATGCATTATAATAGATATGATATGACTTTTGAACAGAGTCATGTGTGAATATACAATAACCAAGTCAAAGGGTAACATAAGTTCTTAAAAATTGCCATTACACTAGTCAGCACACTGCCAGTTGGGAGAAGCAGACATCTCAGAATGCAAGGAGAGCAATGTACTGCTGTGGGGCTGCAGAAAATTTTATGTTAGCCACATTAAAAAGGCCAACCTAAAGAAAATGAAAATAATAAAAAGTCAGTTTAAATGTGGTGTATATATAGAATATTTTCACCGTTTTACCTTGCCTTCAGCTGTGCTAACCACCACCTACCATGACTAACTGGGTGGCTGTGGCTCAAGAGTTAGAGTGGGTCATCTCCTAATCAGAATCATTGCTCCAATATTGATTTCTCCCTAATCAGATTTTTTCCTCCTTCTTCTTTACTACTTAAATAACTTTTTTTTTATATCCCTAAAATATCTGATATAAAGAAGTTTGACCAAGATGAGGGATTTTACAGTTGAAAAAGGGTTTCCTTCTGCGGACTGTGAATGTGTGTCTGATTAATTGCATGTTAACTTCTGGACATTTCAACTGAAGCACCTGCTCTACAGCTTAATTTTCTTATCAGGACACCTATGGTTTTTGAGGTGTGAAAGCAAACTACATTTTTTGTCACATACACTTCAACTAAATGGTTTCTCTCCTATGTGAATTCTCTTGTGTTTATTCAGATTTCCTTTTTCACTAAATCTTTTACCACAAAGTGAGCAAGTAAATGGTTTTTCTCCAGTGTGGACTCTCATGTGTCTGACTAGTGTCCCTTTTTCATTGTACCTTTTGTTACACACTGAGCAGCTGAAAGGCTTCTCTCCAGTATGAATTCTCATATGTGCAGCTAATGTTCCACTCTGGGTGAAGTTTTTAACACAAACTAAGCAACTAAAAGGTTTCTCTCCTGTGTGTTTTCTCATATGTATGTGCAAACTTCCCTTTTGCCTAAATGTCTTCCCACATACAGTACAGTCAAATGGCCTCTCCCCTGTATGACATGTTATATGTCTCTGCAGTGCTGTGTTTTGCTTAAATGTTTTCCTACACGATGGGCATTTATAAAGTTTTTTCTGATAATGAGATCTCTTATAAGAAACAGCTTCGTTGTCTTTTAGGGTCTCTGTAAATGGCTTAGATTCAGTCATCTGGTTCCAGTCATCATCCAAGTCTCCAGTCTTAGTTTTAAAACACTGTGAAAGAAAGAACTGACCATCACTGGTTGCTTTTAAAAAACCAGCTACATCCAAGTCAAAGACTGGGTCTGATCCTCCACAGTCCTCTCCAGCAGCACCAGCTGGAAGATCTGCCTCAGTGTGCTCCTCAGTTTGTCTTTGATGAAGCAGCGATGAATGAGGATTCTCCCCCTCCAGCCCTTGAACTTGTCTGGTCCAAACTTCCTCTGGTTCCTCTTTAATGCATGGGACCTCTGGGGCCTCCTGGACCAGCGTGGGGCTCATCCGTTTATGGGGAACCGTTGCATTGACAATCAGCAGCTGGATATCCTGAGACACACCTGAGAAATAAACATATGGGACATCATGTAAAAAAATAAATACATTTTTTTAAAAACATATGAATAAATTAAAAACTGGTATTCTTTATGACTTCTTCATGAAAAACAGCTAGGGGTGTATAGCTGTCAGATCTTCACTATGGTTGTTTGGGCCATAAATATAACTGTTACTGTTACCGCACTTTGTAAAAATATTACGATTTATTCTGAAATATAGACTGCTTTGATTTTTATTAAACCTGACAAACACTTAACAATGAACTATATATTGGAACTTCCATTGGATTTTTCTGACAGCTGGCCATGAACTACATGTCTGTATCGCTTAGATTTCAGTGCATCCATTCATGTTTTCATACATGAATAAAAAATAGTTTACTACTGAATTGTATTATTATAATTCAAATGTGTCTATATATATTTAATATATTATAAAATATACTGAAAATGTAATACTGGCATATCCCTGGTGTTAGAAATGTTAAACCTCAGTATATTCTCGTTAAAACTCTTCTGCAGAAATACAATTATATGTGGGTTTAATCAATTCATTGCACTCATGCAAATTCAATTCAACAATGAACACTATACTTGAGCAAAAACACTGAGGTGTTGTTTGACTAAGAAAAATTATGTAAATCATACCCAACTACAGAAAATGAAAGTACCTATGCTGGTTGTAACCTGGCTCCGGTGTTGCCTACAAACTCTTTTTGTCTAGCTACCAGCCACTGCTGTTGCCTAGCTACCAGGCAGAGCAGCCCAAGCAGTATGAAGTATGAATCATTTTAGTGTACTCAAACCTGGGTTTAGTTTTATGTATAAGTGGCAGCTCTTCATTTATCTATTGGGAAAGTGCAGCTGCTGTAATAATAAAACTGCTACTTGCCCCTGCTTGGATTATGACAGCATCTCATCTAGAGCTGCAACTAACAATTATTTTGTGTGTGTATATATATGTGTATATATATGTGTATATATATATATATATATATATATATATACATATATATACATATATATATATATGTGTGTATATATATATATATATATCATTTTAATAGCTATAATTTAATTGCTTCATTTCAGAATCCTCGTAATATCTTCAAATAGCCTTTTTGTCCAAAACCAAAAGATAATTAGTTTATCCTCACTTTGAAGAAGTATTGCTTCTTCTGGAATATTGCTCTGGAATATTTTTTATTAATTTGTATTAGATTCTCTATCTTACTGTGAATGTTTATTATTTTGACTGCTGGGGTAATGCTTGTTTGAATGGAAAGTATAATGCAGTGGTTCTCGACCTTTTGCCTGAAGGGACACCATTTCTACTTCTATCATTGAGTAACCTGATGACCCCTGATTAAGTGACATAGCTTTTTTGATCGTTTAAGAGGAGGACCCTGATGAAGACCTAGAGTCCAAATGAGTTATTTTGTTTTATTGCCAATACATTAATTCATTCATTGATGGAGTGCCTTCATCTTTTTCCATGGGTATATAAGATTTCCTAGATTTCTGTTTTTTGTTTATTTTATATACACTGCCCATCCAAAAAAAAAAAAGTCACCACCTAGATTTAACTAAGCAAATTGGTCCATTGGATAATTACTGCAGTGATCAATATTTTTCAGCTGGCAACAAGTTATTTAACCCTAGCTGATGCGGTGAGTAGCTTCTCATTTCTTAAACAACCATGTCGGAAGACATATCCTGTGATTGTGGAAAGGATGTTAATCAGTTCAGAAGGGTCAAATTATTGGCCTGCACCAAGCAAAGACAACAACTAAGGAGATTGCTGAAACTATTAAAATGGCAAATGAAGTGATGCAACCATCATGCCTAGTGCCTACCGTACAAGTGTGTGGGGGCAGTGTTATGATCTGGGGTTGCTGCAGTTGGTCAGGTTTAGGTTCAGCAACGTTATGTCCCCAAAGAATGAGGTCAGCCGACTACCTGAATATACTGAATGACCAGGTCTTTCCATCAGTGGAGTTTTTCTTCCCTGATGGCACGAGCATATTCCAATATTAATATTGTCATGTAGACGTGTTCAAGGCGGGACTGTTATCAAACACGTGAAGTTTCATTGAGATTGGACCGCGTACGCTGAAGTTATGAGGACGTGTTGAGGGAGAGACTGTTACAGAATATATGATGTTTATTGGAGATTGGACATCGCACACTGAAGTTATGAGTACTGTTCTATGGCGAATCGGCTGAATTTGACAAGTCGTCCCCGGCACACGGTTTGACGTACGTCTCAAATAGCACAACTTTTAATCAGCATAATTTTTTGAATTCCCTAGGAGGAGGAGTTCAAATACTTATTAGCAATTTCTACTAGTACAGTTGTTTGCTATTGTTGTAAACTGTTCTGTAATAAATCCTACAAATGTTCAATGTATGAAGGAAGTGTAGATTCAACTTTATTGGACAATTCTTTGGCAGTCTTAGTAGTTTGAATTATACTGTAACGTTGGAGTGTGTATAATTGTATGGCTGGCTTGTTTTGACCATCATTTACTGACTATGACTGACTGTCACTTCTCTTAGCATTTCATGCCTTTTGTGTTGCTGTGACCAGCCTGTTTTGCAAACAAGGGAGAAGTGTTTCTGGCAAAGCCGTAACGTTGAGCCGTTTTCTACAGCAACAGCAACAGCACCTGAAACACAAAATATGACAAAACACACAAACCTGTTTTGTTCTTTATGCCGGGCAGCTGCACAGCTCCCAGCAGTTTGCGTTGGCGATCGATTTCCACCTCGTACTCAGTTATTGTTCTTTCAAACATCTCGATTATTTCATCAACAGCTACAGCCAGTCGCTGTTTGACGTACACTCTTAGTAACTGAATTGTAGACATTTTCGAGCGACAGGAGAAATCCGATCAGAGGGAGGGGGGAACCTAACGACTCGTAGGCTTCTTCTACTTCTTCTTTTCGTTTATTCGCAATCGATTGCAATCATTCACTTTGAAGGTACATACCGCCACCTACTGTACCGGAGTATGCAGAAATGGGTTTAACAAGATGGATAATTAAATTAGCAAATAAAATGAGATGTTTCAAGTGCACATAAATTATTTTAGATGCACGGACCTCAAATCATATCTTAATTATATACAAAACTTCATAATGACCAGTGTTAGTAACTCATTACTACTAATAATATAACAGTAATAATATTCTACTACTACTACTGTACTACTACTAGGGGTGCCAACAAAAGTAGTTACTGGGGAGTAACTACTTTTGTTGGCACCCCTCTTCACCCCTAATTAGAAATCAGATTCTTGGATTAATTTCTATAATCATGAAGGAAATTAGCTTGGAAGATTTAAACACTTAAATTCAGAAGCTGGAAATATTCCCATTAATATTGTGATTTTAACATACAAAACCGCTACGGACATAAAAATATAATTTATTATAATGTTAATGGACTGTACTTTCATAGCCATGTATATGTATAAAACCCAGTTCTGCCAATGCTAATTTTATGCATTTTAATCAGTAGTTCTTCTCTCCTCATTGAAGAAAAGTTTCTTTTAATATCAAAATACACTAAAACCATTACCTCTTTTATACAAACTGCTCTTACAGATGTTTACTAAAGCATCTACCATAGATCTTCCGTGACAAAATCCACTTTGACATGTGCTTAGCAATTTCTTCCTCAATGTAGCCTTCACATTTTGGCCATATCACCAACCTGTTGGTTGCACTTTACATCCTGACGTGACAACCATTAGTGTATGTTTTAATGTGTATTTTCTAGTCACAGTTCACCATTGTGGCGGCATTTATCTGACTCAGTGGGCGAGTGCAATCTTGTTTGGCAAGCCATTTTAACATTTAATAGCTAGACTGGATATTTATTACTGATATCTGCAATGTCATTTTCCGTAGTGAAAACTCTAGTTTTACATATCTGTTATTACATTTTGACTGGTAAGATTCAAAAAACATTTGGGGGGGTTTCTCATAACAGATACCTACAATTCAGTTGTAGAGGGTGACACAGCGGGTTCAGGCAGCGACAGGAGAGACATGAAATGGAAGAAGAGGAGTGAGTTTTGCAGCAAGTTAATTTGTAAGTAACTGATAACCTTATACATTATCCATCCTAACGTAAAGTCCGCCAATATTTGTTTTTGTGAAGTTGGAAGTTATTTATTCTGTGTTTTGAACAACGACACTTCGTTATTATACTGTGTTGAAATAAATGAATTAAATGTTCAGTCTCCTCGCTGGTTGTTCTGACATTCAGATTCATAATCGCTTTGTCTGTAAGGCAGCTGTTAAAATCTATATATTTAAATAATCAAATTAATATCATAAACCTGCAGCCACTAGTTGACTTTATTTCACTAGTCAACTAGGAAAATCTTTAGTCAGGGGCAGCCCTTGAATAGTTGTATTTTAATTGTAGATATCTATCATCAAGTTATAGATATCTTTAAATGAATTTTGATAAGAGATATCTCATATAGGAGATATCTTCAACTTTCATCGGCTACTGTACACGCATGGCAGTGCAGCATGGTGGACTCTATGTAAGGGGACCTGTCATAGATGGGACCTGCTCCCTCTATACATAAATGTATATGGGAACCTGTTTCTCCTGCTAGACAAAAAGGGCTTATTCTAACTAAGGTGATGAAAACAAAACAATTCTTGATTCTTCAGGTAATTATACATTAATAAAAAACATACTTACAAATATTATATTCCATTTCGGCCAATAGCTCCTCTTAAATGTTACACATTGGAGTTATTTATAGCATAATTGACTGGCTTTTATCTGTCTCATAAAAAAATTTACCTCTTACTGTTTTAACCTGAAATAAATACAATGTCTTCAAATGTGTCAACCAAAGAAGATCATGAAGTAACTCGTACACCAAATTAAAATGCTTTTACATAGCTTCTTTTGAATGACAGTTATTTATTTCATCACATGTAACTAGTACTCACTACTCAAAATATATTTTTTTAACTGAATACTCTTTTACTCTTAAGTTCTTACGGGTAACTTTTACTCAAAGTCATTTTCGGTAACTGTACTTTTACTCACGTAATGTAAAATGGTTAGTTAACGTGGAGGTGGTGGTTTAGCTAACTCTCACACAGTTGCATATTTGTGTTTGCAGGGTGGTCTGGTGGCTGCAGGGAAGGCCCTATTCGGCAGGCAAACCTTTTCCTCTTACCAGGACCAGATAACAAGGTTCTGCCATCCACATCTGAACTTGCTAAACTCGCCAAACTCACATAAGCACATAAGAACTGAATGTTACTTTAAAACCTTCTATATTATGACATATATATAACTGTAGCCTTTTGTTCTCTCACTGAAGCAGAAATAATTTGGATTTTCTGTGTACTGCACAATCAAAGCGCTTTTACACTACATGCCACATTTGCCCTTTCACACATTCATGTGGTGGTAGGAGCCAGGGATCAAACCAACAACCTTCCGATTAACAGCTCTGCCTCTGAGCCACAGCCACCCCCCAGTGGTGATATGTGATAAATGCCATTTCAGATAAGGAAACTGGGCCCCAGGAAATCAGGCCAGGAAAGACATCAAAAGGTTTGTGTTTGTAATGTATAACTTTGTTAAACTATCAAAATAAATTTTTGAGGAAATTCATCTTGTTTGAGCCAATTCAGCTGAGGTGTTAAGCTTGACAAAATATCAGGGGTCTTCTCAGTGGTTTAGTGGGCTGTAAAACTTGACTGGTATAACACTATGTCTCATATGTTTTTAGGTCTCACCTACAATAGAACTTTTCAGTTCAAGGGCTAACTATATAGCCAGCAACTAGTTAGCTTAGTTAAAAACTACAACAATGCTAACAAAACCCACCAACCAGAACATCTAAAGCCCTTGACAAAAAATACAAAGAAATGCATGTTTAATTGTATCATAAACTTTATAGAAAGCAAGGGACAAATTCAAGTTAATCAAAAAACAAATCCAAGTAACGTTATTAGTAGTATCACTACTAGTAAAATACAAAATAAAATGTATGATAACTAATGTTTGTTTTCCAACTGACTGAAGTTAGGGGTCAAAAATGAAAGGCTATCCTTAAAAAAAAAAAAAACAAACATGTATGACGCCATTGCTGTGCGACGGACTTGTTGTAGTTGACATGAGAGCGAAAAATCTGCAGTGATCCGGCTCAGCACATCCTCCGTAAATACGTTCTAAAGTTAATATAGATTCTTCCTGTCTATTTCACGTACATCATTGACTGTAATCCACATTTTGTATTAGGTATTCACGTTTGTATCTGAACCGGAAGACCTTAAAGAAATCAAAGTTCGTAGGGAGGTGACATCTGGCTGCTCCACACCTGACTTCATTGAATGAGGTTTAACACAAATTAGCATTTGTTTTGGTTCGATACCCACAGAAAATTAAACACGCCCAACTTTCATTCAGAAGAAGCTGGATACACATTCATATTAATCTGCAGGTTAACGGTAAGCATACAATTGCAAAGCCTAGCTATGTAAGGAATAGAGTAAGCCGGGCATTTTAATTTGTTGTTGCTAACATGGTATCTGTCTATCTAACGCTTAGCTTGCTAACGACAACATGGCTAACCAGCTAATATTTTAGCATGGATAGAAAACGGATTATTGAAAAATTCTGGTTATTTCAGATTGTCCTTAATTGTACTACCGCAGCTTCAGGTACCCATAGTTACTTACAAAAAGAGCAATTGCAATTAGAGTGAACTGAATTTAGGATTATTGGCTAAACTATGACGGTGATGCTGCTAGCGCTCAACGCGCACAAAATAGCCTCGGTATGGACTATTTCCTGCACCGGAAAGAATTGTTCTCATCGTAGAATTGCTTTTCTCAAATAGTCTCTCCTGCGCAGGACACAGGCCGCATGATATTATTCTTTGTTATTAATAATTAACTTAATTGCTCAGTTATTGTCATATCTATACGTTGGAACAGTAAATCCACTCAGTCTAGCTAGCAAGCTAAGGTAATTATCCGCTCTGTGCACATGGTAAAAGGAGTGTTAACACAGTTCTTATATTTCTGCATGTGAAAGGACAGGATAATGTAATCAAACTTGTTGCTTGCTAAACGATTGGGCTCTATTCTCATTACCTTGTACGACAAGAAGGCTTCAGTTCCCCTTAAAACAGCCTAATGGTCAACGCATATCAATGTGCTGTTGTAAATTCAACTAACGTTATTTGAAGCTGGCTAGCTAATGATATTAGCTGGCTGTATGGTTGCACCCTCACTTAAGACTGTTTGTCGTTTGTAGGTGACGAGCTGGCGCAGGTTGTGGGTTGTCCGTGGATAATGCGAGACAGTGGCGGTAGCCTGGCCCAGAACCGCTGGCAGGGAGACCTGGGTCTGACCGCTGTGGGGCAGGACGACACCGGAGGAGGTGGGCATTTTACTTCTGGTTAATTATATGTTTACATCCTAGCATTCTGGCATTGTAAAGTGCTCTTTCCATTTCAAAACGGCCTTGATAGTGCAGGCCTTTAAAGGAAACGCGACCCAGAGAGTCCAAAAACTATTGTTTATATTAGCTGTGTGTTTAGGGCTGCCACTAATGATCAGGCTTGTGGAGTAACAGATGTAACTGAATTACGTAATCAGGATACGAAAAAATGTAGCTGTAATCCATTAGTTACAAAAAGACATAATAAGATTACAGTTGTATTTAATAAAATGGGGATTATTAGCAGGATTACAATTTTAAAATACATCAGATTTACTTAAACAAATACTGAGAAGATGACACATTTTTGATGAGAAAAATCTTGGTTCCCATTTTTTCCCTAAGGTAACATAGCTCTGTTGTCTTATAGAGTACTTACAGCAAAACTTCTTATTGACATTTACTTTCTCTTGTCTTTATTTTAACACTGGGTGTTGAGGTGATCCGAAAGTAATGGAAAGTAATCAAGTTACGTTACTTTAATATTGTGATACTTGGATCAGGTTACTGACGACAATTTTTAACATGTAATTAGGGACCGAGCCAGCTGGAGGTCCCTATTGTTTTTGCTCGATTTCTTCTTCTTACCTATTATTAGGGACCTCGCAAGCGACCGCTGGAGGTCCCTATTGTTTTTGCTATGTTTCTTCTTACTTATTATTATTTTTAGCACTTTTGATTGCGTTTTTGCCCCCCTGAACATATACGAAAAGTCAATTTTATTTGGCAAAGTGGTCAGGCCTGGTGAAAAATTTTATATTCTATGCGTCGCTTTCGGGTTGGCCAGTAGGTGGCGCTACTATCATAAAAAATGCGTTTAGGCTAATAACTTCTGCATAGTTTGTCGCACATTCAAAAAACTGGTATCCACGCGTTCGGTGAATGGAGCTGAATCCCTCCATATAGGCCCCGCCCACTTCCGCCTAGAATTTTTTTTTGTTAGAGCGCGAAATGTCCTTAAACTACTTTTTCGTGTTCCTCCGACACGCTTTGTCCGATTAACACAATTTTTTTCACCTAGCACCTGGGGACCGCCCTGGCAAAAAAAGTAATTTTAACATTTTTGAAATTTCAAACAATAAGCACGCTATAAAATTAGCACTTCCTGTGGATTTTTCGTCAAAAAAGGAAGAGGACCATTTCTTAACATTGGTATGTTCGATTGACACCAAACTTGGGTGCATAGTTCCACATGTCCTCCTTAGGCACCGTGCACAATTTCAGACCATTACCACTAGGTGGCGCTCTTTAAAATGAAGAAGTTTATATCTCTGCAACGGCACGTGTGATTAAAATGAAACTTCGTAGGATGCTTGCCCATGGCTCCCTGAGGCTCACCAAAAAAGGAAAAAAAATCAGGCCACTGGGTGGCGCTCTGGTGGCAGGATAAATCACTGTGCGGAGACCGTAATAGTTATGAATATGAAATTCACAGGGCACGTGTAGAGTAGTGCCAGAAGCTCACATACCAAAAATTGTGTTTGTCGTGTGTGTAGCGCCCCCTACAGGATAAAAAAACAGCAGCCCCAGTGCCACATTTCACCGATATGTATGAAACTCGGTAGGCACGTGTAACAAGCCAGGACGTACAAAAAAGCCTCTTGGACCCATACCCGAAACCCCACAGGAAGTCGGCCATTTTGATTTAAAGTTTCACTTTCGGTGAACTTTTCGCGTTTTATTTGAACGAACTCCTCCTAGGGAATTTATCGGATATGCTTCAAAATTTGTGAGTACACTCAAAAAATGGTCCTGATTAAAAGTTGTGCTATTTGTGCATGTACGTTGAAGGGCGTGTCCGTGGCGTGGCATCAAAGTCAGCCATTTAGATTTTTTTGGTCATTTTCTGTGATTTTTCGCGTTGTATTTGAACGAACTCCTCCTAGGGAATTTATCGGATCTACTTCAAATTTAATCAGCACAATCTAAAGTCATTCATGATTAAAAGTTGTGCTAATTACGACATTCCGTCAAACGGCGTGTCCGTGGCTTGGCATCAAAGTCAGCCATTTTGCATTCCGTGCTCATTTTCTGTGATTTTTTGCCTTGTATTTGAACGAACTCCTCCTAGGGAATTTATCGGATCAACTTCCAATTTAATCAGCGCAATCTAAAGACATTCATGATTAAAAGTTGTGCTATTTGCGACATTCCGTCAAACGGCGTACCCGTGGCGTTGCGTTGAATTTCGACCATTCACCATAAACAGATAGTACTCAACTTCAGTGTACAGTCCCACCCTGAACACGTCCTCATAACTTCAGCGTACATGATCCAATCTCAATGAAACTTCACGTGTTTGACAACAGTCCCACCCTGAACTTGTCTACATGACAATATTCAGACATAGTGATAGCGCCACCTTCTGGCAACAGGTGGTAAGCGCTGCATGGCGATTTTGTGCTGCGTTACGTGAAATGACCGTGCCAGTGACGACTTGTCAAATTCAGCGGATTCGCCATGAAATGCCACTCATAACTTCAGTGTGCAATGTCCAATCTCCAGTGAACTTCATATATTCTGTAACAGTCTCGCCCTGAACACGTCCTCATAACTTCAGCGTACGTGGTCCAATCTCAATGAAACTTCACGTGTGTTACCGCCACAAAATACGAATTTGCTATAACTTGAGTGTACATTGTCCAATCGGCTCCACACTTCAAATGCTTGATAACAGTCCCGCCCTGAACTTGTCTACATGACAATATTAAGACATAGTGATAGCGCCACCTTCCGGCAACAGGTGGTAAGCGCTGCGTGGCGATTTTGAGCTCATTTACGTGACATTTTCGTGTTGTGGCAGCGCACCCCGAGTTGCATGGAGTGCGAGGTCCCGCTCAACGCTGCTTGCAGCTTTAATTATTATTATTTTTAGCCCCCTTTGACTGCATTTTTGCCCCCCTGAACATATATGTAAAGTCAATTTTATTTGACAAAGTTGTCAGGCCTGGTGAAAATGGGTATATTCTATGCGTTGCTTGTACCTTGTATCCACGCGTTCAGTGAATGCATCGAATCTCCCCATATAGGCCCTGCCCACTTCCGCCTATCATTTTTTTCCGTTAGAGCGCGAAATGTCCTTCAACTACTTTTTCGTGTTCCTCCTACACGCTTTGTCCGATTCGCACGAAATTTTTCACCTAGCGCCTGGGGACCACCCTGGCAAAAAATTTGAACATTTTGAAATTTCAAAAAATAAGAACGCTATAAAATTCCAACTTCCTGTAGATTTTTCGTCAAAAAAGGAAGTGGACCATTTCTCCACATTGCTATGTCCGATTGACATCAAACTTGGGTCCTTAGTTCCCCATGACTTCCTTAGGCATCGTGCACAGTTTCAGACCATCGCCTCCAGGTGGCGCTCTTTAAAATGAAGAAGTTTATATCTCCATAATGGCACGTGTGATTGAAATGAAACTTGGTACGATGCTTGCCCATGGCTCCCTGAGGCTCGCTAAAAAATGTGTCAACAATCCACCTCTAGGTGGCGCTCTGGTGGCATGGTAAATCACTGTGCGGAGACCGTAATAGTTATGAATATAAAATTCACATGGCACTTGTAGAGTGGTGCCTGAAGCTCACATACCAAAAATCGTGTTTGTCGTGTTTGTAGAACCCCCTACAGGATAAAAAAACAGCAGCCCCGGCGCCACGTTTCACCGATATGTACGAAACTCGGTAGGCACGTGTAACATGCCGGGACGTACAGAAAAGCCTCTTGGACCCATACCTGAAACCCCACTGGAAGTCGGCCATTTTGATTTTCATTTTCACTTTCGGCGAACTTTTCGCATTGTATTTGAACGAACTCCTCCTAGGGAATTTATCGGATCTGCTTCAAAATTTGTGAGTACAGTCAAAAAATGGTTCTGATTAAAAGTTGTGCTATTTGTGCATGTACGTTGAAGGGCGTGTCCGTGGCATGCCCTCAAAGTTGGCCAGGTTGAATCAAATGTCAGACTGTGATGCCATTTCCGGCATTTTGCAATGATTTTCAGCGTTTTTTGCGGTGTATTTGAACAAACTCCTCCTAGAGAATGTATCAGATCTGCTTCAAAATTAGTCAGTACAGTCAAAAAATGGTGCTGATTAAAAGTTGTGCTATTTGTGACTGTACATTAAAGGGCGTGTCCGTGGCGTTCCCTCAAAGTTGGCCAGGTCGAATCGAATGTCAAACTGTGATGCTATTTCCAACATTTAAGGGCTTCTGTTTTAACTAACTCCTCCTACAGATTTTATCAGATTGACTTCAAATTCGATCATTTCAATCTACACACATTGGTTATCAAAAGTTGTGCTATTTGTGACTGTATGTTTAACCGTGTGCCCGTGACGACGTGTCGAATTCCACCGATTGGCCATCAAACAGATAGTACTCATATCTTCAGTGTACATCCCACCCTGAACACGTCCTCATAACTTCAGTGTACATGATCCAATCTCAGTGAAACTTCACTTGTTTGATAACAGTCCCACCCTGAACACGTCTACATGACAATATTCAGACATAGTGATAGCGCCACATACTGGTAACTGTTAAGTATCATTTTATACTTTCATGTCCTACTCCTCGCAGGATGATCAGATCGAGCTGAAATTTACTTACAAAATTCAAAACACATTGTTGATGATATGTGTTGACTGTGGTGAGGGGGCGTGTCTGTGGGGTGGCGTGACATTTTGATGGACCGCCACAAAATACGAATTTGCTATAACTTGAGTGTACATTGTCCAATCGGCTCCACACTTCAAATGCTTGATAACAGTCCCACCCTGAACACATGTACATGACAATATTCAGACATAGTGATAGCGCCACCTACTGACAACAGGAAGTAAGCGCCGCGTGGCGACTTTGAGCTGATTAACGGCAGATTTTCATGTTGTGGTCCGCACGCGTTACGTCGGCACGCGACGCGGCCGCAGAACGCCCCGAGTTGCGTGGAATGCGAGGTCCCGTCCAACGCTGCTTGCAGCTTTAATTAGTAGTTGTATCGGATTACTTTTTTAAAGTAACCCTCCCGACCCTGCTAATGATCATTTTCGTTATTGATTAATCTGCAGAATCTGTATTAATTAATTCATTAATTGTTTGGTATAAAAATGTCAGAAAAGAGTGAAAAATGCCCATCTTTGCTTCCTAAAGCAAGGGTTCCCAATTTTTTTCATGTCAAGGACCCCAACAATAGATGCACATTAGACCACAGACCTCCATTTTGACAGGGTTTTGTCTTAAGGAATTCTTTTAGCTTTCCAGATTATAGTTTTCATAGTTAATCAGTGATCAAACTGGAATCACTTGAATTACTATCTAGGAAAACCCAATTCCCTCCCAAAATGTAATACCCCAGTTTGAAAACCACTGTCAAAAAAACCCAAGATGAAGGCTTCAAATTGTTTGTTTGGCATGCTTGAAAAATGACTTCGATTATTAATTGATTATCAGATTATTTTGATAATGATTTTGTCTACTTATCAATTAATTGATTACTTGTTACAACTTAACCTATGTTACGTAACAGTACTCCTCAGGAGAATGTTTTCTTTGCTGTCAGCCATGAGATAGGAGTGTGTATAGTACAAGTGCATTCCCTTGAATTACTTTTGCTTACTTATTGTACTAATTAATACTTCTTTACTTCGCGACCAAGTATTCAATGTGTCATTTTGCTTCCAGCATCACCTAGTTCACAAAGATACCCAAATAAATATCAGCAACTGAACTGATGCTCACAATGCAGGCACCCCCACAACGCCACACCAGCCTGCGGCTAATCAGTCCCTCCAAGACTCTTTTTCCCCAATGAAATTGCAACTTAATTGCCTGACAAATTTAGGGCAAATTTTTTTTCAGTTAGAGCGAAATCTCTAGTAGTAGTGGTGCCGTATGGTGCAACATTTTGTATGGGGGGACTGCCAAGATTGGTGACACTTACAAAAACTATGTTTTCATTCACAGATTGGTTAAAAATGTGATCATTTTTGTGATCGCAACTTCCAGGGGGGACTGGCTTTCTCTGAAATGCCTGGTTTGGTCTGAATAGGGCCTAAAGTAAAACTGAAATTATCAGTCGATCAACAGAATAATAATCTGCAATTATTTTGATAATTAGTTGCTTAAATCAATTTACAAGCAAATATGTCACGCATTTTCTAGTACCAGTTTTAAATTATATGGTTTGTCATTTGTATCTTAACTAAACAGGCTAGAAGTGTTAAGTAAAAGGGACTTCAGTTGTGTTTGGTTGACTTTTAAACTAGGAATGTAAAGATATTTCACAACACAGTTCAATTGTGATACAAATATGTGAGATGAAAAAAATTTGGTATCAAGGTGCAAAGACATCAGTTTCACTTCACAAAAGTGAATTGAAGAATTCTTTTTCAAAGTTAATACAGCACAGAAATAAAAAGGGATTCTGTAATTTTGATCAAGAAAATGTAAGAGAAAATATATTTTGTGGATTTTTTGTCATTGTT
Organism: Dicentrarchus labrax; assembly: GCF_905237075.1. NCBI lineage: Eukaryota > Metazoa > Chordata > Actinopteri > Moronidae > Dicentrarchus > Dicentrarchus labrax. The sequence goes on from NW_026136717.1 coordinate 633,342, forward strand.
TTGTGGACCCAGTATTGTATATTGTGAATTGATTGTTACATTCCTAATTAAAACCAGTTAATCACCGCTCATGTTTGTGTTTAGGTGGAATTCCTGGAGACCACCTCATAGTCCCAGTGTCAGGCCACAGTGTACCCAGCCCCATGCACCTCAGACTAGGGCAGAAAGAGAAGGTGTGGACAGGCGAGTATGTAGACGAAGAGGATGATGGGATGGGTAGGATCGAGGAAATAGGCGATGAGGAAGAAGAAAACAATCTGGATGGGGAGGATGAAGATGAGGGTGAGTTTGAGGGCAAGGCTTGGGATAACAATGATGGGGATGAAGAGGAGGAGGAGGAGGATGTGGAAGAAGGAGACCAGGCGGAGGTGGAGTGGGGAATCCCAGACTTTCCCTCCCAGTCCACCCAGCACCCTCATTCACAACACCAACATGGACCACAACAGAAGGCAGAAGAAGGTGGTGATGTCATTGTAGAGGATACTGTTTCCCAGGCTGAAGCAGGGGACTTGTTCAGGTCCCACCTTAGCAGGTACAGGGCTCTGAGGAGGCTTAGGCGCTGGCAGCGTTTGCGATCCCATGGAGGCCTTGGATTTCGGCTCACCCAGCACTGGAAGAGCTGGCGACAGCGGGCCCAGTGGGTATGCTCCCAAGGGCACCGGTGGAGCCGGAGAGGGCAAAGGTACAGTCTGTACGGCAAGCAGAGGAGGATAAAAAGATATCCGCAATCACCATACACCGATGGGGATGATGACAGCAATGATGAGAGGTTCACAGAGTCTGAAAGAGGTACTGAGATACAGTACATATTTTTAATTTATTTATTTACCCACACATCATTGTCAAATGGTAATTAAAAGAATAGGTTTTTTAATTAGTGCAAACAAAAAATGCCACACACAAATATTATTTTAAATGTAAAAATGGTCACATTACTAATCATATGTTGAAATCCTGCATCTTTCACAATGGCATAGGGCTGCATATCTTTGTAGTAACCCCCTCTTTCAGAGTCTGAAGCACATACTTACATACACTACATTTACTTGTAAAGAAGACTAGTTGATATGGACAGAATATATTAAAAATGGTACAGTTCAATATTTTTCTTACTGTCAGCAAATCACATACAAATATCAAACCAACCATGTGTTGTCTGTGTTGTGTCTGTCTCTTAATATTCCCTGCTGTTATTCAATAAGAACCTTTTGAATTTACTTGACAACTACTTTATTAGCAACAGCTATGTGCACAACAACACTTCCGGTATATTTCACAATAAGAGCACCCACTTTCTCCCAATACATAAGAACAGGTAAACTCTCATACAGTCAATTATTTGGCTACTTGAATATGATGCAACCAATAAAAAATATTAAGAGTAAATTAACAAACTCTCTCTTCTGAAAACATTTGCTTTTCAATAGTAGAACTTGAACATGAATATAAATACTAGAATTGAACATAAATATAACAAATAACTAGTGTAGCAGGTTTCAATAGGTCTCTAGTATTGAGTTCCTTTTTCAGGGTGACTCACTTCTTAGTTTGGTTTCCATTGTCCTGGAGAGCTGATGCCCCCTTTTGGCAAGGAGGTGCAGAAGTTGTTCTTTTGGGCTGTACCTCAGGACAAGCTTTTCTGGGTTTGAATAAGTTCTTTGACGCTGCTTATTTCCGTCAGTCTGTTCTCAGTGTCTGACTTTGTGGACTTGAGTGCATCAAACAGTGAATGACTGTGAGAGTTTAGTGATGAAGCATATCCAGCGTCACTTATTGTAAGCCCAGAGAAGAGTGTAGCCAGAAAGATGGCTTTATCAGTGCTAATGTTTAATCTGCACGTGTACTTTGTACAATTGTCTTGACTACCTTTGGCTGCCAAAAAAGGGGGCCGACCTACCTTCTTGGACTTAATTTCAACATAATCTTGATTAATTTATTTATTTATTTACCCACACACCATTGTAATATTCTAATTAAAAGAATAGGTTTTTTAATGAGTGCACACACAAAAATGTGGCTTTGATCATATGCTAAAATCCTGCATCCACCTGCATATGCCATGCTTTTGCTGTAACTGTAATTGTTACAGATAATATTATCACAGTATTCATGAAAGACTAAATCAAAGTACTCATTACAAACCATATTGTCAGGGTACTCGTTACAAACCAAGTTATCAAAGTACTCATTGCAGACCCTATTATCAAGTTGCTCATTACAGTCCATATTATCACAATATGTATTGCTGATCATATATATAATCAAAGTTCTTGATTTTAGATGAGGTACTACTGTTGTGGAATAATAACTTGAGTTACAGCATTATATTTTACCTTGACCAGACTGCTTTTTTTTCTCGAATTAAGTGAAAAATGTTAACGGTCTAACAATCTGTATAGGGACAGAAATTGTGTGTGTAATTCCTTTCCTTTTCTCTAGCAGATAAACCGATAAATGGCTGCTCTCTAGACAAGCAAGAGGACAGAGGGAGACGGGAAGTGGAGGTCAAACCAGTGGAGCTGGCACTTACTGAGGAGCATATGAGTTGTGTGACTGGTATGGATCAGAGAACAGCATTTTTGTCCACATTAGCATTTTCAGATCATTTTTCATACTTTGTAATGCCTAAGCAGTAGGTTGACAAACAGCAGTGTTTCCTGTAAAAAGGTGGCTGTTTTTGGTTCCATTTGGTTTGCTTGTTGTTTTAAAATTAATTTATTGGAATATCGAATAAGACCCACAAAAAGTGGTTGGTTTTAGGTGTGGATTATAGGTGCAGATTGGGTCTTGGGTTTCAAGATTTTCTTCAAATTACAAAATAGACAATGGTTTTCTTTTTTTCCTTTTGTTATTGCTAGATGCAAATATAAAAGAAATATAAAAATGTTAAAATGAAAGAGTTGGTCTTCTTGAATAGACACCATACTATGCTTGTTCAGCTTGTTGTGAAGATAATTTAGTGATATTGTCTTGTGTCTTAAGGTATTCTTGAAGAGTCTCTACAACAGTATGGCAGTTTGATCCCCATTCATGTGGATGACATCGTTGAGAAGCTTCAGGACATCTTCAGTGAGAGCTTCTCACAGCCACATAGGTTAGACACAGTGTTTGGTTACTTCTTGGATTTTTGTAGCTGTACCACTAGTGCTCCAAGAATGTCATTATGGCTTAATTAATTGTTCTTTTCTTGACTAGTATGACACAGAAAAGCAGTTTCTTTACTCTCATTACAACAACCAGTCCTTGTCATTTAAGTGTTTCCTTGAAGTAAAGTGGTTCATTTAGGGATTTAAGTTAAGTCTATTAATTTGTTATATCTGCAAATTCTTTGTGTAGTTTTGTGATGAATGAATACTATTTATAAAAGGGTTAGATTCAAATCAAGGAAGTTGGTAATATAAACATGTAACTGAATTGCAAATGTTATTAATTGACCTTCTATCATTGTATTTTGCCAAGCCCTAGCTCAGCCGTCACAGGCTCAGCTCACCAAAGAGAAAGCAAAGGTGAAACTGTGACCCTGTACATCCAGAAACTAGAAAAGAACAATAATAGGAGAACTACTTCTGTCCACTACACCTACTGGAGGTCTTGAAAGAGAAAATTAAGGAATTTTAATCCATGGGAACAGTGAGGGATAAAGACCCCTTTCCTTCCTAATACTCAAGTGGATGCTTAAGAATACAAACATAAATAAAATCACATTTTTATTCTTAACCATCCACCTAAGTGTCTGGTGTCTTCTACCCTTGCATAATTGTTATCCTTAAAGATAAGATATATACTTTATTAATCACCTATTGGGGAAATTGTTTTTCATTTTTTTTATTTATATACACACACACACAGGCTGAAATACACACTTCATGCACTTGTTGACATGTAACAGGGAGAGAGATGGTGGAGTGTTAGCTGCAGCCCATGAGCAGTTTCTTTGGGTTAGGTTGCCTTGCTCAAGGGCACCTTGGCAGTGCACAGGAGGTGAAACTGGCACCTCTCCAGCTACCAGTCCACACTCCGTATTGTGGGACTTGAACCGGCAACCCTCCGGTTCCCAAGCCAAGTCCCTACACACTGAGCTACTGCCGCCCTAAAATGCGTAAATTAGATTAAAAAACTCAAAAGCAATATCTCTCTAGTGAAATTATTTCTGGTTATTCTGCAACAGTATGTTAATGCATAATAACCAGAAATAAAAAAAAAATACACAGACTGGGTTGACTGTGTTGTATCTATGTTTCTCATTCATTAACTAATATGATGAAATAAATGATATTGATGATAAATGATGACAAATTATACCATGCAAAATTTTTAAGAGTGCAACTAATAATTTTTCTAGGTCGCACTGGTGCACATGGCGCTGCCCAGGTGAAAACATAACACAATTTATTTCGCAAGCGCATCATCTCCCTGTGTTCTCATGTGACCGAACTCTCACACTCACGGTAGGATCATATCGTGTTCTAAACCAATAAGAGACAGAGCTCGGGTGGGTCTTTGCCTCTGATTGGCTGTGGTCCTGTTCACTGCGCTAAGTTGCGTGTGTTTAAAAATTGCGTGCGACCTGAGCGAGAAAGTAGCTGACTAACTGAAATGGAAAAATTAAATAAACGCGACAAAACGAGGGAAAATTAAGAGAGGCAGAAATATTGAAAGTTTTTTCATTAAGAAAACCAAGCCTACAACCAGTCCTACTACTATAATCCCATCCATCCCCACTACTGAGAGTCCATCCCATCAAGACACGGAGCCCTCGGTCCCTGGTGAGATACCGAGCTCCGGTCCTTCGGCGACAGCATCAGACTCGGAACCAGAGGAGGAGACAACCGAGTCTGGGATAGAGCCCGGCTCCGAGACCCAAATTAAAAAGGCCAACATATATTCCTTCAGACAGGACTGGCTGAAACAATTTCCCTGGCTAAGGTACAACAAAGGACGTAACGCAATGCACTGCGTGTACTGTCAGGAGTGCGGTCAGAATATGTCCGGAAATAGTGCATTCGTGAGCAGGTCAACAACGTTTCATATTGAAACTTTAAAAAAACGTAACATGTCTAAAAAACACACAATATGCCGTGACAAGTGTGCAGAGAAAGTGGCCCCTCTCCCAGCTGCATTTCAGCGGCGGGTAGTAGTAATCATTATTATTATCATTAATAATTATTTTACTTGAAATGTTTGAGTTTGAAATGTTCAATTTCAGCTCAGTGAAGCACTTTATTTGAAACACAATTATATATAAAAAGAAAAATAAAGACAAGCATTGCTCTACACCTTATTCTTGTTTAAAAATCATTCACATTATATGAAAGTTATGGAGAGCAATAAAAAGGTGACCGTATGGCGTTAAAGGCGACGCAATGAAAAATTTGGGTGCACCTAAATTTTGTGCTGGTGCACCTTAAAAAAAAAAAAAAGAAAAGAAATAAAGTTAGGCGCACCAGTGCAACCAATGCAAAGAGTTAGTCTGGAGCCCTGCTGAGGTAATAATTTCGATTTGTCCATTGGGAGTTTTTGGTTTGTTGTCACTTTTTTCAAGTTGTAGTGAAAAGTAAAAGAGGAGACACCCTTCCTGGGAAACTGCAATAATCATTAAACTAATTTCGCCATCAATTAAACATAAAATTTATTTAGATTAGTCTAAAAGTATACAGTAAAACACAAAAAAATCAGCTCAATGTAAAGACTCAGACATCTAAGTTAGATACCCCGGTGTAGCCTGTTACACGCATTTGACTTGCAGGCAGTTTGTTACATTATCAACATTATTTGATGTCAGTGAACATGTCAGGATACTAGGCTACTGAAATCTGCAACATATGGAATATAATAATTGCGTGAGTAATAATGAATGACATTCATTAGGTTATCTGGAGGGTTAATTAAACTATTGGGGAGTGTTTTTTTTTTTCTTCAAAAGTGACTGTGTAGTTAAGTTAAATGTAACCATTTATTTGATTTTTTCTTCATTAGGAAAGCAGTGGTCCAGCACCTAATACAATCCTTCCAGCGTTCGTCAGGATCAGCCCTGGCTAAAATATTCAGAGTCAACTACAAACGCCATGTTCTGACCATGGATGACCTTGGCACTCTGTATGGACAGAACTGGCTCAACGACCAGGTACAGCAGCAGTACAAACTTTGTTTTGTTTATTTTTTTCATTTGCCTGGTCAGTCAGTGAGGATATTTACTTGCCCAAAGTAAATTTTTACTTGCTCCTATATAAAATGTTTAATTTATTAGTGGTTATCAACACACAACAAAGACCCTCTTGGCTGCCATGCAAGCAAGGTGATGTAGGCCCTTGTTATGGCGCTCCAGCAATTAGGTGTGACTCTGAAAAATGACCCTGTTTTATCTGCCCGGCTCTCCAACTTGTGGCAGACTGCGTGATACATAGTTGGGAGTTTCACCCACATTCAACGCCAGCCAACTAAACTCCTGTTTCTAGGATAATTTGCACTTCAACTCATGAACGTTGTCTTGGCAGATATTTGTTTGGTATGATCCTGTTTTAAATTTTAATGCTTTTCCACCAGATTACATGAAGGTGCATACACACATGTTGTGGCGAATCAACACATGGCTCATTTGAATATTAAAATTAGCCATGTGTTGATAGGTCACCACACGAAAATGTAACCAATGAAATTACTTATTTTGACACACATTTTTAGCCAATAAGTATTTACAATTATATAACAATTATCATGTCATTTAAAGTTACCTTCGGCATTGATAACAGAACAGATAGCCCTGCTGCGGCTTGACTCACTTGTGTCGCTAGGTAGTAGTGTATGAAACATGCGACAGTCCTGCAAATGAATTGCATGCTGTGTGGCCAAATGTTTCTGCATATTGGAGGTAGTTCCTCCTTTGACGAAATGGAAACTCTACAAGTGTTGCAAGTGACCGTATTGTCGTCTTTTCGCGTGAAATATAACCAAACTTTAGAGCGGTTCTGCCTAAACGCCATGTTCGCTGCGTTCTGAACCAAAACAACGCAGAGCTTGTGACGTCATGACTCATTTGCAACGAGCAGAACCGATGAGCAGAATTGTTAAGCGGGCACGCTAACGGTTCCAAGGAATCGATTCACTGGGCACCGGTTCTGAAGAAGAACCGGTTCTCGATTCCCATCCCTAGTTAACCGTGTGTCTTATACTTGTCTGGAAAGCAGTGAAGTGTAAAATATTGTTTTCTTGTGGGTTAGCCTACATTCATTTACAATCACATTTTTACCCTTCTTTCTAACATTGTGTTTTGCTGCATTGCTTCAGCAAAGCATCTCTCACTCACAGTACAAGTATCTGCAATCGATTAACTAGTTGGTCTGCCCCTCTTACAGTCAACTGACAGTCGCGTTCGAAGAGAAAAACCAAGGTGATAAAGTAGTTCGAGAGTTAAGTAGTGAAATAAGTCAAATAAAAGACATACAAGGGGTTATGTATCCTCCAGTTATTTTCAATAGATAAATTAGTTCCTCTTCTTCTTGTCATACTTATTTCCATACTCAAAATAAAAAGTGTATTTGGCAGATATTCTTTTGAACCAATAAATGGACTAATATAGTAATAATAATAATAATAATAATAACAATAATAATAATAATCACTGCTCACTGATCAGAAAAGTAACTTTTTTAAGATGTGTCTTTACATATGACATCCTCTGTTGTTGTTTGATTCAGGTTATGAACATGTATGGTGACCTGGTCATGGACTCTGTGCCAGAGAAGGTAAGGAATATTTTTTTTAAACAATGGCTGGGGTGCCCTTGTAGCTTACATGCTGGTGCCCCACATACCAAGGCAGAGTCTTTCTGTAGCGGCCATGGGTTCAAATCCCACCTATGGCCCTTTGCTGCATGTCATCCCCCCTCTCTCCCCCTTTCTTAATAATGATAATAATAATACATTTTATTTATAAGCGCTTTTCTAAATACTCAAAGACACTTTACATAAAAACACAACATTGTTATTGTATTGTAACATTGTCACTCTTCAGCTGTCACTATCAATTTAAAGCAATAAAAGTCATAAAAACTTATAAATTAAAGACCAATGGCCTACCAAAGGGACTCTCTACCACTGGGTTTTAAAGATTTTTTATATTTTAATATTTATGTATATCAAATTTGTTTTTGTTTTGAGCATTTCTAATGTTTGCAATGATATTTGATAAGCAGTCACTTTAGATGCACCTGGCTACTCTGCTGTCAGATGTGTAATATTATAACAATGTTGCATCAAGACAGTCGAGTCATGCCCATTTAAGCTGGAAGGGCACATGCCCTACCAGATTTTTTATATCTTTTTTTCATTGCTATTTATTTTATTTTTTTTAATGATATCTAATTATGGTCGTTTTATATTCAGGCTTGGTTCTACGAGGAGGCAAACATGCATTTCACCCTGAGTTTAATCTTTTTCACCCTTAATGTCGAGTGCAGGGTGCTTTAATAGGCGCACAGACTGTACGGGTGTCTTCATGTGCACCTTCTAATTTGGTCCATCTATGTTCATGGCGATTATTAAAAACTGTATCAAAATAAAGACACTGATTTGGTGAAAATGCTTGTATTATTATAATTTGACTTACGCTCTTTGAGTAATAATTATCACGTATCTCACCTCGTACATGGTCATATAGTTCAGTAATTAATTAGCGTTTGCGTTGCATTGTATTTCACGGATAAATTAAGAGTTAGTACATTAAGAGTCTACGTTTGCCAAAACAGAAAGTTGGATGAGGCTATGATAAGCCCTGGTAACCGGATGTCTCCTTTATAAAAAAGCAGAAATTTGAGTTATATCCGAGCAATCGGATGTGTGTAGAACTCTGTACGGGGCTCCAGAGTGCGACCAAAATTTTTAAGAGTGCGACTCAGAATTTTTCTAGGTCGCACTGGTGCACCTGACACTGCCCGGGTGAAAACATAACACAATTTATTTCTCAAGCGCATCATCTCTCTGTGTTCTCATGTGACCGAACTCACACACTCACGGTAGGATCATATCGTGTTCTAAACCAGTAAGAGACAGCGCTCGGACGGGTCTTTGCCTCTAATTGGCTGTGGTCGCTAAGTTGCATGTGTTTAAAAATTGCACGCGACCTGAGCGCGAGAGTAGCTGACTAATTGAAACGGAAAAATAAAATAAACGCGACAAAACGAGGGAAAATGAAGAGAGGCAGAAATATTGAAAGTTTTTTCATTAAGAAAACCAAGCCTACAACCAGCCCTACTACTATAATCCCATCCATCCCCACTACTTAGAGTCCATCCCGTCAAGACACGGAGCCCTCGGTCCCTGGTGAGATACCGAGCCCCGGTCCTTCGGCGACAGCATCAGACCCAGAGGAGGAGACAACCGAGTCTGGGATAGAGCCCGGCTCCGAGACCCAAATTAAAAAGGCCAAAATATATTCCTTCAGACAGGACTGGCTGAAACAATTTCCCTGGCTACGGTACAACAAAGGACGTAACGCAATGCACTGCGTGTACTGTCAGGTACACAGCTCACGAATGCACAAAAATAGTGCATTCCTGAGCGGGTCAACAACGTTTTGTATCGAAACTTTAAAAAAACGTAACATGTCTAAAAAACACACAATATGCCGTGACAAGTGTGTAGAGAAAGTGGCCCCTCTCCCAGCTGCATTTCAGCGGCAGGTAGTAGTAATCATTATTATTATCATTAATAATTATTTTACTTGAAATGTTTGAGTTTGAAATGTTCAATTTCAGCTCAATGAAACACTTTATTTTTCTTTTTATATATATAATTGTGTTTCAAATAAAGACGAGCATTTCTCTACACCTTATTCTTGTTTAAAAATCATTCACATTATATGAAAGTTATGGAGAGCAATAAAAAGGTGACCTTATGGGCGACGCAATGAAAAATTTGGGTGCACCTAACTTTTTGCTGGTGCACCTCACTCAGTCCCACACTTCTTGCGGTAACATCCTTATGGAATAATATTTAGGCCGGTATCGTAAACACAAGATGGTGTAGTGTCTTGATCACGTGACATTTCATCCCATATATACAGACTTTCATTCCATATATTCAAAGTTTCATTACATATATCTCTCATCTACTCGTAATTTTTACTTTTCTCTCTCTCTCTTCTTCAGGTTCACTTTTTCAACAGCTTCTTTTATGATAAGCTAAGGACAAAAGGCTATGAAGGTGTCAAACGGTGGACGAAAAATGTAAGTGGGTGTTAGAATCTTATGAAGTCTTTTTCAGAGAAGTTGTTAAGCAGCATATTTTTCAAGTTCAGTGTTCAGTGGGGGGAAACCTCCCCTCTTTCCCAACTCCCAAGGCAGATTATGTGAGTGGACTGGGCGGATGTTGGAGTGGAGTGTCGCCTTATCTCCTGTTTCGTTCCGCTCCAATTTCACTACAGTATGCGTGCTGTTAATCCCTGGTCCCACTGTACGTCACCGTGATAATTTCCACGCTTCCATGCATTGTCAAATTGCACATGAGCCTGGCTGTTTAAATCAGATCAGTGCTTTTCTCAGAGCTGGTCAACAAGTTATTATGCTCCTCTGCTATTTTCTAATCACTCTTCCAGCTGATGTTCATAGTAACCTAATGAATTGTGTTCATGGATAAGCAGGGTGTCGCTTTTTCTGCAGCAGTGAAGTTAGAAGTTAGATGAAGCTGCCTCTGTGTGTGTATCTGTGACATCATACAGCTTAAACAGGGTTTAAGCTAAAATTAAAATAGAACTTCCCCTTTCCTTTTTTTTCTTTTTAGAGAAGGCAATGACCAATTTTAGTGCAGTGGGATGAAATCTGAGTTGAGCACTCCATAAGGAGCTGTGCTACTCTGCTATTTTCCAACAGTATTTACATTTAGTTTTGTTTTGCTCTTTATTACACCGACTAAGGCCAAAGTCTGCCCACACAACTGACATGGCTGTACCAGTTCTTTCTCATCTGCATGGTTAAGAACATTGCTTTTAACTGCTAGATGGAACAAAGCTGACTTAGCAAAGCTCCACTGTACTTTCAAGGGGTGGGAGGCAGCCTAGATAATTGAAATTATCGTTGTCCAAAAGTGAGCAAAATTTGATTTACTATTGTAATAAATAAACTATTCTACTTATTATCTATTTTAATATCTATTTTGTGCCCTCCACTCTTCTCACCCTACTCTCCTTGTATCAGGTTGACATCTTTCAGAAGGATCTTTTGTTGATCCCCATCCACCTGGAGGTCCACTGGTCACTGGTCAGTGTTGACATTCCTCGTCGAGCCATCACTTACTTTGACTCTCAGCGGACCCTCAACAGACGCTGTCCAAAGGTAGGAATGGACAGCAACTCCAGGGCTTTATACTAGTAGATTTTTTGAGATTTTTGAAAAAAGAATAAATGTAAAACCCTTTCGAGACCCTCAGTAAATTGACTTTCTATCTCTGCAGTTTCCAGGCTACCTTTCTAACTGATAGGCTGGGGAATGTGTTGTCTGTTATGACCCACCACCTAAAGCTCTGCACTGTATAAAATACCCGAAATGAAGAGTGTAGTTAACAAGGACAATCACCCTCTCGGTTCATATTTACTACTGCTTTTTCAGATTAAGTCTGTTTCTTAGGTAATAAATAGAACATTGTTTTTTTAGTGGATAATGTATACGTGTAACTGTATCAAATCTAACAGTTCATAATTGGGGTACTTAAATTATTTACTCTGTAGTGTTTCTCTGTATGTCTTACCAGACGTGGACAACACTGGGTATCGCGTCCCATCTTCGTGTTTTATGTATCATCAGTTTTACCAAGGCGTTGGTCAGTATTAGAAACACAACTACCAAGAGTGGTTTTTTGAGTGTCTCATATGTAAAATAAATGAAGAGTTCAATGAGACAAGGAAACTGTTCCCATCTTAACCTCAAAATAAACAAATCCTCAACTTCAAAATAAAGATAAAAAATATTTCCCCAGTATGTAGCCCTGTGATTATAAATTACAATAATCAATTGAGATGGTTTAGTTTATGGATATGAGTGGAATATTAAAATAACACACACCATAATATAATGTAGTGCATTTAAAGCTGTCGCGGTGAGGGATTCCCCTGTGACAAACAGAAGTGTGTGTGTGTGTGTGTGTGTGTGTGTGTGTGTGTGTGTGTGTGTGTGTGTGTGTGTGTGTGTGTGTGTGTGTGTGTGTGTGTGTGTGTGTGTGTGTGTGTGTGTGTGTGTGTGTGTGTGTGTGTGTGTGTGTGTGTGTGCGCGTGTGCGCGTGTGCGTGCGTGCGTGCGGCAGAAATCCAGGGGGGGTACAATACAATTAATGCTCTTTTACCTGAAGTCTGTTCTAAGTGGGTTGATAAATTAATTCCATCCTTTCCATTGTTTATCAAATATATCTGTTTTCAGTCTCAAAGCAAATGTTAATCTTTCCTTTAAAAAATTGTCATGCATCACATTGAAGCCTGCTAAAGTCTGCTGAAAGTGGGTGGTCCTTGACATAACCACTTCTTTTTAATGGCTTTTTAATTGGCAGTTGGCATGATTCTGTAGATGTATGTTTTTGAAAAGCCAAGTAGCTGTGGTGGCATCTTGCGTTACAAAGTATCACCAGCACTATATTGAAGCATTAACTTGACAGCAGGTTTCTCTGCCATGCTAAGACCTGATATTGCATACTGCAAGGCATTTCTGCCGCCTGCTGTCAAAGCTGTGTTAGGCAACCTGCACAAAGACTTCAGCCACTCTTAACGGTTGGTTGGCACCAGCCTGAGCTGTCCCTTTTTAAAGGGAATTGAACATTCAGTACACATGCATTGAAGTGTAATACGGAAGGTTCTATAGCAATATTGCCATTATCACAACAGACCTAAGTACATTGGAGTTCAATCTAAAGTGTTCATTGTCATTATTTCTAACTCATTTCTTTTTGTGTCTTTTCCTGTTTGTTGTGGAGACAGTAAAGAATAATGCTTCATCTCTAATCTTTTTATTGAATGTTGTTGTTTTCAGCACATTTTTAAGTATCTGCAAGCAGAGGCCATCAAAAAAGACCAACAAAACTTTTTGATGGGATGGAAAGGCTTTTTCAAAATGGTGAGATGCTTTGTTTCCTTTTTTAAACTTTGGCACTGATTGAGGTCACTCATTTCACAAAGACCTCTAATGAGTTGAATTTAAAATTCATGGGTTGTTGCTGCTGCAAGTCATACATACATTACTGTGTTGTGCATTTCAATAATTGTACTGCATATTTCTAATTATGTATTGTGGATTGTATGTTGCAGAATGTGGGTCGTCAAAACAACGACAGTGACTGTGGAGCTTTTGTGCTACAGGTGAGCTTCTCACGCCCATTGTCCACATACAGATTAATGTGACACGTTGTTTCTTTGGCCTTACATTCAAATTAATACCATTAGGGCTGCATGATTAAACGTACTAATAACATCACAATCTCATTTCCCACCGCCCACCAGCACAAACATTTTTTTTAGAGCCTTAGAAAGACTACAGAGGCTATGGCTTTGAAACTGTAAGCACATTCGCTACATCATTCGGTGTGTTCAGCTAACTCAACCAACCATGATGGCCTATTTGGGAAGTAGGCTGTGCTAAATGATTGTCATGTTTGTACCACACTTATGCCCTGGACACTCTGCATGCACCTGTGTTTCAGAACCTCTTGCTTTTTATTTCAACGCCCATGTTAACAGATGAGAGCTACCACGCTACCCACGTGAGCCGTGGTCATATTGACATTTACCAGCAACATATACAAGATGTGGACAAAAGTATTTGGCCACACCTGTTAATTTTTGAATTCAGGTGTTTCAATCAGACCCCTTGCCACAGGTGTATAAACACCTAGCCATGCAGTCTTCATTTGCAAACATTTCTGATGCAAAATGGGTCGTTCTGAAGAGCTCTGTGACTTCAAGCATTGTGCTGATGGGACACCACCTTTGCAATAAGACGGTTCGTGAAATTTTATCCCTGCTGGATATTCCATGCGCAACTGTAAGTGATATTATTAGAAAGTGGAAAGCATTTAGGAACAACAGCAACTTAGCACTTTTAGCACTTTTTAGCACAAATCAAGGTCCATAAAGACATGCTTTTATGAGTTCGGTGTGGAAGAACTTGACTGGCAGGCCCTGACCTCATTCCTATCGGGCACCTTTTGTGGATGAACTGGAACGGAGATTGCGAGCCAGGCCTTCTCATCCAACATCAGTGCCTGACCTTATAAATGCTCTACAGAATGAATGGGCACAAATTCCCACAGAAATACTCCAAAATCTTGTGGAAAGCCTTCCAAGAAGAGTGGAAGCTGTTATAGCTGCAAAAGGGGGACCAACTCCATATTTAAGTATATGTATTTGAAAACAATGGCGGCTGAATACTTTTGTCCATACAATGTACATATTTGACTACAGTTTCTATATTGGCCACAGATATGAAAAAAACCTCCTGTATCTGTTTCAGATTAAAAGCTCTCTGGCGTTTATGTGGAGAGAATCCATTAATACGTTAACAAGGCTTTTATTGCAATGTATTTATGAGTGGCTAGAAACAACTGTCTTGCAGTAACTGTCAGCAAGTGTGTTGAGGATCTGTGAAAATGGTCGCTCAGGAACACAGACCTATTGACTTGTATTTAATGCAATGGGAAGTGCTATTACAAATGTGTTGTCGTTAATCTACAGGCCAGTGACTTGTTGTTTTTCTCATTTGCTCTCCACCATCCTGCAGTACTGCAAGTGTCTTGCACTAGGGCAGCCATTCAGCTTTGGTCAGCAGGATATGCCCCGACTGAGGAGGCAAATGTACAAAGAACTGTGTCACTGCAAGCTCACTCTGTGACCCACCACCCCTAACCCAGCTTGCCATCTCCACCTGCTCCCACCCCCAACTCTAACAAGATGGAGGGACAATTATATTACAAGAAGAGGACAAGGGGAGCAAATGATTGACTGGAAAAAGAGAAACTTTTTAAAAACTTTATTTTTCTCTGCCAACATCCAGAGAAACAACTTCTTCTATTGTTGGTGATGTCAGTTTCACTTTTTTGTCTCTCTTTGCTTCCCTCTCTTCACCCTTTGAAAACTCTGATTTAATTTCCATGTCATGGTTATTCCTTTGTGGTTGACAGAGGCCAAGACTAGCTTCCGTTTTGGGAATGTGCTAATCTTCCATCCTATCGTAGTCCACTTGTGTTTTTCAGTCTGAATGGGAGCATGAAGACGTTCATGAAGATGTATAAAGAATCCAGTACAGATGCAGGGTTGGACCACAGTCACATCTGACTTACTTTCATGTAAGATGCCTGAACACTTGAGTGCAGAGGTAGCGTGGCTGTACTGCAAAATTATTTGAACCAGTCTTTGTAAGCTTGTGGTTAAATAGTACCAGTGGATTTTCATGCCTTCCATCCATCTAGTCCATGCAGTATGTTGTGTTCCATTCCAAATTGTCAGAAGTGTGTGAAACTCTCAGCTGATACCTTTCAAACCAAGAAAAAAACAACCAAACGTTAAATACATCCCCCATGTTGCAGTCAATGTTATGTTAACAATGATATCTATCTAGTTACCACATAATGTTTCCCACTGCAGTGCAACATGACATTTTCAATGTATAATATTTAGTTAACAATTTCCAACAAGATGTTTAGATGGATTTAAAGTAATGCTAAAAATGGAACTTAGAATGAAGAGTTGAGGCTGCCATGTTGACGACAGAAAGCACAGTTCCGGTGTATGAAGAGACGTTCTAGTGCATCTTTCTGATGAAAATCACAAATAACACAACATCTTTGGAGTAAGCCACATATTGGCCCCCGGTGCCAGAATTTTCTTCTACCCCCCCCAATCACTCTTCCCAGTCATACAAACTCCAGTGGGAGACTGGATCTACATCCGTGGATTAATGCAAGCCAGAATTAGAATTAGACAAGCCAGAATTACATATTGGCCCAAAAAAGGGGTACCTTTACATTGCATTTATCCTTTTTTGTGTTTTATCTGTCAGTAAATGTGTTGATATGCTTACTGCTTTAAACAAATTGTGTTTAAAGGAGGACTACTAATTTGTGTTATTTTTGGAGTAAGTACAAAAGAGATCCTCTGGTTAGTATTTCGTTGAAAGTTTCAGAGCCATTTTGGTGAGGACCACGACTTCTACGCAACAGATCCAGTATGTCTGCAATAGAGTTACAGTACCCTCCTCTTCTTTTTATAATGAAAGACAAATTTGTTGGTAGCTGTGTGTTTTTGATTTTTTTTTCTTCGTTTTTTTAAACATGAGTTGATGCAACAGAGTTGACAGTTTTATATATCTTCTACAATGCATTATGGTTGCTAAAAATAAAAATACACGGTAAACAATTGGTTGTGCATTTTATCAATGCGACTGCATGTGCATCAGCTGGTTATGATCCACATGTTATCCTGACTCCAGTGGTGGAATGTAACATAGTACATTCACTCAAGTACACTATTGGGGCACTTGAGAATGTCCATTTCACAAATTTTTTTAAATGCCATTTTGCTAGAGAGGGTGATGACAGACGATGAAAGGCCCCAATCAAACCTGGTGGGTTCACAATGCTCCCGATAGAATCGCTGTATTGTGAGCCGGTTGGCCCTTGCATGGCAGGCATCGGTGTGTTAATGTGCGTGAATTTGACAAGTGCTTGTGGTCAGTAGACCAGAAAAGTCAATTTACCAGTGGTGAATGTGGTGGTTTGCTGTCCGTGACCAGAAGGTTGAAGCTAGTTTTAGAGTATTGTCTCACTGAAATGCCACCTGACTCACAACTTCTAGAGTTTCACAATGAACGAAATGTATTCCAGTCAGCAAAAAGTCTGTTTTTCACTATTCACATAAATGCATCCATTCAGCATTACCAGGGTTGTTTGCTTTGGAAATTGCAATCAAAGATCATTTATGTTAAATTGCTATGATTTATCGTTAGACTTTCCAGTGAAGTGGTAAACCAGGACTACATACAGAGAGGTAAGAGCAACAAATGCAGATGAATCCATACACAACACAGGGTCACTAAATTTTTTTCTGGAATCAAACTGGTAATGTTCAGGTCAGAGGGTTCAGACCACTACCTAAAAGTTAGAGAGGCAAAGGGACAGTACAATGCCCAAGTAGGTATAAGATGTATATTCTGTAAAAAACAGGTCTTTATCTCTCAACCTTTTCCACCAATGGCCCATTGTAAACATGTTGAAGCTACCCAGAGAAATGGGAAAATCGGGAAGGTGGCTTCACGCTAAGACTTCCACAGCCATCGGTGTTGTGATAACAGCTGTCTATGCATGTAAAGGCAGATTTGCAAACTAGTGTCAAAAGTTCAGTTATCAAGACGAAATTCTGAGAACTTGTGTACTTTTACGTTTAGACCACTGGTTACCAACCTGCGGGTTGGGACCCCACTAGAGGTTGCTAAAGCTTCATGGGGTTGTCACAAGGCCTTTCCGATTTTAAGGGGTGTAAGAAAAAAAATATGTAGGCCTATATCTTAGCATTTTGTTTATTTATGTGAAGAAAACTAATTGAAATAATAATTATTATTATTAACACCTCAGCCTGCATTAGAAAAGTACACAGTTGAACAACCAAAGAGGCAAAGACAAGCATCAGGAAGAAGAACCGAATGAATTTGTCAAGAAGGAAGCCTATTAAGTATGTATGGTTGTTAATACATTTTAAATGCATACATATTTGTATGCATGGAAAGGCAGATTTCTTAGTAGTGGTGGTAGTAGTAGTAGTAATCTACTGTTGAGTCTCTGTAAATAATTTTATAAGGAGTATGGTCTAGACCTGCTCTATTTGAAAAATGTCCTGAGATAGCTTTTGTTATGAATTGGTGCTATACAAATAAAATTGAATTGAATTAATCATCGTTGTTGTCCTCGTAGTAGTAATAATAATAACATTGGCAAATACCTGTAACTAACTACTCAGTTAAAGTAAATGTTTTTGGGAAAACAACAACCAGAAAAAAGTCTTGAACCACAGAAATGAATGTGTGATGAGGCCAATCTGAATGAAATCTTGCATTTATAAATGACTGTGAGATAATAATAATAATAATAATAATAATAATAATAATCAGTATGCCACTTTTCTAATAAAAAAGCTACAATATACATACATTTTACTTAATATATTATTTTGCCTCATGTTATCCAGAGCCATAGTCATGAAAAAGACTGTATATTTTATCTAAATATGAAATATCCATAACATATGTAACTTCGTTAAGGTTCGTCAGTTTACTCAATGATATAAAAGGCCCCCCTTAAGGAAAGGGATTGGGAACCACTGCTAATATGGATTGGAATGATCTATGAAAATACTTCACACTCACATTTCATTCAAGCTTATCTCGTGAATTGTGTTAGGATATTTTACAGAGGACTACAGTGTGACTCATCCACAGTTACATGTTGTGCAGATTACATCACTGGATATGAGATGTGTCACTTCTGTAATTTTCCACTTTTTGAATTACTAAATAAGAAAGATTACGAGAATGGTTCAGACGAAAAAAATCTGCCCTATCCGGCCTTTTGTCTGCGTTGACAAATGGCTGAACTGAGTGAAAATATTTACCTCGGAGTAGCCCGGGTGAAAGGAGCTTGGTTAGCTCTTAAGCAGTTGGCTTATAAAACGTAACCCCCGCCCCCTTAGAATGCTAACGGTAACACAATCGTACACTACTCGAGACGCTACAGTCCGCCTATTTTTATATGACGTACAAATTGACCAATCAGAAGCCTATGTGGGCGGGCTTATAGCTAAATGACGGCGATGTGTTGCAATGAGAAAGCCTCTTTGTGTGTTGTCGACGTATATAAGACATTTCTGCCGCAGTTTCTTTCTTTGGAATAATGTCGGCTGAATATGATAATAGGTGAGTAAAACTATTTATGGTTGTATGGGTATTTCTCATTTCAGGATTCGATTTACTTGTTTATGTAAACATATGTGGTTTTTTTTTTTAAGACTGAGCGAAGTAACTGTTAGACATTGAGCGAAGCATGCTGGTGATTCTGTGCTCGACTAACGTTGGCGCTAAGGCCTGCCGAAAGCCTGCCTCAGACTAAAGTCACCGGTCTTCACATTTCATGAACCAATACCGTGAACGTATGTTAGTTTAAAGCGAACTTTCCGAATTATGAACTACAACTTTGTTTCAGGTGGCATGCATGTTTGTGATCGCCGTTTGTCTTGACTGATGCAAATTAAATGGCAACCGGCGCCTGGGTAGCACGTGAACGAGCGTGGTGTAGGCCTTCGCAATATAAATTTTAAATGCTTCTGTCGCTAGTGCATTAATATCAAATTTAAGGGTATATACGAACGATGAGTTCCTGCTTATCACACCGCAGACGAGAAAGCCCTCGATTTGGCGGTACAAATGACATTTCTTTATTTTTTTTTTACATAGGACGCACATGGTCGTGGTAGTATTAATCGGCGGGTTGGACAATGCCGGTAGCGTAGGCCGCTAAGTGCGGTTGGAAGCTTTTCTTCTAACATTGCTGTGGGTGAGGTGTATGCTATCTTCATGAAGCATGTGCCTGGTTTGTATCAGTGTAACATTGGAATCGTTAAAAGGTTTCGCTGACTGGACGCGTTCTATAAAAAGGCCACATGAAGAGAGACAGGCCTGTTGGCAGTGGCTTCAGCGGGCCGGGCTACAACCATCCGAGCTTTTTATTATTACTAGCGCACATTTCCTATCGAACCACACAATTAAATGTGCCAATCACAATTGGTTATTGTTAAGTCAGAAATAATTTTCATGTTGAATGCTAGCTGTGGCCGTTGTTCCCATCGACTCGCTTTCGACTTTTCAGCCCTGACTGGAGAAACGACCATCTTGAATGAATGTAGTAGAAATGGCGGACTCGTGAAAAAGGCGTTTGCCTACAAGCGGCGATAGAACGACAAATCTTAACTCTCAATTCATCTGACCGGAAATGGTGTTTAGGTCATAGCATATGACCTCGAAATACAAACTTAGTTATGAAGGCTTCTCAAAAGATTAACAAATATGACCTAACACACGTCGTCTTACGAGTGGTTGTACAGAATTGGACAATGGGCAGTGTTTTTGTTTTTCATTCTTCATTCATCCAGTTTGGTCAAATGTTTAAATTGTGGATTGATTTGTCTTGTGATTATCAGAGACAATGGCCCAGAGGGCATGGAGCCAGATGGGATCATCGAGGTGAGTAAAAACCTTTACAATAGTCAGTCTCATCCCTTACATGTCAAAGATATTTTGAGGAAGCAGTACGGAACCTCTTACTGTCGTGCAGATTTGCGTGTATGTTAAAGTGCATGTGTCTGAATCTGTTACCTTGTTTGTCTTGCCCCCCTCCAGAGCAACTGGAATCAGATTGTGGACAGTTTTGATGAGATGAGCCTGCGCGAGACTCTGCTCAGGGGAATTTATGCCTATGGTTTTGAGAAGCCTTCCGCTATCCAGCAGAGAGCCATTGTCCCTTGTATCAAGGGTAAGTGGAACATGGCTTTACTAAAGAAAACTCTAAATGCCCTCTTTTGCTGTGTATAAATATCCACTGACTTTTTTTTTTTTTTTTTTTTAAGACTTTTCAGTTCTGTAGATAAACAGACAAATAAGTTGCACCTGTACACAAAGGTCATTTAATTGTTTTTAACATGTGTAGTCTTGGAAGCTTGGCTGGGGCAGTGTTCTTTTTCAGGAAGCAGCCCAGTCTTGTTTTTTAATTTGTCATGTGCTTGTGTTTAAGTATGTTTATGCTTATATCAATAAATATTACTGTGTATACACACCATACCTTTTAAGAATACAGTATATTTATTACTCCACCTAATAACAGCACACCTGCAGTACTTCTGCACCATCTGAGAAAGTGAGTGACGATGACGAAATGCCTTGCTAGGAAAATGATTTGACCCCTGTTATAATAAATATTGAGTCTATGGGGGAGCAAACTGTTTAAAGGTGTATTACTGCCTCCTATTGGAGTTGATCAGTGCTCGCCCTATATCATGGCTGTAGCAGACTTTTTTCAGTCAAACTGCTTCACTAATTTAGACCAAATCTTCAATGTTTTTTGAAGTCACCTCTCAGACAGTCTGTACAGACTGCCGCAGTACTGTAGGTAACAGAACTGCATAACATGTAAACAACTGGATTTGTCAACAAAGTCACTTAAGAGTGTGTGCTTTAGCAGAGCTAGTGGATCCGTGCTGTTATCCTGTATTGCTATGTACAACGACGCAATGGTTTGACAGCCAAAATGAGATTTGATGCAGGTTCTGTTTAAAGTTATGAAGCCAAGTTTAGGGGGCTGCTCTACACCACATTGTCAGGACCAAAGGCTCACTTCTGACAGAATGGAAGAGAAATGTCCCAGGTCAAGTTGGCATACTTGCTATATGGCCACATTAACTATAATATTGATAATGAAATGCATAAACACAAGATAAGATTTTGATATTATATCTTGACATTAGCGATTGCTGTCCTGACCTGAGATTTGAAAATGCAACTAAATGTGTGGGTTTTTTAAATCTATAAATGGGCTGTTTTTCAGCACAAATTAAGGATTCAACAGTTGGTCTTGCTTAAAGAACTTCTATTCAAGCCCTCAGTCCCCTATTTATAAAACAGACTAACCCAAAAGAAGAGAGAACCCATGTAGAAGTTTCTTATAAAACTTCACCTAGATGTGGAAATTATAAATTCTGGTCAAGTCTAGGCTTGGGTTTGTTTTTTTGTTTTCCCCCTGCTGGTTGTCTAGGGGTATTGAAATTTGGGTTGCATATTGGCTTTTAACAAATTGATAAAGTAACAAAATGAAATGTGTTGCTTGTACTTAAATTCATAATTCCTGGCGCTGGGTCATTGGACTAATCTTGTACATATTGCGTCTTGAAGTTACTCAAGATGGAATTAAAGGTTTATGGGTTTTTATTTGACTGTGTTCTGATGTGTCAATTTATAGTGAAGTGTTTTTCTTTAGTTTTCAGTTCCCTTTTCTCTGGGTACACTATGGTAGTTGAATAAGTCTTGTAAAGAACATGTTTCTGGGTTTTTTTTTTTTTTTGTTTAAGGTTACGATGTGATTGCTCAGGCCCAGTCTGGCACTGGGAAGACTGCCACCTTTGCCATTTCCATCCTGCAGCAGATTGATGTGGAGCTGAAAGACACTCAGGCCCTGGTTTTGGCTCCCACCAGAGAACTGGCTCAGCAGGTAGGTTCACTGTCAAACAAAAGTAGTGGGTGGGGGGGGTCAAAACTACTCTTGATGGATTGCCTGTTTGAGAGGTGTGGTGTGTTTTTGATCCACAGAGCACATCCTGTACTATGTGTATTTGAAGTAATTATTTTAGCATCAAAATGTGCATTTTTTTTTTGGTATATTTTGTAACCTGTTACTCCCAAGTGGTATGACTGGGTGGCAGTTATTGCCAACAAGTGTAGACAAGTGTCTGTATATTCCACTTATGTCCTGCCAAATATTATTTGCCATAAGACTATTTGAGTGATGGAATAGATTAAATGGGGTTATGGCTGTAGCATTTTTCACCATTTGATGTAATTTTATATCAGCCAGGCTAATAATACATGGTGTCAGGTACAATCAGAACTGCTGTATAATGATGAAACTCATGCGTGTCAACTGACTCTGTAAACCCCTGGTGTGGTGTTGCTCTTGTTGGTGTTCTTCCAGCTTGAGTCCATGGCACAGCAGGGGTCCACGGACATGATCATAAATCACTTCTGAATACAGCTTATGTTTACATGTGTACTACGTGATGTTTTTGCTCCTAAGAAAGGAAGGGGATTGTCTTTGCTAAGTTGTAAATTGTTTTGATCTCAGTCAAAATCTGGCATGTTTGAACTTTTACAGTTTTTAGTTTCCTAAAGCGTGAAACTTTTCTTGTTTAGATCCAGAAGGTGGTCCTGGCTTTGGGTGACTACATGGGAGCCAGTTGCTATGCCTGTATTGGTGGGACCAGCATTCGCACTGAAGTCCAAAAGCTGTTGGCTGAAGCCCCTCACATTGTGGTGGGAACCCCTGGCCGTGTCTTTGACATGTTAACTCGCCGAAACCTCTGTAAGTAATCATGTGAATTATGACAAATACTGAGCTGTCTGTAGGTTGACTTTTTATTTTATTAATACAGTTTTGCGTATTGCAATGTATTTTGACAGCCCTTAAAGTTGGTTGCACAAAGAACTGCTGTATAATGATGATTCCATGCGTGTCAGCTGACTCTGTAAACCCTCATTGTGGTGTTGCTCTAGCTGGTGTTCTGCTAGCTTCAGTCCTCAGTGCAGCAGGGGTCCAGAGATATGATCAAATCCTTTCTTCTGAATACAGCACCCATCTGAACGGGAGTTTTCTGTGCTTTAAGAACATTCTGTTGAGACGAGACTAAACATTAGACTCCAATTTTGTCTACTCTCACTAGTCGCAACAACTAGACAACATTCCTGTGAACTTTGTGTGGACAGTTTGTTTCCTTTAAAAACAAATATCTAATGCATTAAATAATGCAAAGCTAATTTTAGTGGTAAATGTATCTGTTCTGCTAAATTGACAAATGCTGCACTTTATTTTGTTGCCATTGTATTTGAAATGCGTTTGTGTTCCCTACATTCTGCCCATACAGAATTATAGCCGTAGAGGGGAAACCTCGACATAAAGGGGTATAATAACGGTGAACGTTGTGATTGTGTAGTATCAACAATTCCCCATCAGCATGTCCTTTGGTTGGTCCTGGAGACATGCACCCAGCCTTTGAAACCTCAGTACAGCAAACAAATGTATGTTGTCTGGGTTATTTATTTCATTCATTTCCAGCTTCTAAGAACATCAAAATGTTTGTGCTCGACGAGGCTGATGAGATGCTTAGTCGAGGGTTCAAGGACCAGATCTATGATATCTTCCTGAAACTGTCAAGCAGCACACAGGTAAGAGCTGAATCACATGGCTCATGCAAGACACCCTTGAGGGATTTCCGATAAATTTTTAACCAGCCTTCCTTTTTTTTAATATATACATATATAAATAAAGGTTGTCCTACTGTCGGCCACTATGCCAGCCGACGTTTTGGAGGTCACAAAGAAGTTTATGCGTGAACCTGTCCGAATCCTGGTGAAGAAGGAGGAGCTGACTCTTGAGGGCATCCGCCAGTTCTACATCAATGTGGAGAAAGAGGTGGCAAAACATTTTCCAGTTGATATGGTGTTTAGTTGGCAAACTAGACAGGAGTCTGACAATGGTCACATTTAAGTTTACTTTGTGTACAAGATGACCAGGATGCCCTGTAGTCCCCTAACTAGCACGACTGCTGTCTTATACAGCACCACAAACTACATTAATCTGATTATTTTTGGACAACAGTTTCAACAAACTAGAAAATTCATTTCCTGCAAAAATGCATGTGATTTAAAAAATGCTGAATTCATTCATTCAGAGTCAGCATTAGCATCCACACTAAATCTTTTAGCTTTTATGAAGGTTGCATTTATTGTGGGAGTTGTATTGGACTGCATTACAATTTGCTAGGTTTACTTAATAAACTGCAATTGTGATGGCGTCACAAGTCTTGAAGGTCATGCTTTGTATACATGAACTGCTTTGGCTTATGCTGGCTTTGTCTGACCTGTCGGTGGTCCTCAGGAGTGGAAGCTGGACACACTGTGTGACCTCTATGAAACCCTGACCATCACACAAGCGGTCATCTTCATCAACACAAGGAGGAAAGTAGATTGGCTCACCGAGAAGATGCATGCCAGAGACTTCACGGTCTCTGCTCTGGTAAGGGGTCCACTTTTATCCTAAACTGTTAACTGCTTTGAATCCAGCCAAGGCCATTTGTTCTTGAAGGTGAATGCTTTAGGTTGCCATTTTTAGCTGGAAGTATCTTGAATCCAGCAGGTGACTCTTTTTGCTTTTTATATTAAGGCCCCACTGGTCAGCACTGTCACTTGGGCAAAAATGTTTTTGCTGACACAGGATGTTAAGCTGGCAGGGATCACAAATTTCAATTGGCTCAATTCTTGTGCACAATCTTTATTCATGGTGTGGTAAATTTATCACTAAACTGCTGGAAATGTAGTTGATAAGTTTAATCTTCTGATGCCTCTAAACCGTAAATTAGATCTCTTTATTACTCTGCTCATACTGTTGAGTGTACTGTAGGTTTGACTTTGTCTCCTTGTATCTTCCAATCTTGTAGCATGGTGACATGGACCAGAAAGAGAGAGACTTGATCATGAGGGAGTTCCGCTCTGGCTCCAGCAGAGTCCTCATTACCACTGACCTGCTGGTATGTACAAAAACGCCCTGTTACAGTTTCTGCTCATACTTTTGACCGCAGTATCTCAAACACTGCATACATGTACATGCACTGATTCAGCTATGTCTTTCCAGTAAAGCAGAGTAATAAAAGTAGTGGTTGAGTAAACATCTTAAGTTTGCTTTCTTAAACATCCACTCTGCATTTGTAAAACTAAAGCAAGGACTATCGAGCAATGTACGATTAGCCTTGAAGAGTATTGTGTGCAGTCCAAGGTTCCCTCTCCTCCCATCTGCAGTGCTGGTGCAGGACTGAATGTTCCTTGGTAAAGAATCCTATCTGCCCTCCACTGTGGCTAGGTTTAAATCCTTGACTTGCAACTAATTGGCAGAACACACTCTTGTCTTGTCCTTGTTTAAAATATAATTTTTTGATGTGATGACAATCTGAAATGAAGTATAAAGTTGATGCTTGACATCGGTCATTCCGCTACTTTTGTGCTATATGGCTACAAATGCCTATTTGACGTAACAGCCATTATGTTTCTTCCCCCCCCAGGCCAGAGGTATTGATGTCCAGCAGGTGTCCCTAGTTATCAACTACGACCTGCCGACTAATAGGGAAAACTACATCCACAGGTAAAAGCACATTGGTGCCAATGTCAAATTATAGCTTCGCTTGAACAATAAGTATAATGGAAGTACTACATTCTGTTCTTCAAAATGGTTAAGTAATTTACATATCACACGTACATGGGATGTAACTTGTTTTTTTATTAGAAAATGTAACTGTCATTTGAGGGCAAAGTACCTATTACCTGTCATGATAGTTATTTTCTTTAGTACCTATATAGATTATTTACAAGTTGGGAATGTTTGTTTTTGGGCCATTAGTTAATACCATTGTCATCCCTCAAGTCATAATTGCAACTTGTTGGTCATTGTAGGTAATTTTATGGTTTATGCTGTTTTCAAAATGCACAGCATTTTCTGCCCTCATGTGCCCAAACTCTAAATGTCTGTCTTTAGTAGTTGAACACTCAAGTCAAAAACCTCATGTCTGTAAACACTTGCATCTGTTTTCCATCCTGTATGATGTGAAAATGAATCCAGATACAACTTGCCACTGCTAGAGGCTCTTGGCTGAGTCTAACAGAATTAACTTTTTTTTTCTCCTTTCCTTTGTCAGGATTGGTCGGGGTGGTCGTTTCGGCAGAAAGGGAGTAGCCATCAACATGGTGACTGAGGATGACAAGCGAACCCTGAGGGACATTGAGACATTCTACAACACCACCGTTGAGGAGATGCCCATGAATGTGGCTGATCTTATCTAGAAGAATCCACACGCCCTTCGTCCACCCCACCCCGCTTATTTTAGAAGTCAAACCTTGTTTCTTATACGATCTGAATTCTAAGAACTTTCTTTTGCTAAATTCCACCATGACTTTACCCTCAGCAGGAAGGAAGAATGCAGCCATTATTCCTTCTCAACCTTTGAAATAGTCTTGGGCCATCGTGAAAGGATGAATTACTGGCCTGCTTCGTCTGCTCGCCATATTCCATTAGCCCACATTGGCACCCGAATTCCTCCTGCAGCTGATCTCTCTACTCTCAAACTTAAAGCATTAATTTGAACCACATTGATGTCTTAAACAGAGGACTTTTAACATAAAAATGAGTGAGGTTGTAACTGGGTCTGACAAGTGCAAAACATAACCCTGTTTCCGAAAGCACATTGAAAAACATAATTACAAAATACAAATTTACAAAGCTCACTTTTTTTTTTTTTTTTTTTGTTTGTTAATGGCTCTGTTAGCAAAAGCTTATTACATCTTTGCTCAGCTGGTGACATACACAGTGCTAACACAAAGTTGATTGAAGCTTTTGAGAAATGTGGCTGTGATTTGTACCTGTAGTGTCTCAGGTGCTGCACTGCTAGTGATGGATGAATGGTTTAGACAAGTTTGGAGTCAACACACTGATCTAAACAATTATCTAAATTGAATGGGGGAAATGCTGCATTTGACCAGATCAGTATTTAAACAACCTTCAGTGTACTTAAAACGGCCTTTAACACACATCCATGATCATGTTAAGAACAGGTTTGGGGGCTAGAGTACACAGGGCATATTCAATAAAAAGACCTGTATAGTAAAATCCATCATGAATGAGTTGTTTACCATTTTGATCCTTTTACTGCTGTTTCATATATATATATTTTTTTTATTGCTATTGTACATACTGCTTGACTTGTACAGTCATTTGTGCAGTAGCATTCAGTTGAAGACTGACTGACTGGGGGCCACAGATGTTTGGAGGCAAAAACAACGGTGAGTTTTGTGGAGACTTTGCCTCCTAACCCTGACGACCTGGTTGGATTTTCATCTCTCTTTGACGTTATTGTTCATTTAGATTTTATTTTTAAACAAAATATTGGATTTTTGATAAGTGGTGGTGACTTTTTGTAACCTACCTCGCCAAAATGTTGGGGGGGTGGGGTGGGCAGGGCGCGTTTGACATGAAAGGACCAAACTACAGATGATTAAGTATATAGAGATCCCCACCCCTGAAATCTCTACTCTTTCTAAGCGCTCTCATATTAAAATGCCTGTCATCATGGGGTTTGGTGTCTGGTTTAGGAGAACTGTCATGTTTTGGGGTGTATAGTCAGTGCTATTTTTTAAAATGAATTTACGGAATTGTTAACCTTTTTTGAGACAGAAACAGTGTATCAAGTTTTCTACATTGGATTCTGTATAGTATTTATTTTAATGGTCTTTAAAAAAAATAAAGGTTTCTCCTTTTTAACAGTGTAAACTGGCCTCTGCATTGTTGAATAGCATGAAAGCTCTTATGGCCAAATCCTGTGTGGAAAGGCTAGTAATGGATTTACACCATCTGTAAATTGACAGCTGAAGCACAGGCTATGTTGAATCAACGCATACCTGTGCTCTTTGTGACTGGTTCCTCTGAAACCAACTCAGTTGGCTCCAACTGCTGGCCCTGACAGACATAACAGACGTTTAATATTTAATACCAAGTTTTTGACTTCACTTTCTGCTTTATCATTTGGTTAAAATTAGTGGTTATTTGATAACTTGGTCTAAACCATGAAACAACTTGAATGCCCTTTATTTATCTTGTGATTCTTTACTGATCTGCCATTTCAAGCTACAGCTTTACCGTGCTGGTGGCGGTCTTCAGCCTGGACTTAATTTAGAACATCTTAGCATGTCTTTACTGATTGTTGTCTTTCTGCAATAAACATTGAATTGTATATCAGTGTCATGTCCTTCAGTAGCATGCTCACCCCTCATACAAAATCCAAGAGGAACCAAAGCAACTTTCATCTATATGATCCAGCTGTTTGGCCTTCATCATAAACATAGGCCATTCTGCCAAATCCATGCCATTAGTATGTTTTTCAGCACTTTATTAAAACACATTTAATACATAATACATCTCTTTCCACTTAGGACTAATTTCTGAGGCATCATGTGATTAATATGGACTCGTCATTCCACTAGAGGGTGACATTGTTCTTTCTTCTCTCTGAAAACATTTCAAACTGTAGAAAGAATCTCCCTCCTGACACATTCTGAGAGAATATTCAAACAGTAGACATGAGTTTCAGATTTTGAATGTTTTGTTTTTTTGACACATTTCTAGATCAGATCCGATGTTGATCCTGTAACATGAATATTGGTCTTTCTGTTTTGTCTTGTACCTGTTTCTCGCAGTATCGACATTATTACTATTTCCCTTTGGATTTGGAGTTAGGGAGAATTTTGGTAGAGATGTAAATAAAATGCATTTAATATCTATCAGGTACCCTGTGGAGTCAGAGGTTCGATCACTGTTGACATTTCTCAGCCTTGTCCATATTTTGTCTGCCTCATCGATTGTCATTGGGATGTTGCTTTCATTTCTTTAGTGTGTTCTTTTAGGGTGTTTACTTTTTCAACCGCAAAGTCGACAGTTAGTACTGACAGTATTATTTATTGATCTTTTTTCAATCATTTGGATTGTTTTGATCATCTTCCATCTGACAAAACATTTCATTGATTGTAGCAGACAAAAATGCCATGATTTGGAAAAAATTAGTGAAACTAAGTTGAATGAATAAGATTTATATAGGGGAAAAAAAGTTTGCTGATGCTATTGTACTTATCTTTATTTCAGTAAAATACAACTGGGAGCCGTTTAAAAATAATAATTTGGGATCTCCTATAATGAGTGCTAAATATTGTTTTAGGTACATTTTATTGGAATTCTGAATGGAGGCACACCAGAAAACCTTTATAACCTCTGGGTTTATCACACGCTCTACAGAAAAATTTAACTTATTTAGGTACTATTTAGCTTATTTGCCAGATGTCCATCATGTGTTGAAGGAAAATTTCACAACTTGTTCTGTAATCTGGAACTTACTTATGCCCTCATACTTCCCTGATTATCACCACTGAAGTGCTGTAGTGGAGCAGCTCCCTAGCCAACAGATCAGACTGTAGTCCTCCTTGGGAAGCTTCAGGGTGTAAATCGATAATGGACTGTACTTATATAGTGCCTTTCAAGTCTTCTGACCACTCAAAGCACTTTACATTATATGTCACGTTTACCTTAACCTTTCATACACTAATGGCACAGCATCAGGAGCAATTTGAGGTTTAGTATCTTAATGTGAATGTGAAGGCTCTGGTAGATAGGTTGGTAGGCTCTGTTCGAGACAGAAGGCACAGAATTCATTCATTTCGGTGGTTTAATTATTTATTTAAATTTGTAGCCCATCCACAAATATAAATGTAGGAATATGAGTGGAAGTCACAGTACGGCTGCTGGAAGGAATATTAGAGGGATATACTTTGATGAATACTTGTCTGACATAATGTATGTGTATCTTAGGACATCAATGTTCAACAGCACCTCAAGAAGTAATGTTTCTTTATGTGGAGAGGTAGAAAATAAAGGTGTGGAGGTTTGGGTGATGGTCTTGATGCGGAAAAGTTCTTGTTGAGTCACAGATAGTTAGATTCCACACTGCCACAATCTTTCCCTGACATTAACCATACTGCCATGAGCACATATTGTAAGAACCAATTGTTCCAAATTTGGCAACATTTAAAAAAACTTTGAATGTAATCTGGGGTTTTGCTGAATTGAGAATCGTCCAATATTATATTGGTATGTACAGATATGTGGTGTGTTTATAAAATAATCCATAAATATTATCTGTCCTTCAACATATGTGTCCAAAGTCAGAATCACAAATTTATTGTCATGTATTTGTTGTTTTATATTGGGGTGTAGTGCTTAAAGGACCAGTGTATATTCAGTGGTATCTGGCTGTGAATTTGCAAAATGCAACCATTTGAATACTGTTCAGCCTTCCAAGTATGTAGAGAAACTACGGTGGTCACGAAAAATGTAAAAGGCCCTATCTAGAGTCCTATCTGTTCTGGGCTACTGTAGGAATATGGGGCTTTAACATCAATCAAGGAAATATATTCATCATTGTACAACACAAGGTTGTATAACGAAATCAAAGTTTGTAATTCCTTCATGCTGCACACACACACACACACACACACACACACACACACACACACACACACACACACAAAGATAATCAAATTCATAGAATAACATAAATGATAAATAAAATAGAATAATGATGAAAGCTTGCACACTGACCTTGATCTGATGTTCTGTAGACTATATTTTACAGTAATGTAGGGCTTTTTGACAACAGGCATAGCAACCAAGGAAAAGATGCATCCAAAAATGCCTGGATTGCCCCCAAACCTGACAATATGGATTATCTCTTGAAAACCCTGGTTGTTACTTAATGAGAAAAAAAAGCAAAAAAATAATTAATGGGCTGCAGGATACTTATATGCTTATTTATGATCCCCCTGTATCAAGAATGTTGCCAAACACCTATATTATCTGTATATATAGACATATATATTAACTGGCCACATTGGGGCAGAAGAACTCCACAACAAGCTGAAAACACACCACGTTTTTAACTTATTGAGTTGTTCTAGATAGATAGATAGATAGATAGATAGATAGATAGATACTTTATTTATCCCGAGGGAAATTCAAGTTCTGGCTCACTTGCCATTAAACAAAACCATTGCTTATAGATTTACTCAAGGCACTTTAGGCCATATCTAAAATAGAATATTCCCATGATTCTCTGCACCAATATGAAACTATGGACAATTAATTGTCCATTTCATTATCGTAGTGTGGACCTGATCCAAAATTTCAGAGGCTGCTTCATATTAATTGCAGATATTCAATGCTGAAGCACATTTTAAAACTTTATCCCAATTCATTTGAGAGAGAGATTAATATTCATCATTACTGAGACTGAGTGAAACACTTCCGTCCAAAAGGATTTGACTGCAGGGCAATGCCAAATCCTGTGGCATCCACAGCATATGGGTCAAAGTTTCTACTTGTTTACAACCATGCCAACAGCGCTAAGAGAAGCTTGGGTCTATTTTTTAAGTCTTGAGGGTGTGATATATGCTCTGTGTAGGATTTTTTATTGTATAATTCTGAATCTGTCCGACTTTGATATTACCAGAGGGTCCCTCCACATTCTTTCCCATTCTGTGAGACCCCTAGATCTTGAGTGATGATGAGCCTGAATGTTGGGATTCAAGGAGGACTGGGATAACATTTTGTAACAAACCATATACAGCGTGTCTGTCTGATGCTAAAGACCTGAATTGTTTCTGTGTCTTGTAATTGTAATCAAGGTATTCTTTGGGAAATTTTGAGAGGATTGATTTCAGTTGAGCATATTGCAAAAATCCATTTAAAGTCAAGTCTTATATCTCCTTCTAAGCTCCTCAAAGGATAAAATCTTTCCATTCTCTCCAATTTGTGAAATTTCTGTAATATTGTGATCCTGCCAACCGTTGTATGACAGTGGGTTCCCTGCAGCTTTAAAAATAATATTGTGCCACATTGGACAGGAAGCAAAAACTTTTCTAGTAATGTCCACTTTTTTAATACTTAACTAAACAATACCATTATTTAGCTTTGTAGGTGGAACAGGATGATACCACAGTGATGATAATGAGACTAATTTATTTGTTTCCTTTTACGAGGCACTCCTCCAGCTAATCCCAACTACCTGTGCTTCTCTTCATCGCAAGTTTTTTGAGTACAATGCTCAGCGCACACATACAGTATTTTTCAAATTCAGTGACATCCAAAACTTTGTCAAGGGTAAAGAAAACACTGCATATGCCTTACAGCAAAGCTACTGGTTTCAGCTAAAATGTAAAAAAAATGTCACCAACTGTCGAGCTTCATTCACAGGTTCAAACTTCTCTTTGGTCTTCATCTACAAAAACAACATCAGAAATGTTAGAAATGTTACAGACAAGATCATGAGAGACACACACACGCATCTTTCTTTACCTGTCTACCATCTAACATACTTGACATAAGGCATTACCTTGCCCCTAACCTTAACTTTAACCATCACAACTAAATATCTCATCCCAACCGTTACTGTTTGTAAATACACACCTCTGATATGTTATAACCATATTAAGTTATTATGTTCTAAAGCATGGCTTATAGGTTTACTCCTGTAGGCTTTAGTTAAAGCTGCAGTAGGGCATTTTAAAAAAATAATATTTTTGCCATTTTTGCTGTAACTTGACTATATTCTGACATTAGTACATGAGACAGATAATCTGTGAAAAATCAGTTTGGGTTTTTTGCAAGATTCCACGGGGCCTGGACAAAAACAACCAAGCCAAGAAAGATAGTTGATTGTTGAGTCTCATTCCCAAGGTGTCAAATACAGATGCTCTGGGACTGGGACCCAACAATCAATTATCTACAAGCTTCAAAATTGTCTTTGTATCTTCCTTAGCTCTGATTGGTTGTTTTCATCCAGGCCCGGTGGATTCTTGAAAATGCCATTAGGAGTGCTAGAACCACGGGACGCGGGAACCTGCTTTTTTCATATATTATTTGTCTCATCTACTACTGTCAGGACACAGTAAAGAAAAAAACAGTAACCTCCTGCAGCTTTAACATAATTACACCAAAATTACTGTGTAAATGCAGTTTAAAAAAAAAAAATCCTTTGCCATTGCTAGTAGGCAATTCCTAGTGTTCTGATGTGTTACATATGACATCACTAACGGGCCAGAAAACAGAGTAGGAAAGCAACATGGAGAGTAGTGACATTTCAACACCTTGCTGACTCGACTGGGTGCTTTGCACGATACGAAGAACCAAATTGCTGTTACGATTTGTTCCTATAGACTGTAAGAAACTATAAATAATATTCCTGGCTATTAATGTGCCAGTGTCTTTAACATACATTGTTAAATGTGGCCTATAGGAGTAAACCTATAAGCAATGGTTTGGTTTAATGGCAACTGACCCTGAACAACTCATTGTGGTGATAACACATTTTGTCATGACTTTATTAGATGAAATTAGCATCCACCTAGGTGTCATGTCTCCATTACTGCTGATCGGTGCTGGAGCCGATAAATACCTGTGACTATTGCAGTAATTTGACCTGGCAATAAATGCTGATTGTACCCTTTCCCACTGAAGACAAAAGCCAGATGTTAGTGGGTTTTTTGTCCAGTGTGAAAGGTACTATAGGCTATTCCCATGATTCACTGCACCAATAACGTGTGCATGCAGCAGCCACACATGCATTGTCATACACAGTGAATACACGATTAACACAAATGAAAACAGCGCTACCTCCAGCTATCATTGACTCGTACCTCCCTGCACCAACACTTCAATGCCCCCGTGCACCACTCCCCAAACATACACACAACATCCCAGGCAGGTTTACTCCTACTAACTTCCCCGGTGTCCCAATATGACGTCCATCCAACCTCAAAACATGTTACGTCTCTCTGTGTTTTTGTTCCACTCTCAGCCTAGGTGGCCCTTCTTCCAATGGCACTTTCTCTGTGGCGAAGATACCCCATCCCATCCCCCAACTGCCCAACACACATACACACTCCTGTTACCCACTCCACCCCCTGTTGGGTGCTAGATTGTGGGGTTGAGAGATGGTGGGGTGGGGTGGGGGGATTATGCGAGTGTGAGACTCGTAAAGGGCCTGCCATGGTCTTTCTGTTGTGTGACGGATGGCTGGGAGGCTGAACAGGCCTGTTTTGCATGAGAAGAGAAGCCAGCAGAGGGGAGAAAAGAGGTCTATTCAATGAGGCCTGTCACCCAAAACCACCCTCCTGCACCGAACCCTCACACCCCACCCCTTCATCATCCATCCCTTCATCCTTTCGCCCCTCCTCCTCCCTTGTTCTCCCCCTCCATCTCAGTCTCCCTTTCTTCCTTCATTTTGTGGCTTTCATTTGGCTGTCTTCACTGCTTCTTTCTCACCCTATAATCTACATCCCACCCCCACTCTGCTGCCCTCCTTACTTCTTGATTTCATCCCACTTAATTTCTGTTCATTCAGATTTTCCCTCCTTTCCATCAAGCTGTTTTTACCTCGGTGAGTTCCATAACATTTGTATCCTCTCATTACTTTGTGGGTATTGTGAATGAGAAGCTATAATGGAAATGTCATTGTCAAAGCTCTTTAACACTAAAATAAGTCATGTGACTTGATGCTCTGACATGCTGACTGAGTCTACATTTGAGTCAGCAGGAGATATTATGGCATAATTAGGTTAAAGCTGCATTCAACAATTTTTAGCCACTAGGGAGCAGAAAAACACTAAAACAAAACAGACAGATATACAGCCACATATTTGTCACAGTTATGTGATATGGTGAACATATAAAATGTCTATACATCCAGCAGACACAGAGCAACATTACCATTCATAAGGAGTCACTCTCCTTTTAGCTTTTATCTCCACCAACTCCTGAGAAAAATAAGAGAAATTTCTGCAAAATATCAAAATGTTTTTTGCTGCAAATGTACAGCCACATGAACAGTGAACAGAATGTTTTATGGTTTTATGGTTTATCAGAGCTTTTTACCTAAAATAGCTTTTTATTTGGGTTGAGCGACGTTTGAAACCAGTACAGATAATGTACTTTTAACAAGTACGGGTATCAAACAAGTAAAATGTGTCAATATATGTACTCGTAAATATACAAAGTTTTATAAAATAAAATAAAACGTAAGTGTATTAGTCTCTCATATGATAGAAACATTCCTCTGAAGCTCAATTCTATAAACAGTATTCTAATAAATAAAGCAACTTCTGATCAATCCATATCAATTTCAGGGTTAAAGCTGCAGTAGGTAACTTTTATAAAAATAACTTTTTATCATATTTTTTAAAATTTTCACTATGTCCTGACAGTAGTACATACATTCTGCTTCCTCTGGCTCGTTCTAGCACAAAATGGCATTTGCAAGAATCCACCGGGCCTTAACAAAACAACCAATCAGAGCCAAGAAAGATGGTTGATTGTTGAGCCTCATTCCCAGGTTGTCAAATACAGATGCTTTGGGACCCTAGGAATGAGACTCAACAAATATGACAAAAACACATTTTTATAAAAGTTACCTACTGCAGCATTACCTTTATTAGTCCCGCTCACTTCAAGCTATTAGTCCCGCTCACTTCAAGCTAAAGCTTCACCACCATTTAAGCCCTGCCCAACTATGAATACAGCAGGTCATTTAGTTGGTTGGACAGATAGTGTACTCGCTCATCCCTTCTGTTTATAAGGATTAATTAGAGTCGCTGGACTCAAACCTCCCTGTAAACCAAGTACAATGAGCTAAAAAGCTACATAGAGATGCAACTGGATGTTAATTCTCAGTGTTCTGTTAATATGTGACTGGATATATACTGAAGTCTCAGTTGTGTTTTTTCATGGTTAATAAAGAAAGTGTTTTGAGTCTAAATAAATGATGTTTATGTCAATTACACATGCTTCCAACAACATTCATGAAATTAGACTGCATATCAAAAAAGAAATAGAGGTGATTCCATATTAGAGACACTGCTAGAAACCCCCTGAAAACAGCTAATTCAGAAGATACTTAACCTGTGAATCTGTTATCAGTTTGTTTCTTTTTGTTAAGGCCTTTGCTATTAGTGTGACATGTAAGTGTAAAGCACGTTGAGTCGATGGAAGAGAGTTGTTATATAAGTGCAATCCATTAACCATCAGTTATTGAAACATCTTGATACACTGACAGAATGGGCGAGAATTGGTAACAGATTTTAAAATTATTTTTTTTTACACAGACAGTTAAGCTGTTACATACAGATGTAGTCATTTGGACTCCTGACATTTTTGATGGAGCACCAAATGCACACAGCGTTAACTGGCCTCTAACAAGACACAAACAAGATTCACCGTCAGAAATGTTTATGTACAGTCATGCTAACTGTTAACTAAAATGAATACAAGAAGAGATTTATCACTGATGACTCATCAAACTAAACCCAAACGCACTATGCTTTGTGACTGCTGACTAGCATGCTGTAGCCAGAGGTGGCATATGTACACACAGTCTTTACTCAAGTAGAAGTACAGAAACTTGTGTAAAAGACTCTGGTAAAAGCAGAAGTTCAACTTATTTACTCAAGTAAAAGTGAAAAAGTATTTACTAAAAGTAAAAATACTCTCTTGGTTTCTCTGAAGGACATTCTACCGGCTGTTTCTGTATAAAACTAACTCAAACTTCAAATAGGTTTGAGTCTCCCTCTCTGTTATGTCTTTCATGTTGTTTTCTTCATATTACTTCTGTCATGCCCAATATGCAGTGAAATTGGAAAGTTGTGGAATGATGGGGTTCCCCTCAAATACATTAATACTAAAGTAACATGTCTGTTTTTAAAATATAAGGATTAGAAAGTACAGATATTTAAGTAAAAATATAGGGAGTAAAAACAAAAAGTTGTCAGAACAATAAATACTTGACTACTGGTGGAATGCCAAAAGCAGTTGGTCAAAGTTCATTCCCCATTTTAAATTCAAGTAACCTTTAAAACTTGATTTAATTAATAATGGAAGTAGAACAATACAAGAAGGTCAAAGAAGGGTAGAGAGGTGCTGCAATACTAATTTATAAAGAGTAAATTCTTAGACAGACACAGGCTTAAAGATAGCAGGATACGGCTCAGAGATATCTCAGCTGTTATTGAACCCTGCAGCAGACAATAAAAAGAAGAACACACTCTGGTGACTTAATAGAAGTATTTTGAATTAAACCTGCAAGCAGTGTTGGGCAGGACTCCACGCAACTCGGGGCCAACCTGGCAAACTTTGAGGGCACGCCACGGACACGCCCTTTAATATACATGCAGAAATAGCACAACTTTTAATCAGCACCATTTTTTTACTGTACTGACCAATTTTGAAGCAGATCCGATAAATTCCCTAGGAGGAGTTCGTTCAAATACAACGCAAAATGTTCATCAAAAGTGAAAATGAAAATCAAAATGGCCGACTTCCCGTGGGGTTTGGGGTATGGGTCCAAGAGGTTTTTTTGTACGTCTCTGCACGTTGCATGTGCCTACCGATTTTCGTACATATCGGTGAAACGTGGTGCCGCGGCTGCAGTTTTTTTATCCTGCAGGGGGTGCTACAAACACGATTTTTGGTATGTGAGCTTCAGGCACCAGTCTACACGTCCCCTGTGAATTTCATATTCATAACTATTACGTTCTCCGCACAGTAATTTACACTGCCACCAGAGCGCCACCCATTGGCGTAATTTTTTTTCCTTTTTAGGTGAGCCTCAGGGAGCCATGGGCAAGCATTGTACCAAGTTTCATTTAAATCACATGTGCCGTTACAGAGATATAAACTTCTTCATTTTAAAGAGCGCCACCTCGTGGCGATGGCTTGAAATTGTGCACGATGCCTAAAGAAGACATGGGGAACTATGGACCCAAGCTTGGTGTCAATCGGACATACCAATGTGGAGAAATGGTCCACTTAATTTTTTGATGAAAAATCCACAGGAAGTGCTAATTTTATTACGTGCTAATTTTTTGAAATATCAAAATTATTTGAATTACTTATAAGGACAGTCCCCAGGTACTACATGAAAAATGTTGTGCGAATCGGACAAAGCACATAGGAGGAACACGAAAAAGTAGTTTATGGACATTTTGCGCTCTAGAAAAAAAATTATATGCGAAAGTGGGCGTGGCCTATATAGGGAGATTCAGCTCCATTCACCAAACGTGGGGATGTAAGGTTTTTGTATGTGCGACAAACTATGCAGAAGTTATTAGCCTAAACGCATTTTTTATGATAGTAGCGCCACCTAGTGGCCAACCTAAAAGCGACGCATAGAATATCCCCATTTTCACCAGGCCTGACAACTTTGGCAAATAAAATTGACTTTTCGTATATGTTCAGGGGGGCAAAAATGCAGTCAGAGGGGGCTAAAAATAATAATAAGAAACATAGCAAATACAATAGGGACCTCCAGCGGTCGCTGGCTCGGTCCCTAATGATTGATTATGTCAGGAATTTGTGCAGAAGGAATTTAAAGATTATATGGATAACAACAATAATATAGAAGTGCAATGGGACGCCTGAAAATCAGCGAGAAAAGCTTATAGCCATCACATCACCTAAATAGTTTTAGAGAGGGAACACGTTGAAAGGAAGGAACCACATATAAACTTAGCACAAAAAGTAAGGAAATTTGTGTTTGGTAGATTATTTCTCTGTGGTAACAATGCTTTTTGGCAATAAATCTTATACCGTTGGAAAGCCTGTTTAGTTCCCTTTCAAATGGTACCCCCCTCTCTAAAAGTTTATTAAATCAAATATCCAATGTTAAAAGAGATGGCTCAAGAGCCTTAAAACTTTTGGCATGGAGGCTAAGGAAGCAACCAAACAGTACCATATATGAAATTAGGGACCCCAGAACTAAAAAAGTCTGTCATAAATTAGAGGATATTCAACACATGTTTGAAGACTACTACAGATATCTATATAAGGAATCGAGGAATCGAGAATAGAGTCACTAGATTTACCCTCCATAGGTGAAGCACAGAATAAAGCCCTAAAGGGAGAGATTACAAAGAAGGAAATAGGGAAAGTAATTTCTAGATTAAAGGCTAAAAAAGCACGAGGAATAGATGGCTTTCCAGCCCAGTGGTATAAGGCCTTTAGTGATCGAATAGTGCCCATACTTTTTGACTGCTTTAATTATACCTAAAGAAAATGAACCACCGAGAACATGGAGGGAGGCAATATATTTGGTCATTCTAAAAGAGGTAAATGGTAAATGTACCTGTATGTGTAAAAAGCCTTTCTAGTCTTCCGACCACTCAAAACGCTTTTTTACACTACGTGCCATATTCACCCTTTCACACACATTCACTCAGTGATGGCAAAGCCCATCAAACAGAACGCATTCATAACGGACACCTCTCTAAGATTATTAATTTGGAGAGAGGTTGCCTGCCACCAAGGGTACCCTCTCAGCCCCACCATTTTTGGCTTATTTATTGAGCATTGGGCACAGTTAATTAGGGATGACCAGCTGATGAAAGGAATAATGGTTAAAGGCTTAGAGCAGAAGATTTGTTTACATGCGGATGACGTATTGCTGCTTGCTACAGCACCAGAGGTTAGCATTCCTGACCTCACTAAAAGATTTTGGAACTCATCTTGGTAGGAGGCCAAGAATTCAATTTAAAACACTGCAACTGTCTAAAAGGGGATAGATCACTACAATGCTTAACAGACTATGATAGCCTGCTGCTGTAATCCTGAGTATGTAGCAAATTAGAAAGGCTTGGAAATGTCAGTTAGATGTACCACTACAATCCGTAGTGGGAAGCAAAACTTTGTATGAGCAGCATTCTAATAGTTTAAATCAATGGACTAAAGTTCCTCCCAGAATCTGGTTCAAGGAATGTAAATCAACACTATTTGAAAAAAAGTCTAGATTGCTCAGATGGGTCACTTTTGACCCGGACCTTAAGCCAGCAACACTTCTTCCTGTTCAATCTTATCAAAGGGAAAATCTCAGACTCATATGGTTTAGAAAAACACAACATTTTAAAGAATTTACAAACCAGGGTTTATTTCAATTGTTGGATAAAATCTATGGAAAATGGGACACTAATTTCATTTACATATTTATTGACAAGGACAATAGGAAACTGCACAAGTATTCAGTTCAGTAAAGAACATTCAACAAATAAGTTTGGACTAAAATGGGAGAAAGAATCTGGACTTCAGCTCTGTACAGTCTACTTTCACCGGTTCAGGTCTTTCGAGAGAATTCTAATGGTGGAATTTGATTAGATACTTTGTAACTCCCAGGTTAAAATGTGTACAGACAGGTCAGGTTGGAAAGCGTCTATGTGGGAGCAGCCCAACCATTCAGTCATACTGGCAGGGGGTAATACAAACATTGTATTAGATGAAGGAGTTCATTGCTCTTTCTCTACAATCTATTTGGACAATATTGCGGCTCATTTGCTGGTGCAAGACAAATATCTACTAAAGATACTATTAGCAGCCAGCAAGAAAGCTGTAACACAAAAATAGTTACAGACCGAGCCTCCAACAAAAGAGCGACTGGATCGATATTGTGACTATTTATTTATGGGATAATAAATTCCTGCAATACCGGGAAAAGTGTTTGTGAACTCATAAGATAATTACTGAGACTTTAATGTTTGAACTGATATGTGTTTTCATCAGTATAACGTCTGTATGACTGCATACATAAATACTAGTAGAAAAACGACTTAGTAAGTTAGTACAGTAACAAAGTATTTGTACTGTATTTGAGGGTACATGAGTTGAACAGCCTATCCACTCACAAGCCACCCTACCTGTCAATGTAAACCTAGCAGTGAGGCCTATTTAGTGATCCAATAGCACTTGGGTATCTTTACCAGTTCCACACACAGTCACAATGCCAATCTAAAAGCAAACAAGCACCGTTAGCTAACAAAAGAAAACCAACCCTAACTTTGTTCACCAGTCTGTTTTAACTCTCCTGCTCAAGTTTGTCATCAACCCTTTTGTGTTGAAATTTTCAGAAACTAAACCAAAAAACTCAAGGGTTGAGGGTTATCATTCATTGCCCATCACAGTCTCAACAAAAAATATTGCTTCTTGCATATATCTACTGCACTTTCTTGTATCCAAATCTCAACCAAGTTACAACTTCTGTGTCTGGCAAATGTAGCCAACACAGAAGTAAAAAAATGTTCCTTGAATGGCCACCTGAGGCTGGCTGCAGAAGTGATCAATCTCCATAAACCTGCATATTGAAATGTTCAATGTTACAGCAGAAATAAACTTTATAGCATTACAACAGTTTTGGTCTTTATATAGCCGTAAAGGGGGTGAATTAAAAAAAAATTATATTGACTACAGGGATTCACAACGGCTCCTCAGAAACATATGGGTGACGTCACAGAGACAACGTCCATTTTTAATTATAAAGCCTATAATATATGTATACACACACACACACACACACACACACACACACACACACACACAAATACACAGATCAGCCATAACATTCTGAATGCCTGCCTAATATTGTGTAGGTTCCCTTTTGCCAGTAAAACAGCCCTGACCATCAAAAATTTATATATAGGTATATAGGACAAAAAATTTCACCTGCTGCCTGATATATCCCACCCACTGACAGAACCCAATAATTCGGCCTTCTGTTGCTCAGATAGAGCGGGTCGTCCACTAATCTGGAAGTTTGTGGTTAGACCCTCTCACTGCATGTGGAAGTTCCCTTGAGCTGATAAATGATTAGTTTCTGTTCTGATGAGCAGTTGGCACCTTGCATGGCAGCCACTTCCATCAGTGTATGAATGTGTGCGGAGTGTGGCATGTAGTGTACAGCGCGTTAGGTGGTTGAAAGACTAAAAAGATGCTATATAAGTTCAATTCAATTCAATTAAATTTTATTTGTATAGCGCCAATTCATAACAGAAGTTATCTCAGGACACTTTTCAAATAGAGCAGGTCTAGACCGAACTCTTTAAAACATTAATTACAGAGACCCAACAGTACCACCATGAGCAAGCACTTGGCGACAAGGGCAAGGAAAAACTGCCTGTTAAAAGGCAGAAACCTAGGACAGATCCTCCGGCTCTAGGTGGGTGGTCGTCTGTCTCGACCAGTTGGGGTGAGAGAGAGAGAGAGAGAGAGAGAGAGAGAGAGAGAGAGAGAGAGAGGCAGAGAGAGAGAGAGCGAGAGACAGACAGACAGGTGCACAGCAACAACAGTATTGGCAATGGCAATCTAGCAGGACCATGGCAGGAGGCTCCACCAGGATCGACAAGAACCTGCGAGACGAGAAAGCACAAGAACTCCGGGGAAGAAGTGAAGTTAGTAACATGCATTAATGGGACATGAATGAGTGCAGAAAGAGAGAGGAAGGGAGGAGCTCAGTGCACCATGGGAAATCCCCCAATAGTCTAGGCCTATAGCAGCATAACTAAGGGATGGTTCAGGACTCACCTGATCCAGCCCTAACTATAAGCTTTATCAAAGAGGAATGTCTTAAGCCTACTCTTGAATGTGGTGAGGGTGTCTGCCTCCCGAACCACTCCTGGAAGCTGGTTCCACAGGAGAGGAGCTTGGTAGCTGAAGGCTCTGGCTCCTGTTCTACTTTTAGAGACTATAGGAACCACAAGTAGCCCAGCATTCAGA
The DNA here is from genome assembly GCF_905237075.1 of Dicentrarchus labrax. Taxonomy (NCBI): domain Eukaryota; kingdom Metazoa; phylum Chordata; class Actinopteri; family Moronidae; genus Dicentrarchus; species Dicentrarchus labrax. Next base: position 676,339 of record NW_026136717.1, read on the forward strand.
GAACGTAGTGTTCTAGAGGGGTAATAGGGTACTATGAGCTCTTTAAGATATGAAGGGGCCTGACCATGAAGAGCTTTATAGGTGAGGAGGAGGATTTTAAATGCTATTCTACATTTTACAGGGAGCCAATGCAGAGAAGCTAGTACAGGAGAGATGTGATCTCTTTTTCTAGTTCCTGTCAGTACTCGTGCTGCAGCGTTCTAAATTAATTGGAGCGTTTTAATGGACTTATTGGGGCAACCTGATAATAAAGAGTTGCAGTAATCCAGCCTTGAAGTAACAAATGCATGGATTAGTTTTTCTGCATCTGTCTGTGATAGGATGTGTCTAATTTTTCTAATATTACGTAAATGAAAGAAGGCAGTCCTAGAGGTCTGCTTTATGTGGGAGTTAAATGACAAATCCTGATCAAAGATAACTCCAAGATTCCTGACAGTGGTGCTAGAGGCCAAGTTAATGCCATCTAGAGTAACTATATCTTTAGACAGTGAGTCTCTAAGGTTTTTGGGGCCAAGAACAAGAATTTCGTTTTTTTCTGAGTTTAACATCAGAAAATTGCAGGTCATCCAGGATTTTATGTCCTTAAGACATGTTTGTAATGAAGATAATTGATTAATTTCATTGGGCTTGATTGATAGATATAACTGCGTATCATCTGCATAACAGTGAAAGTTAATGGAGTGATTCCTAATAATGTTGCCTAAAGGGAGCATATATAAAGTAAATAGTATTGGTCGAAGTACAGAACCTTGTGGAACTCCATGACTAACTGTAGTATTTATTGAAGATTCATCGTTAACATGTACAAACTGCGAGCGATCTGATAAATATGACTTAAACCAGCTTAGTGCGGTTCCTATAATGCCAATTTGATGCTCAAGTCTCTCTAAAAGAATATTATGGTCAGTGGTGTCAAATGCAGCACTAAGATCTAATAATACAAGTACAGAGACAAGTCCATTGTCAGAAACAGTCAGAAGGTCATTATTAACTTTAACCAGAGCTGTCTCTGTGCTATGATGAACTCTAAATCCTGACTGAAAATCCTCAAATAAACTATTGTTATGTAGAAAGTCACACAACTCTTTGGCGACTACTTTCTCCAGAATCTTAGAGAGGAAGGGGAGGTTAGAAATCGGTTTATAGTTGGCTAAAACCCCTGGGTCAAGAGTGGACTTTTTAAGAAGGGGTTTAATTACAGCTACTTTAAAGCACTGTGGTACATATCCTGATAATAAAGAAAGATTAATCATATCCAGTAAAGAAGTGCCAATTAAGGGAACAACTTCTTTAAGCAGCCTAGTTGGGATCGGGTCTAATAGACAGGTTGATGGCTTCGATGAAGAAATGATTGAAGTTAACTGATGAAGATCGATAGCAGAAAAACAGTCTAAATATATGTCTAAGTTTACATTGACAGAAGTCCCTGAACTTGGAGAGCCACTGATAACTGTTGATGGCAGTTGGTGATTAATTTTTTCTCTAATAGTAATAATTTTATTATAGAAGAAGCTCATGAAGTCATTGCTACTTAAGTTTATGGGGATATGTGGCTCAATAGAGCTGTGACTCTCTGTCAGCCTGGCTACAGTGCTGAAGAGGAACCTGGGGTTATTCTTATTTTCTTCTATTAGTGCTGAGTAATAGGCTCCTCTGGCATAACGGAGGGCCTTTCTATAAATTTTAAGATTATCTTGCCAATTTGAGCGATATTCTGATAATTTGGAAGAGCGCCATTTCCTTTCAGATTTCCTAGCTATTTGTTTTAACTGGCGGGTTTGGTGGTTATACCAAGGTGCTAGTCTCCTATGTTTTAATAATTTCCTTTTTATAGGAGCGATAGAGTCTAATGTTGATCGTAGTGAGCCTGTAGCACTATCGACAAGATTATCAATTTCAGAGGGACTAAAGTCGTTATAGGACTCTGTTAAATTCAGACATGGCATTGAATTAAACACTGAAGGAATCTCCTCCTTAAATTTAGCTACAGAACTGTCAGATAGACATCTGCTGTAGGAAGTTTTGCCTAATGGCTTATAATCTAATAGTATGAATTCAAAAGTTATTAAATAATGGTCAGATAGGAAAGGATTATGTGGGAAGACTATTAAATGTTCAATATCAATGCCATATGATAGAACAAGGTCAAGAGTGTGATTAAAACAATGAGTTGGTTTATTTATTTATTTTTGTTTTCCAGTTTGGGTGAGAAAGACTAAGAACAAGGCTTTCAAATGAATTATAATTTAGTTTAGGTTTAGGGTCCATTAAAACGCTCGAATCATATATGGCTGCCACTCCACCTCCTTGGCCTGTGCCTCGAGGAATGTGAGTATTAATATGACTGGGGGGGGGGGATGGATTCATTTAGGCTAACATACTCCTCGTGGGACAACCAGGTCTCAGTAAGACAAAGTAAATCAATATCATAATCTGATATTAATTCATTCACTAAAACAGCTTTAGAGGACAGAGACCTGATATTTAACAGCCCACATTTCATTCTCTTATTTTGTGCTACTGAGGAGTTGGTTTTAATTAAGTACAGTCCATTTACCATAATCAGTTTTATTCACTTAATATATATTCAGTATATGGGCTTTTAGTTTCACAGTTGTATGTGTAAAGCCAGTGGAAATGGTAAAAGGCGGAGCTGACTTAAAATATTGATCTAGGTGCTGTCCCTCTACAAGCCCTCTACTAATAATAAGAACCTCAAAAAGTTTATCTGTAAAGTTTCACAGAGACCTTTACCTCCAGCTGTTGACAGAATCAGAGGAGAAACTTTTTTCAAGTAGCTTATTTAACTACCATTCCATGTGCGATGTGAAATTTTCTCATGTAATTTATTATTTTTAGGGCAGCAAGTTGTGCCCCCAAGATATATTTCTCATACTTATATAATATCTGACATCAGTATAATATTTAAAAATATTAAAGTTATAAAGTTATGTAAAGCATTTCTATGTTATTGTTAATATTCAGTTGTAGTAATATATTGATGAACATGATATTATTGTCAGTATAATATTACAGAGGCCAATTTTCTGTCACAGGTGATACTGCAGCAATCAGAGCTGAACAGCGAGGGTGGACCATTTACACCCACATAAGGACAGACACACTTGAACCAAGAGGCGTGTCCCCCAAAAATGGGAGAACACACACCACTGCTGCATTATCAGTGATTATATATAATTTGATGTTATAGTTTATGGCCTTAGGACTAGAGGGAGTCCCTTGTGACCACAGACTAAATAATTTTAATAGGACAAGAAAAGCTTTAATTTAGATTTGAATAGATGAGGAGAGCAGGAGTGTATAGCATTACAGGTGTGAACAAAAACCTACATTTTAATGAAAAACCTGACAAACAAAAGCCAAGGTCGTGAACAACAAGGCCATTTCTGCTAATCCAAACTGAGGGTGATGGCAGGAGACAGAACAGAGAGGGAGAGAACTGAAAACTGCTGCTGCCTTCACTTCACCTCTCACAACTTTGACAAGCAAGCGGAAAAAGAAAGTTTTACAGCAACCAAAACAATTCTCAGCTCTGTGATCATGTAAAGAAAGAACAAACCTGCAGCCATGTTGGCTTTTTTTTCACAAATGCAACATGCACACACATAAAGTAAGAGTGTGTGAGGACACGAGAGGGCTGAACTCCACTGCCTTTCCATCCCGTCTGAAGCCACAGAAGTTGACAGACAGATGAAGAAAAGCTGAGAGTGTGGGTGTTGGTGAGTTGTTTTTGTAAAAGGAAAGCTAGGGGAGCGGAGAAGAGGAGGAGGAGGAGGAGGAGGAGGAGGAGGGAGAGAGCAAGGTTTGGAAGGGATTCCACACAAGGTCGTCATGGAGATGGAAACGGGAGACTAGACCCTCACAATTCCCAATTAGTCACAAACACATGATCTCTAACACACACCTGCAGCATGCACACACAAATCTGCATACTGCATTGACACAAGGCATATTCTCATTCTCAGACACAGAAAAACACTTGTGTAGCACTACCACTGGTCCGTCATCATTCACTTGCCCACATACATACACAGATTTATGAATTTGTCAGACAAGTGCTAGGAAATCTCTCCTGTCTCAACTATTTGTGTGTGTGATTCTCATGTGTTCTGTCTTCCCTTTCTGGTAGGGCAGTTTTTAATCTAGTTTATTTTGAGACCTCTTTAACAAACATTGAAGCTTAATTTATAGTTGCACATTAAGGGACTGATCACACAGAAATGCACCGCCAGATACGTATTGCCTGCACATGGTTTTCAAGTGGTTTTAGACGTGCATAAAAAGTTTAAATATTATCAACTTTTCAGCTCAAGACGCTCTGCTCATCAGTGTCACACTTGTCCCAGACAGCCAATCAAGCAAAAGGTGGGGTTTACTACTTTACCACTTCCTTCTAGTTTTGATGTTGTTTAATGCCAGTAAATAGGTTAACTAGCTAGCTAGTTAGCTAGCTGTTTGACTGTGAGAGAGCTTTGGGTCAGGGGTGTAGTGGGGGGTACACCAAAGTAAACTCAGTTATCTACCTCCTTTGAAAAGAAGCTAGAGCTAACTCATCTAAAGCTCGACATCTAAATCAATAATTTTTTTCTGTTAATCATAATTGATTGCTCGGTTGCGCAAGCTGCCTTGCTCCACAGGCGCACCAGGTGTTTTTTTTTTACACTGTCGCTGCGCCTTCTCCAAAATGTAACTACATTAAGGTCTATGGTGGTTACAGACAGCAAGGGACTGTTGTCCGCAGAAGAACGACAGTATTTTGTTTGTGCACAACTCGTCAAGATGATGATGTTTTCTTAATTTGCTTTTTTTAAATTTGCATGTGTTTTAAGTTGTAAACACAGAATACAGTTTAACAGCTGTGTTGCTGAATTAGTAGGCACTCATATGTCCCCAGTTTTCTCCCTTTGCAGATGCCTGTAGTGTCAGAAATAGGCAAAAGAGACTTAGAGAGATTTGAATGAAAGATTCAATAAGGGATTCACTGGCAGAGCTTAACAAATTTGTGTTTTCTACCACATTGGAAACGGATCCAAAATGGAGTGGGAATTGGAACCCATCCTTCATGCTCAATTCACCACTCCAAGATTTTTTCAATTGTACATTATGCTGGGTTTAGACTACATGATATAAGCCTGATAATAGCCTGACCACACAGAAGTAGGGCATCTGTGTATTGTATTATAGTGCACAGCAACCCTACTGCCATACCTGGAATTGGCAGAAAGACTTGCTTTATATACTAGATTTGTATTTTGCCTTCCGCAAAAAAAAAACCTCAACATGTTCCAGATGTTGACCAATAGGAGCACAACTGCAAATGTAGTGACAAGGAATTTCTGTTGTTGATGCTGCGAAGTGGAACGATGAAACAAGCTATGAGTGGTCAGGGACCAACTCATATATTATGCAGTCTGAATCTGTCATTAGACATATTAACATAATCACTAATCACAGATACAACAGGGTTTGTTATGGTGGGGAAACTGTGATCATTTTATCCTCCTACATGAATATTATGAGATGAACAATGCAAAACCCCATTAGTAACAAAGTAATCTACCAGGAAGGTGGACTTGCAAATATTTGATTGGTCAGTGCAGTATGTTGCAGTAACTGCATTTTCTGTCTGAAGCCCCACTACGTCAGCGCAGTGGTTTCATTGAGCTCGCTTAAATGCACACAAGCAACCAGGATACTATAGAAATTAGGTTACACAAGAAATGTGCTTACATATACTGTACATCTCAGATTACTGTACATCCAAGTATACATGCAACAGGTCTTTTATTTTAGAACTATGATTTAGTGATTCCACTGATAAAGAAATAAATAATACTTTTGCCTTCTATGGGTCCGCCATGTTGAACTGTCATTTTTCTACAGTAGTCCAGAACAGATAAACTAAATACTGGTTGTAGATAAGGCTGTTTTTTCCTTTTGTGGCCATCATAGTTTCTCCTTTTGAGCTTAGATGGGTAGGGAAAAGCAAATGAGCTGCAATCTGCAAGTACACTGCTAGATTCTGCTAAATTCATAATAAATTAAAAAGACAGAGGGAACAATCCATCTTGTCAGAGTGCATGAAAACAATTTAGGAATATGCAACATAAGCACAAAACAGAAATAATGAAAGTTTCAAACTAGATTTTGGAACACAGCTTCTCTTCAAAACAGGGCTCTTATGATTTGGAAATAAAGCAGGACCAGTTGTTATTGTGGGTAATGGTGCATATTATTATCATGTAACACATTAATAATTGTTAACACCTTTAACTAAATAACCACACAACAAACCTGAGGCCAGGTGCTATTGCACATTGTATATAGGGTAAGAGGAATGGGGAAGTAATTGTGGGCCTATACCCGCACATCTTTTTCCCTCCAGGTAGATTTATCTGCACACACAGACATGTTGAAAATGAGCCATCCTTAAAAATGGTAAACAAGAATGTATTTGAGCTTCTGTATGTGATCATTAACTACACAATATTTAAGTGTATATTCAGGAAACACTGCACTTTATAATAAATTAAAGAATAATTCTGTCTATAACTTAATTTGATTTTCAATACATCACTAAAGACAACTTTTGTTGAGTAGACTGAGACAGCATAGTCCTTGTAGTTTTGGGGAACACTGCCATTAACAAAGACTCTAATCTATTTAGTCAAACCAACAAAGATCTTCCTCATTCTCCTACAGCTCTAAAGTAATTCTGTGTGTCAAGCTAAATGAATACCTGTGTATAGGGACACGTCTTCAGCACAATCATCTAAAAAGAGGGTCAGGCTTCTCAAAGACTTTCTAGAAAACATTTCATTTGCAGTTGGCTAGCCAAATAATAATGTGCTTTTTGATTGAGTTGGACTAGTTTACTCTGTTACTGATGGAGGGATATTTAGCAAGAAGCAGTTGCGGTGTATCTGCATAATAATGGAGTACATAAAAGTATTAATGTAACATAAAATACAAAGTTGGGAGAACTGTGAGCTCAGTGAACAACACCATGATGAACTAAAGATTTTAGCCTATTACCTACAGATTAACAAACTGTCTTGATTGACTGACTGATACAAGGAACTTTCTTCTATTTTATCTGTGGCAGTGACCTTTTGATAACATAAGATGAAAGGGTGCTGCATTTTACCTAGTCTTGAAGCTCTTATGTTCAATTCAATTCAATTCAATTCAATCCAATTTTATTTGTATAGCACCAATTCACAACAGAAGTTATCTCAGGACACTTTTCAAACAGAGCAGGTCTAGACCGAACTCTTTAAAACATTAATTACAGAGACCCAACAGTACCACCATGAGCAAGCACTTGGCGACAAGGGCAAGGAAAAACTGCCTGTCAAAAGGCAGAAACCTAGGACAGATCTTCCGGCTCTAGGTGGGTGGTCGTCTGTCTCGACCAGTTGGGGTGAGAGAGAGAGAGAGAGAGAGAGAGAGAGAGAGAGAGAGAGAGAGAGAGAGAGAGAGACCTGATAATAAAGAGTTGCAGTAATCCAGCCTTGAAGTAACAAATGCATGGATTAGTTTTTCTGCATCTGTCTGTGATAGTGTGTCTAATTTTTGTAATATTACGTAAATGAAAGAAGGCAGTCCTAGAGGTTTGCTTTATGTGGGAGATAAATGACAAATCCTGATCAAAGATAACTCCAAGATTCCTGACAGTGGTGCTAGAGGCCAAGTTAATGCCATCTAGAGTAACTATATCTTACTCTGGGGGCGCTGTGTCAAAATGTAGTTTTAAAAACTGGCAAAAATACAATGAAACTGCTGTGAAGTCTGCAGTCCACACCGTACCTGATGGGTACTTAAAGTGTGCCTCTACTCAAAAATAGTTCTTACAGCTGGATGTTCACTGTGCCGAATGATGTATGTGCAGAGTTTGACAGAAGGATGCTTTCACATTCATCCCGGAGCTTTCTCATCTCATTTCTCATCTCTTTCTCATGGATCTCATGGCCTCCTGCCATGGTCCTGCTTGACTGTCATTGCTAAATATCACTGATATTAGTGTTATTATTATTATAAGTATTATTATTGCTACAGTTACTGTTGTTGCTGTTGTCGCTGCTTGTTGTCCCCCATCGTTGCTGTTGTCGTCGTCGTCTTTATTCATGTTCATCGTCATCAGTCACTACTATTACTAAGTGTAGTTGTTGCTACTGTTGTTGCTGTACACCTGTCTGTCTGTTTCTCTCTGTTTCTCTCTCTGTCTCTCTCTCTCTGTCTGTCTCTCTCTCGCTCTCTCTCACTCCAACTGGTCGAGGCAGACGACCACCCACCTAAAGCCGAAGGGTCTGTCCTAGGTTTCTGCCTTTTAACAGGCAGTTTTACCTTGCCCTTGTCGCCAAGTGCTTGCTAATGGTGGTACTGTTGGGTCTCTGTAAATAATGTTATAAGGAGTTCGGTCTAGACCTGCTCTATTTGAAAAGTGTCCTGAGATAACTTCTGTTATGAATTGGCACTATACAAATAAAATTGAATTGTATTGAATTGAAATCTGCTGAAAGTGGAAAGTTTATCTGTGCTCACTGAAAATCTAATTTTAAGGAGCAGGGCCTATGAGCATGATTTTTTTTATGATTAACATTTTTTATTTTTATTATTTCAACAACACAATAATAACATCTTCAAACCCAACAGGATACAGTACATACACACTGCAGAATGGGGGCGCAAAAAATATTTTTGCCCCGAGGCCCTAAAGTTAATCTGGCTTCCATACAAACAAAAAAATCTGTACGTTTTTATGGAGGTCTACTTACATTATAGAATGTTTTTTCCTACTTAGAGCATAGAGATAAAAAAAAATGTTGTTGTCTTTGCTGCTCTCCCAATGTTTTTTGGAAAAGCCCAAAGAGTCTGTGCTTGTGGTTTTAAAGGATAAGTGTGTAGGATTTAGCGGCATCTAGTAGTGTAGTTGCAGATTACAACCCCCTTGCTTCACCCTCCCCTTCCAAACTCTTTAGCCCCTCTCCAGTGGCTCCCTGTGGCTTTGACAAAACATTGTATGGAAATAAATAACAGTTCTTATTTTAAAGTCTGAGCCACTGACAGGCTCAGATTGTTATTCGAAGTGTCTAACAACAGTATGGAAATTATCCCTACAGAGACAGACCTTTTGTTTAACCAGAAACAGCTGCAATATCCCTATTGCTCGCCACCAGACTCCATAGAGAAAAACTGCATTTTTACCTTAAAGAACACAGGAGTTCCTGGACTACTGCTACTTTGATCAGTTAGTTTGTGTTATTGTGTGACTTTGGTGCTTTTAATTCTTACATTCTCTAATTGTAAAATTACATACTGAATAAAAAAATAAACTAAATTGTGCAGCATGGCACGCAAAATTGGCGTCTTTTCCTCTGTATGTTGTACAGATTTTTATTGTTGGCCCTTTTTATCGTAAAGGTTGCTGGCCACTACGGTGGCCATAACACGCGAAACGCACAAGGCCCTAGTCTGTGTTTGGTTTGTTCATTCTGGGCGACTAAAGAGGCACACTAGTTCAACAAGATATATTCCATTTCTGCCAAAATATCCACCTATGTTACACACTGGACCTTTAAGTCTATTGAGCTTGGTTTCTTGCAATAAAACAAAGACTTTGAAAATGACTTCCTTAAAAATAATCCCATAAGGATTACCAAACACATGTCATTAAAAAAAAAAAAAAACTTCAGTTTGCTTTAAAGAAATATCTACAAACTTATTTTAATTACAACAGTGTGATCTTTAAACTCAGAACTCAAATACATTTTTCACATGCCTAATCCTCTTCTGAAATAATTGATTATCAAGACTGTCTCCCTGGAGCGCCTCCTCCTCTTTCCACCTCCGTCATCAACAAGTGAGTCGCGCGCTGTTGGAGCCGTTTCAGTTGCAAATGCACGCGCACATGCTGCAGCTTTCCGCTCTCCCATTGGTCCACAAGCGGCTGACTGCACGAGAATAGAAGAAGTTTTGGAGTCAGCAGGCAGTAGAGTTCAGTGTGTGAGCTGTCCGTCTGACAACAAGTGGCTTTCCGCAGAGACAGAGGTCCGCAGCACCGAGGACAGTCATCTGCTTCACTTTGAATATCCTATGTGTAGCTATGTTAGTATCAAAGTAATGACTACCAGAATCAGAGTTATCATTTAAGAAAAACCTGAAAAACTGGTCTTCCTCTGCGGTGTGTTGCCTCCTCTGTGTGCTGTGAGTAATTAGTTAATTTGGATCACCCGGCGCTCCCGGTTAAACCTGACGGGAAACCTGGCTACAAGTCGCCAGGTGGAAGGCGACAAAAGGCTGCTGTGCGCTTCAGCGTTTCAACTTTTCACTTACTCCTTTGAACTTTCCTCTATCTGTCCAACATGTACAGCATGATGGAACACGAGCTGAAGCCGACCGGCCAGCCCCCTTCTCACCAGACCTCCCAGGGAATGTCACCGGTCACCGGCAACATGACCGGTAACATGGGCAGTAATGGCAACTCTCACCCGAGCTCCAAAACGGCATGTGCGCCTGGAGGTGACCCCATGGATAAAGTGAAGCGACCCATGAACGCCTTTATGGTCTGGTCCAGGGGACAGAGGCGCAAGATGGCTCAAGAAAACCCCAAAATGCACAACTCTGAAATCAGTAAACGTCTGGGAGCTGAGTGGAAACTCCTGACTGACGCCGAGAAGCGACCCTTCATCGACGAGGCCAAGCGGCTCCGAGCAGTACACATGAAGGAGTACCCAGACTACAAGTACAAGCCACGCCGCAAGACAAAACCTCTGCTTAAAAAGGACACTCAAGTGGGCAAGTACCCACTGTCCGCTGGGAACATGCTGGCGGCGGCGGCGGCGCAAGGCCAAGGTGGAAGTCCTAGGATGGAGAGCTACGGCTGGGGCCCCACCGGGGGGTACGCCGGCATGCAGGGTGAGGCGCTCGGCTACACACAGCAGTTACACCGGTATGACCTGTCGGCTCTCCAGTACCCACCTGCAATGACGGCACAGACGTACATGAACGGAGCCAACTCGTACAGGTGAGCTGTGTTTGTGTAGGAAGTCACTAAATTTAAGTTTGTAATGGTATCCAGTTGTACAATTTTTAAAGGCAGTTTGCTGAACTTCCACGGATTTTAAAGCCGTTTTTAATCATGCCACATCCTGAAGAAAATGCAGTGTTGTGTAAAGGGAGTCGGGCAAAGTAAGATTTTTATTGTATGGTATATACCACTGTTTCTTCTGTGCATATGACAATAACCTCTTGAATATTTAAACTATAAAGTGCGGGCTGCGACAACAGCCTGACTTACAGTCAAGTTCATAAATAAGGATACAACTGACTAAGTGAGGTTTGCAAACCTTGTCCATCAAGCAAACTCCTCCAAAAACTGTCCCACTGGAAACAAAACCATTAACATTGACTCAGTTGCGGTTCTCATATATTCATAAGTCATAGGCTCGGCCATTTTTTGTTTATTCCAATAGAAGTCTTTGATAATAACACAAGAAGTGTATAAGCTTCAAAGAAAGCCACCAAACAAGGTGTCCAACATGCTCTGTAGGTCAGAGCCACCTCTTCAGTACTAAACAAAAGGCCAAGCTTATCACATGACCTGATGATGACTTTCCAAAAAAGATGGATAAGAGTGTGAGTGCTTTCAAATGACAATCAATGGAGGAGAGAGTGTGCGTGTCTTCACAGAATCTTCAAATAAGTGGTATAAGATATATTATATGTAATGAAAATACACACTCTAACACCAAAGCAAAGAACCAGTTTATTCAGATTAAGGCTGATATGGTAAAAACATCATTGCAATTATTTTTGTTTTCTTAAAAAAATCTGTTTGCATATTACACTTGGCCATATTGCGATTTTGATAATATTTTGATTAATTGATTAATTCAGATCAAGGTTTTTTAATTATGCATTTTTATATTGTATTTAGATTCAGCTTTTGTTTTCATTAGTGGGTCCATCTTTAATACAGTCATTACTGCACACCTGTAGATCTAACTTGTTAAAACAAGTTCACAACAAAGCCATAATTACACTGACTTTTCAGTTTTATTGCAAGTGTGTGTGACTTGATGGTCTGAAGTACTCCTCTTAATCTCCAGAATTCACCTGGTGTAAAACTGACTTGTAAGAGAGCACTTAAAATTAGATTTTAATCGGGTTGAAATGTTGAGATGAAGTACATTCAGTCCCATTGAGTCACTGAGGAAACAACAGGGCTCAGTCTGTTGTCTACTTGTTATTCGTGTGACACTCTGCTCAGGGCTGGGTCCTGCTTGGAATGTTGATCAGTATGACTTGACGGCGGGCAGGACTACTCTGTGTGTGGTCTTCTACCCACAATCCCCTATTGCTGCTAAACCATTGTCCCAGTTCCACTTCTGGGTCTTCTCCTCCTGCCATTGGTCTCATGTTCCCCAATTTACAAAGACTTTAATAAATATTCTGGTGTGTGGATGGATGATGTTGAAATTTATTCCAGTATCTTCAACTAGGTCTTTTGACTAATAACTCAACTGCAGTTTTATCAATTTAGACATCTTTTTTGTTCTTGAATCCGTTAAGATGCTTTTATGTGTGTTATCGCTTGTCAGTTTTAGATGTCACAAACTTTGAGTCATGTTGGAGGCCAAACTTGTTGATGCCCATCCTCCCACAGAATTCCAGTTTAAAGTAAGAACGAAAGATTGGTCCGGACCACTTCTCAATTGATGCTTAGATATCCTACTCTACCTCTGAAAATAGACAATTTTGCTGAGAAATTACTCTGCAAAGGTAATCAGAAGTCTGATTTATTAAACAAATTACTTTAACAAAGAATATTTTAGTTAATATAATGAAAAATAAAAAGTTAAAAATTAACAGATTGCCAACAAATTCTAGTAAGGAACACTGAGAAACGTCACTACGTACTGTTAAAATTACAAGCCCTTTTGCAAACCAAAAGACCATTGATGTGACATTTATTAAGAATAAATGTTGCAAAAGACATGTTCCGTAAGATGTATTTCATTCTCTTGTGGCAAATTATTGAAAAGCCGAAGCGTTGTGAGTTTGTAAACTAGGCTAACCCTGATCGGTAGCGCAAACATGCAGCAGTGGCTCTGTCTCAACATGCACATAATTATTATAAATCTGGTATGGTTTGAACTCAGGTGTATACCCAACTCATTAACTTACTGACTCATAGCCTGTACAATAGGTAATGAGTCAAAGTACAGGACAACAATTTGGTTAAATAGTTGGCTAATTACTTTAGTGGAAGATGTATCCTGTCCTTTTTACCTCCTACAGTATTTATGCATAAAGAGTCATGTGTGACATTCAAATTCCATTACAAGAAGATACAAGTCCATGTGTCTATTGTTTTGGCAGAGTCAGTGTTCAGCTTTTTCCCCACTCACAACTGTGAAACTGAATGACCTTCAGTCTCAGTTCATTAATGCTGCTGATTTGGGACAATGGTTCTTAAAAAATATTGAGTCTACATTTTCAGGTTTTTCGAATCGAATAAAAGCATATTCATTCAAATATCAAGTGTATGACAAAACCCATTGCCCATGGCACATTCTCACAGAATGTTACACACAGTTCTGTTTTTATTTTTTCTATTTATTTATATTTTTAAACTTTGAGATGGCATCTGACTTGTATCGTCTCCTCCCCTCTACAGCCCTATGTCATACAGTAGCAGTCCCCAGCAGCCGAGCCCTGTCACCATGTCCATGGTGAAAGCAGAACCAGTGTCCCACTCACCTCCAACGGGGACGCCAAACCACCACCGGGGGCCTTTGCAGGGTGACCTTAGGGACATGATTAGCATGTATATTCCTGGACCAGGAGGGGATGCCGGCGACCCCACGACAGCACAAAGGGGCTACACTAGTGTCCAGCAGCACTACCTCACCGGAACCGTCCCACTTACACACATCTAAAACTGAAGTAGGAATCATGCAGAGGTTTAACTGACTGGGAGGGACGATGCACAGCTGACCGGACAGGCAACGGAGACAGTCGTGGGAGACTTTAGACTGGCAAAGCAAAGAGACACACAATATTAAGGAAATAACACCTTTTGTTCCTGCATTCAACAGTGTCATAGTTCCAGATGTGCCTGCAATTACACACAAGTGATGTCAATTTTTATATATATATATATATATATATATATATATATATATATATATATATATATATATATATATATATATGAAATGCTGTTTTTCTACCTCTTTGGTGCCATCTGTTCAGAGAAATGCCACATCCACCCACCAAACGTACATAGCTGAGACTCCTCTCCAGCAGACTTCTGTCCATGAAAGAAATGAAGACAGGGGCAACTTCTGTTTATTATGTACATATTAGGAAATGTTACTTTTGTCTTTTTTATATTTTTTAGAACTTATCCATATAAGTCTTAAGATTACTTAATGCCACCCTAAACACTTGTGACACTGGCACTCTTGGCAGTTTCACTATGCCCAGGCAGTCAGTGGCGAGGGACTAGTTTTCTACTGTTTGACCATGGAGCCAGTCCTTGCTGTCTTCAACCACAGCAGTGACAAACAACCTGGCAACCTGGTTGATGGATCAGTCAGCTGGTGATAAACACATCATCTGAGCTGAAGTGCTTTAGTTGGTCATTTGTAGTTGCTGTCCTGACGTGTGAGTGGAGCTGGAGAACAGCTGGGTGTCGGTGGAGAAAACCGGAAGGAAATGCACAACTTCAATGACAGAGCTGTTAAAATGAACTCTTTGTGCCTTGGCTTTGGTTTTATACTCTTCTATTTTTTTTGTATACTTTATTTTTTAGTGATGGAATTCTGTTGGATGACATGGAAAACACCTGTTGGACAATCAGCACTGCATCCACAGGAAACTAACAGAATACATTGGCTTCTATCATCTGTGGTGTTGCTTAAAATGTAGAACCAGTCTGATTTCTTCATTCAGTATGACCAGTATTCTCAGTCACACCACATCGCTGGATTTAGTGGAGTATTAGAAGATGTGTGGTGCTGTTTTTGCTGTCTGAGTTTTATTTGCTATAATTAGTTTTAGATTTGACCTTATGTAAATGTTCAGGTGCATTGTTCTGGCAGCATCCTGCATATTCATTGTCACTTTGCTCTAGGCAAGAGTTTTATTGTTTTTAGGCTTTTCATTAAGTGAATGGAATTTAATATGAAATGCTACATTTCAGTTGAGTTGTTTTATTCCAGCAGATTAAGACTTGCAAGTTATGTCTTCCACAAAGTACTCTGGATTGATAAAAAGGCCTTCCAGGCATGTTTTTAATGACCTGTCAGTTATTTCTGTTTTTACCAAAAGTAAAGGGTCTCAATAAGTTTAAGATTTTATCTCCAGCAAACCTTCCATCCTGTTTCTTAACTTTTTCTGATTAACTTTACCTGTGGGTAATATTATTCTATAAAATAAAAGTGTTTTTAATCTTGGTTTTCTCAAACTGACAGTAGTCATTTGTCTGTTTTTCTGTCTAGAATACTGTGTGGTTACTAGTGCTGCTATGGACCTAAAGGGAACTTTTATTTTCATTTTCAAACTACAAAACTGTGAATATTAAATGTGGTAGATTACAGTTATTCCATTACTAACTAAACATGCACTGGAAACAGATGCCTGACTTATTTTTGAAAAAGGGAGAGCAGTTCTTAAAGTAATGCATGAATGTTTACATTGCTACCCGAGTATTTGAAAACTTAACTTTTATACTGACTTTTATCTCTATTTTTAGAATGAATCCTCTTGTATGTAAATGCAGCCATATTGTAGTTACTGTAGCTTTGTGTAAATAATGTATAAATTTGTGGGCTCTTACACTAAGAGTCTGTCTTTTGATTAAAAAAAAAATGTTATGGCATTCATGACAATATTAAAAAGTCCAAATTCTTTTTTCATTATTGATGTCATGTTAAATGTTTCTGTGCTCTTTTAGTCCAACATTATATATTGGCGTTAATTTCGCACAATGACAAAAATACATTCAATGGCCACTTAAGTAGGTATACTTGGGCTGCTGTGTTGGATTGCATGAAATTGTACAACAGTCCCATCCAACCTTTCTAAAACTTAATTTAACAAATCAAATTAAATCATATCACATGGTTTTCCTCATCTGATAGTTTAATAATATAAATATATGTGTGTGTATATACACTTTATGGACAAAAGTATTTGGCCACACCTGTTCATTCTTGAATTCAGGTGTTCCAATCAGACCCCTTGCCACAGATGTATAAAGTCAAGCACCTAGCCATGCAGTCTCCATTTGCAAACATTTGTGATGCAAAATGGGTCGTTCTGAAGAGCTCAGTGACTTCAAGGGTGGTGCTGTGATAGGACGCCACCTTTGCGATAAGACGGTTCATGAAATTTCATCCCTGCTGGATATTCCACGGTCAACTAAGTGATATTATTAGAAAGTGGAAGCACTTAGGAACAACAGCAAGTCAGCCACAAAGCTGAAGACCACGTAAAATCAAGGAGCGGGGTCAAAGACTGCTAAGGCGCATGGTGCGTACATCATCAAGTCCAATGCCAAGCGTTGAATGGAGGGGTGTAAAGCGCATTGTCACTGGACTGTGGAGCAGTGGAAACCTGTTCTTAGGAGTGACAAATCACGCTTCTCTGTTTGGCAGTCAGATGGTCGAGTCTGGGTTTGGCTGATGCCGGGAGAACGTCACCTGCCTGACTGCATTGTGCCAGCTGCAAAGTTTGGTGGAGGAGGAATAATGGTATGGGGCTGTTTTTCAGGGTTTGGGCTAGGCCCCTTATCTCCAGTGAAGGGCTATGTTAATGCTTCAGCATAACAAGACATTTTGAACAATGCTATGCTTCCAACTTTGTGGTAACAGTTTGGGGAAGGTCCTTTTCTGTTCCAACATTACTGAGCCCCAGCGCACAAAGCAAGGTCCATAAAGACATGGTTTGATGAGTTCAGTGTGGAATAACTTGACTGGCCCGCACAGAGCCCTGACCTCAACCCCATCGAGCACCTTTGGGATGAACTGGAACGGAGATTGCGAGCCAGGCCTCATTCAACATCAGTGCCTGACCTTATAAATGCTCTACAGAATGAATGGGCAAAAATTCCCACAGAAATACTCCAAAATCTTGTGCAAAGCCTTCCAAGAAGAGTGGAAGCTGTTATAGCTGCAAAAGGGGGACCAACTCCATATTAAAGTGTATGTATTTGAATACAATGTCATTTCCGTCCGGTATTATGGTCAGGTGGCCGAATACTTTTGTCCATATAGTTTATATGTACACATAGATGTGTGTGTGTATATATATGTACACGTGTGTGTGTATATATATGTGTACACGTGTGTGTGTGTGTGTGTGTGTGTGTGTGTGTGTGTGTGTGTATATGTACGTGTGTGTATATATATATGTACACATATGTGTATATATGTACACATATTTGTGTGTATATATGTGTATATCTGTGTGTGTGTATATATATATAGTATAATATAGTTTATGTCGACACTGTCCCAAGTGTGGATTTACTTGATTTATGTTCATTGTTGGTGTTGTACTGGACATAATGTATGCATTACACTGAGAGGTGTTTCGATCCAGCCCGTTAATTGAGGGGGATGGAATCAATAATAAACATGATTGAATTAACTAAAAAGTCATCATAATCTGTGTAAAGCTTGTACTTGATTGCATTATATTTTACTGCTGTAATAAAGTGGCCACTGAGTGTAAGTAATGCTAGCAGTTGTAGGTAGGGCTGCAACTAACAATTATTTTCATTATCGATTAATCTGACAGTCAATTTCTCGATTAATTGATTAGTTGTTTGGTCCTTTTAAATGTTAGAAATGGTGAAAACTCTTGACCACTTTTTCCTAAAGCCCATGCTGACATCCTCAAAGGTCTTGATATTCAGTTGACTGCCATAGAGAACTAAAGAGACCAGAGAATATTCACATTTGAAAAACTGAAATGAGAGAAATGTTTTTTTCTTCTTACAAAATATCTCAAGATGATTAATAAAATATCAAAATAGTTTGCATATAATTAAATAGTTGACAGCTACTTGGTAGGTAGTTGCAGCTCTAGTTGTAGGCTAGTAATATACTGCTTTAGACCAATATTTTTGTAAGTCAGTATTTTATACAACTGTTGGCCATTTATCAAATCATGTAGAGTTTGGGTACAGACAATCATTGCATTTGTTTTTTTATTAATTCATTTTATTATGAGTAAATCTTCCCTTATTCCAGATTGAATAATTTATCTTCCTGGTTGAAAAAGCTGGTTATTACCAGACTCGTGAGTTTCGCTGTTTCTCAGCTGTTGCTTCAAACATGACCTGGTTCATCCAATCATTACAGAGCTAAGAACGGCATACCAGCAATCAAAACCGACCTTTTTTCACTTTCACAGCGTCCTCACAGGCGGAGCCGTCAGCTCTGCCCGAGGCACTGCGGACAAAAGTGAACATTAGTGGGAGAACATGGGTGTCTTGCCGGGATGGGAAGATGTGATGCGTGAGGGTGAATGGGGGCGGTAGTCTATAGTGCCTAGAATGATTTAAAGCTCGATTATTTACTTTCTTATCTTTACCCTCTTTAAAAAATCACTTTCCCCGTTCCCCTCCTCCTCCCTTTCACTCCCCCCCACCTTTCCCCACGTCTCTCCACAGAGAAAGCGGGTGGATGGCCCGTTCGTAATTGGCCGTGTCGGAGGCGCATTGTCCAAAGCTTTTCAGGCCGCAGGTGCATATAGTAAAGCCGGAGTCTCCGCTCCTCCCCCGGGCGTCTTTGTTCCCTCTCCCCGCTTCCCCCTCTCCCCCGCCGGGCAGAAAATTAGGGCTGCTTCTTGGGGCTTCGTCCTTAGGCTTAACCCTTTCACCGACCGCCGCCTTTCTCATGGAAATGGGAGAGAACCCCGCACCGGCTAATCGGTCACTAAGGGGAGGGGATGGTGGGGGGGAGGGCACCAGGATCAACAGGAGGAGGAGAACGGTGAACACTGAACAGATGCAATGGGGGGGATCGGTGAAAACTAATAGCTTCTCAAACTATATCTGAATGTGATTCGATTTTATAATTGGTGGTATATCTAGTTAATGTAGTATTTAATTATTGAAACTTGTCTGTGATCACAAGTTGTGTATAGAGTGGTTTATATATTGATTATAATAAAATCAAAGTTTAAACCATACTATTCCTTTCGCAACCCCCAGAACTTTGGAAGTACTTCCGGAACCCTCTCAGGAACTCCCTGTGCCCCTCAATCCAAAAGGGTTAGGGTTAGATTAGGTTCCACGATCCCTGGAACCTCTTCAGCAACAACGTTCAGAACTCTCTCAGTGATTCATGGAACCATATACACCTAAACATAAAATAGGGTTCTTCAAAAAGTTATTTGTCTTGCTGGGGTGGAACTTACCAAACTCTGATTAAACCTAGACCTAACCTAGAGAGGGCACAGTTCATTTGATACTGCTGCTGTGAAGCATTCTTAGATTGTACTAAAGCATGGGGATATGTGTAATATGTAGAACTCTGCCAATAATAAAAAGTTAAATAGCACCTGTTTTGGGGATAAATACAGGTTGAATATGGCAAAGTACCAAAGTAACATTTCTTGCCATGTAACTAGCAGAAGTTACAGCATGTATGTGGGTTGTTTTGGCTGCGGTCCATGGGTGGGTAAGGGTGGGGTAGGGAGAGGAATGGGTGGAGAAGGGGGTGGAGGCAGTGTCAATGGAAGGATTTTCTGGTCCAGTGCATCCCATCACTTAGCAACAAGCAGTGAGGCTTCAACAAGTGGTTGCCAGGGATCTGCAGAGAGTGACTTAAAAGTCTACAAAGAACTGTGGTCAGGCTGTGTGTGTGTGTGTGTGTGTGTGTGTGTGTGTGTGTGTGAGTGTATGTGTGAGAATCAGGTGGTGGATACCAACAGGGTTTTCTAAGTGCAAAATGACATTTACTTTGGTGACACACAATCTACTCATAACCTCCATGTTTTGCAGCGATTGGATTTGAATCCCAGCTCCTCTCCTGCAAAGTTAATTTATGCTCACTCACTGGCAGGTCAAGCTCTCATTCACTGGCTGCTGTTGTCTCTTTTTTCAATGAACATTCCAACAAGTAAGAGGAGGAATTAGGAATTATATCAATACAAAAAGACAGGAATGAGTTCAGCAACACTGCTCCAGGAAACCACCACTTCAGCCATGGAAACGCTGTCTGGATTTTGAAGTATAGTACCTGCTGCATTCCTTCAGGAGCCAAGACACAACTCTTATCTGCATGCACAGCAGGGCAAACACCTCCTATACACACTCTTTGACACATGTACGTAGACATAGACATGTATACACATGAACAGGAGGGACAGGCGAGGTTTGCAGATCAGCACTGGGATGCACTAGCATGCAATGTGTAATTTCTTTCATAAATTGGGGTGTAAAGTTGACACTAGAGTAACAACTAGTTGTAATTAAATTAGCTACTAAACTAATTAGTTTGTATGTTAATAAGTATGTCATAAGAAGCCAATCAACGATTCCATTGTCATGTTACTGTGCACATTAGCCTTCTGGCTAGCATGAGCCAGTTGGTATCAAAGCACATTGTAGTAAGCTAGATTAATATTGACATTGATTCACCCCTACCCATGGGGATGTCTGATTATTTAGTTTTTACTCTCTTTTAAGTTATGTTGTAACTTATTTCTGTGGGGCAACTGCATTTATTTTAGTAATAAATAAATAACAACTTAGCAGTAATTTAAATTATAACTAGGCTAAGTTTACCAGTGTGTAGGATTTAATGGCATCTAGCAGAGAAGTTGAAACTGGACCCCGCTTGCAACTGTATTTGACAACCTGGAATTGAGAACAGGCAGTGAAGTGTGTGGGAGGCCAGTGGTGCCTTGTCGACCCCCAGTGTTTGGCCTGAATGTATCTTAATCATAAACCCAAGCCCTAATAATACAGCACCCCTGAATTGAAAACTGGTTAAAGTGCCCTCAGATTTAAAGGCTTTTTCCATCTTCCTGTCTTTGTTAAGACTTGGTCCTCATAGATTACTGTCAGAAATATGCACACCCTCCTCCTCAGGTGGTTGGGTGAGGTACAGTGTTGTCTGCTGGCATGCAGGTGAAGAGGTGGGTGGCTGCTGTTTTGGCAGCTTGCCCCTTCAGTTGTAACAAACACAAGATCTACTGCATTTATGAGTAAGTGTCACGCTGTGAAGCATACCACATGCAATACCAGGGTGGGACTGAGAGGGCAGACACACGCACAGAGCTAGGTAGACTGGTTCTAAAGATATGATAGTGATCATTGTTTTGTCTGAAAACAGTAGAGGTAACCATCACCAGAAAGGAGGATATACGCAAACAGCAACTAATGCTGGCATGTTACTACCAAAAATCAATATCTATATTGTGAAATTCACTTGAAGTTTACCTACAAAAAGTGACACCCTTCCAAAAAATATGTCTTTCAACCACAGACGTACTTAAGGATTTTAAATTTTAAACTGGAACGACTCTTCAGGAAATCAGTCAACCCTCTCTTTGAATCAGGCAGACCACCGTGATTGCCAGCAGGTTTGTCAGATGCAGCCCTACTGCCACTAATAGAGGGAATTGTTGTCTTCACCACCTAACTAGCTCAGCATGTTTCTCTGATAACTCTAGATCCAGACGTCCGAAGACTAAAATCTTTCACCAGAGTTAAAAACCACCAAAATGACGAGGATTTCTCCGGGTTTGAACATTGATGGAAACACTGGGATAATTACACAACACAACAAAATATATAACATATAGTTTTTGTTTTTTTTTACAAATTTTAAGAGAAATTTTAGGTACTTGAGTATTTGTAGTTTATATTACTTGGTACTTCTACGCCACTACCTTTCAGAGAGACTACAGTTTAAAGATTAAACCAGTAGCTCCCAAACATTTTGGCTTGTACTCCACAAAAATCCACCTCTGGTCATATTTCAGATGTATATGAGAAAGGGTGATGATATATAATAATATATCAGTCACAGGGGACATTTTATTACAAAATGATCTCCACCCTCAAATGATAATACTTCTGTACTTTTACTTACGTAGGATTTTGGCAGCAGGCCTTTTAATTTCCGTGGATTGTTACTTTGTTGTATTGATTCTTTTAAGGAATCTGAATTCTTCATGTATAGCTGTTTTCATTGCTTTATATATACATTGTGACAAAAGTGTCTCTCTGATATGACACTTTCCAAACTGTTGCAGCACCTGTGATGGACAACAGGAGGAAAAATCTTCACTGTAATTGAGCCTCAGACCACCAGTTGCTTAGTAGCCTACATTTTGATATAATTTATTTATTATTGTTATTTATGTTTCTAGGTCAGTAGGTTATGAATATGCCTATACATTATTTGAGGTGCCTTTGCACACTATAGTATACTATTCTGTTACTGCTGTGACAAATAAAAATCATAGGAATATTTTTAAATATAGTAACATTAGAAAGTGCATTCAAGAATTGAGGCATGTTAAGCTTACTTTAAAGTACTAAGTTCAATCAAGGAACATCTTATCTTAACCCTATCAAATTCAGTTCTAAGTCACCATAGGAATATTATGGGAAAATTGAAATGGTAACATAAGTGAAGTAATAGTCAGATTTATACGGTAAATGTTTCTCAGGAGGCTGCTGGATCTCAGTGTTGTAATGGTACAGATAAAATACTGTTGAACTGTCATGAGGTCCATATGGCTGGTAGATGGACAACCCACACAGCTCATTACTTTTATTTAGCCTCACCTTTTCAGTCTCGTTACTGGCAGCATTGCATACACTGCACTGGTCTTGTTGCCCACAGATAATGCCCCAGGTTCCAAAAGCAACAGGGTTCATGGAAAATGTGGCCCCGAAATAGTAGCAAGAAAAAGAGTAGCAGGCATTAAGATGAGCAGCACAAGATCAATTATATGTGACATTATATATTATTACATTATATTATACATATGTGATAACAGACATAGGTATCAGAAAAAATGATGAAGACTACTGATTTGGTGAAAGGAGTTCATCTGGTCTGTTTAAGTTTTCAGTTCTTTTTTCCAACAATAAAAAACAAACAAACAAGCAAAAAAACCCAAAAGAACAAAAACAAAGAAAGAACAAAAATAGACAGAGAATAAAAGTAGACAGACAGGTTGACAAGGTTGACGCAGGCATTAGTGCAAAATGGAGTGATCATTCACACAGACAATGAGTTACACGTTAAAGAATATGAAGTCCACCTTTCCCAGTTCTGTTCAGCTCGTAGTCTTGGGGTGAAGGTCAGTTTTTCCATGCATTTTATTTCGTTAACAATGGTGATCCAGTCATTCCTTGATGGCAGATTTCTCTGCAGCCATTTCCATGTAATGGCCTTCTTGCTTGCAGCCAAGAGCACTTTATAAAGATAGTTGTCGTGGGCCATTAGTCCAACTGGGATTTTACCCAAATAAAGTGTAATAAAAGAAAAATCTACTTTTAAACCAAAGATTGACCGAAGTTTTCCAGCAAGTTCTTGCCAATATGGTTGAATAAGGGGGCAGGCCCAAAATATATGAAAGTAGTCTGCCATTGTCTGTCCACATTGTCAGCAGCATTTATCCTGTCCCTGGAAACCCTGCTGTTTAGATTTCAATTTAGGAGTCACAAAATATCTTATTATGTTCTTCCAACAGAATTCTTGCCAGGCTCTGGAGTTAGTGGTTTTAGCTTGACCTGCCCAAACAGTTCTCCAGTCATCCTCAGATATCTCCAGGCCAGACACCCCCTCCCATTTCTGATTAACCTGGAGAGTAGAAGGGTTCTTGGTCTTTAGCCTTATATGCATCGGTAAATATACTGATCAGATTGGAATCCCTATTGTCTGTAGTCTCTGACCTGGAAATATCTGAACATATCCTCTCTTCCCAGTCTGTATGATTTAGAGAGTAAAAGACTGTAGGCTGTCCTTATCAGCTTTAGTGCAGTAGGCTGTAATACCATTGTGTGCCCACTGCCTGAATGGCTTATCTAGACCTGATGGTATAAACACTGAGTCATATTCCACCCATTGCAATATTTTTGCATGTTTCTCGAGATGGAGTTTTTTACAGGTGTTAAAGCACACCTTAAGGGCAACCCTGGTCCAGCAATTTATTTTATCCAGGTGAGGATCATGGTGTTGGCAGTTACCTAATAAAGACTGTGCTGGTGTTTCAGATTGCATTAATTCCAAATCTTTCCATTTGGCGGAGTAGTTTGGATTACACCAGAAACCAAAACTTCTTAACGTCCTCCCGGATCCATTCTTGATATATGTTCACCAACTATTTATATAATCTTATTTTATCCTGATTGTCCACACCACAATTTTAATAGGTTGGTCTTTTCTGTACACATGCTAGCTATTGCATGTGTGTGTCCGTCCTGGGAAATGATCCCTTCTTTGTTTGCTTTTCATTGTGCAATATAAACAGGTATTTGGCAGTGTTCCATCCTATCTGGTTTACTACACATTTGTCACTTCATTCCACTTTTAACAATTCAGTTGTCTTTATGTGCTCCTCTTTTGCTCTGTTCCATTTCTACTTTCACGACAGGGTAGATCTGCGTATTCAGAAATATTCTGCAAGTTGAGACTTAATTTAGGGTTATATTTTAGTTTGAAGATTTGTCTTCTCTTTTAGGTTCCAGTGAAAGCCAAAATTTGGCTTTCAGAAACAATGATACCATGAAAAATGTTCTACAGTCCCACCAAATGTTTTTTTGTGAGATGCAAGTAGCTACTTGCTGAGGCATTCACTGGTGTCCCAGAGGGGATTAACCTCTTATAGAATGATTGAATAATATTATTCAACTTCTAATCTCTGTCATTAACATATTTGTCAATGACACCTTTACGCACCCTGTTATGACTTATCTTGGATTTCATCTTTTTTTTATTAAATGATTTTGCATGTAGGGAATATAAGAAATCCGATTATCAGTGTAGATTGGCTCCAGACATCCTTAGTTTTGCTTTCATTTTAAATAATTTATCTTTATTGTTTATTTTCACTAAGAATGTGATGATCTTATGATAGGTAAGCCATAGCTCACCCTGGCTACTTGCATTAGTTTTAATGAGGTGTTTCTAATAAACAGGCAACTGAGTGTACTTTGGTTCGAGAATAACCCATAAAAACATCTAAGAATCAATCAACTACTCTTTGCAAGTTTATTTTCATAGCATTCTGCAATGAATATAAGCCAGTGGCTTCCTATAAAACTTTAAAAAATCTAAAACACTTCAGTTCTGGCTGATATTAATGTTAATAGTAATATTAAAATGATATGTTCTTTTTGTTGCTCAACTCTTGTTAGGCATATTAAGAAAGAAAAGAGTGGTGAGCCTACTCTGAAGCTGAGGAGGGAAGAAGGACCTCCCAAGATGAAAAGTGGCAGGTGATCTGTCCTAGTAAACACACCAATCTGTACCATCTCTGTTCCAGAATCAGATATGAGCCAGCCTGCAGCTATGCCCTCAGCTCCTGACCCTCAACCCATTTCTCTCTCTCTAAAAAAAAAAAAAAGGAAAAGGTTTCCCTTTCTTTCTTTCTCTCTCATGAAATGCTCTTGTTGATCCCAGGCAGCTGACCTATTCTGTCCCTTCCCTGAACTCTGGTGCGCACCCCTCAGGATGGGAAAGAAAAGGTTGTCAAACAGAAAATTACATGGTGATGCAGGTGATGCAAAACCCCCTCTGACATATCCATATTGTACTGGTATCCATATGGTTTTAAACAACTGCTATACAAAATGTACATCATAAATAGACATGCTATTTAAGTTTGTGTTTTTATGGTGTTTTACTTGGGATTAACTATTTCATCTGTAATACATGAGGAATTTTGTGTTCATGTAATGTCATCTTGTTAAATAGCAAAGTATAGCATGTTGGCTGGAGTGGGTTTGAATTTTTTTTAAATTTTGTTTGGGAGTCAACTGTTGTAATGACTGAGCCACAGTGTCAGTTA
The DNA here is from genome assembly GCF_905237075.1 of Dicentrarchus labrax. Taxonomy (NCBI): domain Eukaryota; kingdom Metazoa; phylum Chordata; class Actinopteri; family Moronidae; genus Dicentrarchus; species Dicentrarchus labrax. The sequence goes on from NW_026136717.1 coordinate 702,415, forward strand.
GCAACTCTTTGTCCAAGAAATTACATTTATATATGCTAATCTGTTTTGCCAAATGAGAACAAAACATAATTCCTGCCTGGGTTATTTTCAATGGCAACATTTTTTTGAATGAGTGAAGGGCTAAGTTATTGTACTACTGTACAACCTTCTTTTTCTAAACTTAACTAAATGCTGCAAGTAAACAGAACCATAATAAAGTTGAATCATGCCACCCCCCGGTGGAATTTGGGGTTGCTATGAGTGGATATGTTAGCGAAAACAAAGTAAAACTACACCGTCAGTGAACATACAAGGCATGATAATTAAAAGCATTTCGTCATTATGTATGTGTTTTTACTGTTGTGAATTAGTTATATATTAATATTATTTCCAAGACAGAGGCATGCAGTCAGTAGTTGCAAAAGCAAATGTTATTTGGTTAACTAGACTCGTGAGCTTGAAAGGAATGGAAAGTGAGCCCATGTTGAGACAATAACTGCTCATAAAGGAACTAACCAGATTTTTATGCTGCAGAAGCTGAACATTATCATACTGAATATGTGGAAGAAATTGTGGTAAAAGGGAACAGTGTAGAAAGATTCAGCCTTCTTTTTTGTGGCTAACAGAGCACTCACAGAAAATGACAGCAAAAACTATGCAACTTTTGCTGAGCAACGGCAACAGCAGCCTCTGCTGTCACAAGTGGTAATTACAGGATTAATTGAATTGAACATTCAATTATGTTGATATTTGTGCAGTCTATGGTACTACACTATTCTAATTGGAAGGAAATTGTATTTAAAAAGTCAAAGTTAAACTTTTAATGTTAACTGTTGCTCCTTCACAATTTCAGCTCCAGCAGTTGAGGCAATTCAATTTGTAATTGGCAAAGCAGAAGGAAGCTTAAGAGGTCATATATTTGGAACTTCAGAACCATCAGTTCTGCACGCTAGCATATCCCTACTGGTCAACTTTCAGTTGTTTTTTTTTTTTTAAAGTAAATTGAGCAACACCCCAGATTTTTCAGTATAATCTCAATGTTTGTTAGATTTTCCCTAAAGCACAGTGTTCTCATGCAACACAAGTGTGCAAACTACATCTCCTCAAGATGAAGTGCTCTCAACACAACAATTATTATATGATGTGCCTAAATTAAGAGGGATAATCTGTTTTACAGTATGTGGTAACATTTTATAAACCAAACTTTCACTTTGAAATGTGAACTGTGTTCTGGAAAATGTAAAGTTATATGATACAACATTGTTTGGTCCTTTGAATTTATGTCACTCCTTTGACCCCCCCAATCTTTGACAGAATTGCCTGCAATTATAAGGAAACACTAGTAGCACTAGCTATTATTTTGTCTTTCTGAGTACACTGTCAGCATGGATGGTGGTCAACAGGGTCATGGTTTCTGCTGGAATATGTGCAATATGCTAAACATATAAATCCCTATTATGTTGTAATATTCACTGACATGTCAGCATTAATTTTAGCTTGGTGTAAAATTATACTTGGTTGATATACATAGTGTGTTCTCCACACAAAACAGGCGGTGTTGATTCAGTTGGTGATTGACAGAAGAACACCTCTCACTCTTGGGAGGGTGTTACAGGAAGCTGTACAGTTTACGGACTAAAATGGGCAGCATCAGAAATCTGCCACACACTATATAGTTCAAGCTGCCGTAGGTAACTTTTATAAAAATTACTTCTTAGCCAATACATTAACTGCATTTGTATTTAAATGATACATGCTAAACATTATTTGTGCCAGTCAGAATGTTAGCATTATTATTGAGTGCACTGACGTGCATGCCAATGTAACCCTCTAGCTCAAAGCACCACTGTGCCTAAGTAGTCTCACAAAGACACACACTAGTGTGGCTGTGAGTAATATTGTTCAAACCGGGGCTGAAACTTTTTTTTTAGGTACTTCATTTAGTATTTTATATTTACGTTACATCTGGCAATGTGATCCTGTAGAAAGTTACAGAAATCTACAGAACCTTTTCATATTCATTCAAATTAGTGGAATTTTGCATCAAACAAAACAAGACAAGACATGGTAGCATCAATGTCATCTCATAATGTCACCAAATACAGACCATAGAAAATACCCTACAATTATAGGAACTAGTGTGGAATTATGTTTATGTGAAATGATAAAACAATAAATCATTCTTTATCTAAGGCAAAAACTTTTAAACCATTTAAAGAAATAATCTTGATGATTAGAACTGTAATCGGAGACACTGGATGTGAAAAATCAACAGGCAAGTGCACAAACTGTGTATAAACATTCTAACACACCAGTATGAACAAAGCCTGACTCTAATGAGGAAAACTGAATTAAGAGGAATGTAATAACAGTATATGGCACAGCAGGAGTCTGGACCCATCGCCTCTCTTTGAGAGTGTCTAAAGTTGGACAAGTTGGAAAGTGTTCCTCGATGATTGAAGTTTAGTGACTGTCCTTTGCCTACTCTCTCTTCTTTTTCTTCTTCTTGGATTCTGGGGAGCTGTTCCAGTAGTAGAGAACCTGCAGAGCAATGACGCCATTACAGGCGGAGGATATAACGTAGGTGAGGGCCATCAGTGAATCTCCAGTTTCCTGTATGAACACAACATACCTCAGCTCAAAATACTCCCGTGACATGTGAACCAGTGTTTCCTCTACGTTGATTTTGGAGCGGCGGCCCGCCACTGTTGAATTTCTGCCACCACGGTATCAGAAATGGGGCAGACGCACAATGTAGTCACGGTTGCCTTTTAAATGATCCTGCCGACATAATGCACCTTGTTGGCTGCCGCTCACATTGCAGGGGGGTTCGGACAGGCCTGCCCCCACTGCTAAAAAAAAAACCTAGGGGAAACACTGATGTGAACACAAGCTGATAAGATTGTTTTCATTTTTCGACATTAACTTTTCCAGCTCTACTCCTGAAACTGAACCAGGGACTCATCCAAAGATAAAATGGCACACAGGAATGTTTACATTAGAAAGAAATTTGTATTTTTGAAGGGGTTAAAATACAGAGAATATGATCTCATTAGGACTGGGCAGTTCACTGAATGAATATTTAGTTTACCAGTTTAAACAAAAACAATTATTAAAACATTATGAATCTATAACTGAACTAATGTATCTTTAGTTATTTAATTCCTTAAGCTTGGCTGATGTTTGCAGCCTGCCCCTTGAATGGTTGTTGTACTTTAAAGCTGCAGTAGGTAATTCTTATTAAAAAAAAGGTTCTTCTGGCTCCCCGTTTCCCAGCTTGGTTGATTGGTTTTTTTGTACAGGCCCGGTGGATTCCTGCAAAGGCCATTAGGAGCACTAGGAGGAGCCAGAGGGACCTGATTCTTTTACAGATAATCTGTATCATGTACTACTGTCAGGATATAGTGAAAGTTTCAGCAAATATGACAACAAGTTGTTTTTATAAAAGTTAAAATGTCATCAGTCAGTCATATTATAGATGAGCACACAGACACTTACCTGTAGTGAGGTGAAGATGCGGGCAAGGGATCCAGCAAACAGCAAGAAGACAGAGATGGCAGACAGCTGGCCAGTGTGCCCATTGCGGAAGTTGGAGGCTGCCTGGATCAACTGAGACAAGCATACACTGTCAGTCTCTCCTGTGCTGTGTGATTGCACATGTGAATTATTAATTCAATTCAATTCAATTTTATTTGTATAGCGCCAATTCATAACAGAAGTTATCTCAGGACACATTTCAAATAAAGCAGGTCTAGACCGAACTCCTTATAACATTTACAGAGACCCAACATTACCACCATGAGCAAGCACTTGGCGATGAGGGCAAGGAAAACTGCCTTTTAAGAGGCAGAAAGCTAGGACAGACCCTTCAGCTCTAGGTGGGTGGTCGTCTGCCTCAACTACTTTTCTTTCCGTTCAAAAAGTTTTTGTATGTATTTCTTTACGTGCTGGGAAATCTGCAGCATGGAAAGAAATTTTGCATTAGATGTTTGTACTGTAACCATGGAAACAGACAACGGTCTCTGCGAAGGCAAATTCTTGAGTTACAGAGGCTTTTTTATATAATCTCTAAGCAGATGAACTTTGAATATATCACCATCACTGGAAAGAGTGAGTTCTGCTGATTACAGCAGTGTATATATGACATATACACGCTGATTTGACTGAGTTATGACTGGGACATGGCCATTTTTATGCAAATTGCATCCAGTCTGTTACATGTGACTTGTTATGGGCAACAAGGATTGAACTTAATGACAAAGGAAACAAACTAATTAATTCTTTTTAAAAAAACGTGTTATAATTACAAGAGCACAGCGCTGAAAAAAACAGCTACATCATAAAACACATTTTTATTCAGATTTTTCACTGCCAGCAAAGACGATATGAAAAGTGCAAGCAATATATTATATATTATATTTGTATTGTGTTTTCTTTGCCTACCCTGCCGATGATGATTGCAGGCATGTTAGAGGCCTGCATATAGGTAACCACTAACAGGGGAGTGACTGGAGACAGCAGGAGGATGAGCAGGCCAAAATACACAATCAGGAAGAGGAGACCTGGGAGAGAAAAAACAAACACTGGCAATAATCTGAGGGCCAATGTCAGACTAATAGAGGATTTCTTTAAGACTGTATCCAGGTTTGAGTTTTTCTGGGGTTTGGTTCCGTTTTATTTAGAGCCCGGCCTTTATGGGATTTCTTGCCTGATACTCATTTTAAAGGGGAAAAATGTACCAATTACCGATATAGTGAAATTTAGAGCTGGAATGAAAATAGATCTTGAGGAATGTGCACCGATTATGCACCAAAATGACTCACAAGCACTTCAAAGGCTGCTTTCTCACTATTAAGACCAGGCTATTTAAGTTAAATATTCTTTAACATGTTTAACATATACACTGTCAACAAATTCTAGCTGACATTACTGAGAGCTGCTTCTTCTCTTACTTTGTGCTGCTTGCTACAGTACTGTAAATCACAGTGCACGCTGCTGGATAAACTTTGCAGTGACACCAATATATTGTCATCTTTAATAGAGTGCATGCAGTCTTACCTCTGCTGGTTTTTCCTCCATAGTACTGAATGAGGAAGCCAATGGCGACGGTCTGCAGCATGAGGAACAGAGCCTCACCCCAGGCACTGAGGTGACATTTAGCACGTTACTCACTTTGTCCCTCAACATATGAAACAAAATGCAGTGATTACAACCGTGAGTGCTCCATGTAAATTTCCACTTCAGAGTTGATTTACATATGGCCCAACCTGAAAGGGAACTTGTTGGCAATGCTGTAGGCCATTGTTCCTGTGATGGCTAGCAGCTCCAGCAGAACAGACTTGAAGCTCAGTCCCTCAGCGCTCTTTGCTCCCATCAGCTTTAAGATCTGAGGCAGCTTCACTGTGAACAAGGAGGGAGAAAAGTCAAAGTATACAGTCTGCATATCTAAAAACATTCTGCATTTCTGTAATAAAAAACAACAATCAAAAGCCACCAATTTTTAAGCAGTCCACCCATCCATTTTCTAGTTTTTCTAAAAGTTTGCACTGTAAAATAAATATAAACACACAGGTTGACTGTTTTACACAACAACACATTTTTAATACTTTGAGAAATACAAATTAGGGCGCAATATGGCAAGAGCAATATCCTAATTTTCTTAATGCTAAAATGTGTGACACACTTTTAATTCATTATAATAAAAATATACTAGAAATCCTGCTTTCCTTCCTTTACATGTTTGACATGTTTGTTTGGTACAGACACAAATTAAAACTCCCACACTAACTGTGAATCATATCGCACTTGCAATATCCGTGGACATAATCACAATATGTCTTTTTTTTACCATATCGTGCAGCCCTAGTATAAACATATTTTTCGATAAAACCTATTTTGAATTTAACACGAGAAACCAAAGCTCTCAAGTGTTACATTTTATATAAACAAAGGCAGCTGTACAATGACTTAAACTAAATAAAATACAGTCTAAAACTGACAAAATTTGGATTTCAATCAGCTAAGCACATAGCATATCAAAGTACAGGAAAGGAGAAAGTTGACAGAGGCTTGCTCAACTGTTACTGGAGCAGAGAGCGAAAAGGGTTGCAGCTTAGGAAGGGTCAAGTGTCTTTAGTTTTCATTGACTAAAACGATAATGACTAAAATCTATTTAAAATTAACACCAATTATTGACTAAAACTGAATCAGGTGTGCAAATAAAGACAGTTATAAAAGGAAGTGGAGGTGAGGTGATTTACCCATCACTGATCCGAGGATGATGCCGATCCCTAGGCCTTTGCTCAGCACAATCTTCAGACATTGTACTGTAACAAAAAATAAAAAACATTCATTAGCTGGCTGACATCAAAGTATAGACAGACAGACAGACAGACAGACAGACAGACAGACAGACAGACAGACAGACAGACAGACAGACAGACAGACAGACAGACAGACAGACAGACAGACAGACAGACAGACAGACAGACAGACACACACACACACACACACACACACACACACACACACACACACACACACAAACACAAACACACTAGATACCATCACTCAGACAATATAAAGCAAGAAGAAGGATCACATGAATTTGCAAGCAGGGGAGAAATAAAACATAACTTATATTGAATGGCAAATTAGTGATATGTATGAACTACAATGTGTCTCTCTAAATACTTTCTGACTTCCCTACTCTGAGCTGTTTTTATATTTAAGAATGGCTTACAAATACATAGTTTCATTTTTAAGAACAGGCTGAGTAAATTCTGAAAACAGCAGCTCACTGTAGTTTTGACCCAATATTACTAAAACAGGAGGAAATAGTGTTTTAGGGGACTATTTTCAGCAATGGACTGATTTACATTTAGTATGCTAGTCCATTGAGTATTTAGGGCAGCAAGATGGTGTATGTGGAATTGAGTTTCCCTGTCACAAAAGGATGCATAAAATGCATAAAAACTAGTCCATGCATTTGTTACTTCTAGGCTGGATTAATGCAATTACTGCAGTCAGGCTGTCAAGATTCTCTAGTTGATCCAGAAGTCTGTAGCACGACAGGAAATACATATTTCTCCCTGTAAAATTCAGAATAGAAGTTGAACTCAAGATAAAACCACCAGTCCATCTGAGCTATAACTGCAATGTACAAGTTACTAAAGTTGAACACAGTGACATGTTTATTCTCAAATCAAAGTTGACGTCTCATGTTGACATGGGATGTGCTTAACTGTATAATTAAAATCTCAAAACTATATATGCACAGTATTCAATGCACATATTGCTTTTCAATGCACTACAGTAAAGATAATAAACAATTTGGGCCAGGAAACTGTCGATGTAAATTACATGGTGGGGTCCGATTTCATATGTCAAAGCTGAATACTATGCTGCATCTTATCTTCATCTATAAATTAATCTTCAGCATCAATTATTTGACGGAAGTTCAGTCACACAGGACTTGGTAAATGAACCTGTACTTGTATAGCGCCTTTCTAGTCTTCCAACCACAAAGCACTTTTACACTACATGCCACATTCACTCAGTGATGGCAAAATGCATCAAACAGAAACTAACTCGATGCACAGCATCAGGAACAACCTTCCGATTAGCGGACGACCCGCACCAGTCAAGTCAAGTCAACCCGACTCGAACCCACAATGTCATACTTACTAGCAAAGTGCAGAAACAAACTGAGCTAACAAAGGAGTATGTGAGTTTATCTTTTCTGCTGAGTCTGAGCTCGCTGCTGACCTATGATATGCCGGCAAAAGGTTGCATGCTTTGTTTACTGCAGCGAATATGTAACATTTAAAATGTCTATAAACACTAGACCTATGTTATTGTTGATTTGTGTACTTACATTATCCCAAATGTTTCTATTTATTCAGGTAACGGTGTCAATGGCATCATATCCCCTTCATGCATGCATTGTGGTTGTCTGCCAAAAGTCATAAACTGACTTTTTATCTAGTTTTATCCAGTCACATTTTACTGTACACGTTTTAGAGCTTGGTGTTTTTTAACTCTATGTTTGAACCGGATAAAGGATTTTAGTCATTTAGTAATTGATCTTAAGTTATCAGAGAAACAAGCTGAGCTACTGTTAGCAGCAGGAAGGCCTCCGGAGCGTCCTTTGTCTGCCCAACAGCGTGGGAGAAACAGTGACTTTTAAGGTGGAACCGCTTTATTCAGTGTTTTTAGCGGTTTTAATCAGCGGGTCCATTTATTTGGAGAGGAGGAGACATCTGTGGATAATCGGGCTCCCAGTAGAAACCTCCTGATTGATGAACACTGAAGGAATCCTAACTGGGAGAAGCTGACTGCAATGACGACATTGGGAGTGAAGACAACAACTCCCATGATACCACTACTTTCTATCTTTATTTATATTTAAAAAGTACTTGATTCTGTGTGATTCTTACGCACCAGTGCACCAAGGCAAATTCCTTATATGTGTAAAAACGTACATGGCAATAAACCCAATTCTGATTCTGATGATGATTGTTCTGATGTGAGAGACCACCTTAGCAGCAGAAATGAAATATTGGACGTTAAATATGTGTTACTTTGTGACCACAAACATTGCAGCTTTCTTTTAACATTCTTTCAACATTCAACTCTTCCCTTACTGTGAATTGATACAATCGGTGCTTGATGTCTTAGGTCTGGCTTTCAAAGTCAAAAATGAAAAACAAATGAAGTGAATTAGTAATTAGTTACACTACTAGTTGCTGGGGAAAGTAATTGTATTACTGTAATAGTATTACTAGTAATAACCCAGCATTCTTCCTAAATAAACATATTAGGCAAATAGATTTGTGAGGGGGAAAAAAGATTCTGTAAGTCATTACAATGAGAAAAATACTGACATTGTATCTCTTTACAAATAAAGGTTTAGTATCAGAAATTCATTATTTTGAGATATTACGTCAAACTATTGAGAATTTCCTTGACAGGTCAGAAAGCAAATTACATACTACAGACCAACAGGAAATCAACATCGAGTCTTCCATGCTCCCAGTGCACTGATCTCCCGGTATTCAACCTAATGACACTTACCGTCCAATAGGTTGAAATTGAGAAAGAACTCGTCGTAACATGATTCGGGCATAAAATATGTCAGTAAAAGTCCTTTGAAAGGATCCATAAACGATGACCCTTTATCCAGGACTGTTTTCTCCGCCATTGTGGGGATTAATATGACGTTGCCGTACAATGTGTAACACGTAAAGAGTTCCACCAGTTCGCATGATAATACAAAGGTTCCGCCAATTGAACACAATCACAAATTAATTATTCTATTTTTCAAATCACAAACTTCACATAATAATGAAAATGATGACACAGTAACTAATAAAATGATATAAAAACGTTAAAAAACAGCATTGTGTTTTAATTTCAACTGTATATGGAGGAGTAGTTTAAATTTACGGAAGACTATTGGATTTATGTATATAAATAAATCTCAGGATCCTATGGAGCCCCTAAAGTCCCCAAAAGGAAATACTTTTTATCTTGTGTGCACAAGTTATTTATCTTGTGGGCACAAGATAATTTACTATAAATTCATATGCATCTCTAACGGCTTCAGATGCAGACAGCTGTCATATAATGGAGAGAACTCAGCTTATCAAGTTTTATTTTCACCTCGTCATACCATGAAATTCTTGCTGCTCTTGCTGAAATCTGAATGTCCACTGGATTCTGTTTACAGTGGCATCGACACTTCAGTAAAACGTGCGAATAACAGAAAGCTATCTTTTTCAACTATCTTATCAACAAGTTCACCCACCAATAACATTGACTGCTTAAATAAAGCATGAACACGGCAATGTTTCAAACATAGTGGAGAAATCAGCAAACATATGCCTATGTAACTTGTGCGCATCAAGCCCCCACCCTTTTGGGTGAAAACAGTCCCTCTAATTTGACTGGCAGTAAATGTAAATTTGGAGATCTTTGCCAATTGAATGCCATAAAATAAGAATACTGTATTGCTGTTTAGCTATTAGGAGCCACAATCCGATAACCAGCAAGGCAAACAACTCTGTGATGTGATTGCTGATCATTTAGAGAAAAATGCACAAATAGGGGTTGATGAGTCCTTTCAGTCTGCCTCTAAAAGTGGAGGGACCTGACATATACTACCTACCTTAGTGAGTCACATATTTCTGATATCAGTCACTGTTTCTGTTCTTAAGACGCTTTATTTTGCTGCTTTGGTCGTCTGTCCAATGTGACATTAGTGCAAACAAATTCAATCGCTGTGGCGATTTATCTCGACTTCCTATATTACTTTATACTGTTTATAAGCTTTGTTATTAGAAAGTAGGTCTGCTCAATTTATGTTAATCATTAAGAATAAAAAAATCATCTGCTTCACACTGTAAAACCAAACTTCATCCCCCTCTCATCCCTAAGTCTCTTCACTGATTCTCTTGAATCTACAGTTACAATTGGCACATGTGTCAATTACTCAGTAATATTAACTAACCTGAATGCAGGGCTACTTGTGGTTCCTGTAGTGTCTAAAAGTAGAACAGAAGCCAGAGCCTTCAGTTACCAAGCTCCTCTCCTGTGGAACCAGCTTCCAGTTGTGGTTCGGGTGGAGACACCCTCTCCACATTCAAGAGTAGGCTTAAGACATTCCTCTTTGATAAAGCTTATAATTAGGGCTGGATCAGGTGAGTCCTGAACCATCCCTTAGTTATGCTGCTATAGGCCTAGACTATCAGGGGATTTCCCATGATGCACTGAGCTCCTCTCTTCCCCTCTCTCTCTTCCTGCACTCATTCATGTCCCATTAATGCATGTTACTAACTTCTCTTCTTCCCCCAAATTCTTGTGCTTTCTTTTCTTGCAGGTTCTTATCGATCCTAGTGGAGCCTCCTACCTTGGTCGTGCTAGATTGCCATTGCCAATACTGTTGTTGCTGTGCACCTGTCTGTCTGTTTTTTTTCTCTCTCTCTCTACAACAATAACATAGGTCTAGTGTTTAGAGACTATAGGAACCACAAGTAGCCCAGCATTCAGAGAACGTAGTGTTCTAGAGGGGTAATAGGGTATTATGAGCTCTTTAAGATATGAAGGGGCCTGACCATGAAGAGCTTTGTAGGTGAGGAGGAGAATTTTAAATTCTATTCTAAATTTTACAGGGAGCCAGTGCAGAGAAGCTAGTACAGGAGAGATGTGATCTCTTTTTCTAGTTCCTGTCAGTACTCGTGCTGCAGCGTTTTGAATTAATTGGAGCGTCTTAATGGACTTATTGGGGCAACCTGATAATAAAGAGTTGCAGTAATCCAGCCTTGAAGTAACAAATGCATGGAATAGTTTTTCTGCATCTGTCTGTGATAGTATGTGTCTAATTTTTGTAATATTACGTAAATGAAAGAAGGCAGTCCTAGAGGTCTGCTTTATGTGGGAATTAAATGACAAATCCTGATCAAAGATAACTCCAAGATTCCTGACAGTGGTGCTAGAGGCCAAGGTAATGCCATCTAGAGTAACTATATCTTTAGACAGTGAGTCTCTGAGGTTTGTGGGTCCAAGTACAAGAATTTTGTTATTTTCTGAGTATAACATCAGAAAATTGCAGCTCATCCAGGATTTTATGTCCTTAAGACATATTTGTAATTTAGATAATTGATTAATTTCATCGAGCTTGATTGATAGATATAACTGCGTATCATTCCTAATAATTTTGCCTAAAGGGAGCATATATAAAGTAAATAGTATTGGTACAGAACCTTGTGGAACTCCATCACTAACTGTAGTATTTATTGAAGATTCATCGTTAACATGTACAAACTGCGAACGATCTGATAAATATGACTTAAACCAGCTTAGTGCGGTTCCTTTAATGCCAATTTGATGCTCAAGTCTCTGTAAAAGAATATTATGGTCAATGGTGTCAAATGCAGCACTAAGATCTTATAATAATAAGTACAGAGACAAGTCCATTGTCTGAAGCAATCAAAAGGTCATTATTAACTTTAACCAGAGCTGTCTCTGTGCTATGATGAACTCTAAATCCTGACTGAAAATCCTCAAATAAACTATTGTTATGTAGAAAGTCACACAACTCTTTGGCGACTACTTTCTCCAGAATCTTAGAGAGGAAGGGGAGGTTAGAGATTGGTCTATAATTGGCTAAAACCCCTGGGTCAAGAGTGGGCTTTTTAAGAAGGGGTTTAATTACAGCTACTTTAAAGCACTGTGGTACACATCCTGATAATAAAGAAAGATTAATCATATCCAGTAAAGAAGTGCCAATTAAGGGTACGACTTCTTTAAGCAGCCTAGTTGGGACTGGGTCTAATAGACAGGTTGATGGCTTCGATGTAGAAATTATTGAAGTTAACTGATGAAGATCGATAGCAGAAAAACACTCTAAATATATATCTGAGTTTACATTAGTTAAAGTTCTTGAACTTGGAGAGCCACTGATAACTGTTGATGGCAGTTGGTGATTAATTTTCTCTCTAATAGTAATACTTTTATTATAAAAGAAGCTCATGAAGTCATTGCTACTTAAGGTTATGGGGATATGTGGCTCAATAGAGCTGGGACTCTCTGTCAGCCTGGCTACAGTGCTGAAGAGGAACCTAGGGTTATTCTTATTTTCTTCTATTAGTGCTGAATAATAGGCTCCTCTGGCATTACGGAGGGCCTTTGTATAGGTTTTAAGATTATCTTGCCAAATTGAGCGATATTCTGATAATTTGGAAAAGCGCCATTTCCTTTCAGATTTCCTAGCTATTTGCTTTAATTGGCGGGTTTGGTGGCTGTACCACGGTGCTAGTTTCTATGTTTTAATAATTTCCTTTTTATAGGAGCGATAGAGTCTAATGTTGATCGTAGTGAGCCTGCAGCACTATCAACAAGATTATCAATTCCGGAGGGACTAAAGTTATTATTGGACTCTGTTAAATTCAGACATGGCATTGAATTAAACACTGAAGGAATCTCCTCCTTAAATTTAGCTACAGCACTGTCAGATAGACATGGCTGTAGGAAGTTTTGCTTAATGGCTTATAATCTAATAATATGAATTCAAAAGTTATTAAATAATGGTCAGATAGGAAAGGATTATGTGGGAAGACTATTAAATGTTCAATATCAATGCCATATGATAGAACAAGGTCAAGAGTGTGATTAAAACAATGAGTTGGTTTATTTACACTCTGACAGAAGCCAATTGAGTCTATTAATGATATAAATGCATTACTAAGGCTGTCATTGTCAACATCCACATGAATATTAAAATCACCTACAATAATTACTTTATCTGATTTAAGGACTAAACTTGATAAAAACTCTGAGAATTCAGATATAAAATTAGAGTACGGTCCAGGAGCGCAGTACACTATAACAAACAGAACTGGCTGCAGTGTTTTTATGTTGAACTCCTCTTGTTTTAATTTCTTTAAATAATTTAGGTGGTCGGGGGACAGACACAGGCTCTATGGGGTTTTGGGTGGGTGACTGTACTAATGGAAGTGCAGAGAAGTGTGTAAGACAGCAGCTCTGCTTCCTGGTCCTAACTCTGGACTGTCAGGTTTTAGAAATAAACTTCGCCATATTCCTAGATAAGAGAGAGAGCCGCTCCATCCAAAGTGGGATGGATGCCGTCTCTCCTAATCAGACCAGGTTTTCCCAAAAAAGGCTTCCAGTTATCAATGAAGCCCACATCGTTTTCTGGAGTTTTAGCATAATTACACACCGACTCCACATTAATCTTAGTGACCTCCGATTGGCGTCAACGGGTGTCATTACCGCCGACAGCGATAACAATCTTACTGTATTTACGTTTATCTTTAGCCAGCAGTTTTAAATAGGATTCAATGTCGCCCGCTCTGGCCCCAGGGATACATTTGACTATGGCCGCTGGCTTCGCTAACTTCACGTTTAGCGTTCACTGACAGAGCTACAGCACGAAACAGTGTACACAGAGCAGGAAGTAAACCGGAAATGAGTCAGTACGCTTACGGCCAATAGAGAGTGAGACTAGTTCTTCTTCTTCTTCTTCTTATAAGATTCCGGCAGTGTAGACGCTGTTAAGCGTATTACTGCCCTCCACAGGTCAGATTTAGAACTAAATTCTCACATACAATCCTGTATCATGCAGAAACTGCAGAACTGCACCGGAGACCAATTTGTATTTCTCACTGTGTCCAAACAAAGATGCAACAGAAAAAGCCTCAACTCCAAGTCCTGTCAATCTAACAAATAATATCTTTCTCTCTTCCCTATACTTTCTACATTCTAGGAAAACATGCCTTAATGTTTCAAGGATCCCACATTCACACAATCCAGAAACCTGTTTTCCTACAATGCACAAAGAATCATTTAACCCACAATGACCCAACCTCAATCTACAGAGAATCACATAAACATATTTTCCTAACTTTAGGATGTATAGAAAAGAAGTGTCTACCCCTGGCTTCCCTTTGCCACCCTCTCTGCCATTCTTTTGTTAAGCCCACTTTGATTATTTCTCTTAATTCCACTCTCCCCATGGATAAATGAACATCTACTTCTCTGCTTAAGCTTTCCTTTGCGATGTGGTCCACCTGCTCATTCCCCCTAACCCCAGCGTGCCCTGGAACCCAGCAAAAAGTAACGCTGCAAGCAAACCCAATTCTAAAAACCACATTCAAAATGTCATTCATAATGTCAGGATGAGCTGTAGATTGTCCTGCTCTTAAAGTTTCTAGTGCAGCTGCAGAATCAGAGCAGATAGTGACTTCTTTAGGTCTGGCTTCCTCAATCCACCATAAAGCCCATAGAATTGCCATTAGCTCAGTAGTGAAAACAGAGCTTCCATTAGAAATACGTCGACCAATCTTCAACCCAATCTGCTCCACATACACCCCAAAGCCGGCTCTCCCACTAACCGGATCTCTAGATCCATCTGTAAAAATAATTAAAGTACTCTCACTGATTGAATTAAGATGTTCCACTATTCTTGGAGTCACTTTCCTCTTATCTTTTTCCTGAAGAAAAGAAAGCTCAATATTCAATTCAGGCATCACCCAATAGGGCATAGCCATCTTGTGTGCTCTACATTACCTCCCCGTTCCAAGCCCAGCTTCTTAGCCCACTGGTTTACAGTGACAAAAAAAATATTATATTTATTATCTACTATCTCTTGTAACAGACACCTTGCTGGAAAGGTATGACTACACCCTCTAAGTTTAACCCAGTACTGTAACCCTAACTTAATGCGCCTTAACTATAAGGGCATTTCTCCCATTTCAACAAGCAGGGCAGGGACTGGGGAAGTTCTAAAGGCCCCACAACAAAGCCTCAATGCCTTTGCATGCACCACATCTAACTTATCCAGAACAGTTTTAGAAGCAGATCCATACACAAAACTCCCATAGTCAAGAGCAGATCTGATCAAGGCCTGAAAAATTACCAACATCGTCTCCCTCTCAGCCCCCCACTCACACCCAACCAGACTTCTCATAACATTTAGAACTTTTCCACATTTCAGCACAATTTTATCTACATGCACAGCCCAAGTCATACGCTCTTCAAACCATACACCCAAAAATGTAAAAACCTTTACCTTCTCCAATAAAGACCCATACATATACAGCCCTATATTAGGTAACTTTCTTTTAAAACCAAATACAACATATTTAGTCTTAGATGCAGAAAATTTGAAGCCCCATGTGTTCCCCCATTCCTCTATAGACCATCATACTCTTTGAATCTGTTTTAAAACAAACTCTACATTACGCCCTCTTTTCCAGATGGCCCCATCATCTGCAAATAGAGACAACCCAAATCCTCTCTCTATTTTGCCAAAGATATCATTAATCATTATATTAAATAAAACTGGACTGACAACACTTCCTTGCGGGGTTCCGTTCTCTATTTCTACAGTATTTGAACAGACACTACCAACCATTACTTGTATTGTTCTTTTCATTAAAAAATCCTTAATCCAATTAAACATTCGCCCCCTTACTCCCAAGTCAAATATTTTAATCATTAATCCCTCCTTCCACAAAGAATCATATGCCTTCTCAATATCCAGGAATACACTCACTACTATTTCCTTATTGCTAAATGCCCTTTTGATATCCTGATCCAAAACTAACACTGATTCCATTGTCGACCTTCCCTTCCTAAAGCAATTCTGCACATCAACAAAGAGTCCTCTAGTTTCTATGAAGCACACTAGTCTGTTGGTTACCATCTTCTCCATTACTTTACAAAGCACTGCTGTGAGTGCTATAGGGCGATATGAACTAGGGTCAGATGGACTTTTGCCTGGCTTTAAAATAGGGACCACAACTGCATGTTTCCATTCCTTGGGCAAATAACCCTCTGCCCACACCGTATTAAACAAAGCTAATATTTCATCAAGTACAATATCATCCAGATGTTTAAAAAACTCATAAGACACCCTATCTCTCCCCGGGGTAGTATTTGCCCCAGACATAATTGCATCCTTCAACTCTTTTATAGTAAAAAACAGATTTATAGGATTATCGTTTTCTAAATTCCTTTCCAACTTCCACTGTTAACTGCCATCAGCTCAGTTCTCTTCCTACACCTCTCAGCCCCCATTCTCTCTGATCTATGCACTGCTTGAAAACTATCAACAAACATGTCTGCTTTTTCCTTATTGGAAACTGCTACTGTCAGTGAGACTAGTTGACTAGTCAATAGACAAATGAATATCAAAAGGTAAAAACAATGCAGAAAATATATCTGTATTTAGAAAACATGGAACTTTCCTCTTTGAGCATTTTAATTTAATATATGACCAGCAGGGGGGCATACTATACTCTACTCTTAGTCCTGAATAAATGGTAAAATACAGGTTGATAAGAATGTCCAGATTTAATCTCGGCGCTTGGGGTGGGAAGCCCTGTTAACATAATTTTATATTGCTTTTATATTTTCTCCTCTTTTGACCATATATATACATATATATATATATATATATATATATATATATATATATATATATATATATATGTATATGTATACTGCCATATTATATATATTATATATACTGCCATATTATATATTATGGCTTATACACATTTACCCTTTTATAACAAGAAACCACATGGTGAATACTGCTGAAGCTGCACAATGCTTAATAAGCTACTTTATTAACAGAAAATATTTTAATTTGCATCTGGCTCTACATCAAAACACCCAGACCATCAAGACCATCATGAGAAAGGTGTTTTTATTTCGTACCATTAGTATATAGTAAAACATTTCGAAAACCCAATCACTCATCAACTTTACAATCTAATCCAAAAAACACCATTAGAATGAATAACCAGAGTTCAATCAACAAAAATACATCATTATACCCTTCATAAACATAACTTTTATTGCAGGGCTATAGGGCTATATATATATTGCCTCCAACCCCAGCAGATAAAGACTGGTTTACAACTCCTACCTACAACACACAAGCCTTTTGCACAATTTATATTTAATTTCCACTTTAGTAGTTTAGTAGCTTTAGTTTAGTTTTAATTTTTTAGTTTTCGTCAAGTTAAATTTTCTGCTCATATTTTGGACTCCATGTCCTACTTGAACAACAAATAGTGTATATATTTTAATTTATAGTTTTTATATCTTCTAATATTAATAATATTAGCAATATTTTTACTGTGATATTCTATTCTATTCTCTGTTTTCTGTTTTTGCGCTGCTTTGCCCTATTGCTCCTATGTCAAAATTAATTTCTCCTTAGGGGGATAAATAAAGTAATTATTTTATCTTATCTTATAGGTGTTCATGTTGTTAGGTCGAGACTCTGTAAATGCCAAGAGTGAAAGTAACACGACAGCATTCCCATACGCCATACAGGGCTACGGAATTTTATAACTTTCACAACCATAAAAACACTATCAGTCATATTTCTTGCAGCTTCTATGGCTACTACTCGTATCTTTCGATCATATTCACCACCATAATTACTATTATTCATATTTATATCACCTTAATTGCCATTGTTTCTACTATTCATATCACTCTGGTATATTATCTGCCATAACTTGTTAGTCATATTCACATTACTATAGATATTATTACAGTTAATGTTAATTTTGTGGTTGCTTGCATCCCTGGGACAGTCTGTCTTTGTGTCTGTCTGTCTGTCTGTGTGTGTGTCTGTCTTTGTGTCTCTTTCTCTCTCCCCCCCAACCGGTCAAGACAGATGGCCGTCCTCCATAGAGCTGGGTCTGTTTGCTACTGTGTGCACGAGATTGCTGGATAAATACTGTGTATAAATACTGTTATTGCTATTATTAAAGATAGTGCGACTTGTTGCTGCTCATGGGGGAATTGTTCCGTCTCTGTAAATCATGAATAAGTCATAGAGTGTGGTCTAGACCTACTCTATATGGAAAGTGTCTTGAGATAACTTTTGTTATGATTTGGCACTATAAATAAAATTGAATTGAAAATTGAATTGAATTGAATTTCGCTAATTAAATAAAGAGAGCATAGTATATTATATAAAGGCTGCCATTCCCCCACATTAGTGTTTTGAAGCAGTGCATTTCGGGAAAGATGGAGTTTGCTTTAGAGGTAGAAGTAGATAAGATGTTGGCTTGATAATCAACAATTTGGTACATCTGTACGAGTGTCTGTATGCATGGTTGAGGAGAAAGGCATTTTGATAAATCAAAGAAAAACACAAAGAAATATCAGACTGAGATGACTGACTTTAACAGAGATGGCACTTTGTCTTCTCACTGTGTTGTTTGATGTAGGCGAGTAGAACCAACAGATGAGACGTGGGTGTCTCAGAAGGACCATCTCTCCTGTTTTTTTTTTTACCAGATGTATTATTATTACTATTATTATTATTATTATTATTGTAATAACATTCATTCATCGTTTCATCGTTTCATCATTTCATTCATTCATTCATTCATTCATTCTTTCATTATATTCATTCATTTAAAATATTCAACTGTTTGTGATTTGTTTCCTGCAGTTTGCAGTGGAATCACATCAGTCTCAGCCTTTTCATACGGTCAGTAAGCCATTTTAAGTCTGTCACATTGCTAAACCAGAATAAAAACGGTCAGAAAAGCAGCCATAAAATGAATTCTGGTCGATATTAAGTGTATAATAGGCTACTCAGTAACAATCCAGGTTACTTGTTGGTGTGATCATTGTGGCGCATCTGTAATGCACAGTGGAAAACATTCATGTCCCTTATTTTCTGCATGACTATTTCCAGGCAGACATAAATTACGTGTGTGGTTCTAGAAAGAAACATTAATTAAAAAAAATGTGTATCTTGTGTTTACTTAAATGTTATAATGTGTTTTAAACAACGGAGTGTCTATTTACACCCGGGTGAAAATAGCCTTTGCCCCGCGATCTGGCTATTGACCCCTCCATTCTAATCCTGAACGTCTTTAGAACGGTAAAATTTCATCACAGTTGGTAAATAACACCTGTGTACCTAATTATGTCTGATGAGTGCCTAATCTCTGAACAAAAAGAGGTCTGTTTAGGTTTTAACAAGCCCCATTATTAGTGATAATGTGCTCCCTGCTGGTTATAGCCCTAAATTAAATTTAAATGCTCAAAAAAGGTTCATATTGTTTTCCAAAGACAGGTATTCGTTACAATGGTCTGTATCCTAAACCAGCATTGGGCGATATTAAAATATATTAATGTGGTTTAACAGTTTTAATTGCACCCTGACTCAGGATCATGCAAATGTGGCACAGAGTGATTTATATGCATTTGTTCATGCATTTTGTCTTTTATTCTTGCAGGTGGGTAAATGTCACCGAAGCACCTCTAATGTTATTGGTAGTGTAATCAGTCTGTCTTTATTGCTCTGTTAAAATTATTGTGCTTTCTTATATTAATGTTAGTAACGTAACGTTAAGTGTTTTTGTAGGCTACTGTTAATGACGGCGCTATAGTGGAAACCTTCATTTAAGCTAGAGTAACTCCGCAAGGATCTACGCATTTATTTTTCTAAATATTACGTTATATCACAACTTGTGACAATATATTTGTTAAGGTCCTTAGGGCAATGGCTGTTGATGGTTAGCGTTGATCTTATTTACTTGCGCCAAATTGTCATTTTATGGGTGTTTATTGATCCGGCAGTTGAGCTAATATGCTACCGTCAGCGTTCACTTGTTGTCATAGCAACTGTAAACTGTATTAGCGGAAACAGGCAACGTTGAGTGTGATACATTATAGTATAAGACGTGTTTATTTTGATGTAACTGTTAGGTCTACTAGGATTTATGATTTCTAATATTGTATGTGTACATATAGCCTATATTTATATAAATTGTATTTTATTGAGATTTCGATATATATGAAAAAGAGAATGAAAACACATTTTTATATTATTATCATTTATATTATATTTTGTAGTATAGCACACATAAATACATTGTGTTTTGTTGTGATTCTGATATGAAATATATTATTATTATATTATTTGATCTAATATAATTTTGAGATTGTATTTTGTATTATTTATTTATATTGTTCCAATATATTTATATTATATTGTTGGCCGTTGATATTGAGTAGCCTGAGTAAAACTGCCACTGAAGACCAACAAACTGATCAATTTTTGTCATTTATTCTTGCAGAATCTTTTGGCACAGTAGTGTATACAGTACAGTCTCTGTATTTATCATATTCAAAGGAATTCATATGTCCAACCATGATATTTTACATATTCTTAATTTATTATTTTATATATGTTGTTTAGCTATATTTTTGATATGTATTATTTGCACACTGGTCTTATTTGTATGAATATCTATTTTTGCCGATTGTCTGCTTGTTTGTAATCTAAAATAAAGATTTATAAATAAATAAAAAAAAAAAGAAACAGGCTTGACTCAAGAGGTGCAAGTCAGTTACAGGCTGCTATTTGCTTGTTAAACTGCAGCCAATCACAATGCTGCTTCCCCTCCCCCACTCATTTGCAGCCACCTGGCCTTGGGGTCTGGAAAAACAATAGATGCCAGCGGGATACAAGGAAACAAGGAAGGAAGGTCATGGCTCTTTCAACTTTTCTAGATCATTGTAAAGCTACATATGCAGAAAGTTCCAGCAAGCTAACAAAGGTTGTTTGGCCTGGTATTGTAGAAAATTCTAAATATTCTCCATGCGGCTGAGTGCATATTTAATGATAGAAAAGTCATTAATCACGAATTACATTTGTACATGTTTGAAAAAATGCTACAGCTGACAGCTACAGGATTAGCAGTTGTACAAACTCGGCTGTTACACCTGGAATTGTAGCAGGCTGAAGTTAGCATTGGGGATGAATTGAATTTACTGTCTTTTGAGGATTTTCACAAACGCTGACTTTAAACGTACACTTATTGAATTTGTTATTTAGTTATCATACCGGGAGGTGGTATTCTATTCAATTCAATTTCAATTCAATTCAATTTTATTTGTATAGCGCCAATTCATAACAGAAGTTATCTCAGGACACTTTATTTATATATTTATTTATACTATTACTTGGTAGATACTGTAGACTCCATTATTATTAATGAAGACATGTCAAATGGTTACATTATGTGGCATATTAAGCCCGTTGAAGCTCATTAAACAGCGTATTTCTTTAATTCAATTCATGTAAGAGGGAGTTTAAAAGTTTACTATTTGTTTTGTATTTGGTTATAGAAAGATAGTCATTATTTTTGGTTAAAAATGCAGAGTACAGTGTTTAGATTGCCAGTAAAATTTTGAAGGTGTAGTAACCATAAATCGCCAGTAGATGTCAGACGCGCTACAGGAGCAGCATAGGTGCTGGAGAGTCACGGGGCAACTCTTGTGTGATTACGTCAGACAATGAGAATCCCTGTGTACGAGACCACAATCGAAGAATGCTGTGTTGAAATTGTCAACATAAGTCCTGTAAGAAAGCCCTACAGGTCAAGGTCCAACAGCACCCTCTACTGGTGCAAAGACAACTAGCAGTGAACAAGTCAGGACATGCCCAGTCACACTGAAGAGCAGCAAACCAGTCAGTGAGCAGACCGTGTAAAGCTGCATGTAGTGATGGGCAAATGAAGCTTTTGTGAAGCACTGAACCACTTGAGCCAATTGTTTCAAAAATGGGTTCACTACTTGAAGCTTCAGTTACAGTGACCTCTACTGGCAAAGTGCAAGGCTGCAGCCAAATTAGGAAGGCTAGTTGATGGACATGAGGCTTTTAATTACATACTCGCATGCATGCACACGCACACATCTAGCGAGCAGTGTTTTTGTAGAAAACACCTTTTGTTCTGAAGCATGTTTGCTTTGATCACCCTTGGATTGAAAGTGTATTTGCTTTAAAAATTTGTATCTATATCATGTTCTATTTACAAATAAAGATTGATGAATGTGTGTATTATGTTATTGAGGAGAGAATGCTGGGGAAATATTGTATAGGTTGGGGTGTGCTTGTGTAACTATGACAGGAGGGAATTGGGAACAGTCATGAATCAATACAAACATAATGAATCAATACAAACGCAATGAATCAATACAAACGCAATAACTCTGCAACTATGATAACAACCCACAAATTGTGCATTGTTTAGAGCGTTTATAAAGTGTTAATGGCGCTCAAATTCAAAACTGTTTCAACCTGTCACCTGTCGGAATCGGGGCAGTGAATCACCTGATTGGACCACGAACCAGGCAGCTGATTCATTCAGGCAACGAAACAGTTGCTGCTTCAGACGTCATTTGTCACGTGATTTTTTTCGGACCAAAGCAAGCTTTGAAGCAGTGGTTCTATGGAATTGTAGTTCAGGGTTCGAAGCACGCATCGAAGCTTCAGTGTCACACTGCCATCACTAGCTGCATGGACTTTCTGTGTGTTTCCTAATGATGTGTGCATTCTTGAGGAAATGTAAGTAGTTTCAGCTTGTATTTATGTATAATTTGATCACTATTGCAGTTTGTGTTATTTTACATGGAAATATGATGAGTTTGAGTTAGCTACGTTTGGATTGTGAGGACTTAATCATGAATATTTCGTTTGTAATGCCAATATTGCAACTCAGTCTATTTGTTGTGATTGTGACCATGCTTATTGTTAATAGCGTTTAAAGGTTGAATTATTTACCGTGATTCACAGTCAGTATGTAAAGCTCCCATGCTGTTTAGCATGCTTTGCCTCTGCTAATGTTACGTTGGAAATTGTACTGCTTATTCCACGTAGGGCTGGGCAATAAATCGATTTTATCGATTAATTCAAATTTGTAGTTAAACATGATTTATTTTTAGTTAAAATAGTTAAAGTAGTAGTTTTCTCTTGAACTTCCACAACACCGGCGCTCCCTTCGGGCTCCCGTAGATCAGAGTGTGCTGACCCCTCCCCCCGCCTCTCCACAGATAAACACAAGATGGCAGCAAGCCAGGATGAGCTCGTCCCCAAAAAAGGCACAGTGTCGTCGGTGGTTTGGAACTGGTTTGGTTTTGTGGTGTCCAAGAGCGAACAAACCACGACGCACTGCAAAGTTTGTTTGAAAGCTGTTGCAACCGACCAATTTATTCCAGCACCTCAAGCAGAGGCATGCAGCCGAGTGGGAGAAATGTTGCTGTCTGCGAGATATACAGGACCGCAGCCCACAAACACTCGCTAAAAAACAGTCTACAAAAAAAACGATGTAAATCGGGTTTGGTGTGAAAAAATCTGAGATTTTATTTTTAAGCCATATCGCCCAGCCCTAATTCCACCACTAATATTGCATCTTTGTTGTTGTATTATGCTGAAGTAGCAGTTTGCATATAAGTTAGGGATATTATTGGTGAACCTTAATATCTTATCCATTTGTCTCGTAAATCCCCCACCCGAGTTGCTCTGCCACGAGAACGTGACGTAATTGCCTGGCTTGTACCACTTATAGCGTTACAGTTGTCTTTCCATGGAATGGCGCCAGCGACAACGGCAGCCTGTCATGGCAGCTCCTTTTCATTGTTGTAGTTTTAGTGTGTTTTCAGTGTGTTTTTGCTATTTTGAACTCTTTTCTTACTTTCTTACTTTCTTACTACTTTGTTCACGTCGCCTAAATACTTTTTTGGCGTTTTTGAGCACTTTTTATTTTTTGTTTATGCTGGTCTCCATGGCGACGGGGAGTCGCATTGTTTTCACCCGCGATCAGATGATCGCCCTGAGGCCCCCTAGCATCCTGACCGGAGAGAGACCCTCCATACTGGAGGAGCTGAGGAGACGATGAGGCTGCAGAGCGGGGGTTAAACGGAGGATGAAGAAGAGGAGCTTTAAATTCTACATCCCTGCAATCATCGAGCAGATACCGGACTCCAACGTCACCATTCCCGGCTTCCAGAGGGTTCGAGCCGTCAGGGACACCACCGCGACCGGCATGAAGAAAGGAGGGGGACTATCCGTGCTCATAAACAACAGGTGGTGTAACGCCGGGCACGTCTGTGTGAAAGAGCGTCTGCAGCCCGGACATCAAGCTCGTCGCCATCGGACTTCGTCCTTCATCATCATCATCACTGTTTACATTTATGATGTCTTATTTATTCTCCTGTACAGCATTTTGGTCAACTTTGGTTGTTTTTAAAGTGCTTAACAAATAAAGTTGGATTGGATTGGATTGGATTTGGGCATTACGAGTCAGAAAGAAGTGCAGCAGCTTTCTTGTTTCTGCTTGTGGCTCATCTAAAAAAGCACAATGTGAAATATATTTTTCTACAGAAACACTAACATTTCAAGTAATTCCTTTATTGCAAGTCTTACATTTCAATAATATTTTGCCATTTTCGCCTATTTCAATTTCAACAAGTGCTGTGGCGTTTTTCTCGAGCCACCAGGGGCCACCAGGGGCCTCCAGGGGCCTCCAGGGGCAGTGGCTAGTGTTATTGTTAGCTACATTAGCCTATTTAGCAAACCAGCTTGAAAACAAAACTTTACATTGTATTGCACGCACAACAACACCGTGCAATGCATAAATTGGTGACCGGATTAAAGCAGCAATGTAAACAAGTGTGTAGGAGCATTTAAAATCGACATTAAAACGACCAATGTAGTACAAATACAAAGAAAATACATCTCAATATGGGCGCTGCCATCTTTGTTTTGCGGGTCGTACGTTCGTCCTCGTTTAGCTCGGTGTACTGTGAGGTACCAAGAGCTGGACGGCTGAAATTACGACCAAAAGGGGGTGTGTCTTGGTGAAATGTCGCAAGATAGCTGCGAGATTTACACTTTCCAACTTGGGCTGGGGGTTTACGTGACAAATGGATAGCACCATTATGCTGATATAGTAGCTTATTTAGAGATGTTTATTTGATTTAACTGCTGAATAACATGTCGAGCATTGTTGTAATACAGTTTATTTCTTTTCTTTATTTTCAGACCACACA
Source organism: Dicentrarchus labrax (assembly GCF_905237075.1). NCBI lineage: Eukaryota > Metazoa > Chordata > Actinopteri > Moronidae > Dicentrarchus > Dicentrarchus labrax. The sequence goes on from NW_026136717.1 coordinate 727,792, forward strand.
CAAACACACCCACATACGTTGTACAGCAATGTTAAATTCTAGCACCGTGGTACAACCACCAAACCCGCCAGTTAAAGCAAATGGCGAGGAAATCTGAAAGGAAATGGCGCTCTTCCAAATTATCAGAATATCGCTCAATTTGGCAAGATAATCTTAAAACTTATAGAAAGGCCCTCCGTAATGCCAGAGGAGCCTATTACTCAGCACTAATAGAAGAAAATAAGAATAACCCTAGGTTCCTCTTCAGCACTGTAGCCAGGCTGACAGAGAGTCACAGCTCTATTGAGCCACATATCCCCATAAACTTAAGTAGCAATGACTTCATGAGCTTCTTCTACAATAAAATTATCACTATTGGAGAGAAAATCACCAACTGCCATCAACAGTTATCAGTGGCTCTCCAAGTTCAGGGACTTTTGCTAATGTAAACTCAGACTCATAATTGTATTTTGTGGCCCTCCTACAATAGGTTTAGATGTTTTAATGTTCAAAAAACACATTATTTTTCTCATACTGCCTATAGCTGAGCACCTCTTTTCAGCCTCTGTCTGAATCGCTGTTTTAGCGCCTGTCTCTTTAAGACCCCCCTCCCGAAAAGCCCAGTCTGCTCTGATTGGTCAGCATTATGACGCGGCTCACACGGATGACGTGGCTCACGCGGATGACGCTCTGGCCCCTCCCCTTCGTTGCCGGCAGGTAGCTCCTCACTGCTACTGAGTTTAGCTGCATTTCTACCGTCAATATTAATTCAATAACTGCTTCTAAACCAAAAACTTCACCAGCGGACATGTTAGAGCGGGAGTCTGACCTGAAATCACGGAGAAATGGACAACAACAAAGTAATCAGAGTAATAGTATAATGATTACTGTAACCTCCCATCTGTTATATTCTTTATACACATTAGTTTACTGAGACCATGGAAACAGAAACCTGGAATACTTTATCCTGTACAACATGTCAACATAACTGAAGGAATCACTCATCTAATAAAGTAAATTGTTTATGGGGTTGAAAAACTGCCAAGTAACCAACTGTTAACGGTACTGTATCCATATTTCATAGTCTAATATAGTATTATTACCAAAGTTAACCTTCAGGTATTTGTAAAAGCTGCAATTATGTTTGAACCCCATTAAAAATACTGTATACTCAATATTCTATCATTTATATTATATATTGTGATGTAATTTATCTTCCAACATTATAAAGTTTGAATGTGAGACAGTAATGTATTGTGTTGCTTACAGTCATTAATACAGGTTTAAATTTCACATTTTCATATTGATAGATGACCAGATTTTCAACTCTTTCAAAATCTTCATAAAACCTTTGTGAAATAACATGTTATTTATATAAAACCACACTTGAATTTAAAAATGACCAAAACTCTTCTTAAAAGTAAAACACTTTATTTATATTTCATTCATATTCCAGTTACACATGTTGTAAGTAACAAAGCTATAACTTTTATGTAAACTGTGCAGATCCTGTCCTACATCAAGGTTTATGGTTTCTAGTATACTGAAGTGTGAGCTGGTAATGGAGCTCTGCAGTCAGTGTTCATCTTCATGAGTCTTCCTTTGGATACCCAGACTGTCCTGATGCTGCAGCTGTCTCTGTCCTCTGATGGGTCCAGGAACACCTGAGCTTCATCAGGTCACCTGTAAAACAAGGCAGATTCAGTGTTACTTGTAAGACAGCATATAATATACAGTGTAATATAATGCAGTATAATATAATACAAGTACAACAGCTCATTGTGGCTCAAAGTAGTCCTACCTAAGTTATAATCTAAAATAATAAAGCAGTGTCTCTGGTGGTTCCTTGTTGCAGCTAACTGTAGTGATGTGTTGTTGAAACAGTCTGAGGTTACCAACACAATGTCTATCTAATGGCAGCAGATACACACACAGGACATTTACTGACTGTAACTGATGTTGTAACAAGTTCCCGGTGCAATAACAGAAATTTAGCAGTGAGCCTCAGTGTTTATAATACAATAGGAGATTATGAGTATAGGATGTTACACTGGACCTACACTTATATCGTCAGTAATAGCAGTACTTCAGTAACGCTAAATAAATGGATCAGAAAACTTTTATTCGTCGGTTTGACTCCACATAAAGCCTAGTGAGCAACCCCAGCTGCTGGGTGCTAATCAAAGTTACAGAATAATACTAAACTAATGAATCCCTGCAGTTTGACTATTTCTCTCTCACTGTAGCTCTATTGTTAACTCTGGTGCACGTTGATCAAGTTAATTTACACACCGTAACACACACACACCTGAACGAAGCAGAGAAACAACAAAGCTAGCGCTAGCTGAGATAACGTTAGCACGTCAGTATAAAGTTACACAAGAAGCAACATGAAAACAACCACCAGGCTCCAACCTAATTAACGGTTAACGAGGGTTATCGATCACACTGCCCCTCATATTACAACATAAAGTCCAACAGACTCAGTAACCAAAGTAACACAGTGACATCACAGAGCTGCTGTGTGCTAATCAAAGCTACAATGCTACCAAACAAATGACCTCCGCTGCTGAATTACACACAGTACGGTGTCTCCTGATCACAGCTGTATTGATCCACACGGTGAACAGATACCTAGCTACCCAGCAGATAATAAGTTACCAGGTTAAAGACAATTAAAGCTATCTAACGTTATCTTACCGGTTCCATGCAGCTCAAGGAGCTAACAGCTGATGAGCGGCTACAGTTTGTTCACTCTGAGGTTTTCTGCTCTTTCTAACAGCGACACAAACATATTACTGACGGAGCACGTTTAACTAAATACAGACCAACATAAAGCCAATTACCCCCGGTCACAAAACCCACAACAGTAACAGAGTTACAGAGCCCCCCCCCGCACGAAGCTTGGTGATTCACGGCTTAAACTTCGTGTGAATCTCTATAAAAATATCAGCAGGGGAGAATATGGAGACATCTGCACCAGCTGGCTTAATAAATTAACTTCACTTTATAAGTTTCATGTTCATCTTTTAACAATTAACAAACAATAACTACGTTAGCATCACTGAGGCCCCTGCAGCTAACAGCGGTTAGCATGAGCTAGCATTACACGAACAATAAAAAACAGCATAAACTCTTAAAAATACTTAGTTTCTTCCTCTGCCTTCTCTCCACAGACTGGCAATGGCGGAGCTCCGATAGTCAACAGGAAGTAAAGAGAGGTGGGTGGCAACAGGTACACACACTTCTGAAGCTTCGTGATTTCTCTCCTGTATTCTTCTGACTGAGGCAGCCCACAAAAACATGACTGAGTCATTTTTTTTCACACTTTGCCTGCTGATAGGCCCTCCAGATTCCCAAATGTACATAATCAAATGATTAAAAAGTTGGTTTTGCATAATGTCCCCTTTAATTGACACTTCTTTACTGGATATGATTAATATCTCTTTATGATCAGGATGTGTACCACAGTCCTTTAAAGTAGCTGTAATTAAACCCCTTCTTAAAAAGCCCACTCTTGACCCAGGCGTTTTAGCTAACTATAGACCAATCTCTAACCTCCCCTTCCTCTCTAAGATTCTGGAGAATCTCGCCAAAGAGTTGTGACTTTCTACATAACAATAGTTTATTTGAGGATTTTCAGTCAGGATTTAGAGTTCATCACAGCACAGAGACAGCTCTGGTTAAAGTTAATAATGACCTTCTGATTGCTTCTGACAATGGACTTGTCTCTGTACTTGTATTATTAGATCTTAGTGCTGCATTTGACACCATTGACCATAATATTCTTTTACAGAGATTTAAGCATCAAATTGGCATTAAAGGAACCGCAATAAGCTGGTTTAAGTCATATTTATCAGATCGTTCGCAGTTTGTACATGTTAACGATGAATCTTCAATAAATACTACAGTTAGTCGTGGAGTTCCACAAGGTTCTGTACTTGGACCAATACTATTTACTCTATATATGCTCCCTTTAGGCAACATTATTAGGAATCACTCCATTAACTTTCACTGTTATGCAGATGATACGCAGTTATATCTATGGATCAAGCAATGAAATAAATTATCTATCTATATATTATCTAAATGACAAACATGTCTTAAGGACATAAAATCCTGGATGAGCTGCAATTTTCTGATGTTAAACTCAGGAAAAAAATGAAATTCTTGTTCTTGGCCCCAAAAACCTTAGAGACTCGCTGTCTAAAGATATAGTTACTCTAGATGGCATTACCTTGGCCTCTAGCACCACTGTCAGGAATCTTGGAGTTATCTTTGATCAGGATTTGTCTTTTAACTCCCACATGAAGCAGACCTCTAGGACTGCCTTCTTTCATTTACGTAATATTACAAAAATTAGACACATACTATCACAGACAGACGCAGAAAAACTAATCCATGCATTTGTTACTTCAAGGCTGGATTACTGCAACTCTTTATTATCAGGTTGCCCCAATAAGTCCATTAAGACACTCCAATTAATTCAGAACGCTGCAGCACGAGTACTGACAGGAACTAGAAAAAGAGATCACATCTCTCCTGTACTAGCTTCTCTGCACTGGCTCCCTGTAAGATGTAGAATAGAAGTTAAAATCCTCCTCCTCACCTATAAAGCTCTTCATGGTCAGGCCCCTTCATATCTTAAAGAGCTCATAGTACCCTATTACCCCTCTAGAACACTACGTTCTCTGAATGCTGGGCTACTTGTGGTTCCTATAGTCTCTAAAAGTACAACAGGAGCCAGAGCCTTCAGTTACCAAGCTCCTCTCCTGTGGAACCAGCTTCCAGTTGTGGTTCGGGAGGCAGACACCCTCACCACATTCAAGAGTAGGCTTAAGACATTCCTCTTTGATAATGCTTATAGTTAGGGCTGGATCAGGTGAGTCCTGAACCATCCCTTAGTTATGCTGCTATAGGCCTAGACTATCGGGGGATTTCCCATGGTGCACTGAGCTCCTCTCTTCCTCTCTCTTTCTGCACTCATTCGTGTCCCATTAATGCATGTTGCTAACTTCACTTCTTCCCCAGAGTTCTTGTGCTTTCTCGTCTTGCAGGTTCTTATGGATCCTGGTGGAACCTCCTGCCATGGTCCTGCTAAATTGCCATTGCCAATACTGTTGTTGCTGCGCCTCTCTCTCTCTCTCTCTCTGTCTCTCTCTCTCTCTCTCACCCCAACTGGTCGAGGCAGACGACCACCCACCTAGAGCCGAAAGATCTGTCCTAGGTTTCTGCCTTTTAACAGGCAGTTTTTCCTTGCCCTTGTCGCCAAGTGCTTGCTCATGGTGGTACTGTTGGGTCTCTGTAAATAATGTTTTAAAGAGTTTGGTCTAGACCTACTCTATTTGAAAAGTGTCCTGAGATAACTTTTGTTATGATTTGGCACTATAAATAAAATTTAATTAATGTATATGTTGTACTTTAAGTATCTTTTATGCAAATTATGGCTAAAGGTTTGATTGGAAATGCACAAGGCTGCACTTTTTCTGTATGGCATAGGCTTATATCAATTTTAACGATGCAAAGTTAAACATTACTTTATGCGGGAAATTGATTGCAAGAGAACAGGATCACAGTATCAACAATCCTTTACCTCCAAACCTACCGAATCCATTACACCACCAGCTGACATTATATGGTCAGTATAATTATTACTACAACTACTGCAAGAACTCAAGTCTCTACAAAGAGGAACTGCAATTTCCTCACGTCCTTATGGAAGCAGTCCTGAATTCAATTCAATTTGATTTGTATAGCGCCAATTCATAACAGAAGTTATCTCAGGACACTTTTCAAATAGAGTAGGTCTAGACCGAACTCTTTAAAACATTGTTTACAGAGACCCAACAGTACCACCATGAGCAAGCACTAGGCGACAAGGGCAAGGAAAAACTGCCTGTTAAAAGGCAGAAACCTAGGACAGATCCTTCGGCTCTAGGTGGGTGGTCGTCTACCTCGACGAGAGAGAGAGAGAGAGAGAGAGAGAGAGAGACTAGTCACAACAACATTTGAGTGAAATAGGCTACAGATATAAAAAAACAGGAACATTTGCATACAGCAGGTTCAAGGTCTTATTGTCTCTGGTGGTGCATGTGACAAACTGTGGACGAGAGAGAAACATGGTTGAAGGCCTCCGGGTGTTTCGTTTGTAGTCCTGCAGTCACATTGTTGATGATGTCACACGCTGCTTCTGCTTTCCCAGACAGAGGAATATAGACAGTATGTAGTCTTATGAACATTTTATGTCTGTACACAGTTTTCCTGTTCCCTCCAGAGAATTTATATCTGTAACTCGTGCTATCCCGATAGAGTTAATTCAACTTATAAAAAGCCACTTGAGTTAGAGTGAATATAAAACAAGTCAACCTGTACTGATGCTGAGTGGAATTGAACTAACAGATAGAAAGTGTAATAATAAACATATTTGCCAGTGTTTTCAAAGAATGAATGGAGTTCAGGACATAAACTGGGGAAGAGCTTGGCTTCTACCCCACAAATATTGCATATCTAACAAGGCTAAAGAAATACATTTTAAAATACTGCATAATATATACCCAGTTAGTAGTATTATTGCTAAGTTTATATATGTTGATGATTCCTTGTAATCTTAATACAGAAACAATTTCACATCTGTTTTTTATTGTGATATATCTAAAAAGTTTTGGAGTGATGTTGAATCTCATTGTTTTGATGCTGCTAACTCTGTCTACTCGTAGAGATGTTATTTGCTACTATGTTAACCCAGAAGATAATGCTCTTGAACACCTGATGAACTTTGTTATCCAATGTGCAAAATTCTTTATTCATAAACAAAAATTAGCAAAATCTCTACCTAAATTTGTTCCTTTTCTCCTGAAACTCAGCTCTTTGCTTAAATCTCTGATTTTGTTAAATAACAGAAAAAGTAATACCTTACTGAGTCATTATGAAATGTTTTTCCCTGAAGCCCCTGTTTGAACTATATTTTTTATTTTTAATTTGTACTCTATCTTTGATTTATTTATGTCACTAATGTGCTGATTGTAGCTTTGTACATTTAAATTGTTCAATAAAACACACACACACACACACACACACACACACACACACACACACACACAGAGGAATATAGACAGTGATGGCGATAACACTGGAAAGTTCCCGTGGCAGATAATATGGACCGTGCGACGGCGACGAGCTCGATGTCCGGGCTGCAGACACGCTCTTTCACACAGACGTGCCCGGCGTTACACCACCTGTTGTTTATGAGCACGGCAAGTCCCCCTCCTTTCTTCTTGCCGGTCGCGGTGGTGTCCCTGTCGGCTCAAACCGTCTGGAAGCCGGGAATGGTGACGTTGGATTCCGGTATCTGCTCTTGTAGCCACGTTTGTTTCCAGAGATGACTGCAGGGATGTAGAGTTTAAACCTCCTCTTCATCCTCCGTTTAACCCCCGCTCTGCAGCCTCGCCGTCTCCTCAGCTCCTCCGGTATGGAGGGTCTCTCTCCGGTCAGGATACTCGGGTGCCTCAGGGCGATAATCTGGCAGCGGGTGTAAACAATGCGACTCCCCGTCGCCATGGAGACCCGTGCAAACAAAAAAAAAGTGCTCAAAAAGTATTTAGGCGACATGAACAAAGTAGTAAAAAAGTAAGAAAAACTGTTAAAAAGTGAAAAAAAACACAGGCTAAAGACACACTAAAACTACAACAATGATAGCAGATCATGACATATTTGCAAAGAAATACTGTTTTTATTATTATTAACATAATGTACATCATTATTGCTGCTGAGAAACAAAACAAAATAAATTAAATTGTTCTGTGTAGGTGTCATCATAAAGCATATTTATATTTGTCATTTTAGTGCCAGGATAAATGTAATCTGTGCCAGAACAAATTTAATCTCAATGTAATAGTTTTGATTTCAAAATGTTCAAACTGAATATTGTATGCCAAATTTTAAATTGTATTTCACAGATTAAATAGAATCTTATGGTTTGACACTGGATTTAACTCGTATGGCAAATACAAATTCAGAATATTGTTAGTTTAAAAGTAAGATCTTTGAAAAAATTTGAAAAATTTTCAAAGGACAAAGAAGTCCTTTGAAAGGAGTTGGATTGAATCAGAGTTCTAGTCTAGACTACATGAGTGCCTCTGAGTTGAAACAAAATTATGAGAAACTGAATTTGAAAACTGTTATCTGAAATTTAAACTCTTTACTCTTAACTAAATAAACCACTGAAACTGAAATAATACTTACAAGCTGGAAGCAATATTGGTTAAAATCGATTCAGAGATACAATTTCAAATTGTATATTATACAGTATTCAGTTTTCTAATTCAAAATGATTACATTCAGTATGAGGGAGCTGGGAATCACCCCCCTCAATAAGGTGAAAAATTATACACCAAGGTAAACTGACTGTTAAGTTAGACAAGAGCAGACTAATGCAGGAAGTTTATTTTGTTGTTATATCGTGCTTTTATTTTGAAACTCACTAACTTTTTGAAGTCTACTTTCTGGGGGGCCTGTTTTCATTGAGCACAGGCATGAGAATGCAGCCACAGGACTAGTGGCAATTGGGTGCCAATCAAATCATCAGGCTGCACCACGTAGTCGGGAGGAAAGAGGAGAGTGGGTAGAGGAGTTTTTTGGTTAAGTTTGGGCTTTTGGTAAGTTTTATGTTTAGACACCAGTATCAGAGCTCTGAAAAAACCTTACCTGACTGATGCCACTTATTCATGCACTACACTTTAACCCTCATTCTGCTGGTTTTCATCCTGGTAGGAAGGGTTCTCCACCATCCAAACCCTACATTTAGATTCAGTTTGTTCTGGTACTAAAATAACTCCTTAAATATTATTATGAAAGACAATAATTAAGCTTTCTGTAGATGTTTTAACTTATCAAGTATGTTTGTAAAGAAAATCTATATATATATATATATATATATATATATATATATAAAAGAAATTAAAGTTTATAATACTTTTTTTAAAACTTTAAAATTTTAAAACTAAGAAAATGTGTCATTTTGTGCTGATTCAACTCTATGGTAATTCCTGACACTGTAGTCTGTGGCACTTGATTGCAGTTTTTATGGGGACATGTAACAAGGTGCCCATCATACAACAAGAATACCTGCTTCTTGGTGGGTGAGTTTAGTCGGGGTCTCCGAAAAGGTTTTATGTATTCACTGCCATCCTCCATCCAGAGTCAGCTGACAGTGATGCAGCTGGTAAAGACTTAACAACATTAAACTGATGCCAGCATGTAGCGTTTTTTTCGTTCACTTTGACTCACTTTTTGAAAGTCAACATTCTCTAAAGTGTAAGTTCAAAAATATTTCTGTAATGATTTTGTTTTGACAAAACATAGATTTCCTTATGCTGTCTGAGACCCAGTCAATCCCTGGCGACTGTCGCATTCAGTCAGCAGCCTAGGATCTCGGGTCGTGGAGGTGGACTGGCTGTGATTCATAGAGAGAAATGTTCCTTGTTTTCACTTGTAAACTTCTCTTCATTTGAATCACTTGGTTTTTATCATAAATGGCAGTGTCCCTCTACTCTGTGTTTAAATCTACGGACCCCAGAAATCTAATTCTGGTTTTATTGAAGAATTTTCAGATCTTTTACCTTTTTTTATGTCTCGGTTTGATAGAGTCTTAATTTTGGGTGATTTTAACATACATCTGCTGCCCTTCTCGTTCCTCTTTTACTGTGGATTTTATAGACATTGTGCATTCTTTTAATCCCACTGTGTACTTGTATAATGCCTTTCTAGTCTTCCGACCACTCAAAAGCGCCACATTCGCCCTTTCATACACATTCACACAGCATCGGGAGCAATTCGGGGTTCAGTATCTTGCTCAAGGATACTTCAACACGTGGCGGGAGGAGGCGGAATTGAACCAACAACCAATTAGATTACATTCCGATTACTCGATGACCTGGTCTGCCTCTGAGCCACAGCCGTAGGGACACATCCTAGACATTGTCCTTTGCTCTCGTTTTACTCTTGAAACCATTGATTTCTGTGAGACTATTCTATGTGTGTCGGACCACAAAGCCCAACCTTCCACCTCCTGGTCCTACAATGGCTACCTACGTCTCCTTCCAGGTACTCACTGCAAACTCCACTGTTAGATTTCAAAATACCTTTACCACTCCACACAGCAACAGCCAAAAAACAAATATGTTGACAGAAGAATTACTAACCTGTTCATCATCAGTCACTACTATTAGTGTAGTTGTTGCTACTGTTGTTGCTGTGCACCTTTGTCTCTGTCTGTCTCTGTCTTTGTGTCTCTCTGTCTCTCTCTCTCTCTCACCCCAACCTGTCGAGGCAGACGACCACCCACCTAGAGCCAGGGTCTGTCCGAGGTTTCTGCCTCTTAAAAGGAAGTTTTTCCTTGCCGCTGTCGCCAAGTGCTTGCTCATGGTGGGAATTATTGGGTCTCTGTAAATAATGCTATAAGGAGTTCGATCTAGACCTGCTCTATTTGAAAAGTGTCCTGAGATAACTTCTGTTGTGAATTGGCGCTAAACAAATAAAACTAAATTGAATTGAATCTTCAATAATACATATAAAACTGCTCTTGACTCTATAGCACCAATAAAATCTAAGCACAGCATTATTAAGAAAAAAATGCAGACAAGCAGAGTGCCTAGTGGCCTCATACCAACAATAGAACACCTCATGTCAACCTTTCAAAAAGCAGTAGGGATGCCAGATCATCCTTCTTTTCTAACATCATTACAACAAACCAGCATAATCCCAGAATCCTTTTAAAACTATCAAAGCTGTAACCCACCCCCTTCTGTTCAACACACTGAATCCACTCTGTGAGCAATGTTTCTCCTTTTTCATCACTAAAGTAAATTAAATAAAACTCAAGATTAGTCTTCCCACCGGCAACCCTCTTTTCAGAAAGCAATCCCTCTGCCTCTGCTTCTGTCTCCCTCAACAGTTTTCAGTACCTCACACTGTGCACTTTAACACACACAATAGCCAAATTAAAGCTTACATCAGCCCTTTGGATGAGAAGCCTGCCAGATTTCTGAAGGAGGTTTTTAACAGCGTTGGACCCTCGATTTTATTGATTGTAAATAGCTCTTTGTCCACAGGTTGTGTTCCCTCCTGCCTCAAGCACGCCATAGTGCACCCACCAAGCCTTGAGCCTACTGATATAATAATAATTTAAGACCTATCTCTAAATTTCCATTATTATCTAAGGTTTTAGAGAGGACTGGTTATTCACAATTGATCTCTTTTATGAACACTAATAAAATCTTTGACAGATTTCAGTCAGGTTTCCAGGCTCATCATAGCACTGAATCTGCTCTTATCAAAGTAACAAAACTTACAGCTGATACTGGTGACCGTTCAATTTTAATTCTTCTTGATTTAAGTACTGCATTTGACACTGTTGATAACTCTATTCTTTTAGATCGACTTGAAAAGTGGGTTGGCATCTAAAATATATATTTTTTAATCATATTTATCTGGCAGAACTTTTTTATGGGTGATGCCTCCTCTTCAGTGGCCCCTCTGACCTGTGGTGTTCCCCAAGGTTCCATCCTTAGCCCTAGACTGTTTGTTGTATACATGCTGCCACTGGGGCACATCATAAACAAATCAGTCCAGTATCACTGCTATGCAGATGACACACCAACAAATGAAACAAATCATATTTAGCATGGAGGACTGGAGTGAATCTATGTTATGGTAAATGGACCTGTACTTGTATAGTGCCTTTCTCGTCAAAATTATTTACTTACTGTCTGAGATATGTCCTTCTTTGAAGCAGTTACAGGTATGATCGCCCTATTCGTGCCTGAAATTGGGACTTTGGCCGGCAATATATTTTAGTACTTGGGATGACTCTCATAACACAGATTAACAACTAAAGGTCTATGATAAATTACAACTAAATAGACTCACTCAACATTTTAATTGAAGACCTCTTGTGTCCTCTGTGAAGCAGTTACTTACTGCCTGAGATGTGGCTTTTGTTTATCTGTGAAGCAGTTAGAAGTATGATAACTATTTGTGTCTGAAATTGACTTTGGCCGGGCAATATATTTTACCACCAGCAACTGAGTGATTGAACTGAGTGAAAATTCTTAAAAACATACTGACAGTATGAATATAATGAAGAACTATTACACACACAGTAATTATTTCTGTAAAATATTTTTATGTAAGTCAGGCAACTGTTAAAGATGGCCACATCCTCAGTGTTGTTTCTGGGAATCTGGAGGATTTTGTCTATGGTTAGAGCAAGTTTGTGTTTTAGGTCAAAACGTTAAAAGCCTTCATTGTCATGGCTTAATGAATAACTTGCTTGGTTAAGTTTGGGAACAATCATAGTCATAGTTTAAGGAAAACAAAGTTAACTGGTGGAAGGAAACAGGTAATGAACTGCAGTGTCTTGTTTCGGATGCAACACATGCAACCATTCTCCCTACCGGCCCTTGTGAGACAGGAGCGCATGGATTGTTTGTTTGTTTCCTTGTTTTCAAAAGACAATTATGCAAAATACTACAATCACCTATCAAATAATGCTAATACAGACACAGAAAGACTAGCTAATTATGTTGCCCCCGAGGCAGCACAGTGGTCCTTGCTGGGTTGATGTGATTGCAGGTTATGCACATCACAGTTAATTCACAGTCCATGCTGGAACCCACAATGACAGAGTTTGGAGTAAATAAGAGCATTTATTCAGAGGCAGTATTGTCCTGAAAGACAATTTGAAGGTGCTAGTCCTTTGAGTCCTTCCACTTTACCTGACTTTTAAGTAACTGAACTTGTCTATGGTTAGAAAGAGATTGTGGTTTTGGTTAAAAAGTAAGAAGCCTTAATTGTTTTGTCTTAATGGAGAACTATTTGTTTGATTAAGGAGCGATCATGGTCATGGTTATAAGAAACCAAAGTTGACTATTGGAAGGAAATAGGAAATTAACTGTAGTTTCCTGTGTCAGATGCAACACATGCAACCATCGTCCCTACCTGCCTTTGTGAGACAGGAGCACATGGATTGTTTGTTTGTTTTGTTTTAACAAAAAATATTGCTGTTGTTTCTCAGTAATAGGTTAAGAATAATAAGAATAAGAATTGTTTTTTTGAGATATTTTTTTTTTTTTTTTTACAGATGCTGCAGGTTATTGCATTTTGTCCACTGCAAAGACACTCAAGGGGGCACTTTATTGTGTCTTATCCACTGGACGGGCACCCAAAGGGGCACTTTCTTCTGTTTTGTCCACTGGAAGGACTTTACTTAATGTACTTTCTAGACCTTCGACCACTAAATGCACTGTACACTACATGCCACACCCAATTCACACACAACTGCTCGCCAGAATGGAAACTAATCATTCATTAATTTATGCACACTCACACACCGATGCACAGCATCGGTAGCAATTTAGGGTTCAGTGTCTTGTTCAAGGACACTTGATTGAACCATCAACCTTCCAATTAATGGACGAACTGCTCTACCTCTGGAACCTTGAATCCACCAGTGGTACTTTGTACAGTGGCCATATGTTGGAGGTATTAGACTTTAGTAGAAAAATCCTTGATGTGAGTTTAAAGATTCATCGAGGAGTGCGGATTGGCAGGAGTGTGAGGATCTTTCGAATTTTTAGTTGTGGATCATTTTAACAAAGAAGAGGATAATGAGATGGCATGAATATCACTGGGTGTCTGACTTTTCTAAAACTATATGTAGTACTAATTTGGTATTTTGCTTGATTATGTTCATGTGCAATGAAATCAACCCCCATTCCAGCCTTGCAAGTCCACTAGAGGTCAACAGAAATGGATCAATATCCAGGGACACAGGGAACACTACTGAAATTGTCCTAAGAGTTCAAGGAAACAAGTCCAACAATATATATCTATTTCCGGAAGGGGGGGTTACTATACCAAAATCACTGCAATGCAAACAGAATCTAGTGAATTCAATTACATCTTTAAATTGGGAGGTCATATGTCTGGTTGTACACACTCCGGTACAAGAGGTGGCAGTAGACTGAACAGTACTGAACAGTAGACTGAACAGTACTGCCACCTCTTGTACCGGAGTAGACTGAACAGTCGAAGCTCCCATGACTCTTCCTGTGAACTTAGTTGACATGATGGATACCGACAGTAAACTGGACACTAACAAACAGTTTCAAACAACCCCCTTACCAGAGTCTCTCTCATTCTCCGGTCAGCCGTACTCCGTGTCCGTCCTTAAAGTCGGATACTGTTTCTATCAGACCGACGGGACGTTTAGAGCCGATGGGACCATCACCCTCATAACGGGACCGAGGACTATTCTAGTGGACACCGGTGGCCCGTGGGACCGGGATTTTCTCTTACAGACTTTAAAAGAGAGGGGTCTGGAACCGGGAGACATTCATGTGGTCGTGGGGACTCACGGACATTCAGACCACGTAGGAAATCTGAGCCTGTTTCCTGCAGCAGTGATCATTGTAGGATATGATGTCAGTGAAGGGGACACATACCGTCCCAACAAGCTGGCAGAGGGACACGCTTACCGTATTGATGAGTATGTAAGTATAATTTCATATCTGTCACATCCAATATGACCAAGCGTAATAGGAAGCCACAATTGTTTGATAAAGCAAAAATGTGTAACAACCAGCCTTATAATGAAGTAGGCTACTGCAGTTCTGCAGAGATGCTACAAATCTTGTTCTCCACATTTAAGAAAACATTATTGTTTAGTACAGACCACAACAGATTTTAGATCATCTTGATTTAGATAATTTTTTCAGTAAAAACAAAAGTTGTGATTGATATGATTTTTCATATCACAATTGCAATATCTTTCAAAATAATCGCAATATGATGTTTTTACCCTATTGTGCAGCCCTGGATTTAAATAAAATAAATATCGTGACCAGTGTTGAGCTAGTTACAATTTTTTATTTATGTATTCCTCCTTAGTCGTTACTCTTGAAAATAGTAATGTTATTACTTTACCTATTACTCCCTGCCAACAATAATTAGTTACACTGCTAATTAAATTACTTTTCTGCTACTGCCCATAAAAATGTTAATTGTGTCCTTTCTCCTCCAAAGACTTCACATGTTTGCCTGTGTCTAATACACTGGTTCCTACACTTCATGGAGGGTCGCAAAGGCCTTCTTGATTTTAAGAAATCTAAATGAAAATCTGCATTTGGCTCAATTCCATGAATAAAAGTAAAGCAAATAGAGCAATGGGCAAGCATCAGGGACAAGAAAACACTAAAAGAAGCCTAGGAAGTATATGATTGTTAAAAATTACACAATACAGGCAGTCTTCCCTAAAAGTTCCCTAAACAGGAGGTAATCTGCTCAAAATTCACCCATATCACTTGTTTTACGCAAGCTTCTTGTTGTTTTGAAAATAATATGAAATATCCATAAAATATGTCACTTAGTCAGGGGTTGTCAGTTTACTAAATGATAGAAAAGGGGTCCCTCAAGGAAAAGGTTGGGAACCACTGGTCTGAGCTAAGCCTCAGAGTGTCAGATACTCTGAGTCATTGTTATTAAACTGGCCCTTAAAATGTTACTCTGGTTAATGTGCAATACGGTAGCATACATATATTTCTATCTAATATATATTGTCATATATTGTAATATAATGTGTTACTTCAAACTCTTATGTTTTCCTATTTTCTATTTTCTATATATAGAGTTGTTACATTGAACATTAAATCATTCATCTTACTCACTTCACTACTCACATACTCACTACATCTGAACCTTCCGACCCTTAGGTGCGTAAAAACTACAGGTTATGAACTTCTTTTTTAAAATACAAAGATGCAGAATTATCAGTTATCGGTATCTGCCATGAGAAACAGATAATTGGTTAACATATTGGCCTAAAAAAGACCATATCGTGCATCCCTAATGGGTATGCATACCTGGGCAATCGAAAAGGGATTCTAATTCTGGAGTAGTCTAGCCTAAAGTCAAGTTACTGTCAGTTACAGTACAGTTTGCAAATCAGCAAATTAGCCTGTGTCACAACTCCCTCACTTCACCCTCCCATTCGGGAAAGTATATATATATATATATATATATATATATATATATATATTCCATATATATTCCAAAGGTGCTCTATTGGATTGAGATCTGGTGACTGTAAAGGCCATTGGAGTACAGTAAACTCACTGTCATGTTCAAGAAACAAGTTTTAGATGATTTGAGCTTTGTGACATGGTGCGTTATCCTGCTGGAAATAGCCATCAGAAGATGGGTACACTGTGGTCATAAAGGGATGGACATGGTCAGCAACAATGCTCAGGTAGACTGTGGCGTTTAAACAATGCTCAATTGATACTAAGGGGCCCAAAGTGTGCCAAGAAAATATCCCCCACACCATTACACCACCACTAGCCGCCTGAACTGTTGATACAAGGCAGGATGGATCCATGCTTTCATGTTGTTTATGCCACATTCTGACCCTACCATCTGAATATCGCAGCAGAAATCGAGACTCATCAGACCAGACAACGTTTTTCCAATCTTCTATTGTCCAATTTTGGTGAACCTGTGCGAACTGTAGCCCCAGTTTCCTGTTCTTAGCTGACAGGAGTGGCGCTCAGTGTGGTATTCTGCTGCTGTAGCCCATCAGCTTCAAGGTTTGACGTGTTGTGCGGTCAGAGATGGTCTTCTGCATACCTTGGTTGGAACAAGCAGTTATTTGAGTTACTGTTTCCTTTCTATCATCTTGAACCAGTCTGGTCTGTATTTTCTTATCCGTTGTGTTTTATCTGGAGCTGCTGTAGCAAATGAATTTCCCCAGTGTGAGATCAGTAAAGTCTGTTATCTTATCTTATCTTATCTAGATACAGTGTTTGGTTCGTCTGTTCTGGGCTACTGTAGAAACATTGCGGTTCAACGGGGATGTTATTTCTGCCTTAATGTCCCACACTTCACCGCTATTAGTGGCTTTGAAGGAAGGAAATATGTGTAGCCTATATGATAGCAGCTGTTGCCATCGTGTCTTTTCCCATCACGTCTGACATTGGCTAAGCTCCTATAGCCCATGGAGGGCAGCTAGTTCCGGCTTAAGCACTGTCGACGGTTCGCTGCTTGTGCGCAAAGTCACTGGGGAGATGATTAAGACTTGCAGGAAGAGAAATGCGCACCCATCCTATGACAAGAAAGACATTTGGATTACAAAAATCCTTTGATGACTAAAATGTTTCTTTGAACAAGACTAAAATATTGGAGTTTTAGTCAACTGAAAATTGATTACAAATAAAAAGGATGAAACTGCCTAAAACCAGGGCTCAGTAAGTAAAGTAAAACGCCTCTCTGGGGGCAAAGACAAAGTTTATGAGCTGAAGTGCAGGCAACCATTTCAATTATCCTGGAAACAGGAGATTAGTTGGGTGGCATTAGAGGATGTGGGTGTGTTGTGCAATTTACCATAATGGCATGGCACTATGGCAACAGTGCATGTAGATGCAGCTGTCGGAAGCTCCTTCAAACTTGCTACATTATTGTTTTAATGTGTGTTTTTTTTTACTTTATTGACTAATGTCTGATTAGGTTTGATTTTAGTGGCCAAAATTGTTCAAATTGACTGGATCAGGACATTTTGACTATGGCAACATATGCGCATAACATGGCCAAACAACAGAAAATCAGGTTCATGAGTGTGAAATGTTTCCTCTCTCCCACAGGTATCTGTAGTACCCAGTCCAGGCCACACAGGACAAGATGTCAGTGTCCAGGTGAAGGGAACCTCTGCAGGCACAGTGCTTGTTGCAGGGGACCTATTTGAGTGTTGCTCAGATGAGGACAGTTGGCGGGATCTAAGTATGAACACTGCAATACAAGAGGTCAGCCGCCAGGAGGCGCTACGCACGGCAGATGTTATCATACCGGGACATGGACCACCGTTTAGAGTCTTTAGGAACTGATGAACCAATCCTAAAGATTAATGCTGGGTTGTGTAAGGACGTGCCTGTAGGTGGAGTTTTATAACTTAACTGCAGCTGTTTGACATAATGTAATCATACTGAACCAAAGTTTACATATCTTACTGATTAACACGTGTTCACATGGAGAGGAGCAGCTCCTCAGTTTCTAACCACCGGCTACACAGGCAGAAAAAAACACATTGTTTTACATTTGTAACTATGTAATTCTCACTTGCGGACTGAACCTGCCTGAACTCATATCCACATCCCTGTAACAAGGTTTGAACTATCACCACTGGAGATCACACAGTCCCCTCTGCTGCCCAAAAATCTAAGTATTAGATTAAAGAAGATAAAATAATATTTATTCATCCAAGCTCTTATCTTTGGGGGGGGGGGGGGGGGGGGGGATTTACTGTTGGAAAAAGTTGCACAACTCCTGCCCAATCGTGACAGTCTCCTTGTGCTTTAAAGCTAGACTTTCTGAATATATAAGTGTTTCGATCCACGGTTATCTCTCATTCCGAAAGGAATTGGAAGGTGTTTTTATTTTATGGACATAGGCAACAGTAGACAACCATTCAGTCTAAGTTACTGTTAGCTTATTTAAAGGTCCACTGTGTAACATTTGGGATATCTAATGGCGGAAATGCAATATTATAATAATAATATCACTATGCTTTCATCAACTGAATATAAGAACATTATTTTTTTGTTTTTGTTTACCTTAGAATGAGCCGCCTTTATCTACAGGCACTCCTGCTCGCCTTTCATGGAGTCCGCCATGTTGAATCACCATACAGCAGCCCTGGCTCTGGATAGGGCCTTTAGCATTTTTTGCATGTTTCGCATCCATCATAATATCTCCTTTGCGATTGGAGTTGGAGGGTGAAGTGACTGAGTTAGAATCTGCAACTATACCACCAGATGTCACTAAATCATACACACTGGACCTTAAAGCTGCAGAATCTCCTTGAAGAGTGCTGCTAACCTTGTTTTACATGTACATTTTAGTGTACTTATGATTTCTGCAATTTGAAGTTCCCTTCAGTTATTTTTATCTCCATTAGCTTCTAAGAAGCTAATGCTCTTCTATTCGTTTTGAAGATGATTTATACATTATATAGTATATAGTATACATTCGTGGCCAAAAGTTAATATAAATTTTCACAAAGTCTGCTGCTTCAGTTTTTATAATGGCATCTTGCATATACTCCAGAATGTTATGAGGAGTGATCAGCGCAACTGCAATAAATTGCAAAGTCCCTCTTTGCCTTGAAAATGAACTTTATCCCCAAAAAAAACATTTCCACTGCATTTCAGCCCTGCCACAAAAGGACCAGCTAACATCATTTCAATGATTCCTCCGTTAACACAGGTGTGGGTGTTGATGAGGACAAGGCTGGAGATCAATCTGTCATGATTGAGTTAGAATAACAGACTGGACACTTTAAAAGGAGGATGGTGCTTGACATCATTGTTCCTCTTCTGTTAACCATGGTTACCTGCAAGGAAACATGTGCAGTCATCATTGCATTGCACAAAAAGGGCCTAACAGGGAAGTTTATAGCAGCTAGTAAGATTGCACCTCAGTGAACCATCTATTGGATTATCAAGAACTTCAAGGAGAGAGGTTCAATTGTTGCCAAACAGGCTCCAGGGCGCCCAAGAAAGTCCAGCAAGCACCAGGACCGTCTCCTAAAGTTGTTTCAACTGCAGGATCGGGCCACCACCATTGCAGAGCTTGCTCAGGAATGGCAGCAGGCAGGTGTGAGTGCATCTGCACGCACAGTGAGGCGAAGACTTTTGGAGGAAGGCTTGGTGTCAAGAAGGGCAGCAAAGAAGCCACTTCTCTCCAGAAAAAACATCAGGGACAGACTGATATTCTGCAAAAGGTACAGGGATTGGACTGCTGAGGACTGGGGTAAAGTCATTTTCTCTGATGAATCCCCTTTCCGATTGTTTGGGGCATCTGGAAAAAAGCTTGTTCGGAGAAGATGAGGTGAGCACTACCATCAGTCCTGTCTCATGCCAACAGTAAAGCATCCTGAGACCATTCATGTGTGGGGTTGCTTCTCAGTCAAGGGAGTGGGCTCTCTCACTATCTTGCCTAAAAACACAGCCATGAATAAAGAATGGTACCAGAACGTCCTCTGAGAGCAACTTCTCCCAACCATCCAAGAGCAGTTTGGTGATGAACAATGCCTTTTCCAGCACCTTACCATAAAGCAAAAGTAATAACTAACTGGCTCGGGGAACCAAACATAAAGATTTTGGTCCATGGCCAGGAAACTCCCCAGATCTTAATCCCATTAAGAACTTGTGGTCAATCCTCAAGAGGCGGGTGGACAAACAAAAACCCACAAATTCTGACAAACTCCAAGCATTGATTATGCAAGAATGGACTGCCATCAGTCAGGATTTGGTCCAGAAGTTGATTGACAGCATGCCAGGGAGAATTGCAGAGGTCTTGAAAAAGAAGGGTCAACACTGCAAATATTGACTTGTTGCATGAACACAGTGTAATTGTCAATAAAAGCTTTTGATACTTATGAAATGCTTGTAATTATATTTCAGTATACCATAGAAACATCTGACAAAAACACCTAAAAACCCTGAAGCAGCAGACCCTGTGAAAATGTAATATTTGTGTCATTCTCAAAACTTTTGGCCACGACTGTACATTATTTTAAGTATTGTTGAAAGCTTTCACAACATACGATTATTACAGTTCACCAGTTCATTGTACCTTTGAACTGCTGATGTTGTGGTGAGTCATGAGGAGGACAGGAGTGCTATCACTCACGCTACACTTTCCATCAACGTCAACACAAAGCGTCATCAGTCAATCAATGTCATGACCCAGTAATTATGGGGAAAACCAGTGTGTTTAAATAAAGACATTTAGTCAGCAAATATTCAGTGCATTTAAAAAAAAAAATTTCATCTTCCCCTACTGCATCTCAGCCATCTGAAGAGAGGGATTTTTCTTTGAATTGTCTTTCAAGGGTTTTCTAATCATGTGCTAATTATGCTAATGTTCTGCAGTGTGTATGGTGCTGTAGTCATACCAAGTTTGTGGGTGTGTCTCATATGTGTCAGAATACCGTCAGAGTGGTAGTACCAGGCACAAACAGGAGATTGGTGTGTATTCACCAATAAAACCTCATAAACTTCAACTGTCACATTGTTGGGTAAACTATTGTTGGCTGGTTTGGGAAAACTGATGCATCCCATCATCCTATGTAAAAGTAACTTTTGTAGAGACGGAGGTAAAAAATATCACAAATATCTTTCGAGCATGGGTGTACCCACCATTGAAGTCACAAAGGTATGGACCTCAGTATTTTTTTTTAGAGGGGTATACAAAAAAGTCTTGAAACAACTGCCTAAAAATAACTATTCTCATGCTATGATTCCCCAACCCCCCTAGCAAGTTCAGTTTTTGGATCTTGGTATGTCTAAAACTCTCCGTGTAAACTCTAAGAGAAAAGCAATGAAAATGTTCTTCTTGTTTATTTGGTCCAATTCAGGCAGGAGGTTCAAGATGCTCTGTAATTTGCATTGGGAGGTTCAGGATTGTTCTAAGTAAAAGATTCTGAAGTATTGTAGAAACTTAAAGAATATTCATCTTTTGAAAATCTGATGTAGATCCATGATAAGTTTCATATCAATGACTATTAGACCTTCAGTAAGTTAAAAACCAACAATGAGGTTGTTGTATGTTCAAGTCTTAACTCGATAGATTATTAATTATTTTACTCTTTTATTGCGTGTAAAATTTCATTCATGACCTTGGGACTAGTTGTGTGAAAGATAATCTTGATTTAAGGTCTAGATACAAGTCTTCCAGATCTTTAGACATGCAGTCTTCATCACTGGAGTTTGTGCAGTTTTCATGTAAATATCCTCCTTGACCCCTGGCCCATGACCTTTGACCTTTTTTGAGTCAGTGCTATGACTGGTTTTGGAAACACCCGACCAAGAATCCGTCACAGAATCTACTGGGTAGGGGATACAAGTGGGCAGTGTGTCCCGTGTATATGCATGAGGGTTGGGTATCTTTTTTCTTTTTTTTGTTCCAGCGGTTGGAAGATGCGCTATATAAGTACAGTTCAATTCAATTCAATTTTATTTGTATAGCGCCAATTCATAACAGAAGTTATCTCAGGACACTTTTCAAATAGAGCAGGTCTAGACCGAACTCTTTAACATTAATTACAGAGACCCAACAGTACCACCATGAGCAAGCACTTGGCGACAAGGGCAAGGAAAAACTGCCTGTTAAAAGGCAGAAACCTAGGACAGATCCTCCGGCTCTAGGTGGGTGGTCGTCTGTCTCGACCAGTTGGGGTGAGAGAGAGAGAGAGAGAGAGAGAGAGAGAGAGAGAGCGACAGACAGACAGACAGGTGCACAGCAACAACAGTATTGGCAATGGCAGTCAAGCAGGACCATGGCAGGAGGCTCCACCAGGATCCATGAGAAGGTTCTCATTTCGCGAGACGAGAAAGCACAAGAACTCCGGGGAAGAAGTGGAGTTAGTAACATGCATTAAAGGGACATGAATGAGTGCAGAAAGAGAGAGGAAGAGAGTAGCTCAGTGCACCATGGGAAATCCCCCGATAGTCTAGGCCTATAGCAGCATAACTAAGGGATGGTTCAGGACTCACCTGATCCAGCCCTAACTATAAGCTTTATCAAAGAGGAATGTCTTAAGCCTACTCTTGAATGTGGTGAGGGTGTCTGCCTCCCGAACCACAACTGGAAGCTGGTTCCACAGGAGAGGAGCTTGGTAACTGAAGGCTCTGGCTCCTGTTCTACTTTTAGAGACTATAGGAACCACAAGTAGCCCAGCATTCAGAGAACGTAGTGTTCTAGTGGGGTAATAGGGTACTATGAGCTCTTTAAGATATGAAGGGGCCTGACCATGAAGAGCTTTATAGGAGAGGAGGAGTATTTTAAATTCAATTCTACATTTTATAGGGAGCCAATGCAGAGTAGCTAGTACAGGAGAGATGTGATCTCTTTTTCTAGTTCCTGTCAGTACTCGTGCTGCAGCGTTCTGAATTAGTCCATTTACTTTGTAATTAATTTGATTATTGCCACCAGGTTTCTGTACTGAATGAAAGGGAGACAATATCCAGGTTACATTAAGTTGTAACCAAAGGAAATGAGCTACTTTTTGACAAACCTCGGAATATTCCAAAACACCAGTGATGTAAAACGGAACTGAAGTGAAAATGGCAACAAAAGTATCCATCAACAGCAAAGTGATCGCCTAGCAGAAGATTCCCAACTGGACCGGTCGTTGATTACTTGACTACAGGCCATTAAGAGGGGTAAGGAGTCAGCAGTCAGTGAAACAGCAGTCAATAAAATATGTTTTTCAAATGACCACAACTACGAGAGGTCCTTGACCTTGAGTATACAGTGATATATGTGCAAAAATATGAGGATGATGGGTCCTGTATACGAGATTAGCTGTGGACAGATATACACACACGCGCACACACACAACCAACACATGATCCTCTCCAGGCCTGGTGGAGATAAGTATAAGAACAAGGTTTAGTGCTAGTGCTTTAGGATCACAATGACTGTTGCCTGGATATGTTGTAAACCACCTGAAGATAAAGGCAGGGCTTGTAAGAGAAAGCACACAAAACTGCCTCTCCCTATAATGTGCGTGTATCATGCCCATCACTAGTAATCTCATCACACAGTGTATTTTAAGTTTGGTTAAAGGTCCAGTGTGTAACATTTAGAAGGATCTATTGTCCAAAATGAAATATAATATTCATAGGTATGTTTTCATGTGTATAATTCACAAAAAAATAAGAATCATGTTGGTGAATCATATCTTAGTGCAAGTCATTTTTATCTACAGAGTCAGAGTCTACCATGTTGAACCACAAGCTTGGAACAGGGGTAGCAATCAGCAACTACTTAGCTAGATGAAAGTATATCCTACATACTGGTCCTTTAAACTTCCCCTCCACAAAGATAAGAATAGGCAATGATGGAAACCACCAAATCACTCACTAAGACCTGGTGATGCTGAGGGGTTGTTAAATTGGAGCTAGATTTATCCTACAATTTTTATGAACCTATGTGTGTGTGTGTCAGATGTAGGTTAGAGTCCATTTTCCTACGCATTTGAATAGTGCCATAATTCACTGATAGGGTAATCAAATCATAAACACACACACACACACACACACCACACACACACACACACACTGCAACTTCTACAAATTGACAGTTTTTTATCAGTGTTCTATGACTGTGGTCTGATAAAAGACACTTTGTGTTAAGGTTAAAGGAAAATAATTGATAGGCTTTTTGAAGGAATATGTATTGACTGAAGGTGCTGTTCTGACAGAGGGGGGTTGATCTGACTCAGCTGCATCAAGATCTGTTGACAGCTTATATTCTGCCGTAAAGTGTTTGGAAAAAACAGCCAAATCAACCTTTCTGGATTTCTTGACTAGTCTGCGTATGACTGCGTATCCATCAGTGTAGTATGATAAATGTGGCTATTCATTATCATTGCAGGGGTCTATCCCTTGTTTCCTGTCATGTACATACTTTATGTACAATATAGGCTGGTATTGGAGTTTTGGTTATTGAATAACATAATTAGATTCTAAAAATTAATAATGGTAATGATTAATTTATATCAAAACAAGTAACATGGTTAGAAATAAAAAAAAAACAACGTTTTCTCTACATTTATTCCCATGTGCTGTATAGAGCTGTAGCTGGCAACATACAGTGGGTAAAGTATTCAGACCCCTTTAAATTTTTCACTTTGTTTCATTGCAGCCATTTGCTAAAATCAAAAAAGTTCATTTTATTTCTCATTAATGTACACTCAGCACCCCATCTTGACAGAAAAAACAGAAATGTAGAAATTTTTGCAAATTTATTAAAAAGAAAAACTGAAATATCACATGGTCATAAGTATTCAGACCCTTTGCTCAGTATTGAGTAGAATCACCCTTTTGAGCTACTACAGCCATGAGTCTTCTTGGGAATGATGCAACAAGTTTTTCACACCTGGATCTGGGGATCCCTCTGCCATTCTTCCTTGCAGATCCTCTCCAGTTCTGTCAGGTTGGATGGTGAACGTTGGTGGACAGCCATTTTCAAGCCACTCCTTTGTTATTTTAGCTGTGTGCTTAGGGTTATTGTCTTGTTGGAAGGTGAACCTTCGGCCCAGTCTGAGGTCCTGAGCACTCTGGAAGAGGTTTTCTTCCAGGATATCTCTGTACTTGGCCGCATTCATCTTTCCTTCAATTGCAACCAGTCGTCCTGTCCCTGCAGCTGAAAAACATCCCCATAGCCTGATGCTGCCACCACCATGTTTCACTGTTGGGATTGTATTGGGCAGGTGATGAGCAGTGCCTGGTTTTCTCCACACATACCGCTTAGAATTAACGCCAAAAAGTTCAATCTTGGTCTCATCAGACCAGAGAATCTTATTTCTCATAGTCTGGGAGTCCTTCATGTGTTTTTTGGCAAACTCTATGCGGGCTTTCATATGTCTTGCACTGAGGAGAGGCTTCTGTCGGGCCACTCTGCCATAAAGCCCCGACTGGTGCAGGGCTGCAGTGATAGTTGACTTTGTGGAACTTTCTCCCATCTCCCTACTGCATCTCTGGAGCTCAGCCACAGTGATCTTTGGGTTCTTCTTTACCTCTCTCACCAAGGCTCTTCTCCCACGATTGCTCAGTTTGGCTGGACGGCCAGGTCTAGGAAGAGTTCTGGTCGTCCCAAACTCCTTCCATTTAAGGATTATGGAGGCCACTGTGCTCTTAGGAACCTTGAGTGCTGCAGAAGTTATTTTGTAACCTTGGCCAGATCTGTGCCTTGCCACAATTCTGTCTCTGAGCTCCTTGGGCAGTTCCTTCGACCTCATGATTCTCATTTGCTCTGACATGCACTGTGAGCTGTAAGGTCTTATATAGACAGGTGTGTGCCTTTCCTAATCAAGTCCAATCAGTTTAATTAAACACAGCTAGACTCCAATGAAGGAGCAGGACCATCTCAAGGAGGATCAGAAGAAATGGACAGCATGGGAGTTAAATATGAGTGTCACAGCAAAGGGTCTGAATACTTATGACCGTGTGATATTTCAGTTTTTCTTCTTTAATAAATTTGCAAAAATTTCTACATTTCTGTTTTTTTCTGTCAAGATGGGGTGCTGAGTGTACATTAATGAGAAATAAAATGAACTTTTTTGATTTTAGCAAATGGCTGCAATGAAACAAAGAGTGAAAATTTTAAAGGGGTCTGAATACTTTCCGTACCCACTGTACAAAGATCTCTGTGTGTGCGTGTTCTGTACTGTTCAGTTAGGATTTAGACAACATCATAGCACAGACAGCACTGGTTAAAGTTAATAACGACCTTTTAATTGCTTCAGACAATGGGCTTGTCGCTGTACTTGTATTGTTAGATCTCAGTGCTGCATTTGACACCATTGACCATAATATTCTATTACAGAGACTTGAGCATCTAATTGGCATTAAAGGAAATTAACAACAATCCTCCATAAACACTAAAGTTAGTCATGGAGTTCCACAAGGGTCTGTGCTTGGACCAATTATATTTCACTATTCACCGTTTATATGCTTCCCTTAGGCAGCATTAGGCAACAGATGATATGTTATATCTATCAATCAAGCCTGATGAAATGAATCAGTTATCTCAATTACAAGCATGTCTTTCTGATGTTAAACTCAGGAATCTTGGATCTTTGTTAAGTGATATGTCCTCCCACATAAAGCAAACCTCTAGGACTGCCTTTTTTCACTTACGTAATATTGCAAAAATCAAACACATCCTGTCACAGACAGATGCAGAAAAACTAGTTCGTGCATTTGTTGCTTCTAGGCTGGATTACTGCAACTCCTTATTATCCGGTTGCCCCAATAAGTCAATTTAGACGCTACAATTGACTCAGAACGCTGCAGCACGAGTACTGACAGGAACTAGGAAAAGAGATCATATTTCTCATGTATTAGCTTCTCTGCACTGACTCCCTTTAAAATTCAGAATATATTTTAAAATCCTCATTCTAACCTACAAAGCTCTTAATGGTCAGGCCCCTTCATATCTTATAAAGCTCATAGTACCCTATTACCCCATTAGAACACAGCGCTTTCTGAATGCAGGGCTACTTATGGTTCCTATAGTCTCAAAAAGTAGAACAGGAGCCAGAGCCTTCAGCTACCAAGCTCCTCTCCTGTGGAACCAGCTTCCAGTTTGGGTTTGGGAGGCAGACACCCTCTCTACATTTAAGAGTAGGCTTAAGACGTTCCTCTTTGATAAAGCTTATAGTTATGCTACTATAGGCCTAGACTGCCGGGGGATTTCCCATGATGCACTGAGCTCCTCTCTTCCTCTCTCTTTCTTTCTGCACACATTCATGTCCAATTAATGCATGTTTCTAACTTCACTTCTTCCCCAGACTTATTGTGCTTTCTCGTCTTACAGGTTCTCATGGAACCTGGTGGTGCCTGCTGCCATTTTTTAAATTGAAATAATGTAAACCCACCCTCTCTAGAATATGGGACACAAAAAAACTATATTTTCAGCAAACATTAATGCATAGTTACCTTTTATGTCAGAAATTTAAAAAAACATAATGCAACATGCAACAGTTCGGGCACCCTAAGTGTTCTGGAACGTCTCAGACCTTCATCAGCTCACTTTGGTTCCCAAGGAAAAACTGCTATTTTTTGGTTCCAGTTGGAAACCAACTTTTCAGATTCTAAACCAATTTAATTTTGGTCGAAATGTTTCAAATGATTATTGTTAACCGGAATTGCAAAAAAGTGCTCAGTTGTTCACAGGCGATACATACAATAAAAAAAACCCCACTATTCATGAGAAAGTATAGCTCTTAAGTATAAAAAAAGTTATTTCTCAGACTGATTCAGATTTTATCCATGCTGACGCTGTTGCTGAGCAACGCCTGCCTTTTTGCACATTCACGACAGAGTCAGGTGTGTGGCGGGGGCGGCCTGACGAATCGGTGCCCACATGCTCACAGTGGTCAGGCTGATAGAAAAAGGGTATGGGGCTGATCAAATGGGGTTAAATTACATTAGAGAAGCAAATAAGCAAAATAAATAATAATCAAATAAAATCATTCCTTTCCTTTTATGGCCCAAAATTGTTTGTAGTTTCAGTGGCTGACTACACAAAAAAAGTAATTAAACTGCTTGAATTATGCAGATATGAATGTAGTTAAACTACCAGCAAGATACTGAAAAATTTAGCTAAACTACTAGTTTAATTTACGTAATTCACTACTCCACAACACTGTTATTAAGAAGGGTTATGCTGTAAGCTCAAGAAATTTCAGATGGTAAACAAATAGCTTTTATGGCTTTCATGGAAACATATGCACACACACACACACACACACACGCTGATAAAGGCTGATAATAAGGCTAGTTGACCTTATCTTCTGTAGCTCCGCCTTCATACCCTCCACCCTCTGAAGCCTCATTTAAACAGTTCTTAAGTTCCCCTTTTCTGACATTTAATGCATGAAGCTGCACTTGATGTGTGATAGCTAACAATTATCATATTTTTGTGTTTTTCCAAGTGTGTCAGAAGAAAAGGTTTGAGGCAAGTCTGAATAATCTGGTTGGAGGAGTACTTGGGATTTTAGGCATTTTTAATTATTTTTAACAGTAGTTTGGCCTTCCACCTGAAGACATCATGTGTACAGGAGCCTGTTCTAAATTCATTGCCATCCCCCTCTACGTCCTGGCGGCAGTGTCGGTCATCTGCAACATCATGCTCTTCTTCCCTGACTTTAAAACAGAATATGCAGCCAAAGACCGAGAAGGAACTGACCGAATCACTGAGGAAGTCAAGTATATGGGAGGCCTGATAGGAGGAGGAATCATGGTGAGTAGATTTGATGAGTTACATTTAGTGTGATTATTATTAAGGCTTCCAAAAAGGTTAAAGCTGGTTAAAAATAGATTATATAGATAGATTTTTATGTCATTTAATGGGATATTCCCATCAAGTTAAATTTTTTCGAATCGAATTAGTGTTCTACTCCAGTCAGCATCACCTTGCTATGCTTTTATTGTTTTATTGTATTGTTTTTTCCTTGTACGTGTGTATCTGTGTAATTATTAATTTGCACATACGACCAACGTCGTATGTGCAAATTAATGGCAAGCAACATGCATACGGTTTGGTTAGAAGATAAAAGATTGCTTTCTCTTTATTTTAGGACCTTTCCCATTGGACTGTTCTTCCTTCATTCATGTTATTTTATCTTTTTGTTTTCCATTTTTCCCCCTCTCTCTGTTTCTGCTATCAGGTCCTCATTCCAGCCATCCACATCCATCTAACCAGTGCTAACAACTGCTGTGCCAACCGCTGTGGGGTAAGTGCACAGTATATGGATGCTGTCTAATTGAAGTGTTGACATTCTCTTGTTGCCATGGAAGGAACATTTTGTACCGAGTTGTTCTTCAGAGCAGTGATTCACAACCCACTATGAAAAAGTTATTTTCAAAGTTAAGATCATTATATAAAATATAAACTTTTTAAATTTTTTATTTTTCTATTTTAATACATACAACATACTATATATATATATATATAGGCCACACCATACTATACATAAGAATAACAATACCTCCGGCGCCCACACATCATGGCTGAACCATCCGCAGACACACCACAAGACCAACATCACAATCAAAAGGCCAACTCATCAGTCCACCAAATAGCCAAACAAAGACCTAAAACAAATACCCCAACAAACCCCTAGCACCCCAACAATCCAAACAAACCATACTCCTAGACTTACACCTATATAGATCTACCTAGACAATTGAAAAGAGAAAAAAATAAAAGCAATTTTTAAAAAATGGTGCCGTTGACCACACACCTACGCGCACAAACACACAATTGTGTAATAAAAATGTGTACAGAGTTAAGTGAATGGGCCAAAACAGCAACAAATGAGAAGAAAGAGAGACAAAAGGTAATAACAATAGTTCTAATAATAATTATAATGATAAAATTGCATGGATAAATAATAATAATTTCAGTTGTTATAATGAGTGCAGTGATAGTATATATAGTATATAACTATAAATAGTTATCATCAAGATCTAAACTTTGAAGACCTGAACACAAACTATATTCATAGAGCCTTCACTCTGCATTAGAAAAGTAACCACCAAAGAGCAGGCACAACAATGGCCAAGTAAAAAAACAACAACACAGAATTTGTCAAAAAAGCAGCCTATTAAGTATGGATGATTGTTAAAAAAATTCCAATCCAAATCACTTCAGTAATTGTGGTCACTATTCGAATTCATTGTACAATTTATCAATTTTTATATACATAGCAATTTGGATGACTTTTAGCAGATTATTTCCTGGGGGTTAGGGTTAGGGTTAGGGTTAACCCTCATCTGAGATGAGTTTTTAGGAACTTTTCATACAATTATCTGTCTTTATTGTGTATTTTTAAAATGTTTAACAATATACATAATAGGGTTTACTAAATACTAAATTCAGTGTTTTCTTGTCCCTGGACTTTCCCATTGTTCTGTTGATTGTTTTAACTGCATACTTTTTTCTCTAAATATATAGTCAAGTCTGAATCTTGAATACAAATCTAAACTTTAAAATGTTAAAATTTAATTAAATCTGCTTCACAAAAATAAAGAAGAAATGTAGGCCTACATTTTTTTTAATAATTATTATTTTTTTAATTATGTATATATTGAAAATCATAATATTACATGACTATATATATTCATGAGTGTATAATCACCCAAATGTAGGAATTGTTGTGTTTTTGTTACCTTAGAAGGAGACATTTTAATCGACTGACGGTGTGAGTCGCCTTCCATGTTTCCATGTTCCATGAGTTCGCCATGTTGAACTACCATGTTTCTACAGTAGCACAAAAAGGTCAAGCCAAACACTGGCTCTATTTAAGAGCGCTCAAGATTTTTTGTTGTTAGTTAGTTGCAATCCGAAAACCTCACCTATATATCACAAAATCCTTTAAACTGGGTTTTTAATTCTAGGCCATTAGTGCAGTTTGCAGTTTCCGTGCGCATCATAGCCATGGTCAAGTTTCTTCTTTTTGCTTGGAAAGGGAGGGGGAAGTAAGGGAGTTGCGACCTACAACTACACCACAAAATCCTACTTTTAAATATTTGTATAGGGTAGATGTTATATGAAGGGCTACAACTTACATTTCTTTGTGCAAATAAATTAACCTTAATGTTGATACAGTATGAAATACTGTGTTCTCTCAAGCTTTTTCTGTGAAGTGTAATACACTGTCAAGGTTGAATCTCTTTCTTACAGCACTGACTCCACTGTGTGTGCTCCATGCAGATGTTCCTGTCCATTGGTTTTGCAGCAGCTGGCGTGGTGGGGGCTGTGTACAGTCTAAGTGTTGCTGCCCTGGGCCTTGCTAATGGACCATTGTGCTACTGGAGCAATGGGAGCGTCACTCCAGAATGGGGAGTGCCTTTTGCCAACAGGTATTGGCCGTCAGTATAGACAGATATCATACATTTAACATTTTTACTGTTACAGATACAATGACATTTATAAAATACTACTTTGAAAAAAGTTTCTTCTATTTACGTAAGACTACACTGCTAATGTTCGTCCTTTTCAGTAATGGGAGCTACCTGGCTAACAAGGACATGTGGGAATGGTGTAAACTTCCAGAGAATGTGGTCGAATTCAACGTGGGACTGTTCTCCACTCTGCTAGTGGCAGCATGTGTGGAGCTTGTCCTCTGTCTCATTCAGATGGTCAATGGATTGTTTGGATGTATCTGTGGCACAGGCAGCAAGGAGGTGAGACTAAATAGTAAAGGGTTCAGCATGCCAGAGACAAACAAGACTGTTAGAACTAAAGGCAAAAATGTTTCTAGTTGTTCTACAATTACACACTTGTCTTTGCCACAGGCGGTGGAGGTGTGTTTGTGTCAAATAATCAGCTTTTATGACACACAGAGAGACCCAACCACAACCACATGATCAACATTGTACAAAGGAATACACCATTTTATATGAAGTAGCATCAATCTCAAAAGTGGCCAGTTCCATAGTTTTATGCCTAATGGTATCCCACCAAACATGAAGAGAACATTTATCCCCCAATACTTTATTTAGCACTAGTTCACTCGCAGGATAATTTGTATTACTAGCACCACTCACGCAATTACCACAAGGTCAATATTCACCCTTTAATCCGGCTAACAATGCTGGTATGACCCCAAAATATACAGATTTGTCTGTGATTTAATGACAATAAACTGATCAAAAGGTTGCAGAAATAACTACATCTTGATACCAATTTGCGAAAAGTCTGAATTCGTCAGGTCTGTCTGTCTACTACTTTTGATAGGTATTGACCACTACAGACCTGGAGCCCGGAAGTTGCTCAAATCCGTACACTTTCCCATTTTTCCTGCTAGGACACATCAACATTGAGGACAAAATTTTCACTTGCTGCCTAATATATTCCACCCACTGACAGGTGCCATGTTAACAAATAATCAGTGTTATTTATTTCACCTGTCACTGGTCATACGTTTTATGGCTGATCGGTGTAAATCTACTGTTTAATCCCAAAGATTCTCTGAGCTCACCTCTTGCCAGTAAACGTCTCCATATCAGAGCAGAATCTGGTGTGACAATGGGTGTTTATTCCTCCAGAACTATATCTCAAATGGTCACCAGTTCTTTGGTGTTGCTCACATAAACCTTCCATGTAGGGAGATGTCTCTTTGGCCTGACTCAGTCAATTGCTCTTCAGCTGCTTGGGATCTGATGTCTTGCTCAATGACACTGAGGCCAGGTATTGTGTGTGCTTGGACTGTGATCCAGGTGTGTAAACTGACCTCCATCTCTCTGTCTTCTCTCAACAGTAAGCTGAAATACAACACACCATGACCTCTTGAAGAAGAAATGACAGGGGTCATTATCACCATCAGCACCTTTATCCACATCATCATGGTTTACTGCACCAATGGGGGATGGGATAGGTGTTAAGGCTGGAGATATACTTGCTTTTACCCATTGTTCAGCTGTCCACTGGTTTTCCCTTTGTGCCCCAAATCATCATCATTATTATAAATTCTTCAAGAGGAATGACTGGGATTATTGATGAATATTACTTTCTAACTAATTCATTGTTCTCAGATTACACTGATTGTAGACTGTAGATGGAAAGACTGATGTATGCTGTAGTTGTGTCTGTAAATTTGTATGTTTAAAAATATTTTGTAATAAAGCTCTGGACAAAAGCTTACAAAGTATACCAAATAGAGGCTAACACACGCTAAACCTGGGTTCACGGAGTCAAGTTGTCTTCTTGATATCCAGAATACAGTTAAAGCTGCAGTAGGTAACTTTAAAAAAACATTTTGTCATATTTTTCTAAATGTGCACTATATCTTGACAGTAGTACATGACACAGATATTCTGTGAAAAAAAATCTTTAATCTGGCTCCTCCATTGTTTCTAATGGCATTTGTAAGAATCAACTGGGCCTGGACAAAAACAACCAATCAGAGCTGAGAAACAATAAAGACGCTTTGGTTTAGAGGCAAAGAAAGATAGTATATTGCTGAGTGTCATTTCCAGGGTCCCCAAAGCATCTGTATTTGACAGTCAAAATTCAGAATCACTGCAACCACAAGAGGTCCTTGAGGATACAATGATAAATGTGCACAAAAAATATAAGGCTGTCCAGTAGTATGAGACATTAGCTGCGGATAGCTGGAACACCTGGAATACTTGATTCTGTTATTGTGTTATGGGCCATTTACATAAACAACTAATTTAACTAATAAAACACATATTCAATAGGATGTTGATATTTGAAAAAAAACCACAAAGATTTATAAGGGACAAAAACAGAAACCTTTACAACTGCAGATGTACTGTACATGTGTACATAGCCTACGCTAATTTCCAACACCAATCCCTTGATAGGCATTGATAGTATAAACAAAACAAAGTGTAAATGACATATAAAACAAACAAGGCATAATACTTAATATAGAAACAATTTCAATTCAATTCAATTTTATTTGTATAGCGCCAATTCATAACAGAAGTTATCTCAGGACACTTTTCAAATAGAGCAGGTCTAGACCGAACTCTTTAAAACATTAATTACAGAGACCCAACAGTACCACCATGAGCAAGCACTTGGCGACAAGGGCAAGGAAAAACTGCCTGTTAAAAGGCAGAAACCTAGGACAGATCCTTCGGATCTAGGTGGGTGGTCGTCTATCTCGACCAGTTGGGGTGAAGAGAGAGAGAGAGAGAGAGAGAGAGAGAGAGAGACATATAGACAGGTGCACAGCAACAACAGTATTGGCAATGGCAATCTAGCAGGACCATGGCAGGAGGCTGTAAATAATGTTATAAGGAGTTCGGTCTAGACCTGCTCTGTTTGAAAAGTGTCCTGAGATAACTTCTGTTGTGAATTGGCGCTATACAAATAAAATTGAATTGAAAAAGGGCGGCTGTGGCTCAGAGGCAGAGCAGGTCGTTCCTTAATGGGAAAGATGTGGGTTCGATCCCTGGCTCCTGGTGCCACGTGTCGAAGTATCCTTAAGCAAGATACTGAACCCCAGATTGCTCCTGATGGTGTATGAATGTTAGTTTCTGTTTGATGGACTTTGCCATCATTGAGTTAATGTGTATGAAAGGGTGAATGTGGCACGCAGTGTAAAAGCACTTTGAGTGGTTGGAAGACTAGAAAGGTGCTGTACAGGTCCATTTACCATTTATCAATTTAGTCATATGAGATTGCAGTGTTCTAGTGGAGTGATGGGATACTATGAGCTCTTTAAGATATGAAGGTGCCTGACCACGAAGAGCTTTATAGATTAGGAGGAGGATTTTAAATTATATTCCGATATTTATATGATTTATAGCAGTGTAAGTATATATCTGCAGTTTTTCTCACAGGATTTTGTGAGACTATGGTGGGTGGACGCCGGACCCTGTAGGGGGGTCCGGGGGCATGCTCCCCTGGAAGATTTTCTTTTTACATTTTAAAGTTAAATGGATCAATCTGGTGCACTTTGAAAGCAAAATTAAGAGGCTAGATCCACGAAGAACTGTGTGCTCTTGTAAACAATTTAATCATAAACACATTGGCTGTATAGATACGAATGGTGACACAAAATCAACTAGAGCATACATTTGAGCCATCAAAAAAATTAAGCAAAAGTGGTTACCTGTGTTGAATTAGTTTACTTTTTAGCAAATAAAATAATAAATTATTAAACTGTAAGCTAAATTGTAATAAAAAATAAATTGGATTCGGAGGGTACAGCCTTAAGGGGAGACATGGCAGGCAAAAACATTTTGGGTTATTTTGCTTCCATAACATGTCTTCTTTCAGACTAGTGGAAAGAAAACATCCAAAATACACATTTCTACAACTCTCCCTACATCCCTATTTGCAAACCTTGCACCCCGAATTTGGACATTTAATTTTCCTGGGCTTTGAAAAAAAACAGTTCTAGTGCCCTTTGGTAGTTAAATTCCTCTGGATCCGGCCCGTTGATGGAGACCCTCAGGCAGGTAGCCAGCTTGCAGCCAGTTACGTGGTACTTCTGATTAGATGGTCGCGGACAATGTGTGAACAACAGGAAAAGATGAAATCCATGACCCCGACGTGATTTGAACACGCAACCTTCTGATCTGGAGTCAGACGCGCTACCGTTGCGCCACGAGGTCTCCAAATCCCAGTAGATCAATAAATGAATAAAAGCTGAAGT
The DNA here is from genome assembly GCF_905237075.1 of Dicentrarchus labrax. Lineage (NCBI taxonomy): Eukaryota > Metazoa > Chordata > Actinopteri > Moronidae > Dicentrarchus > Dicentrarchus labrax. The sequence goes on from NW_026136717.1 coordinate 763,529, forward strand.
ATGGCGTATTCAAATCTTTCTTTAGTTGTTACGTTATTGGCATTAAATAAATTTAATAGACGACTCAGCTTTTCGCAAAATGTATATACTCTCTCGATATGTTGTATTACCTTAATACTTGTTCTTGTATTAGCCGCTAGAGGGCCCTGTCTAACAAAATATGATTTATATGTCAAACCCAACAGTGAACCAGTCAAGTCAATATTATTGATATTAAAACAATATTTTTTAAAGCTTTCAGAAGCTTTTCGGAGCACTGTAAATGGACTTAAAATTTCCCTAATAATTTAAGATCTACAAATTATACAGGCACTGTGTTTTGTGAATTAGAGACATGACTTCAAGGTTTAATAATAGTTCATCCTCATCATGGCCCCAACTCACTCACTGCTGTGATCATTTTTGTTTGGTCTTGTGATGGCATTAGACCTGTTTGGACTGGATCTGGTCTAAAATTGGTGAAATAATGTAGAACTAAAAACATCAAGGCAATGAATAAAAATGTCCAGTGTTAGAATGTAACAATTGTGTTGTGTGCTAGGTCTTGGTCGAGGCAGACGGCTACCCACCTAGAGCCGAAGGGTCTGTCCTAGGTTTCTGCCTCTTAAAAGGCAGTTTTTCCTTGCCCTCGTCGCTAAGTGCTTGCTCATGGTGGTACTGTTGGGTCTCTGTAAATAATGTTATAAGGAGTTCGGTCTAGACCTGCTCTATTTGAAAAGTGTCCTGAGATAACTTCTGTTATGAATTGGTGCTATACAAATAAAATTGAACTGTATTGAAATTGCTAGATAGCAGTTCCACAGAAAGTAATAGATGCATACATAAAGACTGAGAAAGAGAGAGATCCTAAGGTTGGTTAACTTCCTGTCTTGAGTCAGTATCAGTTTGCTCGGATGACAGAAACACTCTTCCTCTGAATCTTCACCTCCTTTGATCGTCTAACAGGTAAAGTCACATTTTCACAATTTCACTTTCAATGTGTGGGTCTGTGCTGTATGATTGAGAATCAAAAAGATGTAGAAATTAATATTTAGATGTGAGAGAAGGGGAATTACCACTTACAAATAAATGCGAACCGAAAGCCTTAAATGCAAACAGATTGTCTTTTACCAGCCATATAATATTAATAATCATAATGCTTATTTTACATATATGAAAAACCAAATGTTGTTGAAATAATGTTACACTTTCTGTGGAGGAAGTAATACAATTGTTGCATCAGTGCTAGTAAAACTTTGCATCAGGAACTGTCGGGTAAACTGAGAAAAGCAGTCTTCTGAAATACGCAATGAAAATATCAATATTACATTAGACCATATTGAAAAAAACAGATTAAATACAAACATTCAGACATATGTGTTGGCATCTGATTTTAGATTATCAATAAATATGAAAAACATTTTAAGAGTCATTCTTTCACATAATGGTATGAACATCTCTTAAATTAATATTGACAGATTCTAATCTTTATTGCATTTACTTTATTTTTAATGATACAGCTGTACGAAAAGGTTTAGGCACCCACTTTGACAAATTACATATTTTGGTGATTTTACAACAACAATTATGTTTAAGGGAGGGGACTGTGAGGGCCATTCCAAAACATTCACCTTGTGTCTCTTGAAGTAGTCCATTGTAGATTTCAAGGTATGTTCAGGAACATGTCTCTGTTAAGGAGTTGTCGGACAGTTCACACAACTTCGATCCTCCTTACACCAATTTATCTCAGATCTGGGGCCATTTGTCAGCAATCTCCCAAAATAGTTGGCAAGTGGAAAAACACATTCAATGAGAACTGGACTTTAGAGGAAGTCATGCTTGCTGTTTGCACAAGGTTTGAAGAGTCTGAATATTTGCACATCTTTGAAATTGGCATCAGTTGACATTTCCAAATGACAGCTGTTGACATGCCTCAGGCCTAAGGAGCCGATGAAGGTCATGCCACAATGATATAAAAATGTAACTATGTGTTAATGTTTGCTGAAAGGAATCCTAGAAAGGCTGTGCTTACATCTTGTCATTAAAAAATCACCAAAATATACTTTAAGCCCAAGCCTCTCAGTGGCTAGCAGATCACTCTGTGGTTGTACTGGAAAGCTTCCAGGTCTGAATGTGTAACTCTGTGAATGTGATCGGAGAGCAAAAAAGAGCATTGTTCTCAGTGAAACCTGAATTCATAAGGGTGAAGCTTTCCTAACCTTTCCCAGTGTAATAACTACTTGGTTACTGTTAGGAAAGGATCAAGGAAATAGTTAAGGTTAGAAAAAACATGGTTAAAAGAAACAAATGTTGATAGCCACAGTTACCACTTGAAACACAGTTACCAGAGTTGACTTAGCCATTAATCTCTTGTGTCTTTGTTGATTAGAAATTATGTAATTATTCTCATAAACACTTTTTCTGACCACTCTTCTCTTTCTTCTGGCTCTTAGGTCATTATGTCCATCAACGCCTCCTCTGCCTGCCACAACGATAGTACAGGCCACATCAACATCTTCTCTGTGTGCATGTACTCCCTCATCTCCATTGTGGGGCTCATTTTTAATCTCATAGCACTGGTCTTTTTCTTCTGTCACACCAAATCAAGGTCACAAACCATTGTTTATATGACCAACCTGGCCATAGCAGATGTACTTCTCATCCTCACATTGCCCATGAGGATCTACTACCATCTGGGATTTGATGGCCTTCCTCCGAGGCTGTGTGATGGCCTTGGTTTGATCCTGAAGGCCAACATGTATGGGAGCATCTTTCTCCTCACTTGTATTTGCTTTGACCGTTGCATGGCTGTCACCTTTCCTATGTCAACAGTTGTCCAGGAGTGGCGAAAGAAAGCACCACTGATTTGTATCGGAATATGGATGTTCACGTTTGGTGCCAGCCTGCCCATCTACCTCTCGAGAAAAGATTCCAACAAGCATTGTTTTGATAACCTGCCGGTCTACGCCACACAGCCCGGGGTGGTTATTACCACGCTGTTTGTGGGGTTTGGTATCCCATTAGTAATCATGTTGATTTGCTCTTGGGGTTTGGTCCATGCTGTCCGACAAAGCACGGTGGCCAAGATCAACCTAGTGGACAGCAGAAAGATCCAGAGGATGATTGCTACCAGCCTGCTTGTTTTCTTACTCAGCTTCCTCCCTTACCATGCCACCCTGGTTCTCCTCTATGTGTATAGAGAAAATATAACATGCCTCATGCTGGCTGCATACCGCTATAGCCTGATGGTGGCATGCTTCAACACAGTACTAGATCCTGTTGCATATTATTTTACCACGGACACCTTTAGGAGGAACGTAGACGTAAGCGCAGTTCGGAGGATGTTCCCTTTGAATAGTCATAGTTCTGAGGTAAACGGCAGGAGCAGAGTGCCTAACAACAGCTAAAGACAGAAGGATAACTGAGTGCTGCAATGGTTTGCAATGGTGGCACTAAAACACTCTTCATGCATCATGAATGCAGAGATAAAAGATACACTGGAAGAGAAATGATGAGAGATAAGCTTTTACTGCAAGGAAGGAGAAGGCAAGATGAGCAGAAGAAGAGACAAGCTTTGAGCTAAATGCTGATGATGCACTTGTATGGTTGAGTTCTTGCAGAGTAGAAGACTAACTTATTATGTGTTTCTCAGTTCCACTTTTTAATCAACATTAAGTTGGAAGATTTGACTTTCCTGATAGATTCACATGAGATAGAAAACAGAATTAGCTATTTAATTTTTTGGACAAACAGCTAATTATCTGTATACAGTATACAATTTTTACTACTAATTTCTGGATCCTATTTAACTTTTCTGACTTTTATTGTTACATGTATAAAGGCTTGAAACATAAATATTTGTTTCAAGTGTCACTTGATTGCAGCTAAATAGTTTATAGCTATTCCAAATGGTCATACTAGAACATGGGTGAGAAGCCTGGGAGTGAACATTTTCTCTCATTGCTAGTTTTGGATTTGTGATATTGTGCTGTGTAAATAAAACTGACTTAACTTGTTGATTTGTTTGTTTCATAAAGTTTGCAGTCCTCCCAGTTCCACAGTTGGAAAGGTGTGGGGCATGTATATTAAGTTATGTAGAACCCAGAGAGCAATTAATGAGCGAGTACACTATTATCTGTGCCTATATCTGTTCAACCAACTAAATGATCTGTATTCATATCTGTTCTTGCAATGGGCGGAGCTTCCATTAGCCATGAGTGTGGCTTAAACTGAAAATGGGTAGGTAGTTGTTCATTTAAGCCTGGAATTGATATGGGTTGATCATATTTATAAGAAAACTGAATTTACCTTCTGGGCTATGTTTTCGATCACAAGAGTACGAAAACTATTTACAGAGCTTTGTTGTTTTTTTAAATTAGATTTTAAAGATGTTCATACTCATTTGATACCGGATACTAGCCAAGTACTGGCTTAATCCTAGCAATCCATCTATAACCCACTGAAAATGGTTCTGCAAGAATCCTCACAGTTTGGTAGAAAATTACTGAAATGTATATATGTAAATTGTGACGGCAGATGAGAGGTTGTTGTCTTGGCAAGGAGCCAGGTAACTAGGGAGGATTTCAAAAAGGGAAGCAGAGGCAGGCCAAAAACCTTTCACAATTCGTTTATCTGTGGTTGTGGCTGGGACCTCATTGATCTACATCATGTGTATGAGTATAATAAGTTGAGCATGTAGGCATATGCCTCTAACATCAAAATCCCCCTCAGGATTTTATTAGTAACTTGGTTTCATGAGTACATTTTATCAATTTAATTCGGAGATCTCAGTGTCCTTTATCCTAGGAGTGGAAATGCCAGTCACAGTTTATAGTTTTGTTCAGCTTCAGGTAGGATTGTAAAAAACAGATAAGCTACAGAGACAGAAACAGTGTAGCCTTGTAATAAAAGGAACAGTTCTGATGTGTATGGGGCCAATGTTATCTTCTGCTTTTGCATGTTTAAGAGACTGATGCATGTAATAGAGAAGTTTGTGGTTTCCTGTGTACGCTGTATGTTTGTTGGCTTGTGTATGTAGGTGACAGAAAATACAGACTTTCAGACGCCAGTCATAAGGGTGCCATCGCTGCAGCAATTTAATTAAATTCCCCTAGTTCAAACTGCCTATTCACAATATACATATTTGTAAAGGAACTGGGGTTTGATGTCCTTGTGAAGAGCGCCCCTCTGTGGTTACAAAGACGTGAATGGTAAAAATTGTTAACAATTTCCTTGCAAGCATTTCTAGTTCAGCCTACATTGTCTACACTGACTGGAAGTTTTCTGATTTCATCTGTACATTTTACAATGTAATGTAATGTAATAGTAATAATCTCTTTTTTAGACAGTTAGACAGTTTAGATCACCTGTCAAACACACAGGTTGCAAAGTACACATCTAAGACCAGCCAAAATGAGTTGCTTGACTTTATGTTAGCTATTTATGGACAAAAACTGGTAGATGAAATATCGCAGGCATCTTTTGTGGCTTTGCAAGCTGATGAGACAGATGTGGCCTGTGTAAGCCAGTGTGCGACTGTGCTCAGGTACATCACTGAAGCCTCCATCGTGGTGGAAAGATTCCTCACTTTCTCCCCGTTAGTGGACAGAACTGTGTCGGAACTCGAAACACTGCTGCTGGAGAAGCTGCAGCCATATAAGTTGGAGAACAAACTGATCGCACAGACGTATGACGGGGCAGCGGCGCATCATCCGGCCTACAGGCCAGCTTAAAGGAAACGTTCCCTCCAACACTCCAACTGCTATGGCCACCAGTTAAACCTGATCATGCAACAGGCCTGCTCATCTCACACATCCGTCAGAATATTTTTGGCCAACATCTCAGCTTTTGCAAGTCCCCTAAGAAAACTGCAGTCCTGGATGAAGTGTGTGGCATGAGGATCCCAGCGTCAGGACAGACAAAGTGAAACTTTAAAAGCTTTGAAACAGTGTTTTGAAAAAATAAGGGATGATCAGTCTTGGGACAGCATGTCAATCCAATTAAATTAAATTCAATTAAATTCGTATAATTTGTATAGCGCCAATTCATAACAGAAGTTATCTCAGGACACTTTTCAAATAGAGCAGGTCTAGACCGAACTCCTTATAACATTATTTACAGAGACCCAACAGTACCACCATGAGCAAACACAGGGGCAAGGAAAAACTGCCTGTTAAAAGGCAGAAACCTAGGACAGATCCTTCGGCTCTCGTTGGGGTGACAGAGAGAGAGAGAGAGAGAGAGAGAGAGAAGAAGACAGACAGACAGACAGACAGACAGACAGACAGACAGACAGACAGACAGACAGACAGACAGGTGCACAGCAACAACAGTATTGACAATGGCAATCTAGCAGGACCATGGCAGGAGGTTCCACCAGGACCGATAAGAACCTGCGAGACGAGAAAGCACAAGAACTCTGGGGAAGAAGTGAAGTTAGTAACATGCATTAATGGAACATGAATGAGTGCAGAAAGAGAGAGGAAGAGAGGAGCTCAGTGCACCATGGGAAATCCTCCGATAGTCTAGGCCTATAGCAGCATAACTAAGGGATGGTTCAGGACTCACCTGATCCAGCCCTAACTATAAGCTTTATCAAAGAGGAATGTCCTAAGCCTACTCTTGAATGTGGTGAGGGTGTCTGCCTCCCGAACCACAACTGGAAGCTGGTTCCACAGGAGAGGAGCTTGGTAACTGAAGGCTCTGGCTCCTGTTCTACTTTTAGAGGCTATAGGAACCACAAGTAGCCCAGCATTCAGAGAACGTAGTGTTCTAGAGGGGTAATAGGGTACTATGAGCTCTTTAAGATATGAACGGGCCTGACCATGAAGAGCTTTATAGGTGAGGAGGAGGATTTTAAATTCTATTCTACTTTTTACAGGGAGCCAATGCAGAGAAGCTAGTACAGGAGAGATGTGATCTCTTTTTCTAGTTCCTGTCAGTACTCGTGCTGCAGCGTTCTGAATTAATTGAAGCGTTTTAATGGACTTATTGGGGCAATCCAACAAGCGCACGGCCTGTCCGCACTTCTGGGGGACATTAGCATTCTTTTCATCTTTTTTCCACTCTGCCCTCATGCATGTCGATATTCTCTACAGCATTCTTCAGAAACAGACCACAGATTCTCTAAAAACGAGACAGGCCCTGGAGAAGTTTTCGTGCTCCATATCTGAACTGAAGGACAAGCTGACCACAGACGACAATCAGCCACATCCAGATTAGGACACAGCTGCAGCCGCTGCAACCTCTGATAATGTGTCAGTAGCCACACAATGCTGTGACATAATGGTCCAGCAGTCAAAGCAGGGCTCCAGACTAACTTTATGCATTGGTTGCACTGGTGCACCTAACCTTTTTTTTAGGTGCACCAGCACAAAATTTAGGTGCACCCAAATTTTTCATTGTGTCGCCTTTAACGCCTTAAGGTCACCTTTTTATCGCTCTCCATAACTTTCATATAATGTGAATGATTTTTAAACAAGCATAAGGTGTAGAGAAATGCTTGTCTTTATTTGAAGCACAATTATATATAAAAAGAAAAGTGTCTAAAGTGCTTCACTGGGCTGAAATAAAACATTTCCAAATAAAAGAGGACCTGATTACTACTACCTGCCGCTGAAATGCAGCTGGGAGAGGGGCCACTTTCTCTACACGCGGCATATTGTGAGTTTTTTAGACGTTTTAAGTTTTTTTAAAGTTTCGATACGAAACGTTGTTGACCTGCTCACGAATGCACTATTTCCGGCCATATTCTGACCGCACTCCGGACAGTACACGCAATGCATTACGTTACGTCCTTTGTTGTACCTCAGCCAGGGAAATTGTTTCAGCCAGTCCTGTCTGAAGGAATATATTTTGGCCTTTTTAATTTGGGTCTCGGAGCCGGGCTCTATCCCAGACTCGGTTGTCTCCTCCTCTGGTTCCGAGTCTGATGCTGTCGCCGAAGGACCGGGGCTTGGTATCTCACCAGGGACCGAGGGCTCCGTGTCTTGACGGGATGGACTCTCAGTAGTGGGGATTTTCCCTCGTTTTGTCACGTTTATTTTATTTTTCCGTTTCAGTTAGTCAGCTATTCTGGCACTCAGGTCGCGCGCAATTTTTAAACACACACAATTTAGCGCGGTGAACAGGACCACAGCCAATCAGAGGCAAAGACCCGCCCGAGCTCTGTCTCTTATTGGTTTAGAACACGATATGATCCTACCATGAGTGTGTGAGCTCGGTCACAGGAGAACACAGAGAGATGATGCGCTTGCGAAATAAATTGTGTTATGTTTTCACCCGGGCAGCGTCAGGTGCACCAGTGCAACCTAGAAAAATTATTAGTCGCACTCTTAAAAATTTTGGTCGCACTCTGGAGCCCTGCAAAGACTCGCTTTGAGAAAGCTAGGCACCCTGAACTCTTTCCGCTGTTTAAGAACAGTTTCTCGCAGAAGCAGCTGGACATTGCATGTGAACATTACCCAATGATCTGCAGAGAGAAACTAAAAGGTTAGATGATGGTGATGTACAGCAGTGTGGAGTTTGCGGGCCTAACGTGCGCAATGTTTTCTATAATGTTATTGTGGCGCAATTGGCATGTGCTGATGTGTGCAGAGGGAGAGAGAGAGAGAGAGAGAGAGAGAGAGAACAGATACAGAGAGATTGCATCAGGCCATTCTTTTGGGTATGTCTCCCCAGTGTTGCCGTAGAGCAATTGCTATACCAAAGTATACAATGTTGTTGCTGTAACTTGGTGTGATGCTGCTGTTGCTGCTGTGTGAGGTATTGATGAGTGTAATGCATTTGTTAGCCCACCCACCCAAAATCACCACTAGCTGTCACTGGTAACTTGCATGTGCTTTTACCTTTTGTTTTGTTTTTTTTATTCATACTGAGTGGTGTTGTCCTTTAAGACTTATGCAGAGCTTTATTTTGATGTTTAGGGTGTTTCACGTTTTTTCTTTGCATTAGCTCAAGAGAGGGTTTCCAGGTATTTTGCCTTTCTTTTTTTCCAAAGAGTAATTTAAAGGAGAATATTAGTTTAATGCTTATACCGTTCAAGTTACAATCTTATGTGATATAGTGGTTATATAGGTTCAGATTGTATTATTGAAGTCTAACTGCAAGATAACAGTACTGGTGATTTTGTGTGTGTGTGTGTGTGTGTGTGTGTGTGTGTGTGTGTGTGTGTTTATAAAAGAAAAGGAAAAAAAGAAGAAAAGAAAATTAATTAATAGTGGTGACTCATCCAGACATGACAGACCCCTACGATGATGCTTACTTTGCAGCTTTTCCAAGTCGTGCTGCACCCAGACACACCACAGAAAACCTTGAACTGAAAGTGAAGGGTTTGCAGGCTCACGTCTCCTAGGATTGAAGACCTGGTCCGAGTGAAGTCTCATCCCAGGTCAGACGCGCTAACTAACTTCACTGCCAAGCTGGCCCCACTGTACACTGGCCCGTACCATGGCTCCCGAAGGATGTTTGATGTGAACTACAGTTTCAACAAAGTCGACACTGGAGCTGACGCTGGAGTTTTCTTCATGTGGTGAACCTCCAGCCATTCCATATGTGGGACACAGCTTCGCAGAACAAGCGCACAAAACAGGTGACCCCTGAAGAATAGGTGCATCAGTGTATTTATGTAAATTAATTAGTTACCTTATATTTGCCATCACTGTATGAATGTGTGTGAATAGGTGAATGTGGCATGTAGTGTAAAGCGCTTTGAGTGCTAATAAAGTATAATTTCCGCATTAAAATCCATAAAGGTAATCTACTCCTTCTTCCTCATTAAAATTTCCTGAATCTATGAATTTGCAAATGTTGTATTTCTAAAGTTTCCCCGCTGGACACAAGATGTCTCTTACTCAACTGTAAAGTCCGTTCTTAGTGTATGTGCACTGGTGGCTTCAAATTTTATATCACACTTGTAGCAGTAGCATAGTGGACCAGGGTTGACAAACCATGCTTGACTTAATCTCAAAATAGCAATAAAGTTATTTATTTTCGTTATTTTCATTCATTATCTTGAGATACTAAGTCATTATAATGACTTAAAGAATCCTCTTTTTCCCATCACATTGGCAGAAATGGGCTTCTGTATTTCTGCCCAATGAAGCTCAAACATCCAACTGTTGGAACAAGAGGGAAAACTCTTTTTTGAGTTGTTGTTTTGACTTGACTTTAAATATTTAAAGGAACATTAAGTAAAATAAATATAATAAACATTTTATGAGTACATTTAGCAACACAAGACACTAAAATATTATACATGTATTCATTTGCATAGTGTATTTCAAAATGTATTTCTTCCTATATTAAACCTATTTGTTGCAAAAAAGGTATTGTAAATAAAATTAAAGCTGCAAGCAGCGTTGGGCGGGACCTCGCACTCCACGCAACTCGGGGTGTGCTGCGGCTGCGTCTTGTGCCGTCGTTACATGTGCGGACCACAACATGAAAATTTCACGTAAATCAGCTCAGAATCGCCACGCAGTGCTTACTTTCTGTTGCCAGTAGGTGGCGCTATCACTATGTCTGAATATTGTCATGTAGACCTGTTCAAGGCGGGACTGTTATCAAACACATGAAGTTTCATTGAGATTGGACCACGTACGCTGAAGTTATGAGGATGTGTTCAGGGCGAGACTGTTACAGAATATATAAAGTTTACTGGAGATTGGACATTGCACACTGAAGTTATGAGTACTGTTTTATGGCGAATCAGCTGAATTCGACAAGTCGTCACTGGCGCGCGGTTTGATGTACAGTCACAAATAGCTAAACTTCATCTAGTTTGTATGACCACAGAATTCAAAATGGCCAACTTTGACAGCACACCTTCAACGTACAGTCTGAAATAGCGCAACTTTTAATCAGCTCCATTTTTTGACTGTACTGACCAATTTTGAAGTACATCCGATAAATTCCCTAGGAGGAGTTCGTTGAAATACAAGGCAAAAAATACACCGAAAATGAGCACGGAATTCAAAATGGCCAACTTGACGGAAAGCCATGGACATGCCCTTCAACGTACAGTCACAAATAGCACAACTTTTAATCAGCAATGTTTTTTGACTGCACTGACCAATGTTGAAGTAGATCCGATAAATTCCCTAGGAGGAGTTCGTTGAAATACAAGGCGAAAAATTCACCGAAAATGAGCACGGAATTCAAAATGGCCAACTTTGACGGAAAGCCATGGACACGCCCTTCAACGTACAGTCACAAATAGCACAACTTTTAATCAGCAATGTTTTTTGACTGCACTGACCAATTTTGAAGTAGATCCGATAAATTCCCTAGGAGGAGTTCGTTCAAATACAACGCGAAAAGTTCGCGAAAGTGAAAATGAAAATCAAAATGGCCGACTTCTCGTGGGGTTTCAGGTATGGGTCCCAGAGGCTTTTTTGTACACGTGCCTACCGAGTTTCAGTGAAAAATCCTGTAGGGGGCGGTACAAACATGACAAACACGATTTTTGGTATGTGAGCTACAGGCACCAGTCTACACGTGCCCTGTGAATTATATATTCATAACTATTACGGTCTCCGCACAGTGATTTACCCTGCCACCAGAGCGCCACCTAGTGGCAGATTGTTGACATATCTCTTAGAGAGCATCGTACCAAGTTTCATTTTAATTACACGTGCCGTTGCAGAGATATAAACTTCTTAATTTTAAAGAGCGCCACCTTGTGGCGATGACCTGAAATTGTGCACGATGCCTAAGGAAGACATGTGGAACTGTTGACCCAAGGTTGGTGTCAATCGGACATACATACACTTCCTTTTTTGATGAAAAATGTACAGAAAGTGCTAATTTTATAACGTGCTTATTTTTTTAAATATCAAAATACTTTAAATTACTTTTTTTGCCAGGACGGTCCCCAGATGCTACGTGAAAAATTTTGTGCGAATCGGACATAGCGTATAGGAGGAACACGAAAAAGTAGTTTATGGACATTTCGCGCTCTAGCAAAAAAAAATTCTAGGTGTAAGTGGGTCGAGCCTATATGGGGAGATTCAGCTCCATTCACCAAACGCGTGGATATAAGGTTTTTGTATGTGCGACAAACTATGCAGAAGTTATTAGCCTAAACGCATTTTTTTACAATAGTAGCGCCACCTAGCGGCCAACCCGAAAAAGACACATAGAATATCCCGTTTTCACCAGGCCTGACAACTTTGCCAAATAAAATTGACTTTTTCATATATGTTCAGGGGGTGAAAAACGCAGTCGAATGGGGCTAAAAATAATAATAGGTAAGAAAAAGAATTCTAGCAAATACAATAGGGACCTCCAGCGGTCGCTGGCTTGGTCCCTCATAAAAATATATACTGCTGACATTTCCATTAATGTCACAGAGGCAGAAGTGTTTCACAGCATACAGCAGAAGTGAGAGAGAGGTCGGGTAAACTGCTAAACCGGAGGCACTGCCATCCTGAGAAAAAGAAGGGGGGGACGAGGAGGAGGACAGAAGGACTTGATGAAACCACCGTTGTGGTTTCAGATGACCGCACCGTGCTGTGAACTAAACTGAGAGACGGAACTGGGAATAGTTGCTTTTTTGTGACCAATGGGACAAGGTGTGATGTTTCTATTTGTGTCCAGGAGTTGAACCACAAGCCAGGCTGCAACCGGAGAGCGACCGGAGTTGAACAGAAAGAAAAGATAGAGTTTATAACTGCACTGCTGTCCGTTTTACACAGTCCACGTCGACGGTATTTAACAGAGGGTGAGTCTTCTTAATATTTGAACATTCAATAGTATGCTGGGAACAGGGTCGGTGCGTCGGCAGCACACGTTCCAACAATTCTCCTTCAACATAAAAGATAAACCATGATCTTAAAGTAGGATAGAAAAAAAAAATCATTGTTTTCCGCTTGACGGGTTTGCCCCTTATTTCAGCCCGAATAACATACGGTGGGGTTGTAGCTTTACAAAATAAATCTTAATCCGACATTCAACATACAAAAAAAAGCATACCAAATAGCCCACTGAGCATAATCTAACAAGATTTCTTTAAGTGGTGGCAACAATTGAACCGTATTGTGAAATACTGTAATAATATTATCATAAAGAATAGATCATTAATAAAATAATATGCAGTAACATACCGAATATGAATTAAGTTGTCTTGTTTTGAAAACTGTGCCCGGAAGTCGCTTCAGAGGTTTACAGTTTAATGTGTTGCTGCCTTTGACACCGACATACTGGCGGTTTACTCTTTACCACCACATTAACTCAATTGTGAATCTGATCAGTTCATTTTCTTATTTAAACAGCCCTGCTTGTTTCTTGCTATAAAGACAGTATTATAGCTTCTATATACACATAGGCTGCACAGAACACTTGTCGGTTTACTGTCCTGGCATTCTACTTTGGGGTAATCTTGTTTGACTGATCCTGCAGCATTAACCCGGCCCAACTGGGCCAGGTTAAGCCAAGTTACCTGGTTACAGGGGCAGACTGGGCTCCAGCCCTCACTCTTTATGGACCGAAGGAAAAGTTCTCTCACTGGGGAAATATCACCATCTATTGCAGTATTATGGCATGGCTTCACATGTAGGATAGCAGATTTATCAGCTAAACATTCATTGTAGACCCTGACCGATAAGTGATTTGCAAGAAAAGGTCACAGATTAGATGAGCAGACAGATAACAGATAACAGATGAGTTAGTTCAACTCAAATTGTTTGAGCAAACCTTAAACCATTTAAATTTATTACCTCCAACAATTTAAGCATGAACAAATATTTGATTTGAAATAACTGAAGTATTTATTGTTAAGGTAAATTAGATAAATTGTACCAATTTTCATTCAGTTAATTGACCTTAAAACTAGTAAGTATATTACGCTCATATGCAGCATTTCTCCAAACAAAAAATGTGTTACTTATCTAATTAAAGTAAGACTTGCCTTTAATGAATCTTTGTTATAGAAATGTTACCACTTAAAATACTCTTCCACTAAAGCAAATTAATACATTACTTGTCAAAACAGTTGAGAATAATTATTTTTTTTTTATAACTAATCGATTATGAAAATGGTAGCCAATTAATTTGGGGGCTACATTTTTGTATGATATCAAGTCAACTTAAAGAACTTAAAGAAATGAGTCAGTGGAACAAACTGGAATTAAATCATCAATTACTTAAACAATTCATTTTTGAGTTGGGTTTAATTCGTGGGAATGAGTATTTGAGCTGAAAAAAGAGAGATTTTGCACCCATATGACTCTGCAAAGGTACTGCTTTTTTTCAAACAAGTTTATTAAAGAATATTTCAGCTAAATATTTTCAAATATTAAATATTCTTTTCTTTCTTGACATTGCTGAGAGATGCTTCTTCTCTCTAACTCTGTGCTGCTTGCCACAGTATTATAATTCAAATATATATAAAATCAAATCACAAAACTTTGCACTGATGCCAAGACATTACCATTTTTTCATGCATTATATACCAGAAAACAACTGTTTTCATATTAAAGCATTTCGGATAAGTAGTACAAAAATAAGTTTAAAGATTAGCAATGCTGTTTACACCAAATTCATAGGTTACCTATGTCATGTAACTAAAAAATAATATCAAACCACTTTTTTGCCTCTTTTTAGGTGGCAGTAGTGAAAATCTTTCATCCTTAACATTCACAATGATGAAGATAGTTGGAGAACAATTAAATCCCAAATAGTATGTAAGCTACAAAGTGATTTTTTCCCGCCCTGGGCAACTATCATGTTTTTCTCAAATGATGTACAGATTTAGACCCCCCTAGGTCTGGGCTAGCCCTAAATGTTTACAACGTTTGGCTCCGCCCCCTGCTGGATGAGGGTACAATAGGAATAGATTAATATGTTTTTCACAGACAAGAAGCAAGTGTTGTTGAAGTAACTGATTGTGTTTGCCCCTTTGTTTTCATTAATGTGGTCAAGTTGATCAGGTGTCTGGACAAAATTGCAAGGTTGCGCAGGACTCATGGGAATTGTTTGAATTTGCGTTAATTGTTGTGATCACAACATTGCAACTTCCTGGAGGGACTGATATACCTCTGTAGCTGTCTCCCTCCATAATTCTACATGGACTACATGGTAGGTCCAAAAACTACTCCATGGCATGGGCTCAGCAGGCTTGTGTATGCACATCAAATAAGACCCAGCGTGTGCATCTAGCAAATTGTAAACATGGTTTCAGACTGGCTGGTCTGTGGTAGGCCTGACCCAATGACTTCCTCTTCTGCCACCTTCCAAAACAACAATCATAGAGCAAATGATTCATACACATGATACACATGTAATTTGAAAAAAGTTTTTTTTATATAGAAAGGTCATGTGATGCTTTTTCTGCTTTCCTCTCTAACAGTGGCCTTGTGTGCAGCTAAAGATTTGTTCACGCCCAAGACAGTGTCGAGAACAACAAGTATGTACTTGTTGTGAACTGTATTCAGGAGATGGCACGCAGGTTGGTGCCAGGGCCATGCTGAGACCATAACAAGTAAGACTAATAAGCAGGAATTGCAGGAATATTGATAATAATTGATAATTTAAAGGATGGTGTAGACCTGCTATATATGAAAAGTGTTCTGAGATATCTATGATTTGGTGCTACACAAATGAAATACAAATAGAAAAACTGAAATTGATAGATCCTGTATTGTCGGTCGGAATGTAGCTTTCTTATTCTTTTCGGTAAGAATGTTGCATTAGCACAAATAACTAAGTAACCGAACTTATCAGAAAATGTTTTAATGTAAAATTAATGAGTTTCTATTCAATAGGCTTTGCCATTACTGTGTGAATGTTTGTCTGCTATTTTTAGGATTTCTTTAGGGCTTCTTTTTTTTGACAAATTCAGTGTTCTCTCCATGATAATTGGCCATTGTTCTAATGCAGGATGAGGCTGTTTAGCAGGGAGTAATAACTCTGTGGATATAGCTTGTGTTCAGGTCTTGTTATTTTTAAAGTTTAAATTATTATTCAAGATAGAAACTTCAGTCTTAAATAACAATTAGAACTTTGAAAATAACATTTTCATTTAGTTTTCTTCACATAAATGAACGAAATAGGCTAACTGTCTATATATTTAAAAACTTCTTATACCCCTTAAACTCAAGAAGGCCCTGTGGGGAACCACTGATCTACACACTTTATGGCTAACTACCTCCCTATACTCTGACTCACTTACACACTTGCAAAGATCAGTAGGGAGGAGAAAATGAAAACATTCCAGGGTTGTGAAATCCTCTCATTTTAAACAGCTACAGTCTTTTTACACCTATTCAAACTGGACTTTCTGGTTCATATGCCATCAGCAGCAAGACACCATGCACCCCCTTTGTGTACTGTGCCATATGGATACTGTGGAGGAGAGGGGAAAGAGGAGGAGGCTTGTCTGGAGCAGCTGGTTCTGCGCTCCTTAACAAAGGAACTAGTTAACCGATTACAGGCTTTACTTCTAAATTTAGAACCAGAGCTGCACACTAACTCTGCATCAGTACTGATCAGGTTTATGTGTCTTAAAGGTCCAGTGTGTAACATTTAGGAGGATATATTGGCAGTAATGGAATGTCATATTTATATATTATTACTGGAAGATCACTCTTTTTGTTAGTCTGGTCACTTCATTCAGATCAGCCCTAAAGACTTAAACAAACTAAATATGTTTGCATGAATGCAAATAACAATCCACATATTACACAATGCAAAGCATGACTGATTACAGCATGTTCCTAAATCACTGTGGAGGAAAACACTCATATCCTGAAGGATTATGACAGGTAGAATTGAAATGAAATACAATCACAAATCACAGCATCATAATGTTGTTGGCTTGTATATCAGTGATTCCAAACGTGGGGGTTGGGTCCCCCATTAGGGTGTACTTATCAAGATTCAAGATTCAATACTTTATTGCCATACAACTCGGTGCAAGTTGCTAGGGATTTGCTTCAGTGTGCTCAAGACATCAACAAAGACACAAAAGACACAGAACATATAGTATTAGTATATTATTAGAACAGTAGTTGAGAAGAAAACACTGAATTTGTCAAAAAAAGAAGTTTATTAAGTATGTATGGGAAAAAAAACATAATACAGAGGATTATGTAAAGAAATCATAAAAAAAATAATACTCTCAAAAATGCGCTCCTTATGGCATTTGCAAAACAATCAAACAACAATCAGAGCCAAGAAAGATATAAAGACACTTTGAGTTGGAGTCTTAAATATAGTTTATTGGTGAGTCTCATTTCATTGTCTCAGCATCTGTATTTGACACCCTGGGAATGAGGCTCAACAATCAACTACTAGCTCTGATTGGTTGTTTTCGTTGGTTAGTCTCACTCAATCTTTCCAG
Source organism: Dicentrarchus labrax (assembly GCF_905237075.1). Taxonomy (NCBI): domain Eukaryota; kingdom Metazoa; phylum Chordata; class Actinopteri; family Moronidae; genus Dicentrarchus; species Dicentrarchus labrax. The sequence goes on from NW_026136717.1 coordinate 780,846, forward strand.
TGAGAGATTTCCATCAGCAGGGTCTCTGAAGAGCTAAAACCCACACAGATTATTTTCATGTCCCTTGATGCCTTATGGTGACTAAAACAAATGTCAGCTTTAAATGAAGCTGAAGCTTGACTGCTCATCTTCCTCATTGCTCTCAGGATATCTGATCCTTCAAATCCTGGAGGTGGAGTTAGTGGGTAAATTAGTGTGAAGGTGAAGGATAAAAACCTATGCAGAATATCCAGACCTTTTCACTGTTCCACATTTTTTTGTTCTAGAGACTTAAAATAATTTCTTTTTTAAATGTTGTTTTAATTAACATTAATCATAACACTTAGAAATGGCAATTAAACTGGTTGGTACTGTTTATATGGAATACAAGATTGTGTGTGCCCACCATTGTTTCTTGCTACGGATGAGTCGAAACTGCGCATAATGTCATGTAGTCAAAAACTGACTGTCAGATCAAATAAATAAAAGTAAAATTCAATCATTCAAGAATATGTATGGTCAGTTTTCACGCTGAACTTAAGTAATTACAAATAATAAGTACTAATAAATGACAGTTCTTTTCTCATTTCAAATTAAATAATGGCTGCATTTTAAAAGGCTGTTAAAATACCAATTTAATGGTAGGACTGCACAGGTAGTTCAAGAAACAGTGTTGGAAAGTTTCCTGTCCTTTCCAGAGTATATCTGGAATATTATGAGGCAAAGTTAATGATGTAATGAGAGTGAACTTGTAAATTAGATAATAATAATAATATTTGGTAATAAAGTCTTTAGATTTTAGAACAATATAAGAATATAATGAGATTTTTTTGGTTTATTTTAAATATTTTGGTAAAAAGAAAAATACACTGTTCTATGGACATTCATTGGTTGATTATAATCTAGAAATAAGTTAAGAGTATACTTTATTCATCCCACAACAGGGAATTTCACTTGTCACAGCAGCAAGTAAGTAACTGGAGTGAAAAAAATAAATACAGATAAAAGACCGACATAAAAGCTATGGTGAGTAGTGGTGGTAATTGGAAACAGAAACTACAACATGATCAGGTGGTGCAGGTGTTGTAGAGTCTGACAATGGCAGCAATGAAAGACCTGCGGAACCCCTCCTTCTTACACCGACGGTGTAACAGTCTGCTGCTGAAGGATCTACTCAAGGACCCCACAGGTTATTAAATGAACCACATTTGCAGGCAGAATCAAGCACTGTGTAGATATATAGTGTTAACAGGGCAGCAATTACTTACTGTATCCACAGAGCCTAAATTTAAAGAAGAATGCTGTTATTATTAGATATTTCTTATTTTAGTCTGAATTTGAATTAAAGAACTGTAATAAAAGTCACCATCAGTAATTATTGCTGTTTTCAGTGATAACTGTACAGTTTACCAATGCTTTACACTGATAAAAAATATTTATCCAACATTTCTGTTGTGGAAACTTCAATACTTATACAAGATATCTGACAAAAAGAAAATAATTTGACTGTGTGTACTGAGCCCAAAAGTCCCTAAAAGAGAATATTTTTTATCTTGTGCGCACAAGTTACTTATCTTGTGGGCACAAGATCATTTACTATAAATTCATATGCATCTCTAACGGTTTCAGATGCACACAGCTGTCATATAATGGAGAGAATTCAGCCTATCAAGTTTTATTTTCACCTCGTCACAAGATAAAAAATATTTTCTTTTTAGTTAGTTAAGTTAATTCTAAATAATTTTACAAATAAATAAACTGTATTAAACCTCTATATAATCCCCCTGTACAGATGAAAGAAGTGGAAATTCACTGTACAAAGGGTGGGAGCCATCTGGTGTACAGGAATTCAACATAGAAGGCAAGGTGTTAAAGGAATAGCTCTTGCAGACTCCTGGTCTATGAGCAGTCATGCTTTAGTGGATAACGCAGACATGTTGTAACAGCTGCAGCAGTGGGAGATTACTGAACAGCAGCAAGGTCCTGCAGAGTTGATTATTCATTATTCAGCTCTGCAAAAAACTCTCAAGAACCCAAATCAGACATGAACTTGTGTTAAAAAATGTTTATTACAGCTGAAGTCCTTTCAGCTTTATGAACATTCAACCCACATGTGGCTGGCTTGCTGTGGCTCAGGAGGTAAAGTGGGTGTACCACTAATCTAAAGGTTTGTAGTTCAATCCCTGGCTCCTCCCACTGCATGTCGAAGTATCCTTGAGCAAGATACTGAACTACACCTTTCAATTCTGCTAGCTCCTTCCCACTCAACAAATTAAAAAAATGCATCCATGAGGACGGCCAAACTAAACTTAACTAGAAGTTAGCGGCACTCTCAGAGAGTCTGCTGGAATTTTGACAGTCACTAGAAGAACATTCACAGACCTTTGTAAAAGTTCTGTGTGTTACCTGTGTTGTAGCTGAGCCAGTAGCTGTGTTATAGCTAATATAACGGCTCAGAGAGACAGTAATTGCCCCCACACTGCCCTAGCAAGTTACATTTTTGGACCTCTGTGTTTCTAAAACCCTGCGTACAGCACTGCTTGTGAGGTACTCCAAATGCCAGTGTAACAGCACTGAGAAAAAATCTTTTTCCACTGTGTATATTTACTTTAAAAATGTAATCCCATACAATAACTGATTACCACTAAAAAATGTAGTCAGTAACATAATCCAAGTATCACAATATTAAAGTAACGTGACTTGATTTCTTGATTTGATTTTTGTCACTTTTGGATTACCTCAGTACAAAATATGCAAATAAAGAGATAAAAGACATATTAATAAGACGTGTATTCTTTAATACAACAGAACAATGTGACCTTAGAATATAAAATAGAAACCAAGATTTTTAGCATGACAAATGTGTTCTTTGTTCAGTGTATTTTGAAATAAAAACTCATGTAGCAAATTCAGGCATTTTCACAGCTGGAAGGCAGAACTTCCACTGTACTGTGATGTTGTTCCCTTTTCTGCTTAAGGGGCAATGATAATGTATGACAACTGTAAGATTAGCCATGGTTTCACCCTAAAAGTGTAGTAATGTGTGAGCATGGCAAGAGCTTACAGTTGCCTTTTTTTGTATCCTTATCCGTTACATGTAATCCGTTATCCTCTCCACGCCTGTATATGTATGTATATGGTGGAGTAAGGCTGCTTTCTCTGACCATCACAGGGTGAGGTCAGATTCAGCAAACCTACTTTTTCAAACCCACAGAAACACATCTAACCTGCCTTCAAAATAAAAACTTTGTCATTTGAAAACTTTCATGGAACTGCAATGTCATTTTTTCCTTACATGACATTGCAACACCAGCAGTGTTTGGCTAGTTAGTCATTACTCTTTTCAAAAGTAATATTACTTTACTTATGACTCCCTGTCAAAACTATTTAGTGACACAGCTATTTATATTACTTTTCTGCTACTCAACCAAAAAAATGGTAATTGTGGCTTTCTCCCCAAACTTCAGACTTACAACAAATTAAAATCCAGTTTTGTTTTTTAAAATCAATGGAATGATATGGTCCAGCTGCTGAATTTAAGCATTTCCATCTTCCAAACTAGTTTCCTCCATGATTACAAAAATTAATCCAAGGATGTGATTGGATCGTTGGATTTCAAATCAGTAGGGGTGACAAAAAAAGTAATATTATTACCGTAACAATATTAAGTTACTACTAAGTTATTATTAAGTTACTGCCCAACAATGTCCACCAGTTACATCCATACAGGCTATAGGCTACCCTAAGACCTACCTAGGAGATCAAATTTACTGAACATACTCAAAATTAGTTAATAAAAATGCAATTTTGAGTTGTGTTTTTTGGTTAGTGGCTAGGTTAGTCACTTGGTAACTGAAAAAGAGACCTTTTATTGACTTTTGTAAAATCCTGGTTCCTGCCTCTGCTCCTGTCCGCAAAAACGCTTTTATTTTGTAAGTGCCCGGAAGTTCTACTCTCTCTCTCGCTCTCTCTCTCTCTCTCTCTCTCTCTCTGTCTGTGTCCTGGCTGTCTGCACAACAAGCATTAAAGCCGTCGGTGCACAGCGACAGACTCTCGTTACAGACTCGGTCCGGACCAAAGGAACTGTCAGAATCCTGAAGACGGATCCAGCAGGTCTGCGCCGGGTCCATGGCCTGATCTCTGCTGTGCGGCGGATCAGCTGCAGCTGAAGCCTTCGAGATGCTCCGAGCTCTCGGCAGCTGCACAATAACACCGTCACCAATACCGGCCCGGGGACACAGCTATGCTTTTCAAACGGAGAGCCAGGTAACGTTAGCTAGCAGAATGTGAGGTTGGAGAAAGAGACGGAGGTCCGGATCAGTGCGGTTTACGGCGACTGTGATGCGGTGATTGCGGAATAAAAGGTGGCGCTGGGCTGTGATCTTAAATAGAAAGAGGAGAAGGTGTGGGTGGGCTGGAGGTGCTCCTTCACGCGCAAAGGCCTTTAACATGTTCCATTCATGTCTTTTATGGCATATGAGTGCGTGTGTGTGTGTGTGTGTGTGTGTGTGTGTGTGTGTGCATGTGTCTGGAAGTGAAAGCTGTGTTACAAACTGAAGGCTTCTTTGTGTTATGGTTATGAGACTATGGGTGGTGGCCACTGCTGTATTACCGTTCCTAGTGTATGTTCATTCTATCTGTGTACTTCTGAAACTGGTTTTACTGCTGTTGTTTATATGTTATCAACACACTCTGATATTGGTCAATGATATTTATCAGATCACAGTGAAAACACTGCACTCAGAAGGAGCCGGTGTGTTCCTACTGTTTGCTTCTGTTCTGTTTGCTTCTACTCTTTGAGATGTCTCCACCCCACCATATAACACAGAACCCTGTGCCTCCCATGGGCACTGAGGAAAAAAGTTTGTTCCTATTTTTCTCACTAACAGCAACCTTTACAACACAGTTACTACACATTGTTAAAACCCTTTAAAGTCCCCTTTTAACCCATAAAGATCACATTGTACCCCTGTTTAACAATGTATGCCAATGTTTTTTTTTTTTCTGTAAAACAAAATGTGAAGTATGCTTACGTATGCTTGAACCAACCACTTTCAACCAATAATATCATGACATTCATCCGACAGTCCTTTTTAAACTATTAGTGTCACAGAGCGCATATTCATTAATTAGCAAACTTAATGACTCAATCAAAAAAGCAGCTTTATCACTAAAACACAACTTTATCAGTGATTTGGGTTACACTGAGTCATATTTAAGGAAAAAATATTTTCTGGTTTTCCCTCTGACGTCCTCCGGCTGCTCTGTCTCAACTTGGCTAACTGCTGCTGTAGCAACCGTTAGCATGCTCAGCAGTCTACCAGTGAACACAACAACAGCGATACCAAGGTGATTTACGGAGTTTCCAGATGGAAACCATTGTTAGATGCTGTTAAGCTAGTTAGCTCATGCAGCTAGTGTTAGCCGTCTTAATTGTGTGAGAAGTCCCTCCCTAGCTGCCTATTTTTACAAGAAATACATAAATCTTTGGAAACATATAACACCCTGATTTCCATTTCATGTGGACTTCACAATAGGAAAAGTTTTATATAGTCAATCTACTTAGGAAAGCAATAAACAACAATTTTCCTTAAGGATTAATCTAACAACTAGCGAATGTTTTTTTTTTTTGCATGTTTGTACATGTTTTGTCCATCAATCATTGTGTTCTTTAAACAATATGAAAAAAACACGAAATAGAACTGCAGTGTGAGACTACAAATAAAGATTCAGTTCAAGCTTCAATATGTAACATTTCTCCATTCAAATGTGTATAAACAGCGGGCGGCTGTGGTGCAGAGGCAGAGCGGGTCGTCCCCCTAATCGTAAGGTTGTTGGTTCGATCCCTGGCTCCTCCTGCCACATGTCACAAGTATCCTTGAGCAAGATACTGAACCCTGAATTGTCCCGATGCTGTGCATCGGTGTGTGTGAATGTGTATGAATGAGTTAGTTTCTGTTTGCCATCACTGAGTGAATGTGTGTAAAAGGGTGAATGTGGCACGTAGTGTAAAAGCGCTTTGAGTGGTCGGAAGACTAGAAAGGCGCTATACAAGTACAGGTCCATTTACCATCCATTTAAATCCTAGAGCTATGTTCTATATGTGGGGTTCAAACAAATCTGTCATTTAATCCCAATCCCAATTTAGTCCCCTGTCAACTATCTGCGAGGTGGTGAAGAACTCCCATGATCCTACTTTGTGACATCTTTTGTTATTGTTTTGATATGAGAGACTCCCTAGCGGCTGAAGTTACATATTGTACGTCAAATAATTTAGTATTAAATAAAAAATTACAAATTATTTTTACAAAATAGACTCCAAAGATGTTCTTAGGTTGCTTATTCTGCCTGACCAACATAAAACCAAACATTGTTCACATGCAGCGTGAAACTGAAATCACATTTGATAAGCTGTAAACAGCAAGGAACCAACAGGTCATTTTACTTGATACATTGTCCATTTCAACTTTAATTTTTGTTTTGGAAAGGTCCCTGAATTAGATATCTGAGCCTAGAAAACACAAAGAAATAAAATAGATAACCTGGTTTAGGCGTTAATTTAGTTGTTTAGCAGAGAGAAACTGAGGCCTTCTTACTTCTTACCATTACTGGGTATAAAGTTTCCAAACTTCCTAAAATCAACAAAATAATTTTAGTACTATAGTAACGTATACTATGGATTCATATGAAAAGTCAAATATGTTGTTTGTGGTTGTCTATTGAGGAATAAAAAGTTGGCTGAATGAGATGAGGTCGGTCCATTGAGCTGCATCCATGTGTGTATGACTGTTTAATGTTCTTATTGTTTACTGAAGCAGGGGGATGACAGAGCAGAAGACTAATACTGACTGCATTTACTCAGACTGTAAATTTACATTGTGGTATGTAAATGTACAAATGTGGCCACGGTTGTCTGTCTCCCACTCACACATCCTGTTGTGGACCACTGAGAGTGAGAACAGAAATACAGTTGTTCACTGTTACATCAGCAATAATTTGAATTTCCTCAAGCAAACGCTTACCCTTTCTCTGGGTTATGATCTTACAGATATGGGTTTATCTACTGCTGTAGAAAAATCAGTAGCAAATATTTACTTTAAACACAAAAGTGGATGTTGACAGAACTAGTCATTGTTGTTTCTAACATCGTTGAAGTGCTCAGTTACAGCAGCCAGGTCCAGTCCTGAAGATGTTTTCTGCTGCCTTTTGTCACCATTATTTCATGTTAGCCTTTACCTTGGGCCATCACAAGTTGACAACGAGCACCCCCACCCCCGAAAATTGGCAAGAAGTATCCTGAAACAAAGGGAAAAGTAGCTAAATAAGATTCTGGTGCCATTCAGTTTAAAAATATCACCAAAAAAGACAAATTATTTTTTTCTGGCATTTAATGATGAAAATCACAGCTTCACTTGTATATAGAAAACTTCCCACGCTCATAAACTTCCATTTGAGCCCAAGGTGAACCAAAATAATTTAACTATACCTCAAGTCAGAGAAAATAGAATGTTCTGTCATTACCCTTCCAAATGGGGGTAAGCATATTTCTTGCATCTAACAAAATGTTCATATGTACTGTAATCATTACAACTCTACACCCAGAGTAATACAGTGGAACCAGACATCATAAGAGGAACAATGTTAGTTTCAATTGGCCAGTTTATTTGTACCGCAGTCACAGCTCATTCATTTACAGGAAATGAAAGGCCCTCAACATAGCTTAAACACAGAGACCATGTTTCATCACATCCATGCAAAGCATACTATCATGTTTTAGTTTCAGTATTGACACCTCCTGGATCTACCAAATAAAGAAAGGTCACATAGAAGAAAAAGTTATTACAGAATTATCTTGGTAGTTGCTATGAGATTGATGTGGTTAGGGGGGATTACTTTGAAATGTAATCAGTTGCTGAATTCAAATTATATGGCACTTTTTGTAAATAATAGCGTAACCCATTTGATTGCACAAAATGTAATCTAATCTGAATCCTTTTTGATAACTTCATAATCAAACATTGAAAATATCCCACCTCATACCAGCTCAATTGACACAGCCACAAATATTTCTCAAATATTTTGTAGAAAGGAGACCACAGAGACAATTTAAGTGTTTAAAGCAAATTAAATTTATCAACCAATATTCACACCAAACAAAGTATAAAATATGTATGTACATCAGTATTGTCAGTAAAAGGCAATGCATGTATAAAACGAAAGACAGCATCAAACCAATTACCTGCTGGCTGGAAGGAGAGAGGGAGACTGATAAGATATGGTTGGTGTGCACTACCATTGGGGTCCCAGAACCAATATACAACAATTTCTTTTCGTTTGCACTTGTGTTTGGATTCTTTTTTATATTTGACATTGTCGGTTCCTTCAAAACAACTGAAACCAATCTTTGCTCTATCAAAAGTGACTTTAACCTCTTTGACGTCTGCTATAACTCTATAACAATGCAGTCCCTCCTATCGTAGCAGTTGCTGGCTTCATGTGTCGGTGTGAAGTGATCTTTTTTACAGACATAATTAGTCTTGTGAAAAGAAAAGTAATGCCTGCAAAACAAACAAGGATTGCTGCCCACAAATAACCAATGCAAACGCTTCTCCATCTGTGGATCCTCCTGCGTACCCCTGATGAGAATGTTGCCACTTTGCTTGAGTAACTGCGCCAGCCAGGAACAACCCCCCCTTAGGTTCAGAAGCTGTTACTTCTCCATCCGACACTAAACTCTATTTCCCGCCAAGTCATTTCCAAGGACTATATCCACCCCATCCACAGGGAATGCTGGGCACACTCCAACTGTTCAAATTCTCAAAACATTTTCAGTGCGGATAAAATGCATTTTGCATATTCAGCATTTACAGTGGGTCAAAGCAAATTACCTTTACAGAAAGAGTACTGGCACAAACTACAGATGTACTGTGTGTATTCTACAACTTGTAGAATCCTGTTTCTTATGTGATTGGTTTGCTGCTTTTAACCCTGGCCACATGGAGGACTTTGTTCTCATAACACAAGAGGAGCACTTACTCAAAATGTCTTTCATCTGCACTGTAAATAATCACTGACAACAAATATCCATATTACTATCAAAACTGGCAGCCTGAGAGAAGTAACTTACTTTGATATGCATTAGAACATTCAGCATTTACAATTAGTAAACTGGAATTGCTGATGCTTTTTAACCAAAGGCTAATGCAGGAGGAGCACACAAAATATTCATCTGTTAAAAATAAGAATGTAAAGATATATCACGAGACAGTTAAATCGCAATATAAATGTGTGAAGATTCAAATTGGTGCCGTGAAAAATTAACGTGCTATTTGGTCGTGGGTTTCATCCACAAAATTAAATATGAATCATTTTGCACAGGTTATACTGTACCTCAGAATCTATAATATGATAAAGAAAATATATGGGAAAATATATTTTGTAGATTTTTTTGGAATTCTGAACAAACAGTATTGGTACAGAATATGAAAGGATTGCAGTCGGCTCTGCTCTCTCTGGGTGTTTTCAGGCTGCTGTCCTCCCTGTGACGATGATGATGCCTTAGTCATGTTTGTTTTATGACTCATCCAAATCTCTTCCTCTCTCTATTTTTTCTTTTTGCCCTTCTACCCCCCTCTCTTTGCCCTGCCCTCTCTGTTTTTATATGACATCCACCTTTTTTTTTTCCCTACTGCCCTCTCCTACATCTCCTTCTGCCCCCACTCCTTATCTAAATTTCTCTACCCCATTTTTATTTTGTTTTGCTTCTCTCCATCCATCCTTCGCTTCTCCCACTCCGACCCCCCCTCCTCCCAGGATGTTGCGATGGCTGGTGTGTGGTCGGTTGGGTCCAGTTTGGATGTGGAAAGCACTGCTGCTCTTTGTGGCCATTGCATTTGCTGGCCAGCTGCTGGGGGTCATCTTCAACAAGAGGTATCTGATTTCATTTATTAATTTTATTTTATTTGTATTGTAGTTTTAGCTTAGCTGTAGCTTCAGTGTTGTGTTGAATTTGCTGGTGGGGACAAAGTACACATCTATTATGTCTAGTTCAGGTTTGCTTAACTCTGACATACAAATTTGCTTTGCTGAACAATTGTGAACCCCCTGTAGCGGTTCTGCTCACACAGATGTGGACTTAAGAGCAGGACTCAGTAGCTGAAAGCAATTGTACAGGCTACAATTAATCAGTAAGCAAACAACGCAGGCGGAACTAGCAACAGGTAGGGTGGCTATTCGTCCGGCTTTTAAATGCCCTGTCCGGCTGCAGGCGCAGCCTTAAGCTGGACACTAATTTGTCCTCCTTTTGAGAAAATAACAAAAAAGGTCCACCTTTTGACACATTACCTCGTTAGTTTAATACTTATTGGCTAAAAATGTGTGTCAGACTAATTAATTTCATTGGTTACATTTTCCTGTTGTGACCTATCAACACATGGCTCATTTTAATATTCAAATGAGCCATGTGTTGATTGCCACTCATCACCCAGGCTGTCAATCAAGCTCTCAGCAACAGAGAACTAACGTGAGCTAATGTCGGTTGTTGGACTGAAATTCTGAAAATGCTCATACTCAGATGTATAGGCAAAGCCTAGGCAAAGCCTATACATCTGAAACAGAAGGTGCTGCATTTTTTTTACCCTTTATCTATCCAGATAAAAACATTAAGAACAGTTTCTGTATGATGTTTATTAGACCTGTGTAATCTGAATTGGAAGGGCACGTTGTCATGAGCTGTATCTTGTATATTTATTATTAGCTATGTGGTATGTGTATGCACCTTTATGTAATCTGGTGGAAAAACATTAAAATTTAAAACCGGATCATACCAAACAAATATCTGCTTGCGTGTCCCCGTGTATGCAAAGTGTCCTCCTTTTTGATGTGAAGGAAATGGCCACCCTAGCAACAGGCTGTGGTCAGGAAGAGACATTGACATTGTCGAATTGACAAGAAGTCTGTCATCACGGGATGCCCTTCAGCTTATGTTTCTATAGTTATGTGTTTTTATGGACACATAAGGAATTTTAAAAATGCTGTTATAAAAACAAGAGTGTGACTGAGCCCACAAAGGATAAATCATCATTGAATCACATAGAGCAAATGTTCACTGTGCAGTATAAAACCTTCAGGGATGTAGCACTTCTGGCCACACAGCAATCAGTGATGACAGCAGGTGTTTTCAGCTGTTACACATAGTACCTACAGTGACATCCCAAGTGTCAGCCTGAACAGTGCAGCAGTGGAGTGTATTAGCTGCTATAGAAATATGGATGGTGGGTATGGGTCCTGTAAAAAGGCCCATGTTGCTCTGTGTCAAATGGATGTGGAAGAAGGGAACTGTTTGCTAGAACTATAAATATACTATACCAGTGGTTCCCAACCTGGGAACTAGGGGCCTTCTTGATTTTAAGGCGTGTAGAAAAACTTTAAAAATGTACACGGTAGGCCTCGTTATAACAATGATGACCTATTGAACAAGCTCCAGGGAGAAGAAAAGATAAACCTATTACGTATTTTTAAATTCATGTTATTTTTAAATAAAACATAGTACAAAACTGTATAAAATACAGAAATATATATATTTATTAGGAATGGAACATTTATTAGGAATGTTATATATATATATATATCACATCCCTAATAAATGTCAGGAAAACTCATGTCTGATCAATGTTGTGAGGAAATATGTCAAATGTCAATATTTGACGACCTGGGAAATATCTACTATCTTTCTCTCGGCCTTGCCCCTTGAAATCAGATTTTCAATGAGCAGATGAACGTGAAAACATCTTTTTAGTGTCAAACTCTGCACATACACATTCAAACATGACATTGTAGGAAGAAAAAAAACCACAGTTTTTGTTGTTTTGGTTAAAGCCGTAAACTATACTTCTAGCATCAGAGCACTTTGTGAGCATTTTTGCAAAAATTCTGTTTAACTCTAAGTTAAACGCCATGCAGTGATTGTCTAGGCCACTTGGGTGCTACAAAGCAAACAATATTGACATATTATAACCTTATACATTTATGTTGAACATAAAAAGTTGTCAATGTACACATTAAATTGTTTGGAGTTGTGTTTGTGTCCATCTAATGAAGCCCTAAATGGTGTCACCCAATCGTGAGAAAAAATTTCTAGCTAGTCTCTGACTGTGTCTGTCTCTTGTTTGCTGCTGAGCAGATAGTATTGTAGAGATTTTCTTCTCTAAAAACAAGCTTGAAATATGATCTAAAGTAAAAAGACTCCCTTCCCTTTATGTCTTCCAGCAGTGTCCAGCCAGCTGCTCGCTCCATCTTCTCGTCCCCTGATGCTCAGGGACCATCTCTGGGCTCCTGTCAGCCTCATACTCACATCATGTTCCTCAAGACCCACAAGACGGCTAGCAGCACCGTGCTCAATATGCTGTACCGCTTTGGAGAAGAGCGCAACCTCTGCTTCGCACTGCCACTGGGCTACCAGCTGGGCTACCCGCTGCCCTTCAATGCTCACAGGGTCAAAGGTTACAGAGGTCCCAGGGCTGTGGAGTTCCACATCATGGGCAATCACATGAGATTTAATAAGCTGGAGGTGAGATATTGAGAAGAGGAGAGGAGAAAATAAAATGACATAGATAAATGATGATAATGGGATATAAGTGTATTTGCTTGGTGAGTGTTTGAACTGATTCGATTTTAGTGGTCAGAGGTGACTTTATAAAACACGTTTTTGTCGTCGACATATATAAAGATGGAGCCAAAACATCTCTAAGCTCCCTGGTGGCTGTTTGCAGAATAGCTCATAAAGGTTGCTGCTTTCATGTTAGCAGATGGGACATTTTAGTTAGTTCTTATCACGCTGCTGTATGTTCAAGGTTTTTTTTGTTAAGTTTGGTTTTAGTTAGTTATGTAAAGCTATAAAAAGGGGGTTTCACGTCATGACAGTTGAGCCATGATTGAGTTAGCCGGGGCATATGGGCAGGACCTTGATTCATTTTTGTACATTGGGTCCATCTTTTATATGTCAGTGTTTTTTGTCTACTAACTCAAGAATTGATTATCATATTTCACATTTGGTTGGACAATGAAAAGGTCAAAGGCCACTAATTTAAGAATGAACTGGCAATTCCAGATTTCACACACGCTGACTGGGATGATACAATGAGTAATCAAAAAGTAGCGCAGTACTTTCATCTTTCCATCTTCCTGTCTCATTCTTAATGTTGTATGTCATTAGAATCTTGTGACTGCACGTGAACCTGTGAGTGAGTGAAGTTTCACCTACAGTTTTGCAGGCTTTGCATCTAAAAATGCCAGGAGAAACCAAAATAATCACATTTTGTATAGCTATACAATGTATAAGAATCCCTCTTTACATAGCTATTAAGTATGTGTGTAATATATATTCATTGGAATCATATATATGTACCATCAATATGATGATATTCATCACATTAAGGGCACATTTATTTGTTTTCCTCCTCTGTTTAATAGGTGGAGAAGGTGATGCCTGCCGACACATTCTACTTCTCTATCATCAGGGATCCGGTCGCTCTGGCTGAGTCCTCCTTTGCTTATTACAAAGAGGTAGCACCTGCCTTTAGGAAAACCAAAGGCTTGGGTGACTTTGCTGATGACCCTAAGAAATACTACGACCCACGTCTCCGCAACAACCACTATGCTCGCAATCTGCTTTGGTTTGACTTTGGCATGGACCACAATGCTAATTTCTCAGTGGCACTGGCCCAACATGGCCAGGCCATGATCCGCCAGGCCTTCAAGCTGATTTTAGTGTCTGAGTACTTTGACCAGTCTATGATCCTGCTGAGACACGCCCTCTGCTGGCCGCTGGATGCTGTCGTCTCATTCAGCCTCAACGCTCGGCAGCAGAAGCCCAGTGGCATTGGTGGGATAAGTGGTAGCTGGGTGGGCAAAGCTGCAGCAGCAGCAGGTGTTGGTGGTAGAGGGGGACGTTCTCAAGCAAAGACACTGCCCAATCTAGCACTAACAGAGGAGCAGCGGGAGAAGCTGCGTCAGTGGAATGCCTTAGACTGGTACTTATACAAAGCCTTCAACCAGACCTTCTGGGAGGAAATTGACAGGTTTGGTCATGCCCAGATGGAGCAGGAGGTAGCTCTTCTCAGGATACGGCGGGAAGATCTGGCCCGGGTTTGTCTTAGGGATGGTGGGAAGCCTGTGGAGGCACACCGGATCCGAGACAAAAACATCCGCCCGTTCCAGAGTGGATTAATCAAGATTCTTGGCTATGAGCTCCAGCCAGGGTTGGACAATGCCACCAGGACAGCCTGTCTGAGGATGATCAGGCCTGAGATTCAGTACAAAGATGTGCTGGATGCTAAACAGTTCCCACGGGCTCCGGCCGTCCAAGCCCAGCCAGGGCAACAGAGCCAGGGCCTGATGGTAGCAGCTGGTGGCTCTTTTTTAAGACAAGACTTGTCCAGGACAGGAGATAGGCTGGTGGGGGGGGAGGCTGGGGGGGAGGACAGTGGAGGAGGGGGAGAGAGACTGGGATGGAAGCCGTTTAATCAGGAGCAACCAGACTTTGATGCGAGGGCAAGAAAAAGCAAGTTGAGATAGTCTGCGGTAAGTGTCACTCCTAAATACAGTACCTTTGGTCTTAGGGTCAGATGGACTAATGACACTCAAAACTGAGCCGACTGTGGTTTACACATGAGAAAACAAAAGGTCCTCCTTTGCACTTCCACTTTTTGGTCATTTGCTTGTTTTCTTAAAAGCTGTAATTTGCTTTTAGTTAGTGTAACTCTTGTGGACTTTTATGGCTACAGTAACAAGCTGAAGGAGAATTGTATGTTTTGTCTCAACGGAGAGTGAAAGGACCACTTTGTTTTTTATAAGGAGAAGCACTCTTAAAGTATTTGCAAGGCTTTCTGCTGCTGTTTATCACAAATGGGACATGATATGTTATAGCAGAGACGGGGAAGACTGTTTTATTTCCTGTTCATATTAATACTTTTAAGTGTTCCAATTTTCCCCATTGATCTTGGTGCACATGCTTGAAAGTTCTCAATGTAAAGGTACATACAGCCGCAGTTTTTCCCTCTCATGTGTTACCATTAGGGCTGTGTATTGGCAAGAATCTGGTAAGCAAGGCGTTATTGAGATCGGCATTTGTATTTATCACAGTCCATGTAACATCCAAAATCAAAGCCCTCAGTTTACAACACTGCTATCTAGCGGTTGGAGGTTTAAATATAAAAACCAGTACAGTGTTTTTGTGAATTGATACAGTGACTGAGCTATCTTTTTTTTCAAAAAGATAAAGGCCTTGTGATCTTTGACAAATACATTTACAATATTGTACAATATTTTAACTCTATTTTTCCATCAAAACAAAGATGGTAGCTGGAAATGTTGTATATACAAAAAAACATTTATTTTCAGTCATACTCTGCTGTTCCTTTCAATTAGTGTTTTCTGTTTTAGTACAACATACAGTAAATGTACAGTAATGTACAAAATGAAATAGGAGATATGTCATTTCTTTCCACTGGGATCCACTTGAAAAATGGGTTTAAAAATTATTCTTATTGTTCAGTGAATGGATTTTTTTTCATTCATGGCTAGAAGAGACTTTATGATGATTCTAAATGCTGTTAAACCACCTTCTGTGTTTTTCAATGATTGTTAAATATTTTTCATGAAAACACATGCTTAGATCTGTGACTTTGAAGCAATGGTAATACATGAGAGACAAAAACTGGTGTTAGAGTATGTATACAGCACTAATGTTCCTTTACTGATATCGTCTGTATATCAGTAAAAAACAGTAAAATAATTAGGATAAACCTTCTATTTCGCTCTTGGATACAGAATCAGTATTGAGCCTCGCCTCGAACCACTAACCTGAACAGCTTCCTAAATATCTCTTGATAATACAAGGGAAAATTATCTGATTGCTGTGCTCCTGTCTTGAGCTGCTTGATACTCACCAGCCCACAGGAGCCTGGTTAATGTCAGCATTTGGGCACATTCCTTCCTTCCACTATCTTCTATAGTAGATGGAATGTATCCATCTGTCTGACATATGCAGAGATACATTTCTTTGTCTTGATGTCAGGGGTTAAAAGTGAAAATCATATCAGTGTGGGGGCCAAAATATATTTCAAAGCAGCTGCATCTTAAAAATGCACTCCCTGATTTTTTATAATGTGCAATAATGTTCTCAACTCAACAGTTCCTCCTGAACAATGGGTCAGCAGGTATTTGGGGAATTTTAGGATCCTCTGTGAGACAGGGTCTTTAAACTCTTCCTGTTTCAGATTAAAGGACCAGTGTGTAGGATTTAGCGGCATCTCAGGGTTTAATAATAACCATGCCCAATGGACCGTGGCCACAAAGAGTTGCTCTGTTGCCACCAAATATTACATGTAGGTAGCCACCGACTTTTATCCATACTGCAAACTTTCACCAGTGCAACGTTTCAGTTCCTCAAATTCCTTTGCAATCTCATTGCCAATATGTTGGGGGCTACTGAAGTATGGGTTTACTAAGCCTAAAATCAACACTTAAATGTAGGGGTGAATTGAGGCAGGAGTGTAAGTGACCAGAATATGTTGACATAATGTACTGTGGTGTGTGCCACCAGTTTCCTCAACTGGCCTCAACTTGTTTTCAGATAAGTTTACATCTGGGCCACCAAAAATGTACTCTGGCCACTAAATGTAGGGTTTTGGTGACCCATGGGGCCAGATCTTGAAGTCTCAGATGGCAACCAACTCACCTCACCCTCCCCTTTCAAGCATGTAGCGTGGTGGCTGCAAAAGGCTCTATCTTAAGCCAGTGTTTGGGTTGTCTGTTCTGGGCTACTGTAGAAACATGGCGGTTCAACATGGCGGACTCAGAGATAAAAACGGCTCATTCTAAGGTAACGAAAAAACTATTGTTATTTTTAGGTGATTATACATTTCTGCCAATAGACCCTTCTAAATGTTACACACTGGACCTTTAACTGATATTATATCAGATTAGATAACTTAAGTCACACCAAGACTGAAACCAGTTTCGATAATGCATAGTGACAGGTCAGAAAGGTCAGACAACATAAAGACACACTGTCACTACATTTCTAACACTAATAGTAGCACATGCTCAGGACCCACTTAAAATAATAAAAATAAAATTGATCAACTGAAAATTAAAATCCAAATAGAAGTAATGCATCTAAAAACAACCAACAAAATAGGTAATACTTATGGGCGCCCGGTTAGCTCAGTCGGTAGCACTGGCGACCCATGTACAGAGTTGCTGCAGCGGCCCGAGCCCGAATTTGACCTGTGGCCCTTTGCTGCGTGTCATCCCCTCTCTCTCTGCCCACATCTCCTGTCTATCATTGGCTGTCACTATCCAATAAAGGCAATAAAAGGCCCCAAAAAAAATCTGATCATATCACCTGTCACTTTTTGGTTGTACTGCTTTGTGCAGTTCAAAACATCTGGGCACCTGTCCCTGGTCACTCAACACACCTTTTGGCATGTTCACATGAATGAGTTGGGACTCCGGTAAAATCTGACTTTGCTTTTGTGGAGGGCAGAATTTCTGTGTGTCTTACTGACATTGTCTGACTGGTTTTTCTCGACAGCATTTGCGGTTGTCCAAAAACACATTAGTGAGCCTCAAAATTGTACTGGATGCAACTGCATTTTAGATCTGTGAGCACACAACAATGCTAGGAGTGGGTGGAGTTCCATGTTTACACAGCTGTGAGGAATAAACTGATTTTATGCAGATAACATTTTGACACTGGCAGACAGCAGTGTCACTAATTATGTGCTCAAACTGGGGACACAGTGGTTGCATTGTATGAGTCTTAGAACACAATAGCGATTAACAATCCACTTTCATTCTGTTACCTATGCTAGATCATATTCCCAACTCTAGAACAGAATAGTACATCTGAGGGGTATAGGGAGGCTCTGAAGAGAGTCTATGGTTCCCAAAGCAAAGTGAATAATACTTCAGGCTTACAGCATTTACTTACAATCAAGTAAAACCTCTTCATGTTTTGTGGTGACTGACTTTGATCATATAAGCCTGGCTGTCATGTGGTACAGAGCATACGTGCAAAACCAATGCGAGCATCTGGCTAGCTGCTGTGAGACTGGGGACTGGGTAGAACAGTCAGTGCACGTCAGAGTGAGACATCAGTCTGCTGCTGCTACCACCATACCATCACCACAGTCTTTCCTATGACAATGAAGAACTGCAACCTGTAGTGCAATGGACTAATTTTTTTCACAGCCATGCAATCGAGTCATTTGAGAATGATATTTAGAGTTAAATATTTTACATGAAGGGAGCCTGGTAGGTGGACTGAATTATATTAGAATGAATTGTCCTGTTTTGGAGGAGCTTGGTCAGCTGGTATACTGCCAAGGGAGTATACTGTATGCACAGGGTGATCAACGTGGATTTATGGAAGGGAGGTCTGGAAACAAAGTGTGTTGGAGCTCTGATTGTGTCTCTATAAAAGATCCAGCACTGAACATTTGACTGATTGAGACTCATAGTCCCAAGCAAAGAGTTCTTTCAGAGAACAGCAGAGTGCATTCTCCATTCTGTGCAAAGATTGGTGTCACCTTACAGCAGTCAGCCTCCTGGGGGTGTTGGGTGTACTGTGTTGTGTCTGAATGGCTACCTCCTTTGTTTCCTCTGGTGAAAAGGATATTTCCAATCAGCTTTTACAGTCAAATGGATGATAAAGAAACCCTAAGGTTTAAAAAGAAAGGGCCAATTTCCCCCCCTTCCAGGCAAACATTGGCTAATATTTACTTGACTTTAATCTGAAACTAGCACTAGACATTTTAAGTTTGCGTCAGTTACATAATCCTTATTTACAGTGATCTTTGTATGCAAAAGTGTGCCAGACCAATACTTAGCCCTGATCCAAGATGTCACACTGTGTATCACAGTCCTGCATGGCTATCTCCTACAACACCATTTTAGTCACTCAATAAAATGTGACAGGGGATGTATGACTCTGAGCCAATAGAGACAGTAGAAGTCTCTTCTGTTAAAGTACAAACCATGTCCAATCATAAATGCAGCAGCAGGATTTCTTCCTTTCTCTCAGGGAGTGCTAGCAGCAGTGTGCTTAGTGCTGCCATTAGTGGCAGGAAAGTGTATTACAGCAATAGTATTGAACGCAATGGTCCCCTTTATATATAGTATAGATGTATGTATTGACCTCAATGGAAGGGACCATTCTTGGCCAGAGTATTTGTATTTCTTTGCATCTTTTGGTTATGTAATTATTTGATTTTCATGTTAAAATACAAAAATTTTAATTGAAATACAAGGCTGTTTCTTTTTCATGGTCAAGAAGGGATGAGCAAAATTTTTAAAATTTTAATTTAGATTTTCTATATCGTAAAACAAAACAAAAAATGTGTCTCTTGTGGTCATCTACAAAACAAAAGCGTAAATGTAGGATTGCTAGTGTTGCTTTAGCCCAAGATAAAAAAATTTGGAGCCACCCGATATGATTTTAGACAAATCAAGACCTGTCTTCTGCAGAAATCTCAGTGCAGACATTTAAAAGTCTTATTGAACGTATTGTAGTACAATTACTTAAGGAATTATGCATGGCTCATATTTTTCGATTAGCATTTAAAAAACTCCCTCTCACATAAGCCCTGCAGTACTCCAAAGTACCCCTAGGGGTACCCCCATTTAAGAAAGACTGATTTAAATGACCACACCTCTAGTGCCACCATCAGGACAAATTTGGCTCCAGGAACTGCTAAGTTATCAGTATGTTTATCTGAAGGAAGGGATTTGATTTGCTTCAATGCCATCATTTTGTTGTGATGATATAAACTCCATATGCTGGTATTAAAGTGAAGAACTGGACTAAATCTAATAGATGTTTGCCGTTCTGGTCCACCATTGTTAAATGAACTATAGGAGAAACACTAAGGCACAAAACAGTTGCAGTAATAGAAACACAACAGGATTTGTTTGATGCTGTCATGAGATGTTATATTACATGCCAGGGTTTAAAACAATGTCTTTCTGTATATATTATTCTAATTGCCATTTGTACATACTGTATTTATCAGGGTTTGTTGTGGAGGTTAGTGGTGCTGCAGGGAGGAATGTCTGTCACTGAATGATGGAATTCACTATTTATGTTGATGAGAAAACCTCAGATCTGCACACACTCCATATGTTCAGTTAGTGTTGAAACACTGATGACAAATTCCACACTTATGGCTGGACCATATTTCAGCATTATCGTGTATTGATTTCACTGGGATCATAGCATGATTATATGGCCATGTTTAACAGAATTTAAAAATTCAGCAGATTGTAATTAAAAAACAGCCTCCTGTAATGTAGTGAAACAATTCATCACATTGAACATTCATTTGACCATTTCATGTGATTTTGGCCACGTTCAGTCTGTACTTTGTGACTCAGATCATCACTCTAGACTGACTATGACCTGTTCACACTGGAATCTGATATGGGAAAGATTTAAAAAAAAATAGTGAATTGCCAAACAAACAAACATTGAGTGCTAAGGCTTGCAGTGTGAACGTAGCCAAATATATTGATTAAACCATGTTCCTGAGGCCTCTCTCTTGCAGCATAGGTATCAGCATTCATGACTGAAGAGATAAAGAGTAGGTCTACACATAGCAACATAGCAGAAATATTAATATGACCATAATGATTAACTTATTTCAAGATATAATGATATAATTATGTTATGATCAAGGGAAAATAGTTTGATTTCTCAAAATAATGACAAGCATTAAATCACAATATCGGATGGACATATGGAAAATATTAGCACAAAAAAACATTTGATTTTATTAACTTAAGAATAAAGGTTTCATTAATCATGAAAAAAAAACATGTTGACAAAATAATTACACGTTGATCTCCAGATAAGATAAAAATGATCAGGAGTCACATAATTATCTAATTTTCTCTTGTAATTGAGGTTTCAATTAACTCATAAATATAAAATCTTTTACTTGTAATTGAGAGATACTGATCTTACAATTATGATAAATTTTCTCTTAATTATTAAATATTCTCTTGTAATTATGAGATGCTATGTTCCAGTTAAAGACACAAAGGTCATTACTACGAGAAAGGGTCTCTAATGATGTTTTTCATTGGTGAGTACAATATGGTTCCGTAACACTGTGTACACACGTGTGGTTAATATCTATGTGCACTCCCAGTTACACAGTCACACTCTCTGCTGATAGGTGTATAAAGTAAAAAGGAAAACTGTGCTTTATTTTCATGCCTGTCTTCCCACATATTGTCAAAGTTTTGTTGTTATTCTTCCAGGAGAAATCTGCTTAAAATGTTTTACTGATATGGTACTGTGACTTTTTTAGCTTGTTACTAGTATTAAGGTTTTCATACGTGAACATGTTGTATGTTACATAGTGTGTTATATGTAAGAATAAAAGCTGTGTCAAACCTCAATGAGCAGAAGCTCTGGTACACAGTGTGACTCATCTTTTATCACACACACACTTCATTTGAACAGCTTCCATCTCTGTCCGGGTTATTACTGACAGGAAGTACTTTATTGATCTGATATTCCTTCAAGCTGTTGCAGATTTGACTGAACTAGAAAGGCAGGAGACCATTCAGAAAAGAGCAGTGTACTCTGGCTTGGATCTTAGATGAAACAGCATATTTTTGTTGGTATGTGTAGTAGATCTGTGTGTGCATCCATTGAGTTGTTTTTTTCTTGTACTGAATAAAAGCAACAGTTCTTTATCTTCACTAACACGTCTCCTTCGTTTTTACATGTTGATTCAGTGGTTCCTAACCTTTTATCTTAAGGGACCCCTTTTCTATCATTCAGTAAACTGAGTGACATATATTTTATGGATATTTATTGTATTGTATCTATTGTATCTGTAAGGATTATTATTATTTTAGTAACAAATGAATCGCATTTTTGGAGGCTTTCCCATGCTCAAAAACTCATGAAACGCAGTGCACATGTAAGTCGTAAGTTCTAAACGTTACACACTGGACCTTTAAAGTTGCGGTAGGCAACTTTTATAAAAATAACTAATGACATTTGCTGTGGCCAACATTACTGTCTTTCAGAGGCTGTAGTGGCTTTTAAAATTAGAGTGAAGATTCCGGTATATATGAAACTTGCGCATCTATTGGTACCAACCATGTCATACTAGTTTAAAAAATGTCGGGTTTTTCTGGAGCATTATCCTGACATGCTAGCATGGTAGGTACCAATGGATGTGTCAGGTTGTCTAGTTTTATGATACTAGTATCTTATATCTAGCATTAAAATGGAGTCTGCTACATCCTCTGAAAGACTGTGTGGAGTGGAAGAGGTAAGGATAATGGGGTGGCTCTAGGGGCCAGTCAGATTTCGGGGGTGGCCAGTGCCACCCCACTCTGCATAAAATTGTTTCTATAGATACCCACGAGTCCCCACTTTACCAACATGCCCACTTTCTGCTAATTCCATGAAGCTTCTTGCATATTATGGTTATTTTCACCTAGTGTATTTTAATATTTCTGTATACTGGGGTCCATAATCAGTATTGGAATTAAATAAATTGAATATAAATGGAAAGCTGAGACTCACGTGGAGTCAATTGTATTCGTGTATGATGATGTCAAATTTTTTTTTAATTTAACCTCATTCTATAAAATTAACCTTTGTGACCTCTAGGGTAATCACAGCCTCACAAAAACTGTACAAGCACAAACTACAGATCAAGTGCATCCAGAGGATAGATGGCTTTCTTACATACAGTATATTGTACCCTTTGATTTCTCACCATATTTTAGTTGTAACTGTACGCTATCCTGAGATTGGTAAATACCCCTCCTGAAATGTTTATCATCAAATAATCAAATCATTGACACTATATATATAAGATTTCAATTCAATTTTACTATCTTTACTGGTCTTGTGAAGTAAATTGCCCAACAGTTTATGAACTGATGTATAATATATAATTAGTTCAATTAGCTTCACCTTGATCAGTTGCAACATTAAATTCTGCTTAGATGTATCAGTACCTAGCATCAGTAACAACAATCTAATGATATCATATGCATAATAACACTATAAAAAAGACCATTGCTCATAATTACCACTTTTACATTTGATTCTGTAAGTGCATTTATCTGATTGTTCTTCTTCAGTAACAATGTTTTAACGCAAGACTTTAAGTTAGTATAGTATTTTTACATTGCAGTATTACCCGTCCTTGTAGTAGTTAGTAAAAGTAAAGAATGTGAGTTCTATTTCCACTACTGATAATATCCAGGGCCATAGCCAGGATTTTAAAAGCAGAGCCCCCTTAAAAAACGGAGTCAACAGAATGACAAGACTGTACTCGATGTGCGCAACTCGTTACATATAGAGCTTTTCAGCTGCCAGGACACATAGTGGTTTGAAACAGACGATTTCAACTCCCTGTTGAGAAGAAGAATCCTTAGAAGATTTTATCAGGAAATAATTAACAAGGTCCGGATCTTGGTAAACTCATAGCTGGCTGTGGCCATGGTAATATCACAATGCCACTTGTTTAACCTTTATTTATTATTTATTAAAGATCACCTCCAGACATTTATTGTGGCACATACAGATAGTCAGCTTTAACGATAATGTGTGTCTGATGTATTTTTTCCATAAAGTTCGAGAATCTATGAATATCCAAACATTTCTAAACTTTTCCTGTTTTTTTCTCCCATCCTGTGTTTTTTTCTTCACTCGTTAATTCCCCCCCGACTTTTTCCCTTCCCCATGTCTGTTAGGGGGGCTCCGTTGTCTTCTGTCTCTGCCCTGTTCTCAGTACTTTGGTTGGTTATGCAGAAAGTTGAAGCTTGGCTATGTGTTCTGCTTCCCGGTCATTGATTAGTGTGGTCTGGTGAAAGCTGTTTGTCGGGCATCAACTAGCAATCCTGTTATTTGTATTTCTACTTGTGAACGGAAGTTAATCAGCGACGATGGATATGTACAGCTTGAGAGTGACTTATTATTAAAATTATGCCTTTTACGATGTTAAATGTATTAGACTGCTTTACACACTGACATCCGGGTATTTTTTTTTTACCATACATGCGCCTCGGTTTGTTTACACTGCAGCTGGTGGTTAACGGCGTATTAGCTGTTAGTTTCTTTGTGGTTGTAATGATGGAATCACAATGCGAGTATTTGATGTACTTTCCTTCCGCTCCAATATCGACTCTGTTAGACCCGACAGAGTACACAACTCTTCCGCGGCGAAAACACGTCTACCTCGGGGAGAGCGTCCAGTTCCTGTTGGTTCTGCGGTCCCGGAACGCAGCGGGGAGGGATGACAGCTCCGGTGTTTTGCCTTTGAAGGATCTGGCGGGTTTCTTGTCAGCTCAGGCGAGTGTGTGCGTCGCCGAGAGCCGGCAGCAGAGGCCTCGTGAGTACCAGCCTGACCTCCAAAGCAGCTGCAGCGAGGACGGGGAAGAGGAGCCCGGAGAGAGGGAGTTTGGAACCACAGACGACCGCGGAAGACCGGATAACAACCGGACCTTCAGACAGTGCAGCCCGCTTCTAGTTCACAACAACTCCGCCAGTGATGGGCGAAAGTGTGGGAGAGAACCGGTAAAGGTAAGAAAAATCAGTAGTTAAAGCTGCAGTAGGTAACTTATCTAAAAATATTAGGGTAAGACTGCATGCACACATGCAATCACTCATGGTCAGAATTAGCTTCATTTTTAAGACCAATACTGATATCAACGTTTGACCCCTATTCATTTATTTATTTATTTATTATCAAAGACCAATACTAATACTAATAACTATTTAGTCATTATTAAAGCTGCAATAGGTCACTTTCATAAATATAACTTTTTGTCGTATTTGCTCAAACTTTAACCCAGACAGTAGTACATGAGAGAGATGTCCTGTGAAACAATCTGTTTCCTCTGCCTTGTTGTGGTGCTCCTAATGGTATTTGCAAGAATCCTTTGGGCCTGAATGAAAACAACCAGTCAGAGCCTAGAGAATTTCTAATAGAAAGGGGATTCCCCTTTCTTTACACTGTATTTACTATCCAATAAAGTCTGAATTCAAGGCAAAAACAATGACAATGTTTTGGAGGGCATTTAGGATAACTGTAACCTTTAAACTGACTCATCACCACCTGCACTATAATAGGAAGTAACCTTCATACTATTTCCTGAGTTGATGAGAAACCAAACCACTGACATTTATACATGTCCTTTCTACACTGAACGTGCCCTTTATTCTTCTGTTACATTTGATTCTGTCTGACACAAGCGCCTGCAGCCTTCCGTCTGCCTGTTGCAGTAATCTTTGCGCTCCAGATGTGTTCAGACTTGACAGTGCAGTCATATCTTCAGGGGCTTTAAACCAGCTCTGGGCTCCACCTGTTTGCCGGCCAGGTTTCAGACAGGGAGGAGATCCCCAGCTGCCGAAGGCATCACAGATGATACCAGTCTGTAAATGGCTGGGTACATCATTTCAATACTTATTGGGTAACAGCCAAATTGTGTCTGTTGAATTAAATATTTAAAATGTACTTATATAACAATGTCCCCCATTTCTATCTATCTATGCTTATTTCACTTTTATTTATTATTATTAATATTATTATTTTCATATAGCCCCTGTAATTACTTAACATAATAATATTTTGTTACATGGATTTTGTTTTTGCACTATAAAATAAGGCTTTTTTTCTGGTATAGTGTAATCTTGTACAATGTGCTTTAGCAGTACTGTTTCATATCGATAATCAATTAACCATTAAAGTTATTTATTAGACAAACATGTTAAAGTTTACTGGTTCAGATGTTGGTGGCTGTGGCTCAGAGGTAGAGCAGGTCCTCCACTAATCGAGAAGGTTGTCGAAGTATCCTCGAGCAAGACACTGAAACCCAAATTGCTCCCGATGCTGTGTATCCGTGTATGAGTGTGTATGAATGATTAGTTTCCATTCTGGTGAGCAGTTGGCACCTTGCATGGCAGCCACTGCAGTCAGTGTGTGAATGTGTGTGAATGGGGTGAGTGTGGCATGTAGTATACAGCGCATTGAGTGGTCGAAAGACTAGAAAGGCGCTGTATAAGTACAGTTCTTTTACCATTTATATTTTAAAAAATGTGAATGTTTTGTTTGCTTTTCTTTTTTATGTATAAATGATTTCAAGCTTTCTTTCTTTTTTATCTGTTTGGACCTCACTGGCATTTTTCAATCATTTTATAAACTGAACAATTAATTGAAAATTATTAGTTAATTATTGAACAATGACTTTATAATTGTAATTTACAGCTCTATTACTCTTGTTGATGATGGCTGCTAATTTATTTCACATGTTGTCCCCAAAACAAACACTGCCTTTAATGTTTAACATGTTGCCCTCTGCTTATCCTTTTGCAGTCTGCTCTGGTGTTGGATGATCAGGTTATCTTTAGTCTCACTGTCTCTTTGGACAAGCTGCCGGTCAACACACTCAAAGTCAAGGTCAGACACACCTGCAACAATGCAAACTGGATATTACTGTGAGACAGTATACATTTGTCAGCCGTTGTGTTTATCCTGTGGTAGCTATTCCTTTGATATTTCTGGTTGTATGAGACTATTAGGGGCAATGTTGCACATTAGTGAGCAGCAGGACTGTTTTATGGCATTGTTGGATTTACAATATTGTTCCCCTTAATGTATGAATTACCTTGATTTATCTGGTATTAAATTAACTTGAATTACAGACATTCACATTCCTGTTTTATAAACTATATTTCAAAAATGGCATGTGCCACGATATAATATAATACAATAAGATGCAATACGATATGATACGATATGACAGAACACAGCATGATATGATGCGATACAATGCAATTTGATACAATATGATATGACACAATATACTTTTGTTGTCCCTGTAGGAAAGTTTGACTTGGACCCAAATCCTGCACTCGTATAGCTGCCTCCATGTGTAATAATGGAGAACATAAGCAAAACAGCACATTCTGTACCAACTCCCAACCAAAAACTATACATACTGCACATAACCTTTTACACTTATTGCACATCTTACATAACCAGTGATAAGAACACTATTAATCTATTGCGTAATCCCTGCAGCCTCAAGCAGCATTATTTAAAATTTTAGACAAGGTAGGGTTGAAGAGGTTTTTAAAAGTTTGCTTTTGGAAGTCTACCAGAGGATAAGAGCTCATACTCTAGATCACGGTGACAAATCTGGCAAGGTCAAGACACACAAGCAGTTAGACAATCAGACAAGTTGGAAACAAACCCTGACATCAGACTAACTTATTTGGCAAGGAGACAACAAATGTGAACTGTAAAATAACATTGAAATGATGGACAAAAGTACAAAGCTAAGACCCTGTTTGTGAACTGTCTGGTCCCGCGTTTGTCTGCCTCTCTGTGACGTCAGATCATTGTGACTGTGTGGAGTCAGGAGGAGGACAAGGTGGCGGTGAGGGAACATGGCTATCTGACTCTTCTGCAGCTCAGGAGTCCAACACACACCTTCAGACAGGACCTCAGCACCTTCAAGGCACAGGGTACTCACACCATGTTTCTCTCAACACCAAAGAGTTCGAAGACTTGTAACTTACCAGGTTTTTTAGGACTACAGAATTCTGTGGAATGGCACACAAAATCAGTCCAAATGGATTATAGATTTAATGTAATGTCGTGTTGTAAAGTTTCTGGCTTTAACGGTGTCTGGTTTCCATTCTCAGTCAGCACACTCCTGAATGTTCTTCCTCCTCCCGGTGTCCAATGTCAGCAGATGACTGTTTCTGGAAAACACCTAACTGTCCTCAAAGGTAGACCCGCAGCGCTCTCTCTCTCTCTCTCTCTCTCTCTCTCTCTCTCTCTCTCTCTCTCTCTCTCTCTCTCTCTCACACACACTCACTTATCACACACACTCACTAACCACACACACACACACACACGTATGTTTATTCAGAAAGTTACGCAATAAATTCCTCAAACCAATTAAAAAATCTGTTGTCCCACCCCAACAGGTGCAACAAACCCCTCTACTCCCGCTCACTCTATCTCTACTCTGAGCCAGCCTGTGAATTTACTTTGAAATGAGTTTGTCTTCTCAGACACTCAACTGGAAGTTTCTGTCCAGTAGGGGAGAGTGGGGTAAGTTGAGCCAAAGGGTAAGTTGAGCCACCCCTTGTTGCTAGGAAATGGTAAAAAACATTGTGACATTGTGTGTCATGTGACCAAATAGGTATATGGCTCAACTTACCCAGCTCCTTACCCAGCTCCTCCCACGAGACCACTTTTTTTGTTTACACTCATTCTGTTTGTTTGAAGGGATGCACAACATCCTGAAATATATGCAGATATATTAGTTAGCGACAAAACTATGATTGCCTTGATGTAGTGATCCTAAATATTAAAAAATGGCTCATCTTACCCCGCTCTCCCCTATAAGAATGAAATACGGTGGCACTGTCAAATAGATAATTATAGTCCTTTTTGTACATCATACAACATTTTTAGTAAAGGGTGACACACCACTTAAATGCTGATGCTTTATCTCCACAACATGACTGGTCACTGATGAGTAATGAGTTTTGCAAACCTTTTTCTACTCCTCTCTTTCCTCAGTGTTGAACTGTAGCTCTCAGGACGAGGTGTGTCTCAGAGATATGAAGATCCTTCCCAACTATAACTCATCCTACCTCCCAATGATGCCAGATGGTTCAGTTCTCATAGTCGACAATGTCTGGTAAGTACATGTTCGCAACTCTGACAAAAAATTAGCATGGTTAGCGTTAAGGTTAAAGTTAACATGTAAAAGTATACAAGGCTGTTTCTGCAACTACGGTCACTTTTGACTCTCTTAAATAAAAATAAAAAAATCTGCCTCTATGAATCAGAATTTTAACCATCTTTAATGCATAGAAGTACACAACATTGCATATATTATTTAAAATTTTAGTCTGGAACATTTAATTTTACATATGTGGAATGGCATACAAGGTCTTTATACCTAAAACTGCTGCAGTGAAGATGTGTTGCAGAAATTACATTTAGATTTAGTTAGGGACCGAGCCAGCGACCGGCAAGGTCCCTATTGTATTTGCTCGATTTCTTCTTCTTACCTATTATTATTATTTTTAGCCCCCTTTGACTGCATTTTTGCACCCCTGAACATATACGAAAACTCAATTTTATTTGGCAAAGTTGTCAGGCCTGGTGAAAATGGGGATATTCTATGCATCGCTTTCAGGTTGGCCACTAGGTGGCGCTACTATCATAAAAAATGCGTTTAGGCTAATAACTTCTGCATAGTTTATCGTACATTCAAAAACCTTATATCCACGCTTTCGGTGAATGGAGCTGTATCTTCCTATATAGGCCCCGCCCACTTCCGCCTATAATTTTTTTTCGTTAGAGCGCGAAATGTCCTTAAACTACTTTTTCGTGTTCCTCCTACACGCTTTGTCCGATTCGCACAAAATTTTTCACCTAGCACCTGGGGACCGCCCTGGCAAAAAAAGTAATTTGAACATTTTTGAAATTTCAAACAATAAGCACGCTATAAAATTAGCACTTCCTGTTGATTTTTCGTCAAAAAAGGAAGTGGACCATTTCTCCACATTGGTATGTCCGATTGACACCAAACTTGGGTCCATAGTTCCACATGTCTTCCTTAAGCATCGTGCACAATTTCAGGCCATCGCCACTAGGTGGCGCTCTTTAAAATTAAGAAGTGTATATCTCTACAACGATATGTGTGATTACGATGAAAGTTGGTACGATGCTTCCCCATGGCTCCCTGAGGCTCACTTAAAAAGGACAAAAATAATACTTCAGCGTACGTGGTCCAATCTCAATGAAACTTCACGTGTTTGATAACTCTCACCTTGAACATGTCTACATGACAACATTCAGACATAGTGATAGCGCCACCTACTGGCAACAGGAAGTAAGTGCTGCATGGCGATTTTGAGCTGAGTTACGTGAAATGACCGTGCCGGTGACGACTTGTCGAATTCAGCCGATTTGCCATAAAACAGCACTCATAACTTCAGTGTGCAATGTCCAATCTCCAATAAACTTCATATATTCTGTAACAGCCTCGCCCTGAACACGTCCTCATAACTTTAGCGTACGTGGTCCAATCTCAATGAAACTTCACGTGTGTTATAGCAGTCCCGCCCTGAACTTTTCTACATGACAATATTAAGACATAGTGATAGCGCCACCTACTGGCAACAGGAAGTAAGCACTGCGTGGCAGTTTTGAGCTGATTTACGTGAAATTTCATGTTTTGGTCCGCATGGGTAAGAACGGCAGCGATGCGGCCGCAGCACGCCCCGAGTTGCGTGGAGTGCGAGGTCCTGCTCAACGCTGCTTGCAGCTTTAATTCAATTAACAATTCAAAACAATGATTTATGATGTAAGATATTAAAATAAATAATAATTGAGATTTAAAGTATGAATGTTATAATGTGAGAATATACAGCTGTAGAGGACTCTGTAAAATGTGCCCCAATAAAGTTACTCATCTACACAGAACATGTCAAATCATTTTCCCATAGTATCTTATATGAGACGAAGGGCCCCAGTGATAAGAAATCATCCTAACAAGCACTTCTTGTTTACACTTTCCACTTAAGTCACCAATCAGCTGAGGTCACCATGGCTTCATTTTATCGGATAGACAGCGAGTCATCACGTTTACCCAGCATGCTCAGCGCCTTGGAGGAACAGAACTTCCTGTTCCAGCTGCAGCTAGAAGACAAAGGGGAGAAGGACTCCAGTGAGGTGAGGAATACATGACAAAGACTGACAATTGGATTAGAGACTATCAGAGAAGACAAAGAAAATCCCATTACTGAACAGTACTGTGAATACAAATGAGCTAAATCAGATGTTGGAATCTTTAAGTTTTATGCCCAAATAAGTTTTGTGATCTTGGTTAGAGCTGTGCAATTAATCAAATTATTATCGAAATCGCAATATGGCCAAGTTCAATATCCAAATCAGAGAAGCTGCAGTTTATTGATAAAGGTAAAATGTGACAAACGGCATTAAATAAAGTACTGTAGATTCCCTGACTTACAAATCTTGTTCAGATGTAAGAACATGTTTGTTTTGTATACACACCAACAAATGTCACATCATCATGATTTTAATATTTTTCTCTCTGTGAACATTTTAATTGGTAATCAAAAATGATAATTCCCACTAATTGTGAATCATACTGCAATATCTGTCAAGATAATCGCAATATGATATATTTTTTTACCATATCGTGCAGCGCTAACCTTGGTGCATAGTTAAGACCAGAGCCCACCGGAGCTCCGCCTCCTGACAACTAAATAACTCTTCAGTACCATGCACCAACCCTCACACTTTTGGCTGCTTTCAGACACTGTATCATGCTTGACAAAACAAATGTAGAATGTTTGACTTAAATAGCTAAGGCCATCACCAGTGTTGGGCTAGTTACAATGTAATTTATTACTCATTGCTTACTACTAGTTTCTCTTTTCAAAAGTAATGTTATTACTTTACTTATTGTTCCCTGTCAACAGTAATTAGTTACACTACTAGTTATATTACTTTTCTGCTACTCCACACAAAATTGGTAATTGCTTCCCATCTTCCCAAAATTCAGACTTCTGACAATTAAAATCCAGTTCTGTTTGTTAAAATCAAAGTAATGGAATGTTTCAGCCGTTGAATGTACATTTTTCCATCTTCCTAGTTTCCTCCAATTTCCAATTTTGTGTTTCGTGAACCATATATTCAGCACACAAACACACAAATTCTCTGCCACTCATTTAAAGGGTCACTTCGTCCAAATGAGCTAAATAAATAAATCCTGCTTCTTAGTGGTATCTGGCCATTTAGATTAAAATTAGGCACACCTTGTTCCAAAAGCGGTGTCACTGTACAGTCCATATGCACAGAACACAATAGCTGTGTTTCATTAGTAGTTCCACTTGGTATTATGTAACAGTATATGTCACACCAAGGCCACTAGGAGAGTGAAGGGAAAATGGGCGAGGTAGCTGCGGGGGATTTAAATGGATATCACTTGCCCTTGTACACTTTCAGCCCAAACTATCAGAAATTGGCCGCCAGTGCTATACTGCTTTTTACAAACAATTTTAATAAAAAACTGAAACTTAAAAGCAATTTAATCCATGATTTTCATAGGGAAGAAAATTACCTCATTAACACATTAATATTTCTCTGTAACCTGAAATGATAAATGTGCATTCTCCCTAAAATTGACATACATTAAATTGCCTAACCATTGCACAACTTCAATGCATTGTGGGTGATATACACAGCTGAAGTGAGCATTTTTGTTGACTGGCTCCCTCAGCCCTCCAGTGGATAATTTCACTAAGTTCACTTCAGTTTTTCAGACTAATGGAATGACACAGTGGAGAATCCCCTGAGGGCAAATTCTTTCTATTGAGGAAATAGTCCCTATGAAAACAGTTGACACACTGCAAAACCAGCCCTTCTTGAAACAAGCTAAATATTATTAAATATAATAAAAATGTCTTGTATTAAGTAAAATAATCTGCAAATGGGGTAAGCCAATTTTGCTTGGCTAGAATTATTAAAACTAGCTGTAACTGTAAGAGGCCTTAAAAGTAGAAAAAAGAACAAAAATTTAAGCAAGTGGTGCTTCTTACAAGCAATAAAAACTAATTTATTTAAGATAGACTTTCTTAAAATAAGTATTTTGGTCACTTTATTGAGCTGAATTTAAGAATGTGTGCATTTTTTATTAGCAAAACAGCATAATAAAAATATTAGTTGATTTCTATAATTATTATTATTAACATCAGATTACTTTTCTAATGCAAAACTGATTAGACTAATTTCCCAGAAACAAGACCTTGTTACTTTATTGAGATTCCTTTTTGGCAGTGCTGTGTGGCCTATGGAAACCACCCATACACACGAACTCCCAGCCTTATTGTCGACTATTAGTGTAGTTGGTGCTACTGTTGTTGCTGTGCACCTGTCTGCCTGTCTGTCTCTCTCTCTCTCTCTCTCTCTCTCTCTCTCTCTCTCTCTCTCTCTCTCTCTCTCTCTCTCTCACCCCAACTGGTCGAGACAGACGACCACCCACCTAGATCCAAAGGGTCTGTCCTAGGTTTCTGCCTTTTAACAGGCAGTTTTTCCTTGCCCTTGTCGCCAAGTGCTTGCTCATGGTGGTACTGTTGGGTCTCTGTAAATAATGTTCGGTAGACCTGCTCTATTTGAAAAGTGTCCTGAGATAACTTCTGTTATGAATTGGTGCTATACAAATAAAATTGAATTGAATTGAATTGAATTGAATTATACATATTGGACAAGGGCTCCCTGTCCCCACCAGTTAATCCTGTAATGTTTTTTTATTTGTATAATAAAAAAAAAATCAGAATTATTCATATATTCATATACAGATTACAGGTAAGTAACCCAACTGCGCCAGATGGTTTATTACACAGAACCATCAGGAAGGTTGTCACTCGAAAAGGGCAGGCAATATTTGAAAAAAATACTGATGCAGTAATGTGATTTGAATGAACCATCTGTCTATCACTGTCACAGGCTTGAACAGATTGGTTCAACAAACCAGTAAGCCAGTCGGGAGAAGAGTGAAAACATCTTTTCCATTAAGAAAAGCCTTAAGTGTTGTTATTTGCTCTTCTTCCAATTAAGAAATACTCTCTAGTTCTGATAGAACTGATTAGGAAAAATATCAAGTTCACTTGTACAAAGAAAAGGAAATATACAGTGTTTGGCAGTTTATACCCTACTTCAGTAATAAACTTTAGATAGACTCTTTAATTTAATAAAGAAAACATAAGAGAAAAATGTAGATGTTGTCTGACAAGTAAAGACTTCAGTCTTTAAGTTATAATTTGATTTCGATCTCATTTTAAATTTTTTTTTGTAAGAAATCATATTGTGAGTGTATTGTTACATCCTTATAGTTGATGCTAGCAGCATCTATGCTGCCCTCTGAAGCAGCTGTCCATGTTTTTTTTTTAAATGCTGTGTCACACTGCTAGTTGTTCCTTAAGGGATCCTGACTTTGCAAACCACTGTGGTTTGGACGCAAGCACATTGAAGAGAACAGGAACGACCATATCCCCTTTTGGGTGAAAGCAACCTCTGTAAAAGGGCCATTGCCAAACTTAAAAAAACTAGTGGCATCATTCCTAAAAGCTGCTGTTTCACATTTTTCACATCAAACAATAACAAAAATCCCAGTTTACGATTTTCTTCACTTTTCCAAAGAGTGAAGAACAGTAAAAAAGAGCGATCTGTGGCTTCAGACCATTTGCAGATAAGATAAACATGGTAAAGAGAGGAACCCGGCCAGTCACTATATGTATGTCTGTGACAAACACTTCACAGGTTAGTTAATGATGTTACTGACATGTGTGCCTATTGTATCTGTAGATTGAAGAGAATTACAATAGAGTCTTAGCGATGGTGTAACTGAAGTTTTTTTTTTTTTGATGGCCTTACACACCAGCTTTTAGAATAGAGTTTGGTTTGACAGTCTGCCCACTCGAAATACTGCAGGGACCAGAGGGTATTTTAACCTTAAAAATTTACATATGACTCAGAGGTAGAGTGGATAATCCACTAATTGGAAGGTTGGCAGTTCAAACCTTGAGCAAGATACCGAACCCCAAATTGCTCCCGATGCTGTGCATCGGTGTATGAGTGTGTGTGAATGCTTAGTTTTTGTTCTGGTGAGCAGTTGGCACCTTGCATGGCCAGCCACTGCCATCAGTGCATGAATGTGGGAACTGTACAGCGCATTGAGTGGTCAAAAGACTACACAGGCACTATATAAGTACAGTACATTTACCATTTACATAGACTGAGCTGACATACCTTCTACCGTAATTTCCGGACTATAAGCCGCTACTTTTTCCACACGCTTTGAACCCTGCAGCTTAAACAATGATGCGGCTAATCTATAAATTTTTACGGGCTAACGTCCTCCAGGGGGCGCTCTAGCAGGAAGCGCAAGAGCGAGACAGACAGGTGGAATAGATAATGCGCCGAGGAAGACGCTAGTTTGATTGTGTTTTGAATTCATTCAGTTTGAATTCATTCAATTCATTCAGTCATTTTGCGCGTCATGCACAAACCCTCATCATGGAAGAGAGCCAGTTCCCCGTGGGTGGAAAAGATCTACATGATAGAGGCCCACTGAAAGGACACTCAATCCCTATTTCTTAAATTCTTTGTCTTATACCATTGGCAATCATTGATCAGAAAGACATAACATGATTGTGTGCTATTAACTAAAAAGCAGTACGGTATTCTTATTTTATGCCATTAAATTGCCAAAGACCTGGAAACTTCAGGTTCACAAATATATTGTCTATCTTCTTTTAAGAAAAAAAAGAGTAATTTGCTTAAACTGCTTGAAATTGTCTTAGGCATTAAGCCCTAACCCTAGCCCTCCTTCATTAAGGACCATGTCCTAATTTCCCATGATCGTAATATGTTTATTGTATATTTTTCTACAGGGTTTGGAAGTCCCATTGGTGGCTGTGCTACAATGGTACACTCCAACACTGCCTTTCACAAGGTAATTGTGAGATATTTCAAGTAAGATTAGGGTTACCCTTTGATTTTATGAACATGTCATAGCAGGAAAAGCACAGGTTTCAGTGATAACATTAAAAACAAATGTATTACATTTAGGTAAGCGAGTGCTGGCATTGTGCATGCTCAATGGTGTCTCACTGGGACAGCCTGAGCCTTCATTAACATAATTTGTTTCATTTGTACTTTTCCTGCTATGAAAATTATGATGAAAAAGACAAATTAAAGGAAATTAAAATGCCTGTTTGCTTTGTCTCCAGATACATCTCTAGTTGTTACTCATTGCCCAGTATCCGCTTGTATCGTCCTCGGATGGTGATGACAGCTTCCTGTCCCAGTGCTGTCAGGCCACTTGAGAACTTCTGGGTAAAATACACCCTGTTGAACAACTTGCAGGATTTCCTGGCTGTTCGTCTGATCTGGAATTCTGAGGGTGAGTAGCAGTCTTTACCATCATACAGTCTCACTTTCTACCTCCTACTCTTACTGTGCACAAAGAATTATTCTCATTCAGTTCATTACATGTCGTCCAGTTGAGTGATTGGTGATTTACCCCAAGGCACAACAACTGCTTCGCAAGGATGCTTCACTCCTCAGCATAAATAAAGTGAATTGTTTAATTAATTGATTCATCTGGTAAGCCTTTGTATGTCATGTTAACATACTTAAATTATCCTGTGCTGATAGTGATGTATAATTATAGTTATAAACACTGATATTCATAATGCTTTATAACATTAGGGGCGGAAGTAGCTCAGTCTGTAGGGACTTGGCTTGGGAACCGGTTCAAGTCCCACAGACCACAATACGGAGTGTGGACTGGTAGCTGGAGAGGTGCCAGTTTCACCTCCTGTGCACTGCCGTGTGTTTTTCAGCCTGTGTGTTTGTGTGTGTGTGTGTGTGTGTGTGTGTGTGTGTGTGTGTGTGTGTGTGTGTGTGTGTGGTGTTGTCTGTCTGTTGTCTGTCTGTCTGTCTGTCTGTCTGTCTGTCTGTCTGTCTGTCTGTCTGTCTGTCTGTCTGTCTGTCTGTCTGTCTGTCTGTAAAAATAAAAACGGGTGAAAAAACAATTTCCCCAATAGGGGATTAATAAAGTACATATCTTATATCAATAATCATAGCACATTATAACGGCAGAGACATGCACCTAGGTGTTTGTAGCAAACAATGGAATCTGCACCATAGCTGTTTTGGCAAAGACAAGCCACAATCTTTCACTGAACCTAACCAAGTAAACTTGTTTCCTAAACCTGATATGTCAACATTAACCATTAATCATTGTTTCTAAAATCTACTGTCGTGGAAATTCTTCCCAAACGTGAGAGGTGCTAAGTCTCTGAAGAACTTTCAAGCCGGTGTGATAATCAAGTCACTTTAATTCATGCTGCATGGAGAGAAGGTCACGTCATGGATGTTCTCTCCCGACTTCCAAAATGCTCTCCCTTATATACATTTCAGTGCATCTCATTACATCACAAACAATGAAACCCCCTGTGTGTCTTGCAAATGTTACTCCTGTAAATCCAGGTCTCTCTCACCAAATGATCCTTTGATGTGTGACTTCCCCCTGGCTCTTCCTATCATAAACTCAACCTTTTGACCAGGGGCACATCTATTTTATTACCCCCAAATCCTGTTTCTCTCCCACACTACACTCTCCCAGTCTCCCAGGTTGGGACTCAAAATCCAGTTTTCCAGGGGAAAGGCCTGTGTGTAACCCATTTGCCCACCACAACCTCTTCCCTAGACAGACTTTGTCAACGTTTATAGCTAAACTACAACAGCAGCACTTGACAAACCGGTCTCTCTGCTTGTATCATCTTGCAACAGAACTGCTTCTGCCTCTAAGTCAAAATACCTGTAATACCTGGCTTTGTGCTGCCTCACTTTGCACCTGTCATTCCACCTTTATGCTCTTTGCATGCCACTGGAAACAACACAGAGAACAGACAGGCAAAGCTTATTTCAAGGTTAGCTGACATAGTGCTGCTTGCTTTTTTGCACTGCCATTGATATAACACTTTCATTGCCAGCTTTTACCTTTACACATTCAGCTAATTGGTGAATACCTCAAATTCTACCAGCAGTGGGTGTGTTACCACCAGCACAAAGCCCCTCACATGCATTACAATTAAAGAGCTAAATAAAATATCAGTATTGTTTCATACAGTTACATTACAAAAGAAAACTATTCATCACTCTAACATGCAGCTCATATTAGATTTACTCTGTGTAGTGTAGTCAGAGTACAAGTTGTGACTCATTTCTACAGTAAATAGTGTTATTGCTT
Organism: Dicentrarchus labrax; assembly: GCF_905237075.1. Lineage (NCBI taxonomy): Eukaryota > Metazoa > Chordata > Actinopteri > Moronidae > Dicentrarchus > Dicentrarchus labrax. The sequence goes on from NW_026136717.1 coordinate 818,736, forward strand.
CACTGGTCACTGATACTGCCACTTCTGACTGCTGTTTCAGGCTTTTGTTCTCTCAGATTAGTTCACTTTGAGTTCTTCAGCAACACAGCCAACGGAGTAAAGTGTAGTATTGATCATGAGTAAGTGTTGTTACACTTCACACTAAGTATGTTCTAGCTAAGTTTTCTATTTTAAAAAAAAATTTTTTTTTTCAATCTTCCAATCATTTGCAGTTTACATGTTAGGTTCTAAACCTAGAGGCAGTCCTCCAAGCTTCTCTACTGAGCAATTTTATTATGTATTGTTTGATACTTTGCAAAAGAGAACAAATATAACCCCATCCAAATCTACCAACAGAGATTATTGGTGACTTAAATCAAACCTATATTGCTTTTTGGTAGACTGCTTCCTTTCTTGGGACAGATGATTCTTCCTTCTAGTTGGGACCTCTGGCTGTAGATGAGCATTGAAGGGACCTAATTGACACACACAACAGTTTATCAACAAATGCTCTTTCAAAGTCTTAATGGACCAAACTCCAGAATAGACAAACCAAATACTTGCTCTAGATAAGGCCTTTCACGTTTTTTGCAAGGGTCATTCCTGTTCTCATTCCCAGGTCTTCAAATGCAATCGCGAGCTGTGTTCAGTTAGTTACAATCTGCAACTACACCACTAGATGCTGCTAAATCCTACACACTGGCCCTTTTAAGCTACAAATATGCTTCTAATTCACTAATTAATTCTAATCACTTCTAGTTTATGTCTAGTTTATGTTTTTATTACTTTACAGATTGTTTCAAATTAAAATCTACCTTTACCTGGAAGGCTTTCATTTACAATAGCTTAAAGGGCCAGTGTGTAACATTTAGGAGGATCTATTGTTAGAAATTGAATATAATATTCATAGGTTTGTTTTCATTATTGTATTATAACCTGAAAATAAGAACTAGTGTGTTTTTTAACTTTAGAATTAGATGTTTTTATCTAAAGTGAGAGCAGGTCTTCCTCCATGGAGTCCACCATGTTGAACCGCTATGTTTCTACAGTAGCCCAGAAGGGACAAACCAAACACTGGCTGTAGATATGTTCATCATCGCGACCACCGTAGTTTCTCCTTCAAATGTTGTTGAGTCAAGGGGTTTCAGTTTTTGCAATCCACAATCTCACCACTAAATGCAACTAAATCTTACGCACTGGTCCAGTGCGTAACTGGTCCAGCTATATAAAAACAGCAATCTAGAAGTGATTGGAATTTGTGTATTTGTACAGTGTTAGTGTGAAATAGCAGCAGAGATAAGTACGACGCGACTATTAGAAAAACTCACTACAATGTATTTAAACAAACCTCCTTTGAGTCATCCAGTTTTCTGTCTTAATCTACTTTCACATTCTTTCCCCTACATGTGCTTGTTACCTGCTCCCCTCTGCCATCTTGTCTCTACCTCCATCCATCCATCCATCCATCCATCCATCCATCCATCTGTTCATCAGCTCATAGAGGAGGTCAGCAGGACCCCAGGGTTGGGGCAGTGGTGTGTCAGTCTCCCATCAACCACCTCGGACAGTGTAGGAAGGGCTCAACCCTCTCCTTCACCGTGGCCTTCCAGATCCTTAGGACTGGACTCTTTGAGGTACCAAAATTATTTGTCTGGATGTCACTGCTCTCCTGTATACTGATATACTGGTATTCCCTCATTTCCTTGAGCCATTGACAGTATGTAAGAGCAATTAGCCTACTTTTCACTTGATTTATTTATTATAGTTTCTTCTTCCATATAGTATGATGTTCATTTAGTAAATTATGGTCTCATTTAGAGTAGCAGGGTAGAGTAGCAGGGTATGCTTTAGGACTTGGCTACCTTGTGATTGACAAGTCATTCTCAGCTGGAAGGTTGGTGGTTCGATCCCTGGGTCCTCTCGCTGCATGTCAATGCATCCTTGAGCAAGACACTGAACCACAAATTGCTCTCGATGCTGTGCATCAGTGTATAAATGTATGTGAATGGGGTGAGTGTGGCATGTAGTGTACAGCGCATTGAGTGGTCGAAAGACTAGAAAGGCGTTATATAAGTACAGTCCATTTACCATTTTACATTATTCTTTATAAACAAACATTTGTCATAAACATTTGTCATAACTAGACATATTCATTGACAAAATTAACACGGCTACACACGTAATACTCGTGTATTGTAATTATAATACAGTAATTGTAATGTAATAAAGTGCTCTTCCATCTTGTCCATCCCGATCCTGCTCCATGACAACAATGTAGTTGAGCCAGCATATGAAACTGAAGCTCCAGTTCACAGCCTCGGTGTCCACTCCTCCCATGGAGTCTCGATCTCCACTGAGGAACTCTCCTTCATCTTCTGGTCCTGCGGTCAGAGAGCTGCTGGAAAGACACAGCCTGGGCCGGTCTCAGAGCTTCTCCCACCAGAACCCGTCCAGGTCACACCACGTCAGGTACAGAGGATCACTGTGCAGCACCGTGCTGCTTCCAATAGAGAGTTTATCTCAGCTATATTTTCATTATTATGTCATTAATTAACCCTTTGACAAGCATTTATGAAAATATGGCAGCTTCTTGATGATCCCATCAGTGGGTCCACTAATCGTAACCCAAAAACCGAATACCTCTAGGGCTTATTCATGTGTGGTATCGGATTTGTAATTTTATAAATGCATCACATTACAGATGAGGTCATTGTAAGTAGAGCCCGACTGAAATGAAATTTTAGTGGGGAGGGTTCCCTCTCTTTTTAAGAAATCATTTTCCAGGACCTTTCCAGGACATTTTAGGCATCATATTTACATTCTTCCCAGTTTTATTCCTCGATTTTAGTGATGCAGGCTTCATGATGAAGTGAGTCATTGCAGGTAGGTGGTCAGCCTTTATGGGACACTCCATGTTAGCTCACTTTCCACTGTTCTCACCACAGCCAATTTAACTCTAAACTAGGTTTACATAGGCAGGCTGAGTGAGGGGCTAAAATACAACAGACAGCATAGATTATCTCCAGGATATTTGGTAAATTTAATACATTTTCAGGTCTCTAAATGTATCTCAATATCCACGTTTTCCAGGACATGTGGGAACCCTGAATATAATATGATACTGTGAATTTTTTAGTTGGAATGAAAATAGGCCTTTTTTATGTGCATTGTGCACCAATGTGACAATGCACAGGTACTGAGAAGGCTGCTTTCTTGAACAAATAACTTTATTAAAGAACACAAATGAGTTGTTGCTGGGAAATGTACTTGCCGTCCCACCAAAAATCTATGCATGTGAAAGACTGAATATAACTTTCCTGTCAAATAAAATAAATGTGTCATCTGATTGGCTGTTTAGAGCCAATATCGGCTGGAAAATCATTATCGGCCAAATGATATATCAGTCGGTTCTAATTGTTAGATACAACACATTATGCAGTACAGGAGAGACATTTAAAGTCGGACCTACACATTCCTGGCTATCATGTCCTTGACGCAGTGTCTCTACTGTCTCCAGGTCAAGCAGTGTGATGGAGCGTCGGACTGTAACCCCATCTATAGGGTCTCCAATGGGCAGAGCCCTCTACCTGCCCCCTGACCACACCCTCATTTCAATGGACAGAATAGCCAAGAGAGAGTGTAAGGTGTTAGTGCTGGAACCAATCCAAGAGGTACAGAGCAGGTAAGAAATCAGCTTTTACAGCATAGTTCTCAGTTATGACATGGCATATTCTAATTAACATTCCTTTTTTATCTAAATGTACAACTAAAGTGGTAACATTTAGTGAGTACAGTAGTGGATACTCTGATTCAGAGCCAATGTAGTAAATACCATGAACGTGTTTAAGAGCAACAAATGAAAGAAACCGTGTAATAAAAGGTGCTGCAGATCAGAGGCCAGCTGGAGAGGAGGCAGGATGACTAGGCTGTTCGTTGACACTAAGGCTGGGGATCAAAATCCACATATTCGTAACACCACATATTGCAAACTGTCAAATACAGAATATTGGCATTCTTAACTGAAACCAGTCAAAGCATGTTAAGCAAATCTTCTCTCTGTTTCTGCTGTCAGATGACCTGGAAAGGAAACCTTTACTGGAGATACAAACATCAGTGTTTGATCCTTCTGTCCAGCTGCCAGAGCCTCTTCCTCAAGGAGACATTCAGAGCGAAAGACTGATGGAAGGAGGAGGTGATTCATCATTTCACTGGGTTATCATTTCTCCAGATGAGAACGTTTTTAAGTTTGTTTTTTTATTTTTTTATTTTTTTTATTTTTTACATTCTTCCAGCCTTTGTTCCATTTGTTCCATTTTACTCAATGGGTTATTTTTATTGCCTTCCTACTTGTATGCCTGGGTGATTTTGTAGATATTTATAGAGTATTACAAGAAGTAATGTCAAGTTTAGGGACTCATCATTGATTGTTTGTATGGCAGCCATTGTTTTCTTATAGGATATAGTAAGGAAATGTGGCAATTAGGATCCAGTAGTAAAGTAACATTCCAACATTTCATGAAATAAATTTGTTTGGTATCAAACCCCCGTCAGATCAGACAAAACTGCTAGCCTAGCTACGTCTTAAAACATAGACCTTGAAACAGTCCTATTTCCATGTGATATACTACATCCAACACCTTTGGGATGAACATCAACGCCTAATGTGAGCCAGGCCTGTTGTGTTGTTCTAACCTAAGTTAAACATGTTCTGAAACTGTTTCTGTCTTGAAATTATTGACAGTACATATAATGGACAGAGCTTCTGGGTTTGAAAAGTGAAGCCAACGCGGAAGTGTCTTAAAACCTGCATTCTATGTAAAGGCCAGCAAGGGTAGCTCCATTGGCTGCAATAACACACCTTTACTATTCACTAATGAAGAATGAGCCGACTTGTCACTTCATTTATAAGCTCAGTAAACAGTTCCCTAACAAGTTTATGGTCTCAATAGCTAGTTTCAGTCTTCTTCAATACATTTTGATGTTAATTTAGTAAATGATGGTCCCATTTAGAGTTAAATAGACGATAAAGCCATGTATGCTTTTGGGCATGGCTACCTAATGATTGACAGGTCAGCCTTTCAAGCACAAAGGAGAAACTACGGTGGCTGCGAAATTTGCAAAAAAGCCAAAGGTCCTATCTAGAGCCAGTGTTTGGTGTGGCTGTTCTGGGCTACTGTAGAAACATGGCAGTTTAACATGCTGAACTCTGCCAGAAGAGTAACCATCCCCTTCTGTAGAAAAAAAATTGCTCATTCTAAGGTAAAAAAAAAATACAATGATTACAATCTTATTTTCAGGTGATTACATACTGATGAAATATACCTATGAATATTGTATTCCTTTTCTGCCAATAGATCCTCCTAAATGTTACACACTGGACCTTTTTAAAGTTACAAAAATGAAAATGTAATTTGTTTATATTACGAATACAAATATGTTATTGTACACTGGAGGACATCAGCTAAGATTTGAAGGGCTTGCATTGCCTCATACCTTTCCTACTATAGTTGGAAGTGGTTTGCAGCCTTGACATCCATTATATATTTATTATAAAATGCGATACAATTGGAATGTGAGTGTGATGCATTCAGTGTCTTTACACACGGGCTAGTTTATTTAAATTGAATTGTCTTAATGCTGTCTATTTATTGTCAACGTTGGATTGTTACTTTTCAGTTATGTGGCTTCTTAGTTTTAAATAGATGTTTTTGTCTTTTATTGACCCCTCACATACACTGGAGATCAAAATTGAAGAACAATTTAGGAACACTTGATTTTTTCAGAAATAATGTAATCTTCATTTCTCAACATTTGAAGGAGTTTTTGTTGTAGCTATACCATGCTACTAGAACAGTGTTTTACAAAATGACCAAGACACTTCAACAAAAAACCTTTATTTTGCAGAAAACACAATGATCAAAATAAGAGAACAGCAATGACTGTAGCACGCTGAAAGATTACAACATTTTCTTAAGGTTACAACAGTCAACAATAAGTAGGAAGTGTACAGGCCGTTGCTTTGAATGACGTCAGCACATCTGAGGCCACAGGACATCACTAGTCTCTCACACTGTTCTGGTGTGATTCTGGTCCACTCTTCTTCCAGTCTGTTCCACAGTTCGGTGACTGTACTGGGTTAATTGGCCATAACTTTGTCACCAAGAATTTTCCAGAGGTTTTCTAATGGGTTTAGATCAGGACTCTGGGCTGGCCATTTCATTATTTCAATGTTTTCAGTATCAAGGAACTGCTTTACCCGTTTTGCTGTGTGACGGGGGCATTGTCCCTGTGGCTGATTGGTTGATGAACGCAGGAACCACGTTGTGGAAGAAGGTTCTGATAGACATTTGTATTCACTCTGCCATGTAGCTGTATAAGGGGCCCACCTCCTGCTGCAGAAAACATTCCCCAAACCATGACACTGACTTCTTTACAAACTTTGGGTTCAGTCTTTCCCCAGTTTGACGACAAACATATTGTTTCCCATCGGACCCAAATAAATTAAACTCGCTTTCATCACTAAAGTGAACTTTGGACCAGTTCTCCTCTGTCCACACAACATGCTCCTCAGCAAAGGTTAGTCTAGCCTTTTGAATCTTTCTGCATATGAAAGGTTTGGTCTCTGCAGTTTGGGCTTTCAGTTCAAATGCTCTAAAACGTTGAGACACTGTATGACAAGACAGATCCTTACCCTGTTCAGCGTTGAACATGCAAGCAATTCTAGCTGCAGCGTTGAACCGATTGCCCACTGAGATTCTCCGAATTATTCTGTCCTCTCTTGCATTTGTCTTTCGTGGATGACCAGCCTTCTTGGGGGACTTGAATGAGTTTGTGACATTGTAAAGATGCAATATTCTAGAAATCACAGATTGGGAACGACCAACTTCTCTTGCTATGACTGATAGTCATCCCTTTGGCCTTCATCTGGACAACCTGCTGCCAAAGGGTTTCAGTCACTTTAGAATGGCTCACCATCTTGCAAAGTCAGTGAAAACTGGAAAGTTAGGCTGCAAGTTAAATGAGGTTTGTCAGATAATTAAGGAAATTAGCACCAGGTGCCGGATTAACACCAATAACTGGGAGATATCTGAAAGTGTTGTCTAATTTTGATCAGTGTTCTTTTTCAAATATCTCATTTAAGTTTTTTATACTGTGCTTCAGAGCATATGTAACTGAAATATGCTTAAAATACTGCTATTTTACTCCGGTTTGGATCATTTCAAATAGGACTAAGCAGTGACCTTGACATTTGGGAAATTGTAGATTTTTCTCTAATTTTGATCTCCAGTGTGCATGCCATAGATAAGAGCAGGCATAGGTAACTGTCCTGTCTTCAGAACATCCAGGCTCCCTTTTGGGTGAAACAAAGTATCTAGTGGCACTATTCCTGCGTCACATTTGTACAAAGATGAAAAAAACCCAGGTTACGATTTTCTTTACTTCCGTAAAGAGTAAAGGACAGAGATTTGTGGAGAAGAGATTTGTGGCTTCCAAAATATAAAGCAGCATGGGAAGTAAAAAAACTCACATGTTTTCTACTTCTCTCGTAGTGAAAGGTTAATTAATAAGCACAAACGGGAGTTCTGCTTCGCCACAGCGAAGGAATTAGTTTACAGTAACGTCATATTGGACAGACGACCAAACCTGTCTCTTAATGACAGAAACCGTGTCAGATGTCAGAAAGAGTTGGGAATGAGAACGGGTTGTTGTATGTCAGTTGTTTCCACGTTAATGGAGGCAGACTGAAAGGATGTTCATCAACCCCTATTTCTTTCAATTTTTTTCCATATAACGACACCAATCGCTGAGATAACAAATGTTTGCCTGACTGACCGTAGGATTTGGGCTATAGCTAAAAAGCGATGCTTATTTTATGCTCTTAAATTGGCAAAGACCTCAGAATTCGCCTTTATCCCCAGTCAATCTAGAGGGGCTGCTTTCACCAGGGCAAAGTACCTGATGTGCTGCTGTCATCTATGGTCTAATCGTGCAGCAGTGTACTACAACATTTTACAGTGTCTTCTCATTTCCTTAGCAGTGTAGCATGTTAAATAATAGCTGACAATAACTTGCGTGTAAAACATTAACCTTGTGTGTCTCCAGTGAAAACAGGGTCTGACTGATATGATTTTGTTGGATTAATGTTGCTTAGAGCCAGAAATTCCGTTTCTTTCACATTTCCCAAAAACACTGACATTGTAGGACTGAGGGTCCTATAATGTCAAAAGTCTCACTTTGTCAGGCAGGGTTTTGGAAGAGGAGGAGCTGTAAAAGGCAAGTGAACATATTGAATCACGTTTTCTCAAAATCATCGTCTTATTGTGGGCATTGAAGAAGCTGTATTAAAGCTTGAACGAGTGTGTGTGTCTACACATTATTATTATTATTTTTTATTGAACACATCATCATCGCTGTTTCTGTACATTAGGTTCTTCAATGTATTTTTCTCAAATGATGTACAGCTTATAGACATTCTATTATCTCAAATGACTTGAAATACTAGGTTTGGGCTAAGCCCGAATGTTTACAGTGTTTGGCTCCACACCTGGTCAAAGGGTCAATAAAGTCATAGGAATCTTCCTCTAAGAACCATGAACACTTAAAAGCCTATTGTTGACATACAGTATGTTTGTATGATGTGTCAGTGTTACCTATCAGGACACTGTTCATACTGAACATTAAAGTCCTGAAATTGAGGGGGAAATATGTGAAATTATGTGTGGTATTTTTACACTGGAAATTAATAGTAAATGTATTGACTTATATTAAATCTCACAGCTGCTGTCCAGACAATCTGAATGTACCTCTTCATTTCATTCCTCTTTATTGAACCTCCTTACAAATGTTTTGAGTGATATTCAATATGTGTGGAAGATGTTTGATGAATTTCCCCAAGTAACGTGTTTTGGGATCTCTTGTTTTCTTCCTACTTTAATGACAAAGTATTTCTGCGTAGTCTGTGTTTAATATGCATATATTCAACCCACATACTACTGCATCAGTTCCATAGTTTCTCAAGTGTTAACTCTCAAGGGACCAGTACGATCTGCAAAGCAAGTAACATTGTGAGCAATGTAAAGCCACAAAGGTCTTTTTAAATCATCATTGGCATAACAATGGCACGGTGGAGGTCCACTGAAAAGGTCAGAACCATTCATTCCCAAGTTGTCAAATACTCCTATAGACCAGTGGTTCCCAACCTGGGGGTCGGGACCCCCACTAGGGGTTGCCAAAGCTTCACAGGGGGTTGTGAGGCCTTGATTTTAAGAAAACCCCAAAATATACATTATAGGCCTGTATCGCATTCTGTCTAATTCTGTGGAAAAAACTAAATGAAATGTTTGCTTAGATATAATGTGTGATTGTTGCAAAATACACAATGCAGACCTATAGCTGTATTACAAGTTTCTAAAACCATCAGTAACTTTACCTCTGATGTAATATTTACAGGAAATAATCTGCTCAAAGTTCATCCAAACCACTGGTTTTACACCAACTTCCTGCAGTTATTGTGCTCACTATTTGGGTTTATTGTACAGTTTATTAGTTTCATACTGTAGAAAATCCATAAAATGTCACTTAGTAAGGGGTTCTCAGTTTGTGCAATGATATAAAAGGGGTCCCTTATAGAAAAAGATTGTGAACCACTGCTGTAGACAGCTGAACTATTTTTCAAGGACAGTTGGGTTGTGTGCTATTACACGGATTACTTTCTTAAAACTAGAAAGGGTAGAACATGGATGGCAAAAAAGCAGGTAAACCTTCAGCTGTTTCTGACTGTCACATGAACCTTATTGGTTGTAGCATCCTCTCCATACTCTCCCTTTCAAGTATTTGGTGATACAGTATCTGATGAGTATACATTTTGAGCTGGTAGTGGTGCTAGATGGAACCTCAGAGTCATTAGAATTCATCATGTACGGAACATGCTTGCCTGAGAATGTGTGTCTATCATGTTTTTTTAACAGACAAACGCACTTTCAAACACATTTTCTTTTCTTTGCACGTTTCATTCCAAAAATACATATACATTTTAAAGGATACACAGAGAGATTTGCACTTTCTGTATCTGCCTAAAATTAAATTTTGAACAGCATAAGTTAAAAAGCAAAACACGGGCACATGAACAATATTATATCATAATATATAATATTACCTATAATATATTCACAACACTCAAAAACAAAAACTACTTCCTTCATTTCTTACAGTGTTTTATTTTTCTCAGGCATGTTGAATGAACTTCGCCTCATATCAGGTGTTTGTTTGATTCAGATAAAACTGTCATCACATAGTAGTCACTTTATCATTTCTTCCCTCATCCATGTTTTTATATGGTACACCTAAAAGAGAAAAAAGGATCAATATTAGAGCTGCACAAATACCGTTTATTAGTAATGATATTGATGCTCACAGATGAATGGGCAGAAATGTGAAATCTGTCTACAACACAAATGCAGACTAAATTTGACTTTCTATGACTCCTATGTAAATAAATAACTGGTTTATAAACTCAACAGAACTAATTAAACTCAAATGGTCTCAGAACTTTGTATTTGTATTTTCTCTGTAATTAATACTGGAGAATTATTTAGAGGTTATTAGGAGATTACAGATTCTTAAAATAAAGAGGTACCCAACAAAGACAAATGATCAAGGATGACACTAAGATCATATGTAAAATAATACATTCTAACAAGTAAACTTTACAGCAAATATAAATTATATAAATAAAATACAACAAATACATTTCAAATTTGAATTAAGATGAACAGAGGTTAAATGTAGCCTTTAATACATTTCTCTACTGCTTCTTCTATTTGCATATCTTCAAATATGCTATTCTATTTGCATATCTGCTGTGGTCAATATCAGACAATGATATCAGCCTTCCAAAATGTGGGTCAGCCTCTTATATTTTAACTATTAACTCAGGTCTTAAAAAGTCTGGTTTTAACCATCCTCAAAAGCCTAGCACCCAGTAAGTTTGTGTAAGCATGCATGTTTGTGAGCCTGACTCTGACTGGGGCAGCTTTCAGGGACACATTTAAAAAAAACAGTTAATTGGGGACAACTTGTCCAATTGACCATTACTAAGTCCCGCCCCTTTTTGCATTATGTTCCAGTAACAGTTGAGCAAAGGCAACATATATCATATATATAGTCACATTTTAAGTTAGCGAACATTAGCAAAACGTAGGGTCAATTCTAAAAACTTTATATTCTGTGAACTCATTCACACTCTGCAAAGCCTGGTTGAACCCTGCATGCGGACATTATTGTGTCAAAAAAACAACAGTCAGCTATTTTTAAATGTGGTTTTAGTACTGACTGCTGTTCTTTTGAGTTTTACTCATATTTAGTTTCCACTAACAATCATGATAATTCTTACTTGTTGATTTCATGCTGAGTTTTTTCTCCGTTATCTTCTTTTTCCTGTGTAGTGAAAGAACCGGGATTAAATTTGACCAATAGCACATTTCTGCCTGCAGTTGAGAGTAGAGTGACAAATGGGCTGGGCGACAAATAAAAATTGAGATTTAAACTATGGATGCTCTGTAAAACAAGCCCAAATCCCTTTAAGTCACTTATCTACACAGACTGTGTAGAATCATTTTCCCATAGAATCCCATATGAAAAGATGGGGGCGCAGTGATAAGTGGTGTTTCACATCGTCAAAGATATGGTGTCTGTTTTAGTTTGTTTTTTTTTAAGAAGAAAAAAATGACAAAATCTGAGTTTTTGTCACCCAGCCCTAGGTAAGAGTAGAGAGGATTTTGAAAAAGTCCAAAGTAGAGTAAAGAAGGCAGTCAGTGAATCAACCCTTCCCTTCCCAGTGCTGATACAGAATGCTCCCAGAAATTCCCAATAAGATCGTGAATCTGTAATTTTCTCTCACCCACTGTGAGATGACTGCTGCTTCTGAATTACATAAACATGTGACCTGCAATGAAAAGCTTTAATAAGAGTGTATTTTGTCTGTTTAGTGGAGGATAGAAGCAGCAGTGTCCTTACGCTGGGGAATGTCAGTCTGGACATTCTGCAAATGTCAGTCACCAGGTCACACACACACACACACACACACACACATACAAACAAACAAATGCTTTGATAATCTGTACAGCACAGACTGAGCTGAGACTCACTTGGTTTTGCGTTTGCTAACACACACAATGGTGGTCACAATGATGATGACAGCCACTGGGACCAGGACCGCAATCAGGATAACCCACCTGGTTTCTGTAATAAATAACAATAAAGTTTAAAAAATAAAACTTTGGGGGTGCCCGGTTAGCTCAGTCGGCAGAGCCGGCGACCCATATACGGAGTTGCTGCAGCGGCCCGGCCTCAAATCCGACCTGCGGCCCCTTGCTGCGTGTCATCCCCCCTCTCTCCACCCACCCCCCCTGCCTCTCTACAGCTGTCTCTATAAATAAAGCCAACAACAACAAGGCCAAAAAGATAACTTAAGAAAAAAGAAAACTTTGGCTCTCAATGGAAGCCCATTTCTGTCAGGAAAAGATAGAAAATATATTAGGAATGAGAAATATATATAATTTTGTGATATTAAGTCTTTTTATTATTCCTAAATATGTATGTATATTTAAAGAATGACCCTTCTGCTTCAATCAGAGCTATCTTGCTAAATAGTTAACAGTGTATGCAGCAGAAGTTTGATAATTTATTATTCATTGTACTATATATACTATGCTCATACTTTATTATATTTTATATTCTGTGCTTCACTGTTGTACTATACTATACATTATGTTATACTATATTACTACATTTCAATTTATATTATGCTTATATTAGTTTATATTGCCTCATACATGTACACACACACAGACACACGTGGGTACTGTATGTGTACAGCTACTCCCACGCTACTTCACAGAGTCATCAAACTTTGTCTTTTGTTATTGTTTTGACGTCAGAGACCCCCTGATGGCAGAAATTATATATTGTACATTTAACTGCTCTTGTATAGTTTCTATTTGTATTCTCTTTTTTCACCATGTGAATCTTTTTGTGTGATCATGGGGAGAATGTGCTCCTGGAGACACCTACTGTGGCGGGAGTTTACATGTCTGTGAACAGGTTTTGTCAATGCGAGTCACAAAACTGTACAGTGTGTGTAGTTTTAATTCCTAAAGGGTGAAACAGATGAGAAGGCCATACCCAGTCCTCCGCTCTGTGTTATCTCCACCTCACAGTTTGTGCCCTCAAAGCCCTCTGCACACTGACAGGTGTAACTGTTGTTACTGGCCTCCTTACATTTTCCTCCATTCAGACAGGGGTAACTGAGGCAGGGGCTTGCTGCAACATAAAAAAGGACATTATTATTTAGTGGGGAAAGTAATGTTATTACTGCAATATTGTAACTAGTAATGCCTTACTGCCCAACACTGCTAATTAGACACATGCTGTGCTTGGCTTGTTGCCATTTGATTCTGTGCAGATGATTTTGGAGAACTCTTCCGTTAAAAAACACACCTTTGTAGCAGTCGCGTTTAAAGTCGTAGATGGTGCAGATGTAACTGTCCTGGCAGGTCTTAGGTTGGCACACAACGCCGGTGTTGGTGCATTCACAGGACTGAGAACAGTCCTCAGTCACAAATTTCTCCTTCAGCTGCAGGATGGAGAAAGAGAGACGAGAAGGGAGGATGAAATGAGAGTACATCATCACACAGTGGCACACATGCTGTCACTGGTCCTCGAGGCCTCTTACAGGGTAGTATCTGTTGAGGTAGGTGCAGCCACACTGAGGGTATGGCACACAGATTCCCTCACTCATGACGAACCCTGTGTTGCACTGGCACCCTTCCATACAGGAAGTGGTGTCACACCCGGAAGGTGCTGCTAGGTCGGCGCAAGAAGCGGGGCAAGATGACATACAAGAGGAATAGGTGCTGTTGGCGTCACAGTTGAGGACTAGGAGGGAGACAAAAGTCACAGTCAGTCTGATGTGGATATTGCCTGATGAAAATCACATAAAGCAATGTAGAAATGTATTTGACATAGATGAAATGAGTTGTTCTTGTTGTTTTCACCCAAAGAACTTATAGTACCGACATGACTCAAGTCATTTTGCACAAGTTTCAAGCAAGTTCCATGTCATGTGGTCCAGGTAACGTTCACAGACACTTTTAATGCCAGTGTTGACAACATTATACGTAATATTTGAATTGAAAACTTTTAAGGGACACAGACAAGTAATTCGAGTCATCATGTCTCAAGTCAAGTCAAGTCTTTAACTTCTAGGGCTGCCATCTAATATTCGACCGAACTGCTAGTAAATTCCAAAACAGTCAAAAATTACACATGGTTTGAGGTAAATGGTAAAAGACTGGTTTGGTACTCATTCTAGCATGCTTCTTTCTACTGTCATTATTTCCATGTGATGTAAAAGCAGTGTTATTTTATTGCGTGTTCAGAATCTTACCACAGTCCAGCTGCTGCCTCCAGGTTCCCAGTTTGACTCCAGCCTCCTGACATGCTGCAGCATATGCTTCATAACTAGCACAACGCAGAATTGCACTGCCCCGTTCAGCACACAGGTCAAACACACAGTCACTGAGGAACAAACACACACATGCTGAGCGTGAGTAAAGGCTGCCAACTCACACAACCACATTACTTCATACAGGGACAATTTGGACAAGGCGTGTATGGTTGGGACTGACGATTATTTTAATGATCAATTAATCTGCCAATCATTTTCACGATTAATTGATTAGTTGTTTGGTCCATAACATGTCAGAAAATGGTAACAAAAAAAGGGAAGATCACTGTTTACTAAACCCTAAGTGACGTGCTCAGAATCTTTGCATCTTTTATCCACAAACCAAAGATACTCAGTTTACTGAAACAGAAAATATTCACATCGGGTATTTGGACTCAAAGTCATTACTCGTTTATCAAAACAGTTGGAAGTCAATTTAATAGCAGACAACTCATCGATAAATCGACTAATCACTGAGACCACACACTCCAAGGCTACTCACTCCTGGTAGGTTTTAGGTGGCAGGGTCGCATGGCAGGCAGCAAACAGTCCCTTGGAGTCGGACAACGCTCCGCACTGAGCCACACTGTTGTAGTCATTCAGCTGAGACTGAGAGCAGTCTGATGTCTCAAATCCTGAGTCCGGATCAGTCTCCACCTCTCGCCTGGAGACAAAGGGTAGAAAGGATGAAAAGACATTTCTAACCTGATGTCGGAATTTAAGTGATATATCAGCAGGTCAAACAGAGTAGCTCTGCTACACTAAATGTAACAGAAACTTGATTAGTGCCTTTGGTAACACTTGTGTTTACAAGGGGTGTACATCTCTCCCTTCAAAGAAGAGACAATGCATTTTAATATGGAACAATTCGGCAAATGTCTCATTCAGAATCACATGTCATCATGTTTATTGCTTTTCCAACAGACACAGACAAAAAATACTTTCTCTTTCTAAACTGTGTTGGTGTTGTCGGCGTGCCATGCTGCACTAGCGTTACTCTCGTGAAAATGGCTGCTGTGAAAAAGGTCTATATCAAAATCTAAAGAGACTGTGTTCACAGCTAAAGTAGTAGCTCAGGTTGTGGTCCTACCTGTGGAGGTGGACTGTGTGAGGAAGGTTGATTATTTGCAGTGTATCACCCTGTCGGTCACTGACTCTCCAGCTTTCTCCAAACGTGTTCAGGTCCCTGACCACCGTCCCGTCTGGCTTCATGTACTCATTTCTGGTGATGCCGTCGTAGTTACCACACAGGCCTCTGACAGAGTTCTTGTAGGTGCTGGGCAGTATGACCTCTGATACACAAAGAGAAAGACAGAGGAGTGAAATTGACAAATAAGCCAAAGAAGAGACCAGTTAGTAAGGGAAGAGCTTTCCTCTTCTTTTACCTCCACGACTGTTGCCATCAAAGCGTACAGTAAGTCCAAAGTCAGTGGTGAGCTGGACCTGCCTGGAATTCATTGTGATAGTTAAACCACCAACTGGGCTAAGAGGAGGTGCAACACGCTCTCCGTTCACCTAGAGGAGATACAATATGATTGCAGTGTATACTTTTACTACAGAAAACAGCAAGTTATCTGACAAAGGCAAACTACTGACCAGGATGGTCTTCTTCTGCAGGAAACGAACATTGACACCGTAAACGTCAATGTACATCTGATCCAGGAACGACACTTTCCTGTTCCCCCCACGTCTGATATTCTTCCCCCTCACCACCAGGGGAATCATAGAGTTCTGCAGGTTGTGGCCCTGAGTCAAGACGTAGGTGTAGGGACCCTGGAAGTGATGGGTGAAACCATCGAATGTTCGGTAGTGAGGATCCCCAGAGACGCTGCACTTGTTGAACTCTAGGGAGGATGATAAAAAAAATTGAATGGTCAAAATGGGCAATGACCAAAACAATACAGAACTGTATTGTGCACCAAGGTAGTTACTCTCCCCTTTCCACCAAATTAGTTCTGGTTCTTGAGCTGCTACTGTTCAAAATTCTTGGAACTGTGGTGCTTTCTAGTGAACCAGCCCACGTTTCTGACATTTTTAATGTTTGAAATCTCTGAACTGTACACTGCCAAGCAGTTACAACATGCTGTGATATTACAGGTGAAGCTGTTGAGAGTGGTGGACTCACGGGTGGGTTTGCAGTAGAGGTCTCCGTACTTGTCCAGGGCACACACTGAGTTGGAATTACAGCTGTGGTCCTTACACGTGATTTTGCCTCCAAGATTACAGGTACATGAGTCAGCACATTTATCTGTCAGCCAAGAGTCTCCCACCTACACACACATACCCACACAAAATAGACTTATCAGAATCAGAATCAGAATCAGAATTGTTTATTGCCAAGTATGTTTTTACACCTACACCTGACTTGGTGCGTTGGTGCATAAAATATACAAATATACAAATCACACAAAAATCACACAGAAAAATAAAGTACTTTTAAAATATAGATAAATAAGCTAAGAAAGAAAGAAAACTGTGCAGAAGACGGGAGTGAATTAATGTAATGCATATATACAGAGTGGGTATAAGAGTCAGTGTCAAAGGGGGTTCCGGGTCTTGTTACTGAGGCCAGCTGCAGATGGAAAGAAACTGTTTTTGTGGTGTGAGGTTTTGGTCCAGATGGACCGCAGCCTCCTGCCAGAGGGAAGTGTTAGAAAGAGTTTGTGACCAGGGTGGGAGGGGTCAGCCATAATCTTGCCTGCACACCTCAGGGTCCTAGAGGCGTACAGGTCCTGGAGGGATGGCAGATTGCAGCCGATCACCTTCTCAGCGGATCGAATGATACGCTGCAGTCTGCCCTTGTCCTTGGCAGTGTCAGTTTTAGTTGGACTTCATGATAAACTACAGTGGCCACAAAACTGACTCGAAAAAGACCCTATATACAGCCAGGGTTTGGTTTGTCCATTCTGAGCTACTGTAGAAAGATGCAGGTTCAACATGGCATCCTCTGTAGAAGAGGACCTGCTCCATCTGTAGATAAAAACGTCTCATTCTAAGGTAATTAAAACACGATTCTTATTCTCAGGTGACAACACTAATGAAAACATACCTATGACTATTATATTCCATTTCTGACAATAGATATTCCTATATGTTATTCATAAAAGTCTGATTATTAGATTTTAGGCTTTTTAAGACTTTTTAGGACCCCGTTGACACTCTGCACATCCACTCACATCATGGTACTCTCCATCTGAGTCCAGACAGCCACATTTGTCCAGGGGAACACACTTGTTGTCACTGAGGACGTAGCCGGCGTCACACTGGCAGCCTTCCACACAGGTGGTTGGAGGTAGGTGGCAGAAGATGGGGAAGAGGTCAGAGCAGGTTGGGGGGCAGGGGGCGGTGCAGTCTGAGTAGTGGCTGTTAGGAGGGCAGGGCAGGGCTGCAGGAAAAAAGAGAGTTAAGGATGAGAGGAGTAAAACTACAAGCTTTTCTTTGTTTAAATGGTCAGTCAGTGTTGCTCTAACTTACGGCAGAAAGTGTTGTTCCTCCAGCTGATGGTTACTCCGGCACTCTGACAGGCCTGAGCATATGCCTCCACATTGTCACAAAGCGTAGCCTGCATGCCGTCATACTCGCACATGTCGTAGATGCAGTTACCTAGGAAAGCCTCAGGGGGCAACAAAGAGTGGCAGGGCTTGAAGAGGTCAGAGAGGATGACCGCGGCACACTGAGTCTCATACAGCTTCTCCTCTTCTGAGGTGCAGTTTGGGTGGATGTCTGGACGAGTGTCTGGCTGACAACTAGAGGGTAGAAAATGGTTTATTCAGTCTCTGGGATGTTGCAGTGTTCTTTCTGAGTGTTATCTGCCTTCTTTAGTGATAAAGCTAAATGGACTGTACTTATGTAGTCGTCCGACCACTTGAAGTTCTTTAACGCTACATATACATTCACCCATCAAATGGAACTAACTTATTTATACACATTCATCCACTGATTCATAGCATTGAGCGCTATTTTGGGTTCAGTCTCTTGCTCAAGGATGCTTCAACGTGTGGCGGGAGGAGCTGAGGATCGAACTCTGCCTCTGAGCCACAGCTGCCTCACATGGTATATGTAATGCATGTAGTTTATTTTCTGTGATGGATGCAAGGCTTGAATGGAAAGTGCAGCTCTGCACTGTGGAAGCTAAATCATTAACTGTACTTATCCAGCCTGCAATAGCCAATATGGTGCTGTTGAATTATCTCGAAAGGGTGCTAATATATATATATTAGGTTTTCTTGCCTTTATTGGAGATAGGAATAAAATACTCAATAGAAAATGTACTGAAATGCTCACAGAATGTGTAAATAATTCAGAGAAACTAAACACTGAGTTTCATGACATTTATACTACCCGTGGCTGAACCCACTGACCCAGGATCACTGTCTCCATCTGATTTCCAGCTGTTGCCTAATTCAATCACATCCTTGGCTGGTTTCTTGTTGGGCATCAGATTGTCATCAGAGGAGTTGTGGTTGTAGTTCCCACACATGCCACACAGCTGGAAAACAGGGAGGTGGGACAGGGTTATTACAGTGTTTCATGCACAAGGGACCTCAACAAGGTTCCATCTTGCATTCATTCATTCATCCAAATAAAGATTTTCGAACCACATTTAGGATGATACTTTCGTATCGATGATATTACATTTGACAAACACACTGGCTCATGTTTTCCTACCTTGTTGAAGTACTCTCCAGGAACAGTGATCTCAAGGTGATGGACTCCGTCAAACTTCACCTGCAGACCAAAGTTCGTATCCAGCAGACTGTAAGATCCACTGGATATCACCTTGGCTCCGACTAAGTCAATGGAAACTGGGGTTCGCATCCGCCGTCCGTTCAGCTAAGACAAAACAGAGAACACAGACATCAGTCAGCCTCTGATAATTTCACTATGCTGTATAGCATCACTGTTTTCTGTAGTAATGATCCAATCTAAAAGAACAGAAAAATTATCCTTACCAGAACTCTGCGGCTCTTTTGCAGTTCAACCACAGTGTCATGAGGCAAATAGACTTTAACGGAGCGAACATAAGAGGCCTCTGGTTGACCACGTTCCTCGTTTTTAGCCACTATCTTGAATGGAGTTACCTTGGTAGTGTTACACACCTAGAAAAATAATTTAAAACATTGTTATTTTTTTATGCTGGGCACACTCCGCACAACAGGCAAAGCAGCCAGTGGCACAAACATGACAGATGTTCATCACATACCTCTACCAAGGTGTAAGTGCAGGTACCCATGAATGTGTGCATCACACCATCGAAGGTGTAGTAGTGGGGATCTCCAGCCACGTGACACACTCCTGTACCTGAGGAGGGAAAGGAGGCTCAGTGAAATGTAAGAAATATACTTGATAGTTAATCAACAATTGGCTCAAAGGGAAATGATAAACAAAACTACAAAAATAATACTCAATTTATTTTATAAACTCAATTGAATCAATCTGGATGTATTTTAAGATGGAAAATGACCAGATAATAGTTATTCTGAAAATGTGGAGCTTCAAGGGTAGTGAATCTTTGGTCATCCAGTCTGTTGTAATGTTTACCTGTAGAGTGGCAGTCCAGTACTCCTTCTACAACTTTACACTCCTGTGCAGGGCTGCACTGCCAAGGCTCGCAGGTGATGTTGTGGTTGGTGTTACACTTGCAGCGCTCCGAGCAGTCCATCTCAGTGAACCAAGAGTCTCCCACCTACACAATAGTGCATGTAAAGATGTTTAAGCAACACATTCTCTTACAAACAAATTTATAAAAAATCATCTAAGCACACTTACTGGCCGGTACTTTCCGTCTTCATCAGTACATCCACAAT
The DNA here is from genome assembly GCF_905237075.1 of Dicentrarchus labrax. Taxonomy (NCBI): domain Eukaryota; kingdom Metazoa; phylum Chordata; class Actinopteri; family Moronidae; genus Dicentrarchus; species Dicentrarchus labrax. The sequence goes on from NW_026136717.1 coordinate 839,028, forward strand.
CGGTGAGTGGGACACATTTGTCTCCACTAAGGACAAGCCCGGGGTTACAAACACATCCCTCCACACAGGGCTGGTTGCAGGAGCCACCGGAGCCCGCAGGGTCCTGACATGTAGGCTGCAGGCAAGCGGGGCCGCATGGGTTGTAATGACTGCCTGGGGGGCACTTCAGAGCTGCAGGGAGGAAGACATTTGGAAAACAGATATTTGGAAGATGTTAAAGGTAGGTAAAATGCAATGCTGCAAATTATGTTTTTCTCACACTGGCAACTCTAAGTTTTGGCAAGAGTTTTCTTATTGATGAATTCCATGTTAATGTGTCAAAATATTACAAAAAAAATAATCTACAAAATGTGTTCAAATTTAATGAAGGGAGTCTATCAGGGAAGGTCTGAACTAGAAATGGTCAATTGGACAAGCTGTTCCAAATTAATTGATCTTCAGTCTAAAATGTGTCTCTGACGGCTTCCTCTGTCAGACCTAGGCTCACAAACACACGCACACACAGACTTACGACAGAAGGTATTGTTTCTCCATGCGATGGGGACTCCTGCAACAGCACACATGTCAGCATAGCTCTCTATGGCCTGGCACAAAGCCACGGTTTGACCTCCAGTGGCACACATATCGTACACACAGTTTCCAAAGTATGGCTCGGGGGGCACAACAGAGTGGCAGGGTTTAAAGATACCTAAAGTCAAGATCAAAGACACAGAGACATAGTGGACGTGAATGCAAAAAACAATTTTATTAAGTTATCACTTCACAATTTGGATACTCTATTCTGCTGACTTAAATCTAGTATCTAGTATCATTCAGATCAGGATATATGCAGGTGACAGGTCTGGAAAATGTTATTCTCAATGTGATGCACTGTGTGTGCGTGTGTGTGTGTAATACCATTGGGATCAGTGATCATGCCACAGCTGGTAGGCTTCTTGGCCTCCTCCTCCACCTCTTTATCACAGTCTTCCTGTCCTCCACCATTGGTACAGCTGGGGGAAAGGTGGAAGGTTCGTCAGAATGGTGAGAGTGGTGATTTTTGTTGTGTGTTTGAGTGTGTATGTTTGTGTAATGACCTCTGCCGAGCCTATACTTTTTTCAAAGGATTAACTATATGGACTTTACTTTCAAGTTTTCCAACCACCAACACATTCACCTATTCACACACATTCATACAGTGATGGCAAAGGCTCATCAGATCAGAAACTAATTCATTCACATACATTCACACATTGATACACAGCATCAGGAGCAATTTGGGTTTCAATATCTTGCTCAAGGACACTTCGACATGCAGCGGGAGGAGCTGGGGATCAACCTTCTGATTAGTAGACGATATAAATACTTCTGATTAGTGGATGAGATATATATATATATATATATTGTGCACTTTGCACAATGAAATACTTTGTCTGGCCTGCTGCTCAGAAATACTGTTTTCATTTACAAATGAGTCTCAGTTGCTCTAACTTTCTTGTTTTCACTGTTAAGTTACTGACAATGAAACTCAATACTAATTTTCATTAAAAGCCTGCTGTTCTGAGTTTCTGATCTCTAATCCACTGGTTTTTCAAGCTGCCTCTAGGTGTGCAGAGGAATCTCTGAAATATTTTAAAAAATGAAATAAAAAACGTATAATACTATCAAAATACAACAACATTTTAAATGAAATTAAAAACTACTTAAATGTAATTTAAAATAAGTTTCATTTTATCTCCACTCACGGTCTAGTGGAGGTAAAATGAATGGATTAAAAACACTATTGGGAAAAGAAATGTGGACCAGGAGTACTCTGCTCTGGTTAGCTCTGGTTCTTCAATCACCTACGTTCAGGATTCAACAACAGTCTACAATAAATAATCTTTGTTATTAGAAATAAACCTGCCTCCTACGTTTAGCTGAATAGGGTCAGCCTACGCTACTGTATATTAACCTTGGTTCCTTTCAGCTGAGACCCTGTCAACGTCAATGAAACACTTCCTGAAACACTTCCTCCGCAGATATTTCACATTAAAAGTCCTAAGGCAGTCAACCCTGCCTTTCCTGGTAGGTTTTTATTATATCAACCCAACAACTGCAAAGTAATGAAAGCAATTGGAAATAATTATGTATGGAAATAAAGAATGTAATATTTTTCCTCTGATGCTGATGGAATTAGCGCTGTAGAAATGGATATTATCCTGAATTTATCAACAGGCAAATAATGATGAGTTTGTCTCTAATATAAGGCCTTGTTCTTTTTGCCATTAGAGTAAGGAAAGAGATTATTTACTAGAGAGTTGTGTATGTTTTATTGACATAACAAAATGCAGTTATTTTTTTGGCCTTTGCTTTTAATGGATAGTGACAGTAGGTAGACAGGAAAGGGGGGTATAGAGAGAGGGGATGACATGCAGCAAGGGGCCGAAGGTTAGATTCAAACCCTGGGCTGCTGCAGCAACTTGGTACATGGTCGCCAGCTCTACCAGGTGAGCTAACCAGAGCCCCAAGAGAGAAAATGCAGTTCTGTGTGTGACTCACTCAGGCCGCGGGTCAGGAACCTGCCAACTGTCTCCCAGTTCATTGGTGTTAGCAGCTGGTGTATTGTCTGGTTTCAAGTTGTCATCTTTGGAGTTTCCATCAAAATTTCCTACCGGGGCAACAAACATTAAGCCTCACCACAGAGTGATTAGTCAACATGCTAAAAAAGACATTCAGGGTTGCCTTTGGGAATAGCATTTTGGTTGGCTTGGTAGTCATAGGTCGGAGTATGGCAGTGTATTGCTACCATGGCAGAAAAAGAAATAATGTTATAATGTGAAAAGTTTATTATTATGACAAGATATTTTCATGTTAAGACTTAGAAACAAAGACTTGATTGCCGAGTCTCATTCCCAGTTTGATAAAATACCGATGCTGGGAATGAGACTCAACAGTCAACCATCTTCAAGCCACCAACCAAAAGCGTAAAGGATACAATGAAAAGTTTCAGAAAATATAACAAAATGTTATTTTTCATAAAATAAACCTACTGCAGCTTTAAGATCCTGGAATGAGACACGACAAATTATCATGCTGTTTCTTACCACACATGCCACAGAGCAGGCCATTGTAGGTGGTTGGCAGAGTAACGTCAGCATGGTGGTCGCCACTGAAACGCACCCTTAGCCCGAAGGATGTTTCTAGGACAACAAACTTTCCACTCAAGTAGATCTTCACTCCACTGATGGAGGTGACAGGTGGGACAACCACTGTCCCATTGACCTGAAAAACATTTATTTTGATGATGGGCATCAATGATGTTGAGGCATTCATTTACAGCAGTGCTTATCCGTGGTCATGTCTTAAAAACCCCAATTTAATAATGCTAATCACAATTTTCCAGGCTCCTAGATGATTTCTTCAAATGTCTTGTTTTGTCTCATCAGTTCAAAACACTGGTTCCCGAGTATTTCCCGTGAATATTGAGATATCAGAGATGAGTTTTTTGGATATTTTTAGGAACATCTTTAACAAGCTTCTTTTTTTGACAAATTCAAGTATTTCTTCTCCCTGACACTTGGCCATTGTTCTATGAGCTCTTTGGTTGTTTTAACTGTGTTCTTTTCTAATGCAGGACAAGTGTTCAGGTCTTCAAAGTTTAGATCTTAATAATCTAAAGTTTAAAAATAACAATTTAATTTAGTGAAAATTTAGTAAAGTTTTCTTTCACCCCTTAAAATCAAGAAGGCCTTGTGACCCCCCTGAAGCTCTGGCGACCCCTATTGGGGGTCCCAACTGGTTGGGAACCAGTGGACTAATCGTTTATTGAGTCATAATTTCAGCACTAAATATTACTAAATCTGACCACAGATGCGATGAAGGGGACGGTACAGAAAATAAATCTATCATGCGGAACTAAAGCTTTAGTGCAGTGGTTCCCGACCTAACAACATCCAAGCGCCAGAAACAAGAAAACATTGAATTTGTCCAGAAAGAAGAACAAAAGACAAGTATGTATGATTGTTAAAAAGTTGTGAATAAATACATAATACAGACAGAAAATTGTATAAAAAGTGCAGTTGCCGTTATTGTGTTCACTGTTTGGGTTCATTGTATAGTTTTGAAAAGAAGATGAAATATCCATAAAATATAGGTCACGTAGTCAGTTTACTGAATGATAGAAAAGGAGTCTCTCAGGGTAAAAGTTTGTGAACCACTGCTTTAGTGCATCAGTTGCTGTGAAAGAAGGTAACATACCTGCACTGTGCGACCCTTGCCGAGGATGACAGTCACTCCGCTCACATTGATCACCACAGCCCTGACATAGGAAACCTTCTTATTGCTTCCTCTGTGTTCATTCTGGGTGTCCACGGTGAAGTATGGCATGTCAGAGGAGTCATTGCAAGGTTTGGTCAGGGTGTAGGAGCAGGCTCCCATATAATGGTGGGTGTGTTTGTCAAAGGTGGTATAGTGGGGATCACCAGATACTGAGCAGATACCATTTCCTGAGCATGAGAGGTAAGAAATTAACTCTTAACTGTGTAGATTGTGAACTATTGGGGTTTAATGACATATTACACTGATTTCACACCTTCCTCTGGTATGTGCTGAAAATATCTAAACTACTGTTGCATCTGCAGGGTTGTCAGTCTCTGGTATTTCAAATACTTTTCAAGGACAAATTATTTCAAAATTAAGGGCCAATTTTTCACATAGATGTTCACAAATACAACCCAGCACCATTGGACATGACTAGACTAGATAGAAGTAAAAATGGCCAGTAAAAAAGACCAGGCACCACCCAGGAAAAAATATTATTTTCCAAAAATAAAGCAAATTTATATGTATCCACATACTAGACTTGTTTGTATCATGACATGGTTATGCAAATTAGGTGGTGTCTCAATTAAATATTCTCTAATTTTTCTTTCAGTAGAAACCAGGTCGAACAAATAAAGTCAGAACTTTTTCTTGCTTGAGTGTAAACAAAATGTCATTTTGAGAAAATAGCCACTGAATGTTCAGTTATCGGATGTTCATGTCTGTCCTTAGTGCACTCTTTCTGTCATATTGGCTGAAAAACAGGATTCTTTACCATTTGTACCTCATAAAATTAACAAATATATAAAAAAGGCTCTTCCCATTACTCATTAATAGTGGGGACCTATCATAAATAGGTAGATGTAAACATATCACATTCTTCTGAATAACTCATCTAGATCATACAGTACATTGCCCCAGGTTTGCTGTGTTGCAATTAAACAGAAACTAATTTAGGAATATACACGTAGGGCTTTTGGAGGCCCCTTGTCTGGGGCATAGCCCACTTTGCAAATTGGTAAATGACCATGGTAGAAGAGGACCTATTCCTTCAAACCTTATCAACTTGTCGTGTGTGTATGAGAGAGAGAGAGACAGAGAGAGAGAGTGTGTGTGTGCATATGTGTGTGTTATTAACATACCCAGGGGACGACATTCATATTCTCCATCATGTAGCTGGCAGCTCTCAGTAGTTGGTTTACAACTGGTGTTGTGACACTGTATCAAACCTCCACTGTTACACATACACTTCTGCTCACAACCCTTCAAGTACCAGTCATCACTCACCTGAAAAACACACACACAATGTAAATTATACATTGTACAGGCAGATACAATACAATCAGTGCAAGATCAAAATGCTTAAAGCCTCCACAAAAACGTCATCGTCCAGGTCAGATCACACAACCCATTTGTCTATTGAGTATGTTCAGACTGAGAGTCATCTCTCAGTCTCTTAACTGATGTGAAGTACATGCTGCTCTGCACAAAGCTCTGCCCAGTTTCACATTAAAAACCCAAACTGGCATTTTTGGACATAATCTTCTACATGCTACCTCATATTTTGTCAAATAAAGGCAAAATGCCAAATGTCAATAGAATCTAAAGTGCTTACATGGTGGTAAACTAAAACAATAGAATAGTATTGTTGGGTATATGTCCTTGAAACATTTTCTAATGTAGGCTTTTACAAGGAATGTATTAAGTTCTATTAAAATGTTGCAAGTTTGCAAGTTTTAGGTGCATTTCTGACATTTCCACAAAATAAACAGACATGACATAATTTATCAGGCACCAGTAACTCATTATGGCATGTCACTGCTGCTTCCCCCCTAAAATGCGATTTGTGTTTTCTCCCATTTCTCTACACGAATAAACCATGTGTACCCTGTTGTGAAATTCAAGCAAGGATGACATAAAAGGACCCTCAACCAACCATTCTCCAACAAAGGATGTTGCAGTTAATTGCTCTGATTAAACTACAGTAGAAGCAAGTACTGTGACACCAAGGCCTATTGAAAAATGTGTCTCTGTCTGCCTTTATCACAACCTCAAAGTAGAAAAATGTATTCTTTGTTTACATAGATGGCTGTTTTTCTCATCTACGTCAGTGAATTAAATACTGTATTTATTTCAACCAAAGCAGAGTTGGAACATCAAAAAAGACTGTTTTGGTCTGAGATGCTGATGCTCTATTGTGACATCCATCTGTTTAAAAAACACCATTTATTTGATAAGTTGCCTTCTTCTTACGTTAAACCATTGTAACAAAAACAGTTTTTCTGCAGATAGGCCACTGAAATGTTTGCCTTCCCTTTGGTCAGATTGTGTTTCCAACACTCTTAGTGAGCAGTGGACACTTGAAATGTTCACTGAGCCATCACAACAGGACTGTAATGTGGAGTAAGCAGGTGCTGGATCAAGGTTAAGCAAGCATTAGCTTCAGATGATGTCATGTCAAGTAAGCTGTACAATTGATGATTGACAGTCCTCTCTTTCACAATTTTCTCATATCCCTGCACCTGATGAACCATGGAACCACTCACTGTTATTATTCTTTGCTTCTGATACTATTCTTGTTGCGATCACGTAATTTAATATCTCCACTCATTTAATATCCTGACTTCAGCCTCATGGCAAAGTGAGCATGAGATTAGTTTATTTTTTGTTCAGGATCAGTGGGCTGTGATTTAAGTCCCTTGGAGGTTGTTCCCACTTACAGGGTGGTAGGAACCACTGGGGTCCACACAGCCACAGTCTTTCAGTGCCACGCACTTGTCGTTGCTGAGGATGAAGCCTGGATTACAATCGCATCCCTCCACACACACATCCTCACAGCCGGGCTGTCCAACCACACCCAGACACGTCTCTGGACACGAACTCACACACAGGGAGTAGGAGCTATTGGGAGGACAGGCCAGGGCTACATGGGGAAACAGAGCGAATACAAATCAAGGGCGGTTGGAGGGCAGTTTAGATTTAGGTGGGGCAGATAAGCAGGAGCATAGGATAGAGACCAGGATAGATAACAGGAGAAGCAGTTGGATTAGGACAAAGATGAAAAGATGATAAGAACAAGAACACTTGGGTGCAGTAGTATGGAAGTAACTCAGTCACTGAGTATTTCAGTACGTTATGATGGCATATCACTGCCAGAATCTGCAAGCACAGTTGAGATCCACACATGTAACGGCCACATTTTGGTTAGGTTTAATCAGCAAAACTAATTCTGGAAAACATCAAGATTTGGTTTAAAATAAGGGAAGGGAAACATGAGGGAAACATGACTGTACCATCGACATAAAGATGGACAACATGACAGCTCTCCAAAAGTAAAGCAAAAACATCTCAATCGCCCCCTGGTGGCTCACTGCAGTAAAAAAGTAAGTACTTTAATAGTATATATAGTATAGTATAGTATAGTATAGTATACTACCGACCACCAGGCCAGCTGACAGTCTTGCCTGGGCCCAGGAAGAGACAATCTTAGATGGGCCCAGATCTCTCCTTTTCTCTTGCTCTTCCTCTCTTCTGCTCTTCCTCTTCTGTTCCTCTCCTCTCCTCTGCTCTTCCTCTCCTCTCCTCTGCTCTTCCTCTCTATTTTATATTCGATATTTTCATCCCATCTGTGGAATTTAGTGCACTAGTTGACTTTTTCTCTACTTCAAAGGAGAACAGCAAGCATGATAGGCAAAATAAGGCCTTTTTTGAGCTGCGATCGATTTTTTCCCTTCCATTGTGGGATGTGGAATATGTCAAATAGTTTGGGAATTCCCTGCCCTCTGCATCTGCTGGCAATTCCTTTGCCCTCTTTGAGAAAGGCGTTCGTTTTGCCATCACACGTACAAGGTTCACTCTATCAGAGTCGGTCATTCTAGTTGGCCATAATGCAGGATCGCTGAAATTAAGTGTGTGATCAGTCTCTGATTCATCCTGCTCAGACTCTCCGACGGGGCAGCGGGCCCCTCCCGCATCACTGTGACTCTCTCTCTCTCTCTCTCTCTCTCTCTCTCTCTCTCTCTCTCTCTTCTCTCTCACCAGTAGCCTGACTCTGTCCCTCCGTTTGCGGGGCAGCGGGCCCCTCCCGCATCACTCTCTCTGTCACCTGCCTGCAGCTGGATCTCTCTCCTCTCTGTCTCATTCTCTCTGACGGAGCTACCAAACTCAACTGTTTCTGTCAAAGAAAACGTGTTGTGTCAGGCTTTTATACAAGCTAATGGACGTTAACATTAGAGCTGGCCTGTTAGGTTACGTTACAAAGCTGGTAAACGTTGGCTGCGCTGTTTCTTACCTTGCTCTACGTTGACTTTACTAGTTCCAGCTTCACCGTCACCACCTTTTTTTAAATATTTGTTTAGAAAATCTCTAAGGCCTCTATTTTCTTCTTCTCTTTTCTTTCCTTTTCTGAGCACCGGACTTGTGCTGACCAGATATTTTGAGCCTACTGAACTTCAACTCAAATGACAACATCAAATTTTGATCAGTGGCCAAACCATTTTTGTGTTGGGGGTTGGGGGGTTCTTGACCCTATTTCAAGGACAATTAGGAAGAAAACAAATACAAAGCTTTTATGTAACTCAAATATTAAAATTTTTTTCCACAAATAGGCCTATTTTAATTTTTTTTATTATTATTCAATAATTTAATGAGGGCCCAGTTCTGCCTGCAATGGATCCTCCATTTGTCATATTAAAATACTATGTATATAAATTTATATAAATAATAAGATTTACGGCAGAAGTCTGGAGTCCTCCATTGGTGGACTTTGGCTCCGGTGCTCAGGCAGGCATCAGTGTAGGCCTGGAGCTGGTCACACAGTACATGCTGCTGTCCATTGAACTGACACATGTCATACACACAGCTCTGGAAGAATGGAGTGGGATTTACCACGCTGATGCACTCCCTGGAACAGAGAAAAAAACATGCTCAGTTTGGGGAGGAGAAGGCAGGTGGTCCAACATATTGGGAAGGTCAGTGAAGGACAGTTCCTTATTCCTTTTTTTACAAATATAGATTACAAATATACAAATAAATATATGAAATAAATGCAATAACATCCAACAATGTAACCTGAGAGAGAGATATTGTGGGAAAATTAGGTATTGAATTTAATTAAATTTGGGGTCATTACAGTTCATACAGTGAGGTGTCTTAAACCTAGGGTAGGTAGGTAGGTAGAGAACACATTGCTTTAGATGTGGTTCAGAGTCCAATGCTGTTCATGTGATTTTCCAAGAACAATACGTAATCTGACCTCAGATAAACAAGTAGTCTTTGTAAGGTGTAATAGAATGATTTACAGACACTTGTTTATGATTTTCTATGTATCTCCTCCTATTGGTCACGCCTTGTGAATGTTAACAAGTCATTATCAGGTCATTGAGCATCAAGTGGGTTCAACCAGTAAACCATTAAAGTGCTTTAGGTTACCAATTTTGAGCAACTGAGGGACACAAGTCATTTTACATTGTGTGGTCATGAATTAATTTACAATGGACTACTTAAATGGTAAATGGACTGTAGTTATATAGTTTTTCGACTAGAAAGGCAATTGAATTTCACTACTGGTTGATCTGGAGGCTGGTGATGTATGCTGGGGCAGCTTTCGTCACCAACTAACCCTGACCCTCCTCCTCCCCATATAAAACCACTGTGGCCTGCTACATAGCTGTAACCTGACACTTCCCCACAGACATGGCATGAATGTGCTTCTAGTGACTTTTAACCCTCAATTGGACTATCTGACTAGCAGCTTTCTCAACTGGTGGGTTGTTATTCTGAATGGGTGTGTGGTCACAAAAAATCTTTGTTATGTCTGTTAAGTGAAATCAGTTATGGAATCTGCATCTCAGCAGGGTAATGGTTTTAGCTCAGGACCAAACAGTAGAACAACCTGCCGCCCAACAGTTGGAGCAGGTCAATATTTGGGCTGTTTTCTCACCTGAAGGGTCCAGCAGGGTCTTTGATTTTACCACATTTGTCTGGTTTCACCACCTCAGCCTGAAGTTTGGGGTCACATTCCGGGTCAGGCTTGGTGCCTTGGCTACACCTGATCAATACAACACGACAACAGGATCATGTTCAAATTCTCAAATCAAAAGTCCATTCTTTTAATTCATCTTCAAGAATTATGTCATTAAGAATTTAGACTGTTCATTATAAGTATATAACAATTTTGGCAACATATTTGTGTCTCAATTCAGTGTGTACCAATGGAACATTTTGAGCACAGACAAAAAAAAATGCACATTGTTTATATAATATATGTTTTATTTATTTATTACTCCCAGTAACTGAATGCATGTAGTCCATCTATGAGCCTAGTCACATGTAGTTTAGTCACATGCTTGAATTTCCAAGGACGTTTAAGGGAAATTCTTAGATTATTGCAAAAATAAATAAATAATGCACATAAACTCACGAGTCATCCTCATCCTCTTCTGTCTGCCAGCTGTTCCCGAAGTCATTGACATTTCCCACCAGTGTGCCATCTGGTTTGATGAAGTCATTGTCTGGATTTCCATCGTAGTCACCGCAGAGACCACACATCTGGTCGTAGTAGGAGCTACAAAGAGAACTCGGGATTAAGAGATGATGTCTTAAGAGTCTTAAATTAGTCAGGGCATCATCAATGGAAGATAACAAAAGCATTAAGAATGTTGGGAGGATTTATCAAAAATAGCAGATCTGAACGACCTTTGAGCTACAGTTTACATAGATGCCCAGCTGATTTCTTAAGACGTTTTCACAAAATATACCTCTTTAGTTGTGTCAACCTACACAGGGACCTTCAGCAGTTAGATTACTCTTATTCATATCATGGCTGCATTTGAAAAAATTTATGATTGTTTAGTAGATTTGGTGTGTACCAAACCCATATAATTCAGTATTTTAGGGTGTGTTTCGACTGAGTGCAAAGCGATTTCATTTTAATTTTGTTTTTCCCCCCAAATCACACAATTTGAAACCTGCTTGGAAGCACTGATTGAGTTTGTGACAGCATGTTGAATAAATTTAAACTAAGAGTCACCTGAGTCCTTGGTTCCGTAGTTCATGCTTTAGTGTATTTAATATTCCAGAGTTATCTTACTATATATCTGTTATTTCTATGTTGCCTGAAGTTTTTCCTTAAATATACAAAAAATATTTTTTTGGTTACTTTCTGGTTATAAAACAGTCTCAGATTGATACTCATGCCTGTATATTAGATCCATAAACACCAAGACAGGCTATTTCTTTATAGTTATTCTTGGTTTTTTTTAAGTATTTTTTTTAGCTTTTATTGCCTTTATGATATTGACAGCTTAAGATAGACAGGAAAGGGGGGCAGAGAGAGGGGATGACTAGCAGCAGAGGGCCACAGGTCGGATTCGAACCCTGGGCCGCTGCAGCAATGACTCAGCCTCAGTACATGGGTTGCCAGTTCTACCCACTGAGCTAACCAGGCACCCTTCTTTATTGTTATTCTTAATGGCACCGGGTCGAATTCAGTCAGATTCCCGTTGAAAGCAGACAAAATTGAGGTGATAGAAACACTACCACTTTTGTCCACAGGGGCAGCCAGAATCAACACAAAATTCTGTAATGAAACATTTACCTGCTGTATAATATGTACATATGTAAGAATTTTCCAAATAAAAAAGACAATAAAAAAACACATCTATGCAGGAACCCTATGAAGAGATCCTAAAACATCAAAACAATAAAGTGTTAATTTTATTAGCCTACCTCTTTTATTAGGGTGTCACCACCTAATTCTTTCATTTCAACTAACTGCTATACCAACCTGGGAACTGAGATCTGGGCGTAATGGTTTCCATCCCAGCGTACTTGGAGACCAAAGGTTGTCTTCAGGGTGATGTACTGGCCGGCAAGACTGAGAGACATGAGAGGAGAGGGGGAGTGAGGAAGGGCCACCCGCAGTCCATTTACCTGCCAGAAGGAAAGACAACAACGTCGTAAAGACAATGTTAAACAGTTAATATTTGTAACATATTTACAGTTTCCTGGCAGCTTTTCAAATCCGATGCATCATAGATCATAAGACACATGGATAAAAACCTAGCATAAAGGGATTTGGATCTCTCTTGCTCTAGGGGTTAAGATGGCAGAGCATTGACACTGAGAAAACTAGTGTGATCTGTGGACGAGGAGAAGGAAGAGGATGAGATGAAACAAAAAAGGTGAAGGGGCAGGCTTTGAATTGTAATTTCACTAAACCGGGATTAAGATTGATACAGAGAGAATGATACAGCTGTGGTGTTGCACATGCGTATGCACTTGTTTTGCCCAGTTATCATCTTGTGATAGTGACAGCTTAAATTGAAAAAAGAATGTTTCTGGTGGCTTTATTTAAGACAAAGTTACTTATTCTTATTGTTGTTCTTTTTGAAAAATTGTGTCTTATTGTAAGCATTTTTTTTTGCTAATTATTCCTCTTAGATTAAGGTACAAATTCTTAAATTCAGAGCAATAAAGTGACCAAAATCTGTATTTGACTAAGTTTTTATTGATTGTAATAAGCACAAGTTGCTTAAATCTTTCAGTGGCTAGATTTGTATGCTAGTTTTAAGAATTCCAGCTAAGCAAAACTGGCTTACCCCATTGGAAGATTGATTTGCTAAATACAAGAACATTTGATTAGATTTAAGAATATTTAGCTTGTTTCTAGAAGGGCTGTTTTTGCAGTACATTGCATATTGGTGTAAATGTTGCCCATACTGACCAGTGTCTTCCTGGCTTTCATTAGGGTCACAGTGACTCCATTCACAGTGACGTAGAGTTTTCTCAGGTAGGACAGTCCTGGTGCTCCTCTCTCCTCATTCTTTCCTTCCACTGAGAACCAAGGACCTGCACAGAGAGCACAGAATCATACATAGTTTATATTAATAAATATTGGTTGATATATTGCTATCAGATTTAATTAATTACTTAAATATTTATATCAGCTTCAAAAGTCTAGGGCTCTGCCAGATTGTAGCAGGGGTTGACTAAAGCAGATTTCAGTGACACATCCCATTAAGGGCAAAATATCTGATAATAGCTTTCATGTCTTGCAGTAGTCTGAGGCTGGTTGTACCAACTGGTCTTTATTAAGCCTGGTCCGAACTGCTAAGTTGGTCTTTGTAAAGAGAAGTATGGAGCTATTATTGTAGCAAAACTTTTTACAAATGTGTGTGGAGAGTTGTGTAACTGTATCTCAATCTGTGTGTGTGTAAAATAATCTGTAAATATGTACAGAGATTTGTGAATGTGTACAGGAATCTGCAAATGTGTGTTTAGAATCCTTGTGTTTGTAATCAGATTTGTAAATTTGTAAAAAATTGATGATTTGTCTGTATTTCCAGCTATTCAAGCAAATACATAGACTTTTGTCTAAGTCTGCACTTACAGATTTGTCTACACATTTACAGATTTGTCCACATGTGTACAAATATCCTTACACTTGCAAACCTAAATACAGATTTGTAGATTTTTTTATACATTTACATATATGATTACGCACACACAGATTCTAAACACACATTTGCAGATTCCTGTACACATTCACAAATCTCAGTACATATTTACAGATTATTTTACACAACTCTTCACACACATTTGTAAATATTTTTGCTACAATAATAGCTCTATAGACCAGTCTTTAGAATGGACTTCACGTCAGTTGCACCAGCCAAACTTAAGCCTATGCCTGGTCTTAGCGATTCACGCTCATGTGAATACATGTGACTATTGCTATTGCCTAGCAGCGTGCGTTGCTAGGATAAAATCTCCCACTCCTTGCTGATTTGTAGCTAATCATTATGGGAGATCAAACATATGCCTATACCTGCTAACATATGCATTTTATTAACGGTAAACATGTAAAATTTAAAAATACAGTAAACAATCATTTCAAAATGTTTGAAAAAGTTTGGGCGCAATGAAAATAAAAGACATATGTCTAAACCTCTCCCTACCTGTGTTGTTCTTGCAGGTTCTGGCCAGTGTGTAGGTACATGTTCCCATGAAGCTGTAGAACTTCTTGTCAAATGTGTTGTAATGAGGATCTCCAGACACCACACAGTCCTGAGAGCCTGAAACAGAGGGACAAGAGACCTGAACAACCCCCAAGGAACAACTTCGCTAAACCTACAAACAGTTCTTTTCTGACTTTGACTTTCACTGGTATTTCACGACAGATACATCTGATCTCTTTAGACATACAGATGGGTCAGAGATTAAAGGAAGAACCTGGGTCAAGCTTCTACAACTTTTGTTTCACTCACATATGAGTACTTTATTCTGAGAATCTATGGGTCTTTTAAGAGGTTTTAGAGGTTCCTTTTGTAACTGAGGTGGATCATGGGATCTTTTAGTAGGTTTAAGTGGTCATTGAAGAGGTTCTGCAAAACTTAAGGAGTTTTGGTGGCCACTGAGGAGCTTCTATGGGTCCTTGTAAACTTTCAGGTGGTTTCTAGTGGTCCTTCAGGGGATTCAGACTGTTGGTGTTTAACAGCGTTTTCCACCACCAAAACACCAAATAAGAGAATATAATTTGGAAGAATGCTGTTCATCCTTCTAGTAGAGTTCAATACACTTGAAGAACCTAAGGAGCACTGTAGACTTATCTGTCTTGACTATGCCCAAAGATGTAAATATGTTTTAACTTATTTAAAAGCAAAACAATTTCTAGGTTGTCCTCTGTTCCACTATTGCTTCCACTGATCAGCACCTCATCATTTTATCAAAGAAGAAGAAGCTAACGTTGAATAACTCACATATTAAACATAGTGAGATGTTGTTTTGGATATTAAGAAAATATTAACTTTTTTATCCTCCAAAGACAACCGACTATCAAGTTTCAGCTATGTTGTTACTGTAAGAATATCCAGCTGAATTTTCTCTTGGCTAGTAGTGCGGTGGGTGTAAACTTACCGGTGGGATAGCATCCCAGCTCTCCATCCTGGAGTTCACACTTGTGCATTGGGGGGCACTCCGAGGCTACGCAGGTAATGAAGGGAGCATCACACCGACACTTCAGCTTACAGTCCTCGACATAAAACTCCTCTCCAGGCTGACACACACACACACAGACACACACATTTGAACTGTGTTAGCAGGAGGAAGATTCAATAAAGAAATGTCTTGAATGATGAATTTGAAATAATTAACCCCTTCAGACCTGCCTTATGTTCCAAGTTTGTGAAAAATATAAAAAAACTTCAAAACTTTAATATTTTTTTGTCCATTTCAATGGACATCGGGTACAAATAGTTGTTAAAATACCAACATCATATGACAACATCATACCTATTTTTTGTCTTATAATTGTCACATTGACATCACATGGAACATAAACTTGAACAGTTCAAATGATGTTTTTTTTTGTAAGGTCCAAACAGTTTTAAAATATAATTTTTCAAATGTTCTTATTTTTTTGTTTGTTCTGCATATGGAATATTTTCAACTGATTATCAACTCATTCTCTTGTTCTGATGTACTGTTTTTATAGTAATAAGGTCATTCATCAATACTGGCGAATTGAGTTCAATAACATGGTTTCTGACCCCCTGTCCATTCTAATGGACAGTGATATTTGAAAAAATCCTGTGTAAGAACTTGCACTGAAACATGTGATATTACACTTCTATTCATACATTCCATCTTTCAATATTATATCAAAACTATGAAATCTTGGCACAAATATCTATAAATGTGAGTAAAACTGTTGAAAATGATCCTTACTTCGACGTGTGGGGTGAAGCCCTGCCATGCCTCTCTTCCGTGTGGTGGATGTTTTTCATACATCAACAAGCAAAGCTATACTGCCGTTTGATTGGTTGTTAAATGTCCAATTCAATGGACTTGAGGGTTCAAGTGGTGTTAAATGTTGCAAAAAGTCAAAAAGAAGCCCCTGTCATGTGACGTCGATTGTAATGGACACAGGGTCTGAATATATATGTCTATATATAAAACTGACCTTTAAATAGGACAGCGTGCAAACAAAAACTGTGCTGACGACAAACAAAGGACAGAACACATACATACATACCTTATAATACTGGCCGTTAGTGTGTTTGCAGCCACAAGAACTCTTCTTGACGCACTTGCCGGCACTCAGGATGTAGCCGGGATCACACACACAGGCCTCTGAGCAGGGCCCACTGCAGGAGGGAGGATTCCCAGAACATGTCTCCTGACAGGGGTCTGCACAGGGCTCATAGTGGCTGTTGGGGGGGCAGTTCAGAGCTAGGGGGTGGATGGGAGGCTGAAGTCAGCAATAAGGCAGGCAAAGAGGTATATTCTGAGACCAGGGCGTGTATTTATCAAGGGTCTCGCACTCCTAGGAATTGCACTGAAAGTTAATCTAAGACTAAAGACAGATCCTACCTCAAAGTATATGTAAAAAATAAAGTAAGTTTATGAAGCATAAATGAAGCCTACACTGACTTTCAATAGGAGAAAACTGATTGGGTGTGACACTCAGAGACACGAAGAGTCAGATATGTAAAATATGATAATGTGTTTCCTGACAACTGAAATTTGAAATATTAAACAATGGAAAAACTGCAGAAAATGGCACCACTTTGTTTTATCAGCAACCTACTATGTGTAGGCTATAGGCAAATAACTTAGATCACTCACCAGGGTTATATGCAAAAATATGATGCCAAAGTCAATTAAAAGTATATTTAATGGTCAGCACCAGGAGCTCCATTGGCTGCAATAACACAGCGATCCCATTCATTCTAATGGAGAATGAGGCGACTTGTCACCATCCAGCGGAAACTACGATGCAATGATTCTGTTACTGTGTTTCCTATTTCTCACTTAAAATTGTTTCAGAAACATATCTGAATGTACTGTTTAGCTGTAATACAAGACCGTGTGTGACCAGCCGCCATTGTTTCCGGCTACAGACGAGTCAAAACTGCGCAGCCAATGAGCGCAGATCAACTTGCAGTACGTAACATCCACTGGCTCGTGCTGGCTTCGTTTGACTTAATAAATGTGTAATATGCAAATTAATATAGTAGGTAATTTGACTCTGTATACATTTTTCCTATATCAGCACTGCATAACCACATCATTTTACAACTCGGACTACTGTGCACATATTGCACAGGCACACGCAGCTTTGAGAATGTTTGGCCGATTGGGAGTTATTTCCAGCTCTGAGATTATTGATAATACAGACCGAGACAAAATAAGAAACCTTCCTGACCCTTGGGAAGCAGCTCGCTATTGCTCCTATATTACCCTCCCTACATCCCCCGATCCACGTATCATTTCTCCATCCATCCCATCACCCAACACTCACGGCAGAAGGTTTCATTCCTCCAGGGTCCAATGTTGACCCCACGGTCCTGGCATTCATTCACGTAGGCTTCAATAGCTTCACACAGAATAGGCTTGGCTCCATCCAGCTCACACAGATCAAAGATACAGTCCCTGAAGTAATTCTGAAGACACACACAGTTGGTGAAGTTACAATTCTTAATACAACATTATTCAACTATTCTACCTTAAAATAACAGCTTAGCTTGGTACACTTACTTGTAATAAGGAGAATGGCTCTGTCATTCCCACAAGGCGCTGAACTTCTGTTCTTGCACTATGTAAGTTGGTTTGAGTGGGTACAATCTCCCACGAGAATGCGTAAAGCTTCATGGGACTACATAAAATACCACTAAGCATAAGCAATATACTCCGCTCTGACACAATGACAGCGAAAGTATAGCTCGGAAAACATAGATATGGGGCACTGAATTTGAAAAATTGAGTGCTGACATTTGTAACATTGGTCCAAAGCTCCTGTACTAACATCCCCTGGTGCTCCAAGCTCTTTCTAAAGCAGAGAGAGTTGATGCAAATCAGCCAGAGGACATTGGAGGGAAACTCTTTTCTTCATGAAATATGGTACAGATCAGAGTCCTGGTTGGCAAGCGTTGTAAGGTATTGCACTCTGAAACTGTAGGGGCGCCAAGTTGCAACAAAACACAAAAAGAGTGACTTACATTGGGGTTGACTTTTGGATGGCACACAGCGAAGGGACCCTTTTTGTCCAGCAGGATGCCGCAATATCCAGAGCTCTCATACTGTTCTTGCTCTTCCTCATCACACCCAGGGATGGTGGTGTTGGGTTTCTTATTACACCTATCAACACAGACAGTCAGTTAAAAATTTTCTATGTGTGTATGTAGGTGTCTGTAGAGATTTTACTGTATGCTACTTACTCTGGGTCCGTGTTCCAGCTGTGTCCAAAGTCATTGGCATTGTTGGTCAATGATCCATCTGGTTTACGGAAGTCATCTTTGGTATCTCCATCGTAATCGCCACACAGACCACACAGCTTCTTCTGATAGCTGCAAGAGTTTATGTTCTCATTACAATCAAACGCTAGCGTTTCACTGATTATCAGTTTATTTTCATCATTAGAAAACTTCTTTTAAAAACACATGTTAAGAGACAGTATCTTTTGAGAGCATCTGCTCAGTCTTCACTTACTCTTTGATCACTTTGATATCCATGAAGTGGTTTCCGTCATAGCGAACAGTTACACCAAAGTTCATAGACACAGTGTAGTGCTGTCCTGACTTGAACACAGAGACACCAGGGGCTGGAGTCACTGGCAGGTTTACATTGGTCCCATTCACCTGGATCAGGGAATCAGAATAACATTATGAGATTACTGAGGAAACATAAACTCTTCATGTATAGAATCTCCAATTTTCCAGCTTGGGATCAATAAAGTATATCTATCTATCTATCTATCTATCTATCTATCTATCTATCTATCTATCTATCTATCTATCTATCTATCTATCTATAAACTTACAGTTACTGTTACAATGAGATTAGCAACTAAAAAGGTGAACATTAAACAACTGTGTTCCTTCCTTCATTTCTTACCTGCACAGTTCCACCTTTGAGGATCGAGATCTTCACCATATGTACATATACATGTACAGCCTTTACATAGGAGATGGTGGGCCTGTTATAGCGATTTTCATTGTCGACATTGACCTCAAAGTATGGCAGAGTCGTTTCATTGCAGGGTGCAGACATCAAATAACTGCAGTTGCCCATGAAGTTGTATTTGCGTTTGTCAAAGGTGGTGTAGTGGGGATCACCAGACGCTATGCATGTGGATGTATCTTTGGGAATACAAAATTATGTATATGTTAACAACTACAAATATGTTACACTGGTCCGACCAGTTAAATCAGATGAGACATATAACTTTATAACAACAGTCACTGTGGCCACAGAAAGTGACATGGGAATGTGTAGGCTACTAAAATGCAGTGTAACAGAACCAATATGGAAACTGACTCAATAATGTCAGTTACAGAGCAATATTATCTAAAGTTTTCTAAAATTAGCCACCATAATCTACTGGTTACACCAATACAAGGTGCTGCAATATACTTAATGTAGCCTACGTCACTACTGGCTAGCAACTTTATTTAGCTCAGTACACATACACTGCAAACCACACCGCAGGGCTTTTGCAGTGCACTTTTTATTTCACCATAGACATAGTTTATGAAATGGCACTGGCTAAAACCATAGCTCCAATTTCTAAAGTGTGAGTATGTTTCAAATTACCTACTTGTTGCATTGTCAAAAGGTGTCTGAAACCTTTTCAGATGTTGGAATGTCTGACATTTTAAGAAATCATTGGCCATGAGTGCATGAAAAAAAAAGTCAGCTGTTGCCCTTCTGTCACAAAGCTCTCTTTTTCCATTCTACTCACAATTAATATTATGTTTTGCGCGTACAACCTAGTGCAACACTATGAATGTCTTTAAGAAAAGCTTATGGCACCATAACTCTATCCAACATTTGAACAATCATCCTGTCTTACCCCTCTCTATGATGACAGATGTTCTGCCTTCTGCCTCTGACAGTTCTTAAAACTTTTGTTTAAGATGTGAATGGACAACACAATGTACTATTTCCTGTTCCAGTTACTTGACAATTTACCTTTAGGATAGCAGCCTGACACACCATTGACATCGCGACACTCTTCAGATGTGTCACAGGAGTTATCAACACATTCCAAAGTGTAGTTCCCTACACAGCGACACAGCTTTGAGCAGCCATCACCAAAAACAATCTCGCCAGGCTGAAACAAAATTAAACAATGGATCAATACTGGTTCACTGTATGTCACAATAACTACATAGTACAACCTTGTCGTTTACTGTCTTGCCAGTATATCTTTGTAATAAGCAGGGATTTATGTGTATGGGAAAATTAACTAGGACATAATCTAACCTCATAATAGTTATTCTGGTCATCCAAACAACCACATTTCTCCAGAGGCACACAGCGCCGTCCCTTGAAGACAAACCCTGGTTTGCAGAAACAGCCACTGATACAAGAGCCAGAACAGTTGGTGGAGGGTTCCATACAGGTGGGGAAACAAGCTGGACCACAGTCTATATACTCTGAATCAGGAGGACATGGTTCTGTGCAGCAAAAAGAAAAGAAATTGGTTGATGAAAATTATAATAATATAATAAGACAGAAAGACAGAATGAAAGAATTATGAATGAAGTATTATTGGAAACCAAATCCAAACTTTGAGAACATGCCATACTTGGTGGCTTGGGTGTTGTTGGTCCAGCAGTTGTCGGTTTAGGTGTTGTTGGTTGAGGAGTTGTTGTTTTAGGCGTAGTTGGTCTCGGAGTTGTTGGCTTTGGTGTAGTGGGTCCAGGAGTTGTTGGTTTGGGTGTAGTTGGTCTAGGAGTTGTTGGTTGTGGTGTTGTAGGTCCAGGAGTTGTTGGTTTAGGTGTAGTTGGTCCAGGAGTTGTTGGTTTAGGAGTAGAGGGGCCTGGGGTTGTTGGTTTTGGAGTAGTTGGTCCTGGAGTTGTTGGTTTTGGAGTAGTTGGTCCTGGTGTTGTTGGTTTTGGAGTAGTTGGTCCTGGAGTTGACGGTTTAGGTGTAGTAGGCCCATTAGTTGTAGGTTTATGTGTAGTTGGTCCAGGAGTCGTTGGTTTTGGTGTGGTAGGTCCAGGAGTTGTTGGTTTAGGTGTGGTAGGTCCAGGAGTTGTTGGATTAGGAGTAGATGGTCCTGGAGTTGTTGGTTTAGGAGTAGAGGGGCCTGGAGTTGTTGGTTTTGGAGTAGTTGGTCCTGGAGTTGACGGTTTAGGTGTGGTAGGCCCATTAGTTGTAGGTTTATGTGTAGTTGGTCCTGGAGTGGTTGGTTTTGGTGTGGTAGGTCCAGGAGTTGTTGGTTTAGGTGTGGTAGGTCCAGGAGTTGTTGGTTTTGGAGTAGATGGTCCTGGAGTGGTTGGTTTTGGAGTAGTTGGTCCTGGAGTTGTTGGTTTTGGAGTAGATGGTCCTGGAGTTGTTGGTTTTGGAGTAGATGGTCCTGGAGTGGTTGGTTTTGGAGTAGTTGGTCCTGGAGTTGTTACTGGTGGTAGAGGAGTTGTTGGCAGAGCTATAAATGAAAAATAAATAGTTTCTTGTGAAAACATCTGTCATTGACTTGGCATATAAATATTTCAGATGGTGCAGAGAATAACTTGAATTCCCTCTGGTCAGTTTCTCACCTTTGCAGGCCAAGACACATACAGCATCAACCGCAATATCTGTCTGAGGAGTTTCTCCAAAGGTACCCACAATCACAAACTGGAATACATATAAATGTGAAAAATAAGTTAATGTAAGCCTATGCACAAACACCTACAGAGACACACAGAGTTCTAGTATTTACCTGAATGGCAGCATTTCCCAGGTAGCGGACCTCTGCTGGTTTCCATCCTTGACCCTGGTTCCCCCTGACAGTGAAGAGAGCAGGTCCAAGGCTTCCACCTGGTAAATCGAACAAACACATTTAAGTCAAACAGACATTTTCATGCTGTCTGTGTTCCTGTATGTGTGAACATAACAATAGATGCATTCTTCTACCTGTGGTAATAGTGTGGACGCTAAGCTCCATGGTGGTGCTGGTGCCATAGAGGTAATAGTGGAAGGTGAGGTCCAAACATCCAGAGGAGGGGGTTATTAGAGAACTTCTGATCTGAGCTTTGACTCCAGGGATAGCCTCAAAAGAATCCATCAACATGTAGGCACCCACTACATATGAAAGGGACAAAATAAACAACTGCCTATTAGACAAGAATAACATAAAACAAATAAAATAAAAACATTATCATGATGTATTCTATTCCACAATTTAACAGCTAAATATTTGATTATGGCTTATGTTGAAGTTAAGAAGGCCCAATCTTGAATGAAGGTGTACCCCTCAGGACTAATAAGGCTCATACCTTCTTTGCATTATTTGCTTAATTCTGAAGTTAATATCAGAATTCTGAAATATAACAGTTTGAATTCTCACATTTTCCTTTTGAGATTATTTTTGTGTCTTCAGACTGATGTGAAGCAACCATTCGGTGGTGCTATTGCAAGTCAATGGGAAGATGCCAGTGGATTCGTGACAACAATTCATAAACATAGAAATAGAAGCTCACAGAAAATGTTAACTTTAATCTGCACAGGTGGTACCCAATTGCGGTTTCGATTGAACCCAGATTGCAAAAACACTCATTCATACAAATAACATGAGGCAAAAATCTGCTTTAAATTCCATCCCTGGGTCTGATGATATATAATCCAAATTTAATTTGTTACCTCAATATTTTTTTATATACCTCATTGCACCATTCTGGCAGACTCAGTGACAGACAATTTTAATACAGACTTTTAAGCAAAACCACTTACATCCAGGTTTGGAGAAGTCATCATCAGGTCCGGTGCCTTCAGTGTCCGTTGGCCCAATCCACTGATCAAAGCCAAACACATTGGGATTGTCAGCTTGTGTCATCCACCCACACAGGTCACCAAGAGTGTCAAAGTCACAGCCAGAAACACAAGCTGTGGACAAACGATTTAGACAATAAATGATACAGCAATATGTGTTTGTGTGAAGTGCGTGATGTCACCCATTTTAGATACTGTATACTGGAGTTTTGAAAAAATGGTAAATGGACCTGTACTTGTATAGCGCCTTTCTAGTCTTCCGACCACTCAAAGCGCTTTTACACATTCACCCTTTCACACACATTCACTCAGTGATGGCAAAGCCCATCAAACAGTAACTAACTCATTCATACACATTCACACACCGATGCACAGCATTGGGAGCAATTCGGGGTTCAGTATCTTGCTAAGGATACTTCGAGATGTGGTGGTTTGTGTGTGTATGCGCACATTTGTGTAAACTCACAGGGACATGCTCCTTCAGTAATGACAATGTTGTCCAGAGCTGAGTCACAGAAAGGACTGAAGCCTTTCTGAGCCTCGAAGGCAATCTATAGACACAGGAAGAAAACATTATCAACCTGCGACAATATGAAGAAAGCAGTTGTACTGTATGACAGACTTGGCATCTAAGTTACAAACAAATTTCAGCTTTACAGTCTGGTTAAATTACATTCATTCTTATGGCAATTGACTCGGGTTCAAATATGTTGTAGCTCATTTAGCTCAACTTTTTCTTTCATAAGACAGTAAGTGCATTTCCAAGTGAGCGGAAATACCGGATATTTGAAAAAAATAGGTCAGAATATCACAAAAATGTTTTTACGTTTGGCCTGGGTGGAAAAATTGGTGTATCAAATTTGTGACTCTAATTAATACATGAAACAAACAGAAATGTAATTTTCATGACATTGTCTTTCACGTGAAGCCCTCTTGTTCTGCAATAGTTTGAAGGCCCCAGACTGGAAAATAAGTGCCACCAAGTACTGACATTCTTTTGCCAATTTTCTGAAATTTGTTTAAAATTTGTGCTAAATATTGATGGAAACTTAGCTATTTATTTGAGGTATAGCTGTGTTTTATAGTGTTTAATCAATAATATGTGCTCTCCTATATGAAAATACTTTTCCAATCCAGTTTCTGTTAACAGACTGCAGTAGCAGACAAGTGAATTTATGTTTTTAAACCCTTGATGTCCAGGTAAATTGTGTCAGATAAAACTTTGAAGAGTTAAAGTTTGAAGTGACTGACATTGTGCAGGATTCTTTGTTTTTAATGTAAACTTATCATATAATACATTTCTCAAGATTTAACTATTTAATTGTGAAATTGAACAAACACCACTTTTTTCCCCCCATATAACCAAATTACCAGACTGGGTCCTAGTTACCACATTGCTGTTCTCTGCTTTGTGTGTTAAAGCCAGTAACCTGCTGACACTCACAGTGACGCTCTGACTGCTGGGTTTTGACACAGTGACTGAGCCCTGCAGCCAGGATGGACTCTGGATTCCTGTCTTCTTCCAGACCTCCTCCTCAGCTCCAGGCCTCCTGGCCAGTACCCTCAAGACATTGTTATTGTCTGAACCATACATATAGTATTGAAACTGGACACAGATCTGAGAGGCCAATGATGAGAGGGCTGGGCTCAGCAGACGAGCTTTCTGTCCATTAGCCACATTGTCGGCCTCATGGTAAATATAGTAGCCCTCTGTAGACACATAGAAGACAGATGAAGGGTATTTCTGTAATCATGAGTCAGAATTCAATGTTTCCCTCCTAGGAATCTAAATTAACCTCAATCATGGCTTGGTTACCAATGACGGGATTGTACAGAAATAAGACATTTGAAATAAACAATTAGTTCAGGACTGACTTCCATCAGGGTAGTCTCCACTGGGACCAGTGCCATCTGTCGGGGTTGGACCTTTGTGTCTTGTCCAGTCATTGCTGTCTGTGTTGTCCTGACTGAACCTGCAGAAGGGGTCACTGTCCTGGTTAAAGTCACAGGAGGTCAGCACTGCTGGAGAAACACAAAATGGAGAGGTAAATTATATTAAGAATAGCAATGTAATAGCGTTTACCCTCAAAACAATTTGTGATTAATAATAAAATGCAGTTATTGGAAAGATGTTATTAGGTTGATAAATTATTCAATTGACTGACAAAATGTTATTATTTAGTTATGCTTTTAAAATTAAGTTTTTCTTGCCACTGTCGCCAAATGCTTGCTCATGGTGGGAACTGTTGGGTCACTGTAAATAATAAAAAATTAAAAAAGAGTACGGTCTGGACTTGCTCTATTTGAAAACTTTTGTTATGAATTGGCACCGTACAAATACAAAAAAAAATTGAATTGATAATCAGAATTAGATTGCTATGGATATGAATGGTGGCTGAGTTATTGGCAGTGCTGCCTCACAGCAAGTACACCACAGGTTTAAAGGTCAACAGTCACTATTGTATTGTATTGCAATATTTTGTTTCGTGATATTTTACTGATTCTCAAAAACTATTATTACCATCTATTTTTGCGTTTATGTCCCCAACCTGTAGATACCAGTGTATTAAACTACGACTATGATACTGGATGTCACAGGGACAAATGCAGATCCCACTGTTCTGGTTGTGTAAAAAAAAGTAAACTTTTTGTGTTATGACAGTTTTTCTGACTATTTTGCAATATTGAATCATAACCGCTAGATTCTTGTCAATACACTGCAACACACTACAGACAGGGCCTCAAGATTAACTAGTAATACAGGAACATTGTGATATCAAATTCCACAAAACAAATGTGATGCAGGGACCCCAGGACAGCTTCCTGCTTTACTTGGTTGGTAAATGATAAATTAATTGTAAATGGACGGTACTTATATAGCGCCTTTCTAGTCCTCCGACCACTCAAAGCGCTTTTACACTACATGCCACACATTCACACAATGATGGCAAAGCCCATCAGACAGAAACTAACTAATTCATTCACGTTCACCGAGGTTGGTAATCCAGCCTTGAATGTGAGTGTGAAGTGTGTGTAACTGAGTTACGTAATCAGGATACAAAAAAGTAACGATTCAATACATTGTGATATATTCCAATACTGTTAGCAAGGTGATATATTGAGATTTTCTTAAAATGAGTGTCATAGTATGATCACAATACAATATGATACATATATGTGATGCATATGTGTTAGAACAGGTGAAAGCAGCACCCATTTTTTTATAACATGATGCTTGGGTGACACACTACAGTGATTTTAATGCTCTGAGTGATAAATGATACCTTTCTGTACTTTGCTGTGTGTATATTTGGGCTGTGTTAACAGATGTGTGCTGTGTGAAAGTGTTTGTTAGTTGTGGATAGTGAAGATAAGGAGCTCTAAAGAGGTAAAGTCCACATCCATCCCAAGGACAGTGTGGTGGAAGCAGTGGATCATATGCTGCACTACTGTCCAAGCTCTGTGTGAGTAGGTCGTGTTAGAATGTAGATTGGTTTACCATATAATTTGTGCATTAATGTGTGCTAAACATAATTTGTTGGATGATTAAAAGTGACCTACCTGCTTCTCTCTGTGATTTCTGCAGACTGTGAAGAGAGGGAGACTCAGGTTAAAGTTTGGTTAAAGGTATATCAGCTTGTGTAAAAAATGTATCTTAACCACTGTCATTTATACTACAGTTGACATTGTTATGTAATTACAGAGAGTCAGTCAACAAAAGCAAGAGTAAACTAAATTTAGTTTGAAAGCCTTCTCCACAATGCCAGGAACAAATCTTTGGTGTAGTCACATTGAATCATTCATGTCTTGCTTTTCTTGTTGGCCTAAATCCAGTAAACGTGAAAAAGAAAAAATACTAAAAAAAAATGTAATCAACCCGCCATCAGAACCAAAAGTCCACAAATCCAGAAGGCCATAATCTTACTGTCCTCAGGACAAAAAGGTTGGGAACCACTGCCACTGTAGATGTCAAGCAACTCACACGATACACTTTACTGTTATTGCTGTAGGAACATTACATAGTATTACAATATATTATAGGAAAAGACTCTAAGTAAAACATAATTAACTCACCACAAAATCAATTCTGAATACAAAAGACACACAAATTATTTATCAATGATAAAAGAGGTGGAAAAATTCCATTCTTCATTACTGGGAGTAACTCACCTGTGCTGTGACTGTACTCCTGCGCTGCATCCACACATCCATAAGAGCAGAATTAGAAACATTAATGTATGCATGGCTAACTGTTAGTTAGCAGGAGAGGAAGACAGAGGGACGCAGCAGAGGAATTTATATAGGGGGCTAGAATGGACGGGGGGGGGGGGGTGTTGCTCTATGCCACATGGGTTGATATGTTGGGTGGGTGGTGTGGATGCTGAATTGCTGCATTACTTGATGTTGCAAAATGTGTAAATGGTTAACTGAGAGTGATAGGGACAGGGTGTGTTCTCTTTGGTTATGAGTTTGTGTTTATCTGAGCCTGTGTGTGTATGTGTGTTTTTTGACCTCTCAGCAGTTCACATGGTGGGTGGGGATGCCCATCAAACACTATATTACAAAAAAGAAGAAAAAAGAACTGTACTGTAAGACATTATACAGATTATTGTGTAATAAACAGAATACTTTGACCACATAGACACACCTTTTCTACATGTACTGCTTATTTACACATATGTCAAATGCAGAGGACACATTTGGTTTCCATGTTAATGCTGAGAAATTACAATAAATGCTAACGGCTGAAGCTTTTATACATTATATATTGTTGATAAACTTTGTTTTCCATAGCAACCAGACTGACTAAGCTTTCCATGACTAATTTGCCCTCTGGTTCACTCCATCAACAATGACTCTCACACTGTTGAACTTTACCTTTGAAATGAGAAATTAGAGACAAATGCTCTAATCTGATCGCCATAAAAGTTCCATTGTGTAACATGTAGGCCTCTATTGGCAGAGATGTAATATAATACTATGTTTTCATTAGTGTATAATCACCTGAACATAGGAATTGCTATATTTTTGTTACTCTAGAACAGTGGTTCAGTTCAAACCAATGTAGTTTTATTTGTATAGTGCCAATTCATAGCAAAAGTTATCTCAGGACACTTTTCAAATAGAGCAGGTCTAGACCGAACTCCTTATAATATTATTTACAGACACCCAACATTTCCCAACAAAAAAACTTCCTTTTAAGAGGCAGAAACCTCAGATAGTTGGGGTTAGAGAGAGAGAGATGGAGAGAGAGGCACAGGGGGTTAGAGGGGTAAAGAGAGAGGGAAAGAGACAGAGACAAAGGTCCACAGCAACAACAGTAGCAAAACTAGAGGAAGAGAGGAGCTCAATGCATCATGGGATGTCCTCCGGCAGTCTAGGCCTATAGCAGCATAACTAAGGGACTATTCAGGACTCACCTGAGCCTAAGTAACAAATGCATCTCTGTGATATGTCTTTGTGATTTGTATTTTCAAATCGCTCTGCTCTTTTTGTCTTGATTTGATTATTTCCTACTTGACCTGGACCAAGATGGATCCACTTGAAGGGGTGAGGGGAGGTGAAGATAGTCAGTACCACCTCCAGCAATAGGTAGCCCAACCCGTCAAATGTGCTGTTTGAAATTCACTTGCCACTAGAGCAAAACCAGTCATTTTAGCTAGCTAGCTAATAGTAAAACACACTTCAAACTGGACAGAAACTAAATCAAACTAACCAAAACCATCTTTATTAGTATAACACTTCTTTGGTCGAAATAAACCTTTCATTCACCAGCTTACATGAGAAAATAGCTGAGAAACGGCTACTATGGCTGCCGTTTCAAAACTTCAAACTGAGTTGTTGTCAGTGGCGCAAACAACTCAGTTTGTTATTCTACATGTCAAAAGTCTCCATAGACACAAACAGTAGTTTTACCTTGTATATAATATTCATTCAGAGCTTTTGTAAAATTTGCAATGCACTTTTGCAATTCAATTAACTTCACTGACAATTTTTATTTGTACTCTCAAAAAACAAAAAAATAACATACCTAGTAAAACGTACTTAATCAAGAATGTTTTACTTATTGATTGAATTTTGTGTTACACTTCAAATTTTCGATGTAATTAATTAATTCAACAAGTTAACTACAACCATTTTGAGATATTATTAACATTGTTACATAACAAGTGATATAAGATCAGTTTATACTGGTTTTCAGTTTTCCATTAGTTCTCTACATTACTAGTGCATGGGATTCGTCTTTGTGTCAATAAGAAACCCATGTGGGACTGTTTGGCATGAGACAGCAATAGAAAAAAATATTGCTGCCTTTACATGCAATATATGAAGTTTTATAACTAAGTTTGCGAACAAAGACCACGCCCTGAAATCCTCTAATTTCTGCTCAAAACTTACTTAAGCACACCTTATACGTTCACTCCCTCCTTGACTCATTTTTCACATCCCTCCCCCCAAACCCTTTCTTTTATTTCTCTCTCTCTTATCCAAATACAGGAACCACTGGGGCTCTTTACAAGAGATACGAAGAGACAGCTTCGTGTCTCGCAACTCACTCGGTTCCCTCTTAAATTGTGCCGAACCCCTCCATCCATTCATCGATCAGCCAACCGACCTTCATTCCTCGACCCTACCCTCATCCCTTGACCCTTACCCCTCATCCCTTCATCCCTCATCCCTCAGTATACCATATCTGTTCACATTCGTTCATTATGTGCTATAACCTTTTCATATTTCATACATTTGATTGCTTGGTCGTTGTTAGTGATATATTCATTTTGATAATTTTGTATGAGGAACAACAATTAGTGACCAGAAAATCAGCGAACTGAGAGAGAAGCAAGAAGAATACACCCAAGCTGCTGGACCTGAAGCCTGAACAAATGGCACACAAGGAGCACATGGTCCCTCATTGCTTGCTGAGCACCCACGCAATGACAATTTCAACCTCAACAACAAATCTACAAACTGGTATGCAGGTATGTACAGGTGTAAGGTTTGGAGTTTGTGTACTTTAAGAACATTGATTGTTGAGCAAGAGGTGACATTGCCCACAAGATCAAGGATGGTTGTGTTGAGTACAGGAAATAGTTTCAAGGGAGAGGAGGTTGTTTTAATTGAAATGTATATTGGTGGTGTCCTGTGACTATGATTAAGACAGGACTCAACAATCAGCTATCTTCAAGCTACCAACCAAAAGTATCTTTCTCTCTTTCTCGGCTGTGATTGTTTTTTGTTCAGGCCCGGTGGATTCTTACAGATGCCATTAGGAGCACTAGGAGGAGCCAGAGGAACAGTATTTATTATCCATCTCATATACTTCTGTCAGGATATAGTGAAAGTTTCAGCAAATATGACAAAAAGTTATTTTTACAAAAGTTACCTACTGCAGCTTTAACTAGTGATGGTAATTGCCTGTAACATCCGCAACTATTTTAGAGATGGCTCTGGTACAGAAATGAGGCACCAAAATTAGCGTTTTGATTCGGTGGCCCTACCCATAATTCATGACTGGCTGAAATGCATCCAGTTATACAGGGTTAGATAGAAGGACAGTGGAGCAACAATTTGTCGAACTTTTGAAGGGAGTGGGACTGTGTTACTATGCTGTATGATCATCTTGCTTGTCAGATCATCTGAAAGCTCCTTCATCTCCTTTGTCATTAGGGAGATGGGGCAAGACTGTGTCTGCTAATGTTTGAAGTGAGACTGTTTGAATGAGCATTTTAAAAATCCATCATGCTGAGACTACAAAGACACACAAAGACACAGAACTCTTGGAGAGAAATCATGGAATAAATAAATATAGAAATCAAGATACAGCATGCTAGATTTGACAAGCGTCTGCGTGGTCGCCATATTGGGGAGGTCAATATCTACTACTGCTCTACAAAACTGTCTGTAACTAATTTAATTCTGAATGGAATTTCATGAAAATTCGTTTGTTATAAACATGAAAACATTGAACATGATACTGATTACTTGGGAATTAATTCAGTCACTGGGGGCTGATCTGAACAGTTAAGAGTCACTGCTTAGAAAAAGGCTGCAGGAATGTGCAGCTTTTGAATGAACAAACAGACGAAATATTCAAAGCAGCCACTGATAACAAGAAATAGCAAGGCAGACCAGCACTTATACAGACTGAAAACAATGAATTCATGTGTACTAGTGTGTGAACTGGTGCAGTATTAACACATGGAATCTAACCCATGAAACTGGCAAGAAAAGCTGTGTGGGTATAATAATTCACCTGTGGAATTATACACCGATCAGCCATGGCATAATGAGCACTGAAATGACTGGCGAAGTGAATTCCATGGCCCACCTGTCAGTGGGTGGGCTATATTAGGCAGCAAGTGAACCTTTAGTCCTCAGAGTTGATGTGTTAGAAGCAGGAAAAATGGGCAGTGTAAAGATTTGGGTGACTTTGACAAGGGCCAAATTGTGATAGCTAGCTGGGTCACAGCATCTCCAAAACGGCAGCACTTGTCAGTACCTCTCAGTGGTCAGTACCTATCAAAAGTGGTTCAGGGAAGGAAAAGGGGTGAACCGGAGACAAGGTCATGGGTGGCAAAGGCTCAATGATGCACGTGGGGAGTGAAGGCTGGTCTATGTGGTCTGATCCAACAGACGAGCTACTGGAGCTCACATTGCTGAACCAGTTCATACTGGTTCTGACCAAAAGGTGTCAGAACACAGTACATCACAGTTTGTTGCATATGGATCTGCATTATGCAACATTATGACCACCAGGGTGACCAGGTGCCATTAAACCTGGGTCTGGGGCGCTTACCTGGGGACTAAGTAGAGAACAGCCAGTGTTTGATTATAGGGTGTGTATAAAGAACTTTCTCCGTCTGACCCACTGCAGGAATGTTTGACTTTCTTTAAGTCACATGGGTGTAATCCAAGTCACACTGTGTTCTTTCTTATGTTTGAACATGTATTAGTGCAAAAGGCTTGATTAGTGCTGGATCTTTTCTACAGTGAAGTACAGTACAGTGTTTAAAGCGGTTTTATAATTAGCTCAGAATAATACTGTGCATCATTTTAAAATGGCTACCATCACTTGAATAATAAATATTTAAGCAGCATGTAAAAAAACGTGCCATATAAAGCACCTTTAACCTCAGGTGTTCTGTAGGTGGTGACTCGACTTGGATCATAAAAAGATATCATCATTGAGTCAGTTATGTGCGTGTGGAAGTCCCGGACTCATAAAGATACGGAGACAGGGGGAAACTCCTCCAAAGTGAGGACATTCATATTGCTTCTCATTATGACAGAGTGAATTATATGTATTGCTGAGGGGTGTGGTTTATTGGACTGTAGCTGCAGTCCAGTGTCAATTTGAAGGACTGAGGTTTATTTTAAATGTGGGGTTTGAGTATTATGCTAAGGGAAGTAAAAGTTGGCACCAAATTATATTTTAAGGAATTGTGTGTCTGTGTCTCTCACACACACAGGTGCACTAATGATGACAGGCCAAGTAGCTAATATAGCAGCAGCAGCATAGAGTAGGGGTACAACCACTACTTGGCAACTGGGCTATTAAGACCAATGCATAGGATTTAGTTTTCCTGGGTCCAGACCTTTTAATTTGCCTAGTCCACCGAGGTGAGAACTCTTGTTCTTAGGCTAGGGGGTTCCCAACTTGGTGGTCAGGATGCCCACTGTCGCCTTTAATGGTAAATTCAATTTCTTTGTTTCAGCCACTACAGATGCCCAACCTGCCCCTTCCTAACACAAGATACCAGGTCCTTTTGTGTTTTTTAAATTGTGATGTCTAGACTCAACTTTGCACCCAAAAACAAGATCCTGCAGCATACCTCAGATGTAAAACACACCAATGGGGGGTCAGCGCTGATACCTGCAATAGACAAAAGGGTGTGAAAACTCTTCCTGGAGGGGCCGACCCCTGCAGCAGACAAAGGGATGTGAAAGAGGTGTTCCTCAGGTATAAATGTTTAGGTCTCCCCATGCTCGGGGTCTTTCTTCATCTTTGACCGTGTTGATTGACCTTTTCTTTGCAAAGAAAATAAAACCTTGTCGGCTGGCAGAAGTTTTCTATTTCATTCTTCACCAGCAGCAGAGAAATTTCCACAACACGCCAAAGCTTCACAGGGCCTTGCAAGGCCTTCTTGATTTCCAGGTGTTTAATAAAACTATACAAGGTAGGCCTATACACCTTTTAGCCATAACATTATGACCACTGAAAGGTGAGGTTAATAACACTGATTATCTGGTTATCATGGGACCTGTCAGGGGGTGTGATATATCAGGCAGCAAATGAACATTTTGTCCTCAAAGTTAATGTATTAGAAGCAGGAAAAATGGGCAAGTGTAAGGATTTGGGCAACTTTGACAAGGGCCAAATTGTGATGGCTAAACGATTGGGTCACAGCACTTTTATCTCTGCCTGCTTTTTAAAGGTACAGTGTGTAGGATATAGCAGCATCCAGCGGTGTAATTGCAGATTACAACTCCCTCGCTTCACCATCCCCCTCTACACACAAGGAGAGAAACTACGGTGGCCACGAACCACACTAAAAACGTGAAAGGCCTATTGTTGAGGAATCTCTGTATTTCAAAAACTCATTCCTCGCGCGTTCGTTTAATGAAGCGATAGGAGAAGGATTTTGGAGTATAAAAATCAGCTTTATTTTAACACCAGTATATTGTACAAAAGTAACAGAGCTCTGGGTTCAACTACGATTAACCTGACATGCACAAGGTCTGCCAGTTCACAAAGTCTGAGCAACCTCCTGTTCTGGTCCAACCCTGTGGTCTGGTCCTGGACCACAGGGTTGTTGTGGTGCCATGCCTCTTCCCCGCCCTCCTGCTCTAAACCATCCCCTTTCCATCTGTCGTGGAGGTTGAGCATACATGTGCTGCACGGGCGGGTACGCCGGCGCAGGGGGAGCCATCGGCTGCTGCTGTACCTGACCCTGCTGTAACATTTGAGTGTTTGATTTTGTTATTTTTTTCGCTTACGGCGCTCATTCTCTAGTTGTTAGGGTTAGAGTTATACATAAATCCTAGCCATTTGTTAGCTGGCTGAATTTATCCATCCATTTGTGGCCTCTCTGTGGGGGCTGGCATTTTCTCTAAAATGCTATTCATGTCTGTGAATGACAATGGTTGATACACTATATTTCCATTGCTCTTGGTGATGAGTGACATTGCAAGTGATGGCAGTTGCACTACGCTTCCCTTTTTTTGACCAATTTTAACATGTTGGGATGGGTGCTTTTGTGTATGTGAGCGTGTGTTGTGTATCAAAGCCGACAGTATGGGTGATGGACCCCTATCGTATTCCTGTGAAGATGATATATCTTGCTCTGGCTGGTTGTGGTATATGACTAGCTGCCCTGACATCTGTGCCTCACATACTTGCTGGTATTGTTCATATTCCCCCTCTCCATATGTGCTCTCCTCCTCATCTGTTTCGCACCCACCCTTGCCACTCTCTCCTATTCTCCTGTCTATCTTTGCCTGGAATGGTCCTGCTGGGCTCCCTGTCTGATTTTTCTCACCCCCTCTGCGCTGCTTTTGCTCCCTGTGCTGCTCTGCGTAAGTCCTCACAGTACTTCTCCTATCTTCCTCTCTCTCACTCCCCCCCTTCTGGTGTTCCAGCTTCTCTGTAGGGAATGTATCCTCTATAACTGACACTGGGCATCTTATTATTGTGCCTTGAAAAGCACAATACTATTATCCCTCATACTTATTATTATTCTTCCGTACGTTTTTCGGCGCGCTTCTCCTCCCGCAGTTTTGGTCGCACATACACAAAAAAGGTATCAAAACGTTCGGCTCGGCCGGGAATGGTGTGCTATGACTTTTCTAAGCGTTTCGCCAAACAGTTTGCCGATAAATTGGCAAAAACCGGTCCAAAAAATTAATGGGTGTGTATTGCGAGAATGTTCAACCGCTAGAGTGTGTGACATCATCGCTAGAGTGTGGGGAGAGAGAAAAATTTGTTGAAAAATAAATTTGTAAACTCCTCTCAAGGCCACAAATGTCACTCTACAGAAATAATTTGTAGATAGAAACGTAGGTAAATTTGTTGGGGTTGCAGTGATACCACTGCTGAAGCTGTGAGACAAATAGTTTTGGTGGGAGACGCACTGATGCGCCAGCAACACCCTCTCACGGCCCCATCTACTCCCATGTTAAAATGTAGAGGACAAATCTTGAAAGGAGCTTGTTGAACCTCTCCTTTCTCAATCTCCCGAGGTCACATTTTTTAACTTTAGCCACTGAAACTCGGCAGTCCTATAGTCAACAAGATGACGACACTCACGGCCTTTTCGGTTTTCATTTCGGTCGTTCCTGGCCATGGGTTCGAGGGGATTCATTTTAAATGTTTCTGTCTCTCTCAAGAGTCTCAAGTGCTGTGGCCTCCCCTGGTTGCCACGACAACCAAAGCCTGCCTCTCTCTCACACACACACACATACACGCACACACATAGCTAGCTACAGAGGCTGACAAGGCATTAATAAGATAGCGCTAGCTAGCTGGCTAGCTAAAGATAATTAGAAGGTGGCTAACAAGCAAACAATTTAAAGCTGAATGATTTTAATATTAACACAAAATAAGTGCAATGTAGCTTAAATATTTTACCCTACAATGAGCTGTTCCTTAATTTACATTAGCACTCCTTCAGGAGCATAATACAATTAAACACACTAACCAAAGCTAGCGCTTAGCTAGCGATTAGCAGTTAGCTAGCGATTAGCGCACGGCTAGCGATTAGCGGTTAGCTGGCGATTAGCGGTTAGCTAGCGATTAGCGCACGGCTAGCGATTAGCGGTTAGTTAGCGATTAGCGGTTAGCTAGCGATTAGCGCGTAGCTAAGCGCTAGCTTTGGTTAATGTGTTTATGTGTGCTAGCTCTAGCTAGTTAGCTAAAGAGAATTACATGGTATTAATATGCTAGTGCTAGCATGCTAGAGAGCAAGACATGGTATTAACATATGGGCCAGAGCAAGGCACAATCAAAAATTCTTTAGGAATTTTCTAGTTTCTTCCTGTTCTTCAACCTTGTCTGCCCCTTTATTAGCTCCTGTAACTCCTCAAATTGTTCTGTTGTCCCTTCAAAGATGTTCCCCTCTAAATCTAATTGGCCTGAATTAATTTTGATTACTGGAGCCTGTATTGCTCCTGGACGGGTGTCTGTGTACGGCGGAGAGGCCATGGCATAAGGAGGGTTGTCGAGGTATGGGTATAAGGGCCATGGTCCCGGCTCCATAGGTGGAGCAGTCTTGGTCACAGTCGTGGTCACAGTCTTTGTCCGTGCTCCTATTGCTGCGCAGGCTAATGATATTGCGTGTACTGAAGCTCTCTTTCTGTCTATCTCCTCTGAAGTCTTCTTCCACTTTATCTTGGCCAGCCCTCTAGTGTCATGCTTTTCTAGCCCGTCTATTACAGTCTTCTCTGCGGCAGCTAAATATGGCAACAATTTCACCCTCTTCATGTTATCAGGTACATGTCCCTGCTCCTGGAGCCAAGTCCATGTATCATCATGTACTTTCATCATTTTATCTTGTTCATCTTTAGGAAATCCGCTAGTCATTTGCTCCCCGACTACTTCCCACTGCTCACCCACTGTGCTTACTGAAGCCTCCCCATTCTCCCTCTTTATTAAATTCCTTTTCCATTTTTAAAAACACAACCTGTAAAACGTGCTACAACACACTGATTGTAAAATCTTTAAAACACATACAGGGTTGGTGTGAATGACTCAGAGGTCAGTATTGTACAACTAATGCCCAGTGAGACAAGCTTCTAGGCTGAAATAATCTTTTCAGTCCGGTCTCACTCTGGGGGTCCTCTCCCAGGCTTTGTACACACTTTTTAGACACACTCCCTATATCAACCCAACCCCCCACAGGCAGAAGTCGGACGAGAGGAGTCTCACCAAAATATCCAACAACTGAAAAGCCACCCACACAATCCCCGATATGCCTTTTTAACAGAGTCACATTAAGAAACGCTCAGCTGTCATGTTCACATGTTTGCACAAGCAATATATCTGATGAACTCAGGTTAATCTGTACCGCCGACGCTAATTTTTCGCTAGGACAGATTGTTGACTTTTGTGCCGACTCTCACGGATTACAGGAGTTTCCCCCTATTGGCAAGTACCCAGTTTTCCCTACTGGCGTCCCCCACTTCTGGTACGTACCGGAACCAGACTCCTGGGGTGTCTCCGAAAGACCCCTTTTACCTTTGTCACACCCTCGGGTTAGCCTACTACTGCGCTTTCAAGAGTAGGTTCCCATTTTTGGCTTCCTCCTTAGTGGAGTATCCCTATGGTTGTACAGTACACTGGTTTAGACGATACTAGGACGGGAGACTTACAAGTGACTTCAAACTAATTTTGAGTGATCAATAGCCGTACTTTGTCCTAACAGGCGTCTGCTCACCTTGTTTTTGGAGGCGCCCCTTAAGTTTGCAGTCACTCGTATCTGCCCTTCCGTTGTTCTGTGAAGAAAAGTATGACTCCTCACTTCTCCGTCTCCATCACGTCGGGGTCACCAAATTGTTGAGGAATCTCTGTATTTCAAAAACTCATTCCTTGCGCGTTTGTTTAATGAAGCGATAGGAGAAGGATTTTGGAGTATAAAAATCAGCTTTATTTTAACACCAGTATATTGTACAAAAGTAACAGAGCTCTGGGTTCAACTACGATTAACCTAACATGCACAAGGTCTGCCAGTTCACGAAGTCTGAGCAACCTCTTGTTCCTAACATCAGTTCTTATATTTTTGAAGATAACACACATAGCACAAGATGGTATAATCTCCACCCCTTGTCCCCTTGGTATCTGGACTCCACGGATGGTGTTGATGGGGTCGCCACAACCTGGAACTCATCGAAGGGGGAAAACTGCCTCTTTTTCTGACATTCCATGACCTGTTACCTCAACCCATGCACATATCATTTAAACCTATGTATACAGTTCGTACTCTCTCTTCCAGATATGGAGTTATTCCGTCATGTGCTCCATCATTGTTTTTACGAGCTCATGATACTGACCTCGGAGGCCGTGTTTACCGCTATCTCTCCCAAAGAATGTCATGTTATATCTGTAACTACCTACACTCTTCTCCCTTATACTGTGTCTGCTATTCATATTCATTAGTAAGTTACAATTCTATAACACATCATACAAACATCTAATATTCATTACTTTATTTCTGTTATTAGTATTCCCTTAACAGCCCTTTATCAATGTAAGCATAATCAATGTAAGCACAAGTAAACATATTTCTATTCTAGTTAATAATCATACAGGTAAATATATAGAGTATAAATCGAAGAATATCGCAACACTATCCAGCGCCAGTGTTTGGTTTGTCTGTTCTGGGCTACTGTAGAAACATGGCAGTGGAACCATGAAAGGTGACCCGTGGTGTCTGTAGATATTAACAGCTCATTCTAAGGTAAACAAAACACAAGGATTCTTATTTTCAGGTGATTATACACTAATGAAAATATATACGTATAAATATTATATATATTGCATTTCTGCCAATAGATCCTCCTAGATGTAACACACCGGAACTTTCAAATCATAACACGACTGGGAAAACAAACTGAAGACGTATATTATGTCAAGCTGTGTGTCCAAACTGTGCACTGAGTTGTATTTAGTATTGGCAGGTCTATGTCGCCCTCTACTGGACAATACTGAAATGCAATACACCTCTAGACTTTGCTTTCTGTGTTGAAATATTTGAAATTTGATTTTCAATGTGGCATGGAAAATTCATGTCAAGAAATAACAATTCATGACAAATGTGTCATTTTACATGTTTTTCATTTAAATGACAGCAGCTGTTCAGTGAGATAAGATGAAGATCTGTGGATTAGATAAGTGGGATAGAAAGATGTTGAGTGATGGTAAATCAGTTAGATTATGATTAGTGGGTTCAGTGGGTTGAAAAGCAGCTGCTGGATAAAGTAGAAGCAAGCAGGTCCTTGATGTCTGACCTTCTAATCTTAGTGTGTGTGAAGAGGCAATGGATAAATTGAGCAGGTGACAAGGGGGGAGGTCCCCAGGAGGGGATTGAGCAGCTGGATATAGTAGAAATTTCTAGGTCACACTAATAGAAAAGTTAATTTAACTCAAAAAACTGTTGACACTGATTACATCACAATTTTGTAATTTTAAAAATCATTCTTGTTCAAGTAGCTTTAGTAATGGTAAGTGGCATTGGATTTGGTTTGTACTGTGCAAAAATACCTAGTAAATATTCCCTAATCAGGAATGTTTCTGTAACATACAAAACTAACTTGGTGTCACTGAAAAATACTAGTAAAAGCTACTTAATCAAGAATCTATTAAAATATTATTGATTGTTTTCAGTGGATGCTTTGAGTAATGAAGTGAATGTTGCTCTCTTATATTTTGCTTTTGTTGTGCAACACTCCTGAAGCGAAAAGAGGAAACTGTCAGAAATAAGATCTATCTTCCTAGTTCCTCTCAGTGCATGTGCTGCAGCATTCTGAATCAATTAGAGAGCAGTGGTGTCTCATTTGTGAATTAAACAATATCTTTTTTTCTGTCTTTTTAAAAAAAAAGTTAGTACAAGACAGAATAATAGTATGATCATGTAACAATCCAGAAATTTCTTTTGGAAGTTCTATATGAATAAAACGTTCAATAAAGATGTGTAATAGTGTTTGGTGTTTTTACGTAATTTAAGGTTTTTATACCACGCATAATGTAAAATTATGGTTAAATTTGAGCATAATTACACTTAATAATTTAAGTGATATCTATATCACTATATCATAGGTCAAAACATTGCTAGATACGGCTGCATTATAAAATCGAAAAGTGGCACTAAATGAAAGCCGTTTGGCAGCCTAGAAAACCACCTGAGCTGGGTAAAATAATCTGGTTCAATAAAGAGAGCGCACAACTCATTGATATGAGTTGTTCTCTACAGTAGTGATCTACTGTAGAGAACATAGCAGGCTGATGTTGAAACAAAATATTACAGGAAGTGTTAGAGCATCTCCACAACTGCAGGTCTTGTGGGGTGTTTCCGGTCTGCAGTGGTCAGTACCTACCTGATTCAAGGAAGAAAAAACGGTGAACCGGAGACAGGGTATGGGGGGGCCAAGGCTCGTTGATGCACGTGTGAAGGCTGGCCCGTGTGGTCCGATCCAACAGACGAGTTCCTGTAGCTGAATAAATTATTGATAGAAAGATGTCAGGACACTCTGAGCATCTCAGTCAATTTTTCCTCATACCACTTGAGGGAGTTGCATACCACCAGTTGTACACGTAGCTTACTATAGTTTGAGAACCATTGCGCTGATTAAAATCTCGTCACATACATATTTATCATCATTATGATGACACAGAGGGCACATTTGGGAGACTTTGGCTGCGATGGCCGAGTGGTTAAGGCGTTGGACTTGAAATCCAATGGGATCTTCCCGCGCAGGTTCGAACCCTGCTCGCAGCGATATTTTTTCTTTTTATGATTGTATCTGACCCGTATATTTGTAAAGACACTAAAACGGAAGTGACTTATATAAGCAATAGAAATAAAGACAGGAAAGTAATTTCCTGCGTTAAGTGTAATATAACTGAAGCCCAAAAGTACGGAAGCCCTAAAGGGCCATGCATTCATAGATTTTATTTCCTCCGTTTTCCAGTGATAAGTTGAGTTAATTTTCTCGAGATAATGACTGTGATATGGTAACTGCAGTCAAACCAGACGTTACTCCGATCTCCGTGGTGAATAAAAAACATACTTAATATCAAGCATTTCTACTGCACTGATGTGGAGAAATTCAATAATAAAAGTCCCATATTTATACCTCCAGATTCCATATTTTCTCATATTTGAGCTACTGTAAAAACACACTCTCAATAATTCCTGGCTATGGATGGTATATTTGACTTCTGCACATCTAATACTACAAGCATACTTAATATCAAGCATTTCTACTGCAACCAAAATATTTTGAAAACCGGAAGTGAATACGCTGTAAATTTAAGTGCGGCTGATTTGACCTCGGAGATCGGAGTAACG
The DNA here is from genome assembly GCF_905237075.1 of Dicentrarchus labrax. Lineage (NCBI taxonomy): Eukaryota > Metazoa > Chordata > Actinopteri > Moronidae > Dicentrarchus > Dicentrarchus labrax. The sequence continues at coordinate 880,130 of NW_026136717.1, forward strand.
GCTGGCTTGACCGCAGTTATCATATCACAGTCGTTATCTCGAGATCTCTAATTAATTATATCGTTATCTCGGGAAAACAAAGTTTCGTTATCTCAAGATCTCGAGAAAATTAACTCGTTAATAAAATGTATGAATGCATGGCCCTTTAGGGCTTCCGTAGGGTATAATACAATGACCTAGCATTATATATTAAACAGCCGGTTTTGCTAAAGTCATGCCTAAGATTGCATTGTCCATTGTAAGAGTCCTCGTTCTTGTCAGTTGTGTCCAAGTGTGAACCTATCGTGACGTCACCCATTGGTTTGTAGAGAACTGTTTTGAAGCCTCAAGTTCCCAATACTATCCAGCTGCAGCCCCAGAGCAGAAGCCCCTGATGTGACACAAGCCCCTGGCATGACAGAAGTGACGTAGCATTTACGTAGCATACCGGAAGTTACTTTTTTCCGGAAGTGGCCTCTTTTTTCAAATTAAAATTAAAAACACTATTTCCCATTGTGATGAATGGTATAGTAAAACTGACAAGAGTAATTTCAGCGTGGTCTTTAAACTACCATTACCTCAAACATCTTAATCTTTCCTGTGTTCCTGTAGTCTGTGTACAGAGATGGATATTATAGCCTACACGTTTTCCTTTTATTACATAGATAACAAAAAAGTGTGTTCATTAGATCAGGTTTAGTCTACTTTTTAAAGATCTAGAAGATCATCAAGGGAACTGCACATCAGAGAATCAAATGAAGGAATTTTGTGTTAAATAAATTTACCCACCAGACATTGACCAAACAGAAATTTTGAGTCTAATTTCTCATGAAAATACAGATTTATAGGGAAAAAAGTCACAAATGGACCTGCATGCCCATGTATATCATTTCTATATATATATATATAAAAAGAAATGATAATATAAATAATGAAAGAACCAATTGTTTGGTCTATGCTATAAAACCCTCACTGACTCAGTCGAATGTGTCATTTCTCACAAAAATCCACATGCTGTGTAAGAACTGATCCCCCCTAAGAAAAATAAAACTATTTGAGACCAGAACTGCTCATCTTTATTAAATATCTATCGTTAAAAGGTACAGTAAGAACTTGCATTTAGCAACAACAACTAAAATTTACAATCACTTCAGAAATGTTTCTGATTGGAGGGCTTTTCTCATTTTTATTTCAAAGTCCTGAAGCCTTTTGGTGGCCTCTGTACTCAGATTTTTCTGGAGGCAGATTTGAAAGAGGTCCAACTCACTGTCAAAAGGAAGAAAATAGAGTCAATAAGCAAATAGTATATTCAATTACTATACACTTCATTATATATGTAAACATATATGTTTAATATCGTCAAACCTCTCTTGTCTTTATCTTTCATTGAAGCATTTTATTAGATAGTACAAGGGTTAAAGTGAAATCCGACAAGGCTGGCTTGTCTTTTCATCATTGTGGTGCTCGGGGTTTTCATTAGCGCTGGCAATTACAATAAGCCTTTAGCGGCCGACAAAAAAATCTCAATGCAGGAAAAACCCTTACACATCTCACAGGTTGCAAAAAACCTTTATCAAATGTTATCAAACTAGCAGAATGCTAGTTAGCTCGTAGTTAGCTAGGCAACATTATCGACGTAGCAAAGCTTACCTTGTTTTTAAATGTCGCCATTATTTGGCACGGAGTATTAGAGTGACAGCAGAGAATGTCTAATAAGGGGAGAAGTTCCACTCTCGGTCTACTTCCGGGTTCTGAACTGTTGCAGTTCCCCTCTGGCTCCATATGAGGGCGCTCACAGGATGAGTGCAGAATGAATGGCGGTCTATGGGGCTATACCCCTCAAAATCCACTTTTCTCAGGATATAATTTTTTGTCTAGTAATTTGAATGTTGCATTCGAAAGGGGATGCAAAGAAATTACACATTGCTGGGTGTTAGATTTTTTAGAGTCACTTATTTGCTTTAAAAAGTCTTTTAAAATGTCAATGACGTCATACACATCGTACGGCCAGAGATACTGCTTTACGGCAAGTCTCGAGTCACTTTGTGCTTCCGTGCTCGGCACTTCCTTTTCTCTCGAGGCATCGACAACACAGACATAACGATAGGCAAATAAAAGTACCAGCAACCCAAAAAAAAGTTGCTGTGTTAAAAAAAAAGAACTTGGGCGAAAAAATCCGCCTTAACATTCTGGTCCCGCTTCGGATGCCACGATGCCGTCAAGCGGGATCTCTGGTCGTAATCAGTCCTTCACTGACTAATCAGCGTTCATTAGCAGAATGCTAGCGTGTTATGGGCAACAACAACTCAACCTGTAAGAAATCGAAAGGACATAAGTACTCTTTCATTCAACTTTCAACCTATAACCCATGTTGAACTTGTAAAAACTACAATCAAATCTGAGATTTCTCAACGACAATCAGGTGAAAGAGACAAATTTAGCCGTCTAGCTCCATCTGCTCCCATTCATTCTGCACTCATGGGCGATTGCCCCCAGCGGAACTCTGGTGGAACTGCAACCAAAATTCGGTACAATGGGACTAGAGGGTGGACAGGCTCTCCGTAGACGGGCTCGTCTACGGAGAGCCTGGCCACTCTCTATTAAGTCCCTTTGAATTTTGGAAGAAAAGGAAGAAAAGGACTCGAGGCTTGCCGTAAAGCAGTATCTCTGGCCATACGATGTGTGTGACATAATTGACATTTTAGACATTTTGAGGGGTATAGCTCCATAGAGCTCCATTCATTCTGCACTCATCCTGTGAGCGCCCTCATATGGAACTAGAGGGGAACTGCAACAGTTCAGAACCCGGAAGTATACCGAAAGTGGAACTTCTCTCCTTATTAGCAGAGCCCGTCTATGGAGAGCCTGTCCACTCTCTATTAAGTCCCATTGTACCGAATTTTGGTTGCAGTTCCACCAGAGTTCCGCTGGGGGCGATCGCCCATGAGTGCAGAATGAATGGGAGCAGATGGAGCTAGACGGCTAAATTTGTCTCTTTCACCTGATTGTCGTTGAGAAATCTCAGATTTGATTGTAGTTTTTGCAAGTTCAACATGGGTTATAGGTTGAAAGTTGAATGAAAGAGTACTTATGTCCTTTCGATTTCTTACAGGTTGAGTTGTTGTTGCCCATAACACGCTAGCATTCTGCTAATGAACGCTGATTGGTCAGTGAAGGACTGATTACGACCAGAGATCCCGCTTGACGGCATCGTGGCATCCGAAGCGGGACCTGAATGTTAAGGCGGATTTTTTTTTTTAACACAGCAACTTTTATTTGGGTTTCTGGTACTTTTATCTGCCTATCGTTATGTCTGTGTTGTCGATGCCTCGAGAGAAAAGGAAGTGCCGAGCGCGGAAGCACAAAGTGACTCGAGACTTGTCGTAAAGCAGTATCTCTGGCCGTATGATGTGTATGACGTCATTGACATTTTAAAAGACTTTTTAAAGCAAATAAGTGACTCTAAAAAATCTAACACCCAGCAATGTGTCATTTCTTTGCATCCCCTTTCGAATGCAACATTCAAATTACTAGACAAAAAATTATATCCTGAGAAAAGTGGATTTTGAGGGGTATAGCCCCACAGACTGCCATTCATTCTGCACTCATCCTGTGAGCGCCCTCATATGGAGCCAGAGGGGAACTGCAACAGTTCAGAACCCGGAAGTAGACAGAGAGTGGAACTTCTCCCCTTATTAGACATTCTCTGAAAAAACGTAATTTCTGGTATTCTACGTCACTTCCACCATGCCACGGGCACTGAACGGAGCCTGCGCGAGCCAGCGGACGTGACGTACTACAAGTTGCTCTACGCTTATTGGCTGCGCAGTTTTCACTCGTCCGGAGACGGAAATGGCGGCTCGCCTGGTCACATACGATCTCGTATTACATGTTAACAATAGACTAATATATGTTTATGACACGATTTTAAGCGAGAAATAGGCAACACTGTAATAGAATCTGATGTGATCAGCGCTGCCTAGTTTGACAGTTTGATCTGAGTTTCGTGTGCTGCGGTAGACGGAATAAAAAGGTTGCCCCGCCCAAAAGCACACGTTGCTTTATCGTCTATTTTAAATTAAATTAGACTATAATTGATTTAATGAACATAATACTTTATTGAAGAAGATGTTAAACTAGCGACCGAGACTCGAAACTCATCAGGAAACTGAGCTCATAAAAGAAGCGTCAAGTCGGCTCATTCTCCGGGTTGGCTTCACTTTTCAGACCCGGAAGCTCTGTCCATCATTATATATACAGTCAATGGTTGTGTCTAAACACAGAGAGGCAGGCGAAAAACAAACAGAGACACTGCTGAAAAAGTTAATACTGGTTCTGATAGAAAGCTGTCAGAGCTCAGTTTATCACAGTGTGTGGCGTATGGGTCTACATAATGTTATGGCCAGGCTCGTGCGCGAATTGACGTATCACGGCACTTAACTAACTAAACGCAAACAGGGAAGGTACCATTGACCGTATCTATAAGGTACCGATATGTGACCTCTTCCTTCAATTACAAAAGGCACCGCTGGGATTCGAACCCAGGATCTCCTGTTTACTAGACAGGCGCTTTAACCAACTAAGCCACGGCGCCATCCGCTGACGATTTTGGACATAATTATTTATATATGAATGCTAGATGAATAGACAACACTTTACATAGTAAGTTGTAGATTTAGTTGTATATAATTATTTCAAAACCCTGGTTAGCACATCACAGCAAACAACTTGAAATAGATGGAATTGAGCTGACTGTCTCACAGTGGAAGTTCTGTAATAATTTAAAGGAACCACACAGCGACGCTAAGAAGCAGGACTCATACTGAAAAACAAAAGGAATTATTATTCCAGGTAGGCTATTTGTAACAGTGTTATATCCTCTGTCAATTAAATGATTATGTGGTATGTATACTATGTATTAACAATGATTTACATCTGGAATAATACAACTGGAATAAAATAGGTCAATTGGTCCCTGGCCCATTTTTACTTTTTAATATGTTGTTAATCACAGAGTTGCATAACTGTAGCATAAGTTGCATAATGTAAAAGAAAAACAAACAAAAAAAAAAACCTAATAATGTCTTTATATAGAGATCCAGCTAAGTCTCGAAAACAAAAATGCACTTCTGTGTCTGATATTTCTCTCTGTCTCTTATGCATAGGGCTACAGATTGGAATGGTCATACAGTCACTACATTGAGTTACAAGTGGTCAAAATATACTAAATTTAGAACATTTCTTATTGTTCTATAAATAGAACACACGCACACACACTTATTTTCTCCCATGTGTTCATTTTCCATGAGTCATTTCCTGTTACTAATAATCTCAACCACCAGGCCACCTCAGCTTCTTCCTCTCTATCCACACACACCATCTCTCTCTTATTGGTACACTCTCTGTTTGGAATTCATGCTGTGTTCACTCTCTGTTAGTGTCAAAGTCTGCACAGACATGAAAAATGCCAACTCAGCCTGACTCAACTTTATTATTCAATTCAATTCAATTCAATTTTATTTGTATAATGCCAATTCATACCAGAAGTTATATCAGGACACTTTTCAAATAGACCGAACTCCTTATAAAATGATTTACAGAGACCCAACAGTACAACCATGAGCAAGCATTTGGTGACGACAGCAAGGAAAAAATTAAGTTAATAAAGAAAGAAAATCTATATGATATAGTAAGTGAGTTGTAATATAGTAGCCCCTCTAAAAAAAGAAGACATTAAAACATAGGAGGCTAGCAACATGGTACACCCACCAAACCTTAAAGCAAAAAGTGTAAAAATTTGAAAGGAAATGGCATTCTACCAAGCTGAAAGAATCCCATTTAATCTGGCAAAATAGTCTTATAGAAAGGCTCTCCTTAATGCCAGAGCAGAATATTATTCAACATTCTTATTGTAGGTGATTTTAATATTCATGTGGATGTTGACAATGACAGCCTTAGTAATGCATTTATATCATTAATAGACTCAATTGGCTTCTGTCAGAGTGTAAATAAACCAACTCATTGTTTTAATCACACTCTTGACCTTGTTTTATCATATGGCATTGATATTGAACATTTAATAGTCTTCCCACATAATCCTTTCCTATCTGACCATTATGTAATAACTTTTGAATTTCTATTATTAGATTATAAGCCATTAGGCAAAACTTCCTACAGCAGATGTCTATCTGACAGTGCTGTAGCTAAATTTAAGGAGGAGATTCCTTCAGTGTTTAATTCAATGCCATGTCTGAATTTAACAGAGTCCTATAATGACTTTAGTCCCTCTGAAATTGATAATCTTGTCGATAGTGCTACAGGCTCACTACGATCAACATTAGACTCTATCGCTCCTATAAAAAGGAAATTATTAAAACATAGGAGACTAGCACCTTGGTATAACCACCAAACCCACCAGTTAAAACAAATAGCTAGAAAATCTGAAAGGAAATGGCGCTCTTCCAAATTATCAGAATATCGCTCAATTTGGCAAGATAATCTTAAAATGTATAGAAAGGCCCTCCGTAATGCCAGAGGAGCCTATTACTCAGCACTAATAGAAGAAAATAAGAACAACCCTAGGTTCCTCTTCAGCACTGTAGCCAGGCTGACAGAGAGTCACAGCTCTATTGAGCCACATATCCCCATAAACTTAAGTAGCAATGACTTCATGAGCTTCTTCTATAATAAAATTATTACTATTAGAGAAAAAATTAATCACCAACTGCCATCAACAGTTATCAATGGCTCTCCAAGTTCAGGGACTTCTGTCAATGTAAACTTAGATATATATTTAGACTGTTTTCCTGCTATCGATCTTCATCAGTTAACTTCAATCATTTCTTCATCGAAGCCATCAACCTGTCTATTAGACCCGATCCCAACTAGGCTGCTTAAAGAAGTTGTTCCCTTAATTGGCACTTCTTTACTGGATATGATTAATCTTTCTTTATTATCAGGATATGTACTACAGTCCTTTAAAGTAGCTGTTATTAAACCCCTTCTTAAAAAGTCCACTCTTGACCCAGGGGTTCTGGAGAAAGTAGTCGCCAAAGAGTTGTGTGACTTTCTACATAACAATAGTTTATTTGAGGATTTTCAGTCAGGATTTAGAGTTCATCATAGCACAGAGACAGCTCTGGTTAAAGTTAATAATGACCTTCTGACTGCTTCTGACAATGGACTTGTCTCTGTACTTGTATTATTAGATCTTAGTGCTGTATTTGACACCATTGACCATAATATTCTTTTGGGGAGACTTGAGCATCAAATTGGCATTAAAGGAACCGCACTAAGCTGGTTTAAGTCATATTTATCAGATCGCTCGCAGTTTGTACATGTTAACGATGAATCTTCAATAAATACTACAGTTAGTCATGGAGTTCCACAAGGTTCTGTACTTGGACCAATACTATTTCACTTTATATATGCTCCCTTTAGGCAACATTATTAGGAATCACTCCATTAACTTTCACTGTTATGCAGATGATACGCAGTTATATCTATCAATCAAACCCAATGAAATTAATCAATTATGTAAATTACAAACATGTCTTACAGACAATTTTCTGATGTTAAACTCAGAAAAAAACGAAATTCTTGTTCTTGGCCCCAAAAACCTTAGAGACTCATTGTTTAAAGATATAGTCACTCTAGATGGCATTAACTTGGCCTCTAGCACCACTGTCAGGAATCTTGGAGTTATCTTTGATCAGGATTTGTCATTTAACTCCCACATAAAGCAGACCTCTAGGACCGCCTTCTTTCATTTACGTAATATTAGAAAAATTAGACACATCCTATCACAGACAGATGCAGAAAAACTAATCCATGCATTTGTTACTTCAAGGCTGGATTACTGCAACTCTTTATTATCAGGTTGCCCCAATAAGTCCATTAAAACGCTCCAATTAATTCAGAACGCTGCAGCACGAGTACTGACAGGAACTAGAAAAAGAGATCACATCTCTCCTGTACTAGCTTCTCTGCATTGGCTCCCTGTAAAATGTAGAATTGAATTTAAAATCCTCCTCCTCACCTATAAAGCTCTTCATGGTCAGGCCCCTTCATATCTTAAACAGCTCATAGTACCCTATTACCCCACTAGAACACTACGTTCTCTGAATGGTGGGCTACTTGTGGTTCCTATAGTCTCTAAAAGTAGAACAGGAGCCAGAGCCTTCAGTTACCAAGCTCCTCTCCTATGGAACCAGCTTCCAGTTGTGGTTCGGGAGGCAGACACCCTCACCACATTCAAGAGTAGGCTTAAGACATTCCTCTTTGATAAAGCTTATAGTTAGGGCTGGATCAGGTGAGTCCTGAACCATCCCTTAGTTATGCTGCTATAGGCCTAGACTATCGGGGGATTTCCCATGGTGCACTGAGCTCCTCCCTTCCTCTCTCTTTATGCACTCATTCATGTCCCATTAATGCATGTTACTAACTTCACTTCTTCCCCGGAGTTCTTGTGCTTTCTCGTCTCGCAGGTTCTCATGGATCCTGGTGGAGCCTCCTGCCATGGTCCTGCTTGACTGCCATTGCCAATACTGTTGTTGCTGTGCACCTGTCTGTCTGTCTGTCTCTCGCTCTCTCTCTCTCTCTGCCTCTCTCTCTGCCTCCTCTCCTCTCTCTCTCTCTCTCTCTCTCTCTCTCTCTCTCTCTCTCTCTCTCACCCCAACTGGTCGAGACAGACGACCACCCACCTAGAGCCGGAGGATCTGTCCTAGGTTTCTGCCTTTTAACAGGCAGTTTTTCCTTGCCCTTGTCGCCAAGTGCTTGCTCATGGTGGTACTGTTGGGTCTCTGTAATTAATGTTAAAGAGTTCGGTCTAGACCTGCTCTATTTGAAAAGTGTCCTGAGATAACTTCTGTTATGAATTGGCGCTATACAAATAAAATTGAATTGAATTGAATTGAATTCTATCATATGGCATTGATATTGAACATTTATTAGTCTTCCCACATAATCCTTTTTTATCTGACCATTATTTAATAACTTTTAAATTCCTATTACTAGATTACAAGCCATTAGGCAAAACTTCTTACAGCAAATGTCTATCTGACAGTAGGTAAATTTAAGGAGGAGATTCTCTCAATGTTTAATTCAATGCCATGTCTGAATATAACAGAGGACTCCTATAATAAACTTAGTCCCTCCCAAAATTGATAACTCGTTGATAGTGCTGCAGGCTCACTGCGAACAACACTAGATTCTATTGCCCCTATAAAGAGGAAAATATTAAAACATAGGAGACTAGCACCGTGGTTCAACCACCAATTGCCAATCGCCAATTAAAACAATCTGAAAGGAAATGGCGTTCTTCCAAACTATTAGAATGACGTTCCGTCTGGCATGATAGTATTAAATTAAAAAAGGCCCTCCGTAATGCCAGAGCAGCTTATTATTCAACACTGATAGAAGAAAATAAGAACAACCCCAGGTTCTGCTCCAGCACTGTAGCCAGGCTGACAGAGAGTCATTGAGCCATGTATTCCTATAACCCTGAGTAGCAATGACTTAATTAGCTTCTTTAATGATAAAATTATTACTATTAGAGAAATAAATGAATCAACTACTGTCCTGAACAGGTACCGGTGTCTCTCTTCAAACACAGGATTCTTAACAACTGTAAACCCAGACATACACTAACCAGCCATAACATTATAGCCACCTGGGTACCCTGGTGGTTATAACGTTATGCAGCCCCATACACAACATACTGCGATGCACTGTGTGTTCTGACACCTTTCTATCAGAAACAGCATTAACTTTTTCACTGCTTCACCACTTTTCCTTTCTTGGACCGCTTTTGATAGGTGACCACTGCCGACTGGTAACAACCCACAAGAGCTGCAGTTTTTGGAGATGCTCTGACCCAGTCATAACCGTCACAATGTAGCCCTTGGCAAAGTCGCTCAAATCCTCACGCTGCCCGTTTTTCCTGCTTCTGACACATCAGCTTTGAGGATAAAATGTTTACTTGCTGCCTAATATATCCCACCCACTGCCATTATACCGAGATAATCAGTGTTATTCACTTCACCTGTCAGTGCTTAGAATGTTATGGCTGATCGGTGTATATTAAGACAGCTTTTCCGCAATCAATCTTCATCAATTAACTTTAATAATTTCTTCATCTAAACTAGGCCGTTTAAAGAAGTCTCTAAAGTAGAACGGGAGCCAGAGTCTTCAGTTACCAAGCTCCAGTTTAGGTTTGGGAGGCAGACACCTTCTCAACATTTAAGACATTGCTCTGTGAAAGTTTCTCATTATAATGATTTACAGAATTCCCTTTTTTCCCCATCACATTGGCAGAAATGGGCTTCCATATTTTTGGAAAAATAGGCCTATTTGTGGAAGAAAATATGTAATATTTGAGTTACATAAAAGCTTTGTATTTGTTTTCTTCCTAATTGTCCTTGAAATAGTGGTCAAGAACCCCCCCACCCCCAACACAAAATGGTTTGGCCACTGATCAAAATGTAATGTTGTCATTTGATTTGAAGTTCAGTAGGCTCAAAATATCCGGTCAGCACAAGTTCGGTGCTCAGAAAAGGAAAGAAAAGAGAAGAAGAAAATAGAGGCCTTAGAGATTTTCTAAACAAATATTTTAAAAAAGGTGGTGACGGTGAAGCTAGTGATGGCAGTGTGACACTGAAGCTTCGATGCGTGCTTCGAACCCTGAACTACAATTCCATAGAACCACTGCTTCAAAGCTTGCTTTGGTCCGAAAAAAATCACGTGACAAATGACGTCCGAAGCAGCAACTGTTTCGTTGCCTGAATGAATCAGCTGCCTGGTTCGTGGTCCAATCAGGTGATTCACTGCCCCGATTCCGACAGGTGACAGGTTGAAACAGTTTTGAATTTGAGCGCCATTAACACTTTATAAACGCTCTAAACAATGCACAATTTGTGGGTTGTTATCATAGTTGCAGAGTTATTGCGTTTGTATTGATTAATTGCGTTTGTATTGATTCATTGCGTTTGTATTGATTCATTGCGTTTGTATTGATTCATTGCGTTTGTATTGATTCATTATGTTTGTATTGATTCATGACTGTTCCCAATCCCCTCCTGTCATAGTTACACAAGCACACCCCAACCTATACAATATTTCCCCAGCATTCTCTCCTCAATAACATAATACACACATTCATCAATCTTTATTTGTAAATAGAACATGATATAGATACAAATTTTTAAAGCAAATACACTTTCAATCCAAGGGTGATCAAAGCAAACATGCTTCAGAACAAAAGGTGTTTTCTACAAAAACACTGCTCGCTAGATGTGTGCGTGTGCATGCATGCGAGTATGTAATTAAAAGCCTCATGTCCATCAACTAGCCTTCCTAATTTGGCTGCAGCCTTGCACTTTGCCAGTAGAGGTCACTGTAACTGAAGCTTCAAGTAGTGAACCCATTTTTGAAACAATTGGCTCAAGTGGTTCAGTGCTTCACAAAAGCTTCATTTGCCCATCACTAGGTGAAGCTGGAACTAGTAAAGTCAACGTAGAGCAAGGTAAGAAACAGCGCAGCCAACGTTTACCAGCTTTGTAACTAGATTGCCATTGCCAATACTGTTGTTGCTGTGCACCTGTCTGTCTGTCTCTCGCTCTCTCTCTCTCTCTGCCCTCTCTCTCTCTCTCTCTCTCTCTCTCTCTCTCTCTCTCTCACCCCAACTGGTCGAGACAGACGACCACCCACCTAGATCCGGAGGATCTGTCCTAGGTTTCTGCCTTTTAACAGGCAGTTTTTCCTTGCCCTTGTCGCCAAGGTCTTGCTCATGGTGGTACTGTTGGGTCTCTGTAAATAATGTTATAAAGAGTTCGGTCTAGACCTGCTCTATTTGAAAAGTGTCCTGAGATAACTTCTGTTATGAATTGGCGCTATACAAATAAAACTGAATGAAATTGAATTGAATTGTAACGTAACCTAACAGGCCAGCTCTAATGTTAACGTCCATTAGCTTGTATAAAAGCCTGACACAACACGTTATCTTTGACAGAAACAGTTGAGTTTGGTAGCTCCGTCAGAGAGGATGAGACAGAGAGGAGAGAGATCCAGCTGCAGGCAGGTGACAGAAAGAGTGATGCGGGAGGGGCCCGCTGCCCCGCAAATGGAGGGACAGAGTCAGGCTACCGGTGAGAGAGAGAGAGAGAGAGAGAGAGAGAGAGAGAGAGAGAGAGAGTCACAGTGATGCGGGAGGGGCCCGCTGCCCCGTCGGAGAGTCTGAGCAGGATGAATCAGAGACTGATCACACACTTAATTTCAGCGATCCTGCATTATGGCCAACTAATAATAATAATAATAATAATACATTTTATTTATAAGCGCTTTTCTAAATACTCAAAGACACTTGACATAAAAACATAAAAGCAGCAAAACAACATCAAATAGTAAAACATTAAAAACACATCAGACTAAGCTAAACATTAAAAGCAATTTTAAAAAGGTGTGTTTTTGTCAGTGATTTGAATGTTGGAAGGTCGGTACAGTCACGGATGTGTTTATGACTAGAATGACCGACTCTAATAGAGTGAACCTTGTACGTGTGATGGCAAAATGAACGCCTTTCTCAGAGAGGGCAAAGGAATTGCCAGCAGATGCAGAGGGCAGGGAATTCCCAAACTATTTGACATATTCCACATCCCACAATGGAAGGGAAAAAATCGATAGGGACTGGATATTATATAGCAGCTCAAAAAAGGCCTTATTTTGCCAATCATGCTTGCTGTTCTCCTTTGAAGTAGAGAAAAAGTCAACTAGTGCACTAAATTCCACAGATGGGATGAAAATATCGAATATAAAATAGAGAGGAAGAGCAGAGGAGAGGAGAGGAACAGGAGAGGAAGAGCAGTGGAGAGGAAGAGCAGGGAAAAGGAGAGATCTGGGCGCGGGGGGGCCCATCTAAGATTAGTCCTGGGCCCAGGCAAGACTGTCAGCTGTCCTGTCTCTGACAATACACTGGCTGGGCTTGATTAACACATTCCCTACAACCAGCAGGATCTGTGCTCCATTTATAAGAAACAACTCTGTTTCTCTCTCTGTTATTGTCATAAAGCTCTCACTTTACTGGAAGTGTGTGGTGTTTATTGAGCTCAACTGTGAATTGAGCAAATGGAAGAAGGTGCTCAGGGGTCTTGACTTGTACTGACAACAGTAAAGGATTGAACCTTCAACCACGAGGTTGAAGGGGGATGTTTGTCCTCATGCAGTGAATCAGAGTCTTTGCCCTTGTAGTTTTTTGTTTTTAAAGTGACCTCATGTATGAAGATGGAAAAAATAGCCATTTCCTCTTCCACAATGAACAAGTTCAGGTTAAAATTAAAATTAAGCATAGGGTCCTGTTCAAACATGAAAAAAATATTGTCTCTTGGTATTTAGGAAATCTACCAACTGATACATGTGACAACAGGGCCTCAGCCAGGAGCCCAAGTGTGATCTTATCGTGACATCGGCCATTCGTTTGTGGAGTAGGACCATTTTGAAGCCTCGAGTTTGCCGTTATGGTCGTCGCCATGACAGTTTGTTGGAGCCAGTGGAGGTGACGTTGAGCTGCTCTCACTGGCTGTGCAGTTTTTGACTAGAACATGGCAGAAAACAACAATGCTCAACAATGGTTGTTTTAGAAGGTTTCTTTTTTTGTTTTCTGCCAGAGATAAAGTTTCGTAGAAAAAAACTGTCACTGTTTTATTTAGTCATTTATGTATTTAAGGAAACTCATCTTTAAATTAAAGCTGCAAGAAGAAATGGTACGGCTTACTTCCTGTTTCCAGTAGTTGGCGCTATGAATATGACTGAATATTGACGTGTGTTAAAAAATACAGACAACACAACCTCTGTCCTCATTAGTAGCCACAGCCCTGTCTAACAGCTTGAGTCAGACTTGTGTCTCTACTAGCCACTGGCAAGAATCAGAAAATCTTATCAAGGTTCTAGGAGATGAGGGTGCATAACACTGTACATATAAACACTGACTCACAGGCCCTCATGGGTTGTGCAAAAATGTCCAAAAGAGACAGTGACTCACTCTCCTCTGCAGGTAGGAAGTGAGGGGTGGGGTTGAGGTAAGTCAGAACTTGATGTGCAAATAGCAACAACTGAAAAGAAGAATTGAAAATAGAGAGCAACAAAGCGTTTAGAGAGGAATGTACTGTTATTGTGTGTTGGGTTGAGTGCTGCCAAACCTGCACTCTGACCAACAATCAATACTGTGCCTGAACCACTGACAGTATAATGGATGCAGCTTCTGGGTCTATAAAGTGAAACTGACACAGAAGGGTCTAAAACATGCATTCTATGTAATGGCCAACAGGGAGTAGCTCTATTGGCTGCAATAAAAGGCCAATAGCATGAATCAAGATTTTTTGCCTAAAATCATTTCAGACACATATTTTATTGTATTGTTCATCTGTAATATGATAATGTGTGTGAACTGGTGAGCCACCATTGTTTCCTGCTATTGACGATCAAAGCTGTGCAGACAATAAGCACAGCTCAACTTGCAGTATGTCACCTCCGCTGGCTGTATAAAAACAACATGGCGTCAACCATAATGCCAAACTCGAGGCTTTGAAATAGTACTCCTATTGTGAAATCATCTGTGGGTTATAACATGCTGCTCAAGCTACGCCTCCCATGTAGAAGCTGTGTATGCTATACTATACTAACATGATAATAATGTTACATACTTAATGGTTATCATTTTAATGTAGCATGTTAGCCAACATTTTCTAGGCTGTATTTGGTCAAAGTATTGGACCTGCCACTCAGAGAGGCCATGCCCTTAACTATGCATAACTTTAAACCTTTTCATCATTTAAATGGGTGATTTATATAAAAATTCAGCCCTGACACTAAGAGACTGACAGCAGCTGATCATAGCTGGTGACTACCACTTTCTGCTACACTGAGCAGTCTATGGAGTCTGTTGTGAGCAATAGCAATATTTTGACTGTTATCAAAGAAACAAAACAAAACCTCTATCTCTGAAGGATATCCTTCCCATAACTAACTTGGTGAAATAAGGGTTTATTTCAACCAAGGCAGAGTTGGTGATTGTTGAAACAGTGCAAAGACTAACAAAGATGGCGTTTGGTGAGTTTTATTTTGTTTCTGTCCAGTTTAAAAGGATGATACATCGTGATGTTGTTAGACCACTTAGGCAGGAGGATTGTGATGGATCTTTGGCTGTAGAAAGTTTGTGACTTTGACACCAGGGACCACTGTTTGCATCTCATCTCCAGTCAACACTGGTTTATAACACTGATGCTTTTTCTGAGTTGGAGTTGCCTAAACCTAAACCAGACACAACCATGAAGGCATCAGATCAGAAAATACTTATATGCATCCTTTTTGCAATATGCCATTTATAAGAGATTTGGAAGACACTGACCTTGTGACAAGGGCACCACCCTTTGGTCAAGCTACAGCTGAATAATTTAGAGGCCAAGAAACTAACTAACTATTCAATGAAACTTCTTTAACTTATTTTTGTGTTACATCATCTGAAGAACCAATCCAGAGTCCAGAGCTCAGAAAGGCAAATGTTAGTAGTCTAAAATTCAATTCAATTCAATTCAATTCAATTTTATTTGTATAGCGCCAGTTCATAACAGAAGTTATCTCAGGAAACGTTTCAAATAGATCAGGTCTAGACCGAACTCGTCATAACATTTACAGAGACCCAACAGTACCACCATGAGCAAGCACTTGACGACGGGGGCAAGGAAAAACTTCCTGTTAAAAGGCAGAAACCTAGGACAGACCCTTCGGCTCTAGGTGGGTGGTCTTCTGCCTCGACCAGTTGGGGTGAGAGAGAGAGAGCGAGAGAGAGAGAGAGAGAGAGAGATATTAGCAATGGCAGTCAAGCATGACCATGGCAGGAGGCACCACCAGGATCCAAGAGAACCTGCGAGACGAGAAAGCACAAGAACTCCGGGGAAGAAGTATAGTTAGTAACATACATTAATGGGACATGAAAGAGTGCAGAAAGAGAGAGAGAGGAAGAGAGGAGCTCAGTGCACCATGGGAAATCACCAGATAGTCTAGGCCTACAGCAGCATAACTAAGGGATGGTTCAGGACTCACCTGATCCAGCCCTAACTATAAGCTTTATTAAAGAGGAATGTCTTAAGCCTACTCTTGAATGTGGAGAGGGTGTCTGTCTCCCGAACCACAACTGGAAGCTGGTTCCACAGGAGAGGAGCTTGGTAACTGAATGCTCTTGCTCCTGTTCTACTTTTAGAGACTATAGGAACCACAAGTAGCCCTGCATTCAGAGAACGCAGTGTTCTAGAGGGGTAATAGGGTACTATGAGCTCTTTAAGATATGAAGGGGCCTGATCATGAAGAGCTTTGTAGGTGAGTAGGAGGATTTTAAATTCTATTCTAAATTTTACAGGGAGCCAGTGCAGAGAAGCTAATACAGGAGAGATGTGATCTCTTTTCCTAGTTCCTGTCAGTACTCGTGCTGCAGCGTTTTGAAATAATTGGAGCGTCTTAGCGGACTTATTGGGGCAGCCTGATAATAAAGAGTTGCAGTAATCCAGCCTAGGAGTAACAAATGCATGGATTAGTTTTTCTGCATCTGTCTGTGACAGGATGTGTCTAATTTTTGTAATATTACGTAAATGAAAGAAGGCAGTCCTAGAGGTCTGCTTTATGTGGGAATTAAATGACAAATCCTGATCAAAGATAACTCCAAGATTCCTGACAGTGGTACTAGAGGCCAAGGTAATGCCATCTAGAGTAACTATATCTTTAGACAGTGAGTCTCTGAGGTTTTTGGGTCCAAGTACAAGAATTTCGTTTTTTTCTGAGTTTAACATCAGAAAATTGCAGCTCATCCAGGATTTTATGTCCTTAAGACATGTTTGTAATTTAGATAATTGATTAATTTCATCGAGCTTGATCGATAGATATAACTGCGTATCATCTGCATAGCAATGAAAGTTAATGGAGTGATTCCTAATAATGTTGCCTAAAGGGAGCATATATAAAGTGAAAGTGTATTGGTCCAAGTACAGAACCTTGTGGAACTCCATGACTAACTGTGGTATTTATGGAAGATTCATCGTTAACATATACAAACTGTGAACAATCTGATAAGTATGACTTAAACCAGCTTAGTGCGGTTCCTTTGATGCCAATTTCATGATCAAGTCTCTGTAAAAGAATATTATGGTCAGTGGTGTCAAATGCAGCACTAAGATCGAATAATACAAGTACAGAGACAAGTCCATTATCAGAAGCAATCAAAAGGTCATTATTTACTTTAACCAGAGCTGTCTCTAAATCCTGACTGAAAATCCTCAAATAAACTATTGTTATGTAAAAAGTCACACAACTCTTTGGCGACTACTTTCTCCAGAATCTTAGAGAGGAAGGGGAGATTAGAAATCGGTCTATAGTTTTCTAAAACCCCTGGGTCAAGAGTGGGCTTTTTAAGAAGGGGTTTAATTACAGCTACATTAAAGGACTGTGGTACATATCCTGACAATAAGGAAAGATTAATCATATCTAGTAAAGAAGTGCCAATTAAGGGTACGACTTCTTTAAGCAGCCTAGTTGGGATGGGGTCTAACAGACAGGTTGATGGCTTCGATGTAGAAATTATTGAAGTTAACTGATTAAGATTGATAGCAGAAAAACATTCCAAATATATATCTGAGTTTACATTAGTTAGTAAGTTCCTGAACTTGGAGAGCAAGTGATACCTGTTGATGGCATTTGGTGACTAATTTTCTTAGAAATAATTTTATTATAAAAGAAGCTCATGAAGTCAATGCTACTTAAGTTTATGGGGATATGTGGCTCAATAGAGCTGTGACTCTCTGTCAGCCTGGCTACAGTGCTGAAGAGGAACCTAGGGTTGTTCTTATTTTCTTCTATTGGTGCTGAATAATAGGCTCCTCTGGCGTTACAGAGGGCCTTTCTATAAGTTTTAAGATTATCATGCCAAATTGAGCGATATTCTAAAAATTTAGAAGAGCGCCATATCCTTTCTGACTTCCTTGTTTTTTGCTTTAATTGCAGGTTTGGTGGTTACTACGGTGCTAGTCTCCTATGTTTTAATATTTTCCTTTTTATAGGAGCGATAGAGTCTAATGTTGATTGTAGTGAGCCTGCAGCACTATCAACAAGATTATCAATTTCGGAGGGATTAAAGTTATTATAGGACTGTGTTATATTCAGACATGGCATTGAATTAAACACTGAAGGAATCTCCTCCTTATATTTAGCTACAGCACTGTCAGATAGACATCTGCTGTAGGAAGTTTTGCCTAATGGCTTATAATCTAATAATAGAAATTCAAAAGTTATTACATAATGGTCAGATAGAAAAGGATTATGTGGGAAGACTATTAAATGTTCAATATCAATGCCATATGATAGAACAAGGTCAAGAGTGTGATTAAAACAATGAGTTGGTTTATTTACACTCTGAAAGAAGCCAATTAAGTCTATTAATGATATAAATGCGTTACTAAGGCTGTCATTGTCAACATCCACATGAATATTAAAATCACCTACAATAATTACTTTATCTGATTTAAGGACTAAACTTGATAAAAACTCTGAGAATTCAGATATAAAATCAGAGTACGGTCCAGGAGCGCAGTACACTATAACAAACAGAACTGGCTGCAGTGTTTTCCAGTTTGAGTGAGAAAGACTAAGAACAAGGCTTTCAAATGAATTATAATTTAGTTTTGGTTTAGGGTCCATTAAAACGCTCGAATCATATATGGCTGCTACTCCACCTCCTTCGGCCAGTGCCTCGAGGAATGTGAGTATTAATATAACTGGGGGGTGGATTCATTTAGGCTAACATACTCCTTGTGAGACAACCAGGTCTCAGTAAGACAAAGTAAATTAATATCATAATCTGATATTAATTCATTAACTAGAACAGCTTTAGAGGACAGAGACCTGATATTTAACAGTCCACATTTCATTCTTTTATTTTGTGCTACTGAGGAGTTGGTTTTGATTTTTATTAGGTTTTTATGTTTAACTCTTGTTTTTATTTCTTTAAATAATTTAGGTGGTCGGGGGACAGACACAGGCTCTATGGGGTTTTGGGTGGGTGACTGTTCTAAAGAAAGCGCAGAGAAGTGTGTAAGACAGCAGCTCTGCTTCCTGGTCCCAACTCTGGACTGTCAGGTTTTAGAAATAAACTTGGCCATATTCCTAGATAAGAGAGCCACTCCATCCAACGTGGGATGGATGCCGTCTCTCCTAATTAGACCAGGTTTTCCCCAAAAAGGTTTATCTATGAAGCCCACATCGTTTTCTGGACACCGAGGTGGAATGACGACATGCGGCTATACATGTCATCACTGGTCACATTGGGCAGGGGTCCAGAGTAAACTACGGAGTCCGAGATTGTTTTTGCATAATTACACACCGACTCCACATTATTCTTAGTGACCTCCGATTGGCGTAATCAGGTGTCATTACCGCCGAACAACAATCTTATTATATTCATGTTTACCTTTAGCCAGCAGTTTTAAATAGGATTCAATATCGCCCGCTCTGGCCCCAGGAATACATTTAACTGTGGCCGCTGGCTTCGCTAACTTCACGTTTCTGACTATCGAGCTGCCAATAATCAGAGTTGTTTCCTCAGCGGGTGTGTCGCTGAGTGGGGAAAATGTATTGGAAAGGTGAATCGGTTGGTGGTGGACTGGGGGCTTCAGCGGTTTATCCTTCCTCCGTTCAGTCACCTACTCTCCCTTACTTCCCGGCTGCTCGGGATCTACCGGGGGACGGCTAACAGAAGCTACCTTTGGTAAAAGAGATCAAATGAAATGTATGCTTTTATAACTTATCTTTTGATATACATGGGTAATTCCAATTGTCAATGCCTCTACATCTCTTTTCTGTGATGCTGTCCAAGGAAACACTGCCAAGTCGAGACCCATGCCAGTTTTGGCATCTTGTACACTGGCATCTTGTGTTCAGAGCGTGTTATTTACAGTGTTGGAGAGCAGGTATGTGAAGTGTTCCAGACTCTTTGTGTTTGTGTGTGTTGTGGTTTTGGGAAGGCTCAGCAAGAACTGATCAAGTTATGTAACTGTGCATTTCCAGGTGTTTCATTAATGCAAGTGTCTTCATGAATGCAGTGTTTTAATCTTCTGTCTGTACATTTGGTCTCATTCACAATAACTTCACCCACTTAGTCACTCTAACCACATGCAGGTTAACACAGGCCAAACAGTAGAGTTTTCCATTCCTTTCCCCTTTTCACTCCTACTGTGTGGTTTACCACAAGAGATCATACTGTACATCCTGTTTCTTACACACTGAACTTTTTCAGCATGATTATGCTCAGAGCAATGGAAAGATTATATAACAAAGTCAGGTAAGATTGTAAGGTGTGTGGGAGACGAGTGTGTGTGTGGGAGACGATTTTCTGAATAAAAGAAAATATTGAACATCATTGTTTTACAATTCCTGCCACTTAACTTTTATTTTGGACAAAGTAAAATAAAATGGAGGATGGAGATTAAATGAGATTTTTAAGCTATCCATTTTATGCCAGTTGATAATGTTATATAGTTACAATTAAAATTGGAATTTCAATCTGTGCTCTTAGTCTTCAGTGCCATTTTCATGAATGAACTTCCTCGCCTATGGGGGAGGTTGTGTAGCCTCATATTGTATTATCGGGGTGTTAATTAAGCAAATTTTAAATTCTCACGAATGCACGCTTCATTATGCACAGGTGGCATTCATAATTTTTACGCAAGGTATTTACACAGAAATCTTAGGAATGTTTGCTGAACCTGGTGTAGCACACTTGTACGAGTCCACCATACAATAAAAGGAAGAGAAAGTTAAGAATATGAAAATGTTATTGCATAAGGCCCATTGTTTCATCATGAATATTTAGATCATGAACAAAAAATCTTGGGACCCATATATAGCACCCGCTGACAACAATGAAAACAATGAATTGTTGTAGGGCAGTATTATTTTGGTTATGACATAAATCTAATCTAATGTCATTTTCTAATGTCAGGTAACCCATTCCTACAGTTGAAATGACCCACCACTGACAACATGGATTGAAGTGGAGAAGAAGGGATTGGTGCAACTCTCTCAGTTATCCACATCCACTTTACACTGAATGAAAGCAGTACACAAAAAAGTGGAAATCAGGATTCACAAATAGGCCAAGAGCAACCATATGTCATTGGAAGTATGCCTAACTATGGTAATGCTGCTGTAATATGAGCAGTATACATTGCTATGGTTATGGTTATACATAAAAGGAGTACAAGTTCTTTTTCGTTTTTTTGATGGGGCTGAACATGAGGCAAAGGTAGTTGACAAGTACCACACGAATCTTACCGTCAGGAAGGGAGGAATGGTCATCATGCCTCAGTACCCATGGTTGGGGGCATCCACAGACAGCATACTGACATGCGACTGCCATGAGATGGGTGTGTTAGAGGTAAAGGCACCAGCAGCTTTCAGAGTAGCACTTTGATGGCAAAAAGTAAACAGAACAGCACATTTAGTCTCCCAGAGGTGGAAGGTAAACTTTCACTGCAGAAGTTAGTAGTGCTATCATGTGCACCCTTTTCTAACCCAACGGAACAATTGAGGGGGCTAAATTTGCTCAGCTTCACACATTTTAGTTCCAATTGTGCTTTAAAGTATAGTGTTTTCCGATTCCTTTCCATACCAATAACTTTAGTAAGTACTACTTACTTATTATATACTTCTTCCACCACTAACTGGCACTGGCAGTGGCACTATATATCATGTATAATTCATGTCTCTCTTCAAGATGAGAAAGGAAGGTTACTATCCAGGAAAAAAACCCAATAACCAATGCTTTTTGACATGTTGACTACTCTCAGGTCTTCATCTCATCACCAACTTTAAACAACCTGGCTCTCCCGCTTTGATATCCCTCCCTCTTATGCCAATCACAAAGGATGGGGACTGTAACCAATCATGTGTAGTAATACAATGACGACTGGGTCCGCCCACTTACTGCCAAAAGGAAAAACCACTTGTGATCGAGCAGGTTAAAGTTTTGCGATCAGCAGAGCAAGTGTTTGTACTTCTGATTCTGCGTGCACTCATAGTTTTCTTCTCACAGGCCACCGTATTGCTCTCGTGATCAAAGAAAAAAAGTAAAATGTGCGCTCAACTCCATAAATCCTGATTATATTTGCGCTAGCGCGAGATCTTGCGTTTTTTGGCCGTGATATGCCGCCAAAATAATTTTTTTTAAAATGTATTACTGTCAAATCAGAATTCTGTCGGAAAGTCTTGCCACACAGTGGGCTGTTGAGGTTTACTCAGCAGCATGAATAATGGAGTGCAAGAATTACATAAGTGCCCATGTAATTCTTGGTCATGGAAATTGCCGCTTATCAAGAATGAGTGTGTCCTTTTGATACATTCTTTTAGCGTGAAATGATGCATTTACCAGTTACAGCAGCAACCTTTCCCTTCTTGTCTGTGTTGTCATCAGCAACACATCCTCTACTTTTATTTCCCTTTCTCCTTTATAGAGAAATACTCTTCGTGATGACTGTGCTCCTTTGAAGACACAGGAATCACAGGAATCCCTTGACCTTTGACCTCTGGATATTTGAATTAGAATGAGTTCTGTGGGTGCCTTTACAAACATGATTATGCTTTCCCATGCAGTAAATGTGTTAGTGTTGCCTATTTAATTATGTCTGCATACTGGGTTCTATTAACAGTATTGGAATTGCATAAACTGGGTATAACTGGAAAGCTGAAACGCTTGTGGATTCAATGAACTGCATTCATGTGTGATGACGTCATTCCCCATACTAGCCATTTTTGTAGTGAGACCATTTTTGTACAAAATGAGCTATAGGGAGCTGTAATGATGATGACAGCCTCATTAAATTATACAACAACAAACTACAGACCAAGAGCATTCAGAGGATGGATGGCTTTCCTAGATATATTAATGCCACTGATTTCTCTCCATTTTAAACCATAAGCCAGCCAGAGATTGAAAAGAAGTTGACATAAATAAGTCCACTAGCATATTCCATCATCCAAAGTTAGGTGCCTCACACCTTTCTGATCGGTCCATCATTGTTTGTATTTCACACTACATTGTTTTATCCTCTGCATTTGAATGTCATGCTTTCATACTTTTCGTTTTTGGACATCCGTTCAGCTGCCAAATCATAGTCTGAAGATTAGGTGAAAACATCATACAGTATATTTAGAAAAAAGTGATGGTAGCATGAACAGAGATTATAAGGGTTGAATCCCTTGGAACTTGCAATACAGACCACCTCAGTTCCATTTAATCTGTCTTGTTTTTGCAAACATTCCACAGTCCTAAAAATGTGAGACAAATAAGATAAAAAAAAATTCTCAGTCATTGCTGGGGAGTCAGGAAGTGTGACTAGCCTTGATTCACTTCCTGTTTTTAACGAAGGTTGTTCCCGTACAGGCCCCGTTTTGGGAGGGGGGGCATACAGAATTGTACAAACACCTCTCTTGCAGAAACTAGCACCTTGCACATCAGAGCATCTTAAACACTTTCTGGGGCTTCAAACTGTGGAGGAACGTCACTGCAATGTACAATGTAAATGTACTGTATTAAGTGTTTACTCCTGTTGTTATGTCGCAGTGTCCATATGTGTTTTTCTCTGTTCTTCGTATCTATGTATGCATGTATAGACTGCGGTGACAAATTTCCTGTGAAGGACAATAAAGTATATATTAAAAACAGATGCAAGCAACAGTCAATTTTTTATTTTGGATTTTAAGAAAATAAAATCAAGTCATGCAAACCAAACAACAAAATGTGTTGTTTCTTTTTGCTTTTTGTGTTTTCTGGTCTACCATCTCTATCAGCAGGAGCTTCCCAAACAGTTACAATATTTTTGCAATAGCAATCCATACGGTTTCCTTATCTGCCAGCACTATGGTTACAGTTTGGTAAGGCACAAAAACTACTTGGCAGGCTTGGAGAGTAATGGATTACATGTAACCAAGTGATGTAATCTGGATATTAAAAAAGGTACTGTATTCTGTGGCAGTCGCAGATTTTTTTTTTTTATCAGATTACAGTTACATTAAGTAAAAATAGATATTATTTATAATAATAATCAACTTGTTTTTTACAGCACAGTTACAAAGTGCCTTACATGGCTGGAACCAGGAATAAAAACAATACAGGAGGCAAATCACACAAAATAAAATTAGACAGGTAAAATCATATAGAACTGAGGTAGAATAAAAACAATACAACACCAATTGCTAATAATATGATTTTCAATTGAATTCAATTCAATTCAATTTTATTTGTATAGCGTCAATTCATAACAGAAGTTTTTTCAGGACACTTTTCCCACTAGAGCAGGTCTAGACCGAACTCTTTAAAACATAATGAAAACAGTTTTAATAATAAAATAGATGAGACATAGACAGATTTATGAGGGTTCGTACAAGCCATTCATTCTGGCCCTCTCAACAACATACATTCTCCTTTCACATACCTATGTTTTCACTCTCACAAACATGCATATATGTATGTAAGTAGATTGATTTTAAATCTAAGATATAAAATGTATGTATGTGAGAATAAGGTATATGTTTAGAAAAGTTAGATCCCAACCCTAACCGAACCCTAAGAGTTAGAATGTATATATGAGAGTAGAGAATACCAATATGTATGTAAGTATGCGTAAATATATGTAAGGAAGAGTGAAAATGGATGTATTTATTGAAAAGTAACATGCATTTTGTGTGATCAGATGACAAGTGGACATCATTAAATACAGTGTAAACGACCACCAATACACATCGTGATCCAATTACTCAAACCACTTGCTGAGGTGGTCACGCTTATACTTCCTGGTCCACACTGCAGGGCCACCTACTCAATGCATGTCCTGTAAGTACACACAAGACACACTGTCTGATTGGTTCACTGTAATGCAAATGATGTGCTTGGGCTCTTTTACCTGCCAAGATGAGCAGCAGTTTGTGAACACAATGTTTGTTTAAACTGATTTCACCATTGAACCAACACAATATTGTCAGACGCCCTTAAAAAAATCCCACAATTTTGAGAGTTATTGAGCGAGGAGAAACAAAATCCATGGCACATTTTTCATTATTTTGTGGCATCTGGTAAATTCTACAAATGTTATACATTAATTGACTTATTATTTTCAAGACCACTATTGAGACTGCGAAATGATGATAGACTCACTCAGACATCTGGCTAAATGCACCTCAAATTGTCTACGAACATCTAGAGCAGGGGCACAATTTAGACGTCTTCATAAGACCACTTATGAGCATCAATGAATGTTCATAAGGCTAGATTTCAGATGTTAGAGACCTCTTCTAAACAGTCTTTTTTTTAAGACTTCTGAAAGTCAGCGGGCCTTCATGACAAGAACATTGAAGTTTAAAAGCCTGGTCAAGTCCTCTTCAGAACAAAAATGACCCTTCATAACATGACAGAAACTGTGAACATCAATCTGGGCCATACAAGCTATAACTCATTCTGGCCCTCTCACACACATATTCTTCTTTCACATAGAGTATAAACATACATCTCCACGTCACAAGTGGACAGCTTTATGTACGTCAGCTCACACCTGGCATTAGAATGCGTCTCCACATCCATTTCATTTCCTCGCTCAATAGACAGTATAGGGCCAGGGTCAGCAATGTCCATTATTACTGTCCTTTTGGCTGCTCAATACAAAGATTCATCCATTGGTTCCTTTATCAAAATATGGCTGGACCAAGAAGTCTCTGTTCTCTGTTCTCTATTCCTATCCCATTTTATCCTGTGTTCTCTGAAATTTGAAAAACTGCAAACAGGACTTTGCTGTTTGTCGTCTGATGATGTGGTCTGATGATCGAACCTGTAGTTTCCATGTCTCTTGAAACAATAATAGTAAGCTAGAAGAAACTAAAGCAACAAAAGATTTTGTTGCTGATACAAATCAAAACTCACCAGTTCAGACTGGTCTGATGAGACACTAATCACATGTTAAGTCTTTTTCTGTTTTACTGTATAGTGTGTTTTTCAGGTGTATCCTTATGGTTGGAAATTACACAGAAAACCACTTCTGGGCAGTAAAGCCTTAATAGGTGCATTAGTTTATTACAGGAGAAAGGACACACTTACCAATTTTGTGGAGAACAACAGAAAAGTGATATAACTAGCAGTGTAAGTAATTACTGCTGGCAGGGAGTCAAGTAAGTAAAGTAATGACATTAAACATTTTGAGTAGCTAGCCCAACACTGCAACATAACTCAAATATAGAAACATAGAAACCATTCAAATTTGCAATGTCATTCTGTCCAGTGCCAGTCAGCTAGGGGGAACAGGGAAGAAGAAAAAACATGGTTGCTAAGAATTTATAAGTAGTTGGCCTTTTGCGAGAGGTATTCCTCTACTAACCTTATGCAAGAGTATGCAAGAATAATTACGTACATCAGCACATTTGGTTCAGCACATGTTTTCTCATCACGTGAAATCAATCTGCAAAGGTATCTACAGTACATAAAAGCTAAATACAGGATTAGATGTCCTGTTTCTATGAACGTGCAAAAATACTCTGAAGCAAGTTTTCCAGCATTGGCAAAAAGCAAAGACTGGAAGCAGAATGACCATTACTAGCAATATTTTTGAGAGCTATTTTCAAGTCTGTTGGGGTATAAGTTAAAGACAAATCTCATCTTATTAGATACACGCCCAAGTCAAGTCTGGAGTCCATTCATTAAAAAAAGAACAACAAACAAAAGAGAAAACTGTTAAAAAAAACCTCATAATTTCATTAAAATTTAGTGAAGACTCAAACTTTTAAGGTCAAAACAAAAAAAGACTTTGAGTCTTAAAAACATACAGTTCTGCTTCTCTACAATACCACTCTCTCTCCCCCACTTCCTGTCTGTCTCTGTCCCTCAATCGTATCTAAATCTTGAAAAAAAGAACGTAAAGAAGTAAACCTCCACAATTACATATTTGTGGCTGGTGCACAGACCTGGCATGTTCCTCTTAAATTTTTAAACATTTCAATCTGGGGCTTGCCACCTTTGCCCTGGCCCATTTCCGACCCTCAAAATTATTATTCTTTTTTGTTGAATCTTAACAATTTAAACTACCACTTTATACACAATAAAAATAAAAATACAATTCCATTCAAAACATTTTTATTTGTTTCAGGTAAAAATGAATGGCCAAGGTCAAAGGTGCCTGCAAAGGGTTAATAAAAATAGAGCAGGTTTCAGGAATTCAGTTGTTGTTTGGCTGGGAAATACAGAGATGATAGAAATGTATTGAATGCTGTTTGAAGTTAGTAATGTAAATATTATTAGACTATTGTGTTATGTTGTAGTACTTGTAGTGGCCCTCCTATCTGATGACATTACCACCAGTGGCCAAGAAGAAGTGTACATGAGAAATGGACTGTACTTATATCGTACTTCTAGTTGGAAGACTAGAAAGTCTGCTGTCTGGTTTACAAGGTGGGCTTTCTAGTCTTCCTCTGACTAGAAAGGCGGACCACTGAAAGCACTTTTACACTACACATTGACCCATTCACACACATTCATACAGAGGCTCATCATAAACAGAAACTACGTAATTCATTCACATACCAATGCACAGCATTAGGAGCAATTTAGGGTTTAGTGTCAGTGCAGCAGGAGCAGCCAGGGATTGAACCACCAACCTTGTGGTTGGTGGATGGCCCGCTCTACCTCCTGAGCCACAGGCCCCATCATCACTGTCGTCACATGTAGCTTTTCCTGCCTTCATAGAAAAAGGCTGTCAGTGTGAAGTTAGTTCTAGATTGTATGTATGTGTGTTTGATCTCCTGTGTTGTCTTGGCAACAGTTGATTTGATGTTACTGCAGCCCCCACTGAGAACTGGGTGGGTGGTACAAGCCAAATTTCCCTTCACAACCATATGTGGAATGTACCAAAACCTCAGGGGTGGTGGGGGTTAGCCAAGTCACTTTTAAAGATGTTCTGTATATTTTAGGCGACACTGAGTAAACAAACAGCATGACTCGTACAGTAACAACAAAAAAGCCTTGAAACAAAAGTCTCCATAAATAACTCATGAGGTCACTGTCCCATCACTCACAGCTATTACTCTCTTCTCATTTGTGTGGCTGCATTTGTTCACACTGACATTTCAAGTTATTAGTGGTTACTGCAGCTTCTTAAGCTTTACAATAAAATATTTGTATTATGTGATTTAACAAGGCAATTAAAGTGCAACAACACTAAAACACAGCCAGCAAGACAGAACTAAAACCAGACAATTACAAAGACAGTGTAAATGGGCCTATAAATATTCCCCAGAGACACAGTTGTCTTAGCATGAAGAAAGATAAAAGGCAGAAGACAATAAGATCAGGACTTTGGTCCCTTTTAGATGTTTTTTTTTTTTTTTAAAAGACCTTTTTTATTCTTTTCTCCTTTTCTTATTTTTTTTTTAAAACTGCTTACCTTTTTTTGTTTCTAAGCTGTAGCACTTTGAGATCTTTTGATGAAAAGGGCATTATTAAAAAAATGTTATTATTATTATTAGGACAGCCTGGTCCCTAAACCTTGTCATCTGAGTTCATAGCATGGGTTTGTCCTTTTCTATGGTATTATAGTAAGACAGCAGGTGTGTCACCCTGAACACAGGAAGTCTGTTAGGTCTTTTTGAAGCATACTGAAGCCTTCAGACCAGTGGTTCACAAAATCTTTCCTTAAGTGACCCCTTTTGTATCATTGAGTAAACTGATGACCCCTGACCAAGTGACACATTTTATGGACATTTCTATGTGTTATGTTCAATGTATAACAATAACAACTGCAGGAAGTTTGTGTTAAGTAAGTCATTTGGATGATTTTTAAGCAGATTATTTCTTCTTAACCTCTAAGAAAATAAAGAAAACGAAAGGAAAGAGAGGCCTCATTCCAGATAAAGTTGGAGAAACTGTGTTAATTCCCATTCTGTGTTCTGTCTACCAGATGCTTGGTGAGTAGTGGGATAAGGAATGCTGGAACCCATTACCAAATATGGTGTTTCAATGTGTCAGCCCCCCAAAATGAGAGTCATCAGAGTGATTGTATAAAAGCTTGATTCCTGGTAAAAATAAATAAAGGAACAATAAAATATAAAAAGATTATCTTCTTGTGAGCATCACAGTGTGTAAACTGTCAATTTCAGTACACACGTAATGCTCAGTACATTTCCTGGCAGACTGAGCTATTTCGTGTGTAAAAGTGGCCTTGAGGGTGACCCTGAACAGAGGGGCAGGGGATTACCAAACACATAGGGATTTATCCACTGGGGATCACAATGTTGGTCAACAAGTGGGTGTTGTAGAGTAGTAGTGGCAGAGATTAGATTAGAGAGATCTAATGTAATTGCTTCCTTCCAGATACTGATTCCGATACCTGAACTTTACGTATGGGTTTGTATTGGTTGGGTTTAGGCATGAAGAGTGAGATTGGTTAAGGTAAGAATGTTATATTGTTAACGAACAAGGTGTTTAATTCCAGTAATTTACTTTTAACTAGGTAATCCCTTAGGTTTTTGTTCCTCATGTAGGCTGAGATTATTTTATAATCCTTGTGCATGTTTGTGTTTTGTATTTTCCTTCCTGATTTGCCTGAGGAAGGAACTGGAGTATCCCCTCGTTTTTAATGCCTTAAAGAGGATCTTAGTAGCCTCTTCAAAGTCTGTTATTTGTGTGCTGATTCTGTTGAATCTGAGTAGTTGAGATTTAATTATTTCTTTAAATGTGTGTTTGGGTGGAGGCTGTTTTTGTGTAGTAGTGCATGTGTGTTGGTGTCTTTTGAATAAACTTTAGTGTCTAATGTGTGTTTGAGTGAATGTAGGTCCTTTGTAGGTGGTGGTGTCCAAAAAGTCTATGTGTCTGTTATGTGTGGTGTATTTAACTGTGATTGAACTATGGTGAGTGTTTAGTATCTCTATAAATTGGTGGAATTCTCTAGGCTATGTGTCCATGTTCCCCATATATCATTATCTGTAGTAATGAGTCGGATGTTTTGGGCACTTCTCAAAAACAGTTTCCTCTCAGTGTGCCATGTAAATGTTGGCATAGGCTGAGGCAAATGTTTTGCCCATGGTCGTGCCTTTAATCTGTAAATAGAACTCCTTGTTAAACTCAAAGGATTTGATTTCTAGGAGTTACAAAAGTATTGTGTCTGGCCTGGTCGTTTTGACGGCCTGCAATCCTGTTCTAGTTTCTATGTTGGTGTATATACTATCTATATCGATGGGGAATAAAATGGCTCCCTCCGTCACCCTGGTGTTTTTTATTTTGTGTGTGAAATCATATGTTTCCTTGATGTAGGATTAGGCTTGGGGTTAAGAATATCAGGGCAAGCCAATCAGAGTCAGAGTAAGATGGATCATGACTTTGGGCTGATAAATTATGTGATATCGGATCAATGCATAGACTGGTTCACTTCATTTTAGGATGTATCGGAACAACTGTAGTGGGTAGTCGTACATAGTATCCACTGGGTACTTATTTATTTTTGGGGATTTGTAAACAAGATAACATACTTGTAAATGTGCATTAACTTTGTAAAATCTATGTTTCTTAAAACATGACATATTGGTCCTGTTTTACCAGTTGATGGGAAACAGTAAATCCTTGATTCAGGTTTGGTGTCCTCTGCACTTTAAATATGGAAAAGTTCCACTGTCAAAATATCTTTATCTTGAACAGAGTGAACCGAAGGCAAACATTGGAATAATATTGTCATGACTAAAAAACAAAACATTCTCCTCTGAGGACACTGTCATTCCTGTGCATGCCAGAGTGATGTGTGTCCATGTGTGTCCGGTGTGTGTGTGTGTGTGTGTGTGTGTGTGTGTGTGTGTGTGTGTGTGTGTGTTTAGGTATCTTTGAATGAGACAGGGAAAATACTTAAGTGACTTTCCATATGCTCTGTCATGCTTAGGGAAAAGGAGACAGACAGACAGGGTTAGAGAGGGGTGGGGGTGGATGTGTGTGTTCATGAAAGGAAGCCTGTCCAGACAGTGTCAGATGACATCATAGTCTCTAATAACTTCTGTCTGTGTGCGTAGGTGGGGGGTGGGGCTTCAGACCATGCAGCTCTACACTATAAAAAGATGGAAGCTCATTCAGACATTCAGACTCAAGCAGCAGCAGTGAAAGAGACTGACACAACAGAGACCAACTGCAGAACATCTGACACACTTCAATCAGAAGGTAAGGACTACAACTGGACTAAACATTTAGAGCTTTAGAAATTGGAATTATGACTCTAATATAAAAATACTGTCAGACTTTATTGGCATTAGAGTGCAATAACAGAATCAAATCTTCTACTTCTTCTTCAACAAAGTCAAGTTTCTTTCTTCTTGAATTTTATGTTATAGAAAAGTATTACTCTCAGTAATATGATTTATCAAAAACACAACATGGTTATCTAAACATATGCAAATGAGAGTGCCAAATAGGAACAGAGTTAGCATTAATTAATGGCTATAGCTAGGATTTAAGATATATAGCGGTCATGTCTCCCTGATTTACTAAAAATGCCCATTATTTCTACTAAGGTGGAGTAGGTGCCTATGATTTAGAATGTGTTTTATACTAGATTTAATACTAGCAGTGGTGTAAAGTAACTAATATTAACTAAAGTAAACGCAAGTTTTAGGTTATATAGTTGTTGGTTATTTTATATATTTTTTTAAGTTCACCTCCAGTCAAAAATCTGTTTTTCTACAGTGTGATGTATGTGCAGAGTTTGACACAAGTAGGATGTGATGTAGAAACTTGAAGCCACCAGTGCACATACACTGAGAATGGGCAGATAAGTAGGAGACGTCTTGTGCCCGCAGGAAATGAATAACATTTGCAAATTCATAGATGCTAGAATTTTTAATGAGGAGTAGATGACTTCTTTAGGATTTGAATGCAGAAATTTCAGGATATTTTTTCAAAAAAACACATCAGTCACACATTATTGTTTCAAGCAGACTATTTGTATGTATGTCTGAATTCATGTTTGGAGGATTCCATAGATTAAACTAACCAACAACAGGATATAAAGCAGTTACATATAACTCAGACACAGGAGACACAACCATCAGGATACAATCAATGTCAGTATAACAAGACAAGACAGTTTTATTTTAATGATTTTCTGTCAGATCAATTTGATTAAACACATAGAAATCAGTGTTGTGTAAACAGAGGCTAAATGTTATTTAACACTATTAAGTACAAAGTGTAGATACGTTGAACACTGGGTATAGTCATTATTATACAAATATAGGATTTATTACATCACTTAAGACTAGATTTATTCATCTGAAGAAGTCACACAGGTCTTCTCTGTGGTGATCAGCGAAGCATGTTTGTTCAGAGCTGGAAGGGATTGCTTATGCAAACAGAGGCTGAGGTCACAGAACTGACCTGGGACCCAGAGCCAGGTCTATGATGCTGCTGCAGCTATGGAGGGCTGTTGTACCTAGAGTGTGTGCACTATTGATGTCTGTTATGGAAAACCAATATGACTGACGCACACAGTGTTTCCAGTTAGCACACTGGTTCGAATATATACACATCCAGAGTGAGTCATACACACCGGCTACATTCTCACAGAATTTAAAGGGTTAGTCAGATTGGATCCTATATTAGAAACTAAGCATCTACATTTTTGGGAGGATGGAGTGGTTAATATTTAAAGTAAGACCTGGGCAGATGAAGGAATTATATAATAGAAGTGCAGCTCAGAGGAGTAGTAGATGGAACAGACTGAATGTTCAACTGAGGGATTAAATCAGCAATGGTTCACAACCTTTTTGACTTATGACCTATTAGAATATAGCAGCGATACCTTGTCACTGTTGCATACGACCAGTTTAACCACAAAGTAATTTTCCTGTTTCCTGTTACTATTTTTTATCTTAATTTTATTTTATTTTTGTTCAAACTTACACACTACATACCTTTCGCATAAAACTTGTTGGTGTTTTCTTGTAATTCAAATTATATATAAAGAAAGAAAAAATAGAAAACTTTGATTTTTTTAACTTTCACAGTCATGCCACTGAATCATTTCCTGTATCACTGAGTTTTCGTGCAATTTCACTTCTGGAAGCTAAAATATCCTTGGCTTTTTTCCTAACAGCCGATGTTTTATTGAAAACATCTGAGAGCTGTTAGAATTTCCCAAGTGTTGAGCAATACATTATACTCCTTGTTCCTTCTTAATAAGAAACAGAAACAAGGCACAATGTTGGGTGCATTGCTCCTAGCAGAAGCTGACGTCTTCTTTTCTGCATCTCAGAAAAACATATCAGGCAACATTTTGTCCTGATCCAACATAGTTTGCTCTCTTTTGTATGGAAGCCCACTGCCACCACTGGAAAAAAAATCTCATAATTATAAGATAAAAAGTCTAAATGAATTTAATTTAATTTAAAAAATCAAAATTATGACAGTTTGAAAGTCAAAACTTAAGAGAATAATTTGCCTAATTATGACTTTTTATCTGGTTTAAATGGCCTTCCTGACTTTTGGGATAAGGTGCTTTAAGTGTGCATTCAGTACAGCAAAAGGTGTTTGAGAAAACACTGTTTTGTTTCTTTCAATAAAATATAAAGAAAAGAAAAGGTTTTACTTTCAGGTGCCAATTCAAGTGTACTTGCTGCGCTAATCGGACCTTAAACTAACCACAATCAAACTTACACCTGTTCTCTTCTCTTGTTTCCAGGATGCTTTGCCTGTACATTTTCCTGTTGGGGACTCTGAGCAGAGTGGGGCTGGGCTCTCTACAGGATGATCAGACTGACTTTGGCCTGAAGGTCTTCTTGCAGCTGGCTCAGAACTCTGAAGGCAAGAATGTAGCCATGTCCCCGTATGGTGTGGCCTCTGTCCTGTCCATGGCTCAGCTTGGCGCTGCTGGAAACACCCGCAGGGCCTTCACTACTGCTATGGGCTTTTCTCTGCAAGGTGAGTGATACATACTGTAGAACAAAAAAATATTTTAGGGTTAACAATAACAATGCGCAGGGTGAAAATAGAAAAATGAAATATAATTAAGCATACCTCTATATCAAATACAATGCAACACAAAATCCTATGCAGCCATATATTAAACATGTATTCACTCAGGTCGGACTATCCATATAATAATGCCTTCTACAGGCCTTAAATGCATTCATTACAAAGTTATAAATAAAAGAAAAACACATGTTAATACAGTATAATCATGTTATACACACAACCACTTAAATCAAGTTGGTAATAATAATAATATATATTTTTTTATAATAATAAAAAACAATACTCTTTATTAAGTGATTGATATGGAAGTACTGAAAGGCAAGTGAAATAAATGTTCTTGTGATAATTTTTCAAATGTGAAAACAGTTAAATTTTTCAAGATAGAATTTCTCAATTTAAAATATGTCATGATAATTTTTCTAAGTTCAAAATATTTTTTCCACCTGCCTTCTTCATTTTACCTTACCTTTACATTATTAAGATGTATACAAATAGTCAGCTTAGAATAATAAAAAGACAATTTTGAGGGGGACTCAATATACAATATACAAATACAATACATAAGGGCTCACAAAATTCATGACAATGTTTACAAGATAAAGAAAGACTTCAAGCTTTCAAGGCAGTTTGTGAATGTGATGACAGAGGAAAAATCAATGGACTTATGGACAAAAAGATCTGTGAATTTGGTAGAATGGAGTATATTAGGAAGGTGCATTAGTGTAACAAGGGTTATTTCACCACTCCGGCAGAGCGAGGGATGTCTCGGCAACAGCGTAACCTGCAGCGCGACCTGTCCAGTGAGGAGGGGGTGGAGACAGCCAGCGGGGTTATGGTTGAGAGGAAAATGAGCCTGGAGAAGGGATACCGCCGGGCCCTGGCCAAGGCCTTCCAGACCCACCCTCACCAGGTGGACTTCACCAAGCCAGACCAGGCAGTCAGCATCATCAATGCATGGGTCTCAGACCACACTGCAGGTATTTACATCAGCCCGCTAATAACAGTCATCTGCAGGTTCTCCAAAGAACTCGTCTGCCACCACCATCAGCTTTGTTTTAAGTGGACTGCTTCCATCTTTTAAATCCTCTTTGTTGTGTTTTCCTCTGTAGGTGCCATCCCTGAGTTCCTGGCACCTGGATCTCTGACTGATGAGACCCGCCTGGTCCTGCTTAATGCTCTTCACTTCCAGGCTCTCTGGAAGGTTCCCTTTGATCCCAAACTGACACAAGAGAGGATGTTCCACTCTGCCAATGGCAGCACTGTGCCCGTGCATATGATGAGACTCACAAACCGCTTCAACTATGGTAAGTTTGACACATTGACCCTACAGTGCATGTCTTTATCTCTGTTTGACACCAGATATACATCCATCTCCTTCTCCTCAATCCTCAGGCGAGTTTGTGACTGCTGATGGAGTGGACTATGATGTTATTGAGGTCCCATACGAGGGTGACTCACTGAGCATGCTCCTGGTGTCACCCTTTGAGTCTGATGTTCCACTGAGCACGCTCAGTGCGGATCTGAACAGCCAGAAGATTCAGCAGTGGAGAACGCAGCTGAAGAATGTCAGGAGACAGCTAGCCATTCCTAGGTGAGGGTTACACAGTATGTGGGTTATTATATAAATAAGTCATTAAATTATTTTTAAAATAACTTCTCATAGACACAGTTGTTTGTTTCATATTGATTTGCACGTGGCAAACAGCCTTTAACAATGTGTGTTTTTGCAGGTTCACTCTGAACTCTGAGGTGAATTTAAAGACTCCTCTGCTTAACATGGGTCTGGGAGACATGTTCAACCTTGCTACTGCTGACTTCACGCGCATTACATGTAAGTTAACCTCCTGTAGTAAGTCTCAATCAATCTTTCCCTATTTGTACCCAGGGCTTCTTATTCTAATCTCTTTCTTTTTGCTTTAGTTCTAATATTTTCCATTCCTCACACCCATGTAACAACCGGTATCTGTGCATTCAGATTAACTGTGTATCTCATCTGTGTGTGTTTCTGTAC
Organism: Dicentrarchus labrax; assembly: GCF_905237075.1. Taxonomy (NCBI): domain Eukaryota; kingdom Metazoa; phylum Chordata; class Actinopteri; family Moronidae; genus Dicentrarchus; species Dicentrarchus labrax. Next base: position 916,189 of record NW_026136717.1, read on the forward strand.
TCCAGCTGATGAGAGGCTGTGTGTGTCGAAGGTTCTGCAGAGAGTGAAGATCGAGGTGAATGAGCGAGGAACCAAGGGAGCAGCAGCCACAGGTAAGCTCAATTGCAAATGTCTCAGAGGAACCAGATTTTTTTCACAGACTATCTGTTGCATGTACTACGGTCAGGATATTGTGAAAGTTTTAATAAATATGACAAAAGTTTTTAGTTTTTTTTTAAATGACCTGCTACAGCTTTAAGGCGGTGAAAATCGTCTAGTTTATGGCCCTGTCTTGTAAAGGGCCCTGTGTTAAATGTAGTTTTAAAACTTCTATTCCAGATAATATTATAATATTGTGGTACAATTATAAAATAAAATTACATGAAGGGAGTCCACAGATGCTGAAATCTTCTATTTGTTCCCTCTGTTAGCTGCTGTTATGTTTTCTCGTATGGCCGTGGAGGAGATTACTCTGGACCGACCCTTCCTCTTCCTCATCCAGCACAAACACACAGGTAAACACTCTTATTACATTTTCATCTGAAATCTCATTTTACAGTGCCATTCAGCTGAGCCGTCCAGGGGGAGTGAGTGGTGTGTCTAATGTTTTCCTTCCTGTGTCCAGGTGCTATTCTGTTCATGGGTCAGCTCAACGAGCCTCAACAACAATAAGCCACTCTGAATACCTGCCTTCATTCCACTGTGTCTGACTACTGCTGCTTGTGATGGCCACACACGATGACCACACCTGTCTTCTTTAGACCAATTCACTGAAAATGTTTATTTATAATTTGCTTAACAGAACAAGACCTGGGCAAAGTAACACACAGATTTAACAGGACAGACCTTGGGAACATGATTGTCTCACATATTCTTCGAAAAGAGTATATATGTTTGCTGTTAATTTATTTCTCTGAATATTTGTGGTTGATAAGAAAGAAAGAAATATGAAGGAAAGTTCATTAATGAAGCAGTTTACTGTTGCACTTCATCAATAGAGATGTTGCTGCAGACAGACTGATGGCTCTACAAGTACCAAGAAAAGATGTGTTTTTATTTTTTTTTACAATTTCGATAATAATGTCTATTTTTGTTGTTGCCTTGTGAAGTTACATTTGTATTTTGCTGTATTTCTATTTATTAAAGTACTATGTTTTTACAAATCTACAGTCTCTGTGATTACTAAGATTTCAAGACTGACCTCTGGTGTCCAAACTATGGAAGCCCATTTCGGCCAATGTGACGGGGAAAAAAAGGATTTTTCAAGTTATTATAAAAGAGAAACTTTCTCAGAATAATGAGATACTTTCTCAATATTTTGACTTAATATCTCATTATTTTTGACTTAGTATCTCATTATTTTGGAGGATGCAACCGGCTGTGGCTCAGAGGCAGAGCAGGTCATCCACTAGTCGGAAGGTTGTCCCTGGCTCCTCTCGGCACATGTCGAGGTATCCTTGAGCAAGATACTGAACCCCACATTGCTCCCGATGCTGTGCATCGGTGTGTGAATATGTATGAATGTGTTAGTTTCTGTTCGACTTTGCCATCTGTGTGCGAAAGGGTGAATGTGACACGTAGTGTAAAAGCGCTTCGAGTGGTGTAAAGACTAGAAAGGAACTATACAAGTACAGGTCCATTTACCATTTACCAAATGTTGGATGGCTGGGATCATAGCCGACAGAGAAACTGTGCCTCAATTGATGGGACTGGTGTTACAATATACCCACTTTCCAAAGTGGATATTCTCAGTACCGTAATCTAATGTGGACATCCATTGTTTTTGGTCACAGTGTCTTTAAAATAACCTTTCAGAATCAGAATCAGATTTATTGCCAGGTAGGTTTTTACACATACGAGGAATTTGTCTTGGTGCAATGGTGCATGAAATATACAATCACACAAAAATATACAAATCACACAAAAATCACACAAGAATAAAAGAATAAAAATACTTTTAAAATATAAATAAATAAAGATCAGAAAGATTAAAAAAACTGTACAGAAAACAGGAGTGCATTAATGTAATGTACAGGGTGGGTAAGAGTCAGTGTTAGTGGGGGTTCCAGGCCTTGTTAATGAGGCCACCTGCAGATGGAAAGAAACTGTTCTTGCGGTGTGAGGTTTTGGTCCTGATGGACCCTCTCCTGCCAGAGGGAAGGGTAACTTTCAAAGAATTTGTGTCCAGGGTGGGAGGGGTCAGCCACAATCTTGCCTGCACACCTCAGGGTCCTAGAGGCATACAGGTCCTGGTAGAATGGAAGATTGCAGCCGATCACCTTCTCAGCGGATCGAATGATACGCTGCAGTCTGCCCTTGTCCTTGGCAGTGGCAGCAGTGTACCAGATGGTGATGGAAGAGGTGAGGATGGACTTGATGATGGCGGTGTAGAAGTGCACCATCATCGTCTTTGGCAGGTTGAACTTCCTCAGCTGCCGCAGGAAGTACGTCCTCGGCTGGACTTTCTTGGTGAGGGAGCTGATGTTCAGCTCCCGCTTGACGTCCTGGGTAATGATGGTACCCAGGAAGCGGAAGGACTCTACAGAGTCAACTGGGGAGTCACACATGATGATGGGGGTGGGTGGGGTTGGGATCTTTCTGAAGTCCACAACCATCTCCACTGTTTTCAGAGCGTTTACCTCCAGGTTGTTCTGGCTGCACCAGGTCACCAGATAGTCAATCTCCCATCTGTAGGCGGACTCATCTCCACCAGAGATGAGCCCAATGAGGGTGGTGTCATCCGCGAACTTCAGGAGCCTGACGGACTGGTGACTGGAGGTGAAGCTGTTGGTGTACAGGGAGAAGAGCAGAGGAGAAAGAACTCAGCCTTGGGGGGATCTGGTGCAGATGGTCTGAGAGACAGAGAAATTTTTCCCCAGCTTCACGTGCTGTTTCCTGTCAGACAGGAAGTCTGTGATCCACCTGCAGGTGGAGTCAGGCACAGTGAGCTGGGAGAGCTTGTCCTGTAACAGAGCTGGGATGATGGTGTTGAAAGCAGAACTGAAGTCCACAAACAGGATCCTGGCATAGGTTCCTGGGAAGTCCAGATGCTGGAGGGTAAAGTGCAGGGCCATGTTTACTGCATCGTCTACAGACCTGTTGGCTCTGTAGGCGAACTGCAGGGGGTCCAGGAGTGGGTCCGTTATGGCTTTGAGGTGGGAAAGCACACAGTTGGTTTTTTGGGGACAGGGATGATGGTGGACATGCAATAATACGAGGGTCATTGTTGGTTTTGTATGCTTCCAGCCATATAATTTTTCTTGAGAAGCCATCTATGCTACCACTGATGTTTATATGTACACATACAAGAAAGCTCAACAAAAGAAACATAAACTACTATGTACAGATATTTATATAAACATAAACAACAACAATAACATTGTAGACAGTAAGACAATGAAACAATAGTGCAGTGGATGCTTTTTGTAGGTATTTTTATACACATGAGGTAGGTGGATATGACACTATATATATCCAATCCAATCCAATCCAACTTTATTTGTTAAGCACTTTAAAAACAACCAAAGTTGACCAAAGTGCTGTACAGGAGAATAAATAAGACATCATAAATGTAAACAGTGATGATGATGATGATGATGAAGACCACTGTGAGGAATATAGACAGTGATGGCGACAACACTCGAAAGTTCCCGTGGCAGATAACACGGACGAAGTCCGATGGCGACGAGCTTGATGTCCGGGCTGCAGACGCTCTTTCACACAGACGTGCCCGGCGTTACACCACCTGTTGTTTATGAGCACGGATAGTCCCCCTCCTTTCTTCATGCCGGTCGCGGTGGTGTCCCTGACGGCTCGAACCGTCTGGAAGCCAGGAATGGTGACGTTGGAGTCCGGTATCTGCTCGATGATTGCAGGGATGAAGAGTTTAAAGCTCCTCTTCTTCATCCTCCGTTTAACCCCCGCTCTGCAGCCTCACCGTCTCCTCAGCTCCTCCAGTATGGAGGGTCTCTCTCCGGTCAGGATGCTAGGGGGCCTCAGGGCGATCATCTGATCACGGGTGTAAACAATGCGACTCCCCGTCGCCATGGAGACCAGCATAAACAAAAAATCAAAAGTGCTCAAAAACGCCAAAAAAGTATTTAGGCGACATGAACAAAGTAGTAAGAAAGTAAGAAAGTAAGAAAAGAGTTCAAAATAGCAAAAACACACTGAAAACACACTAAAACTACAACAATGAAAAGGAGCTGCCATGACAGGCTGCCGTTGTCGCTGGCGCCATTCCATGGAGATGATGATATACAATATGAACAGCATGCTTACATGTGTTTGTAGTGATGAAATTTAAAAAGAATTTTAGCAATAATTTACAGGTGCAATGAATGTTAGAGTCACAGGGTTATTGTACAGGGATTGTTCCTATTTCCATTTCTATCCTAGTTCCTATTATTAGCATGCATATAAGAGGCATATTGGCTCTTTGTTAGTCATTATAAAGTCTTGCTCATTACTGATAGGCTTTGCTCAGTATGGGCCAAAGTCACAAGACTTTGTACTATAAAACCTGTTTTCAACATGAATTGATTATTTTTATTATTATTATCACAGTTTAAGTTTAAAGTCTTGCTTAGTTATGGAAAAAGCTCACTTTACATATGTAGTGTTACATAAAAATAGACCTTATTTATTAAGTGGTATTAAAGCTGCTGTAACTTTGTAGGTAGGCTATATGAAACTTTTATTAAAAAGTTGTAAGGAAAACAACGAAAGTCAAGTGACTAGATTAAGCCTAAAAATCATTTTTCAATTAATTTGATAGATTTTCATTAAATACGTAACTCGGGCATTCCAGAATTAACCAACTGACAAAAATCAGCCGTTACCTGACAGGCAAAACTCAGGGCAGATTATTAGGTGTTGTGCGCATGCTCACCAGAGGCGGAACTGCTCAGTGTAGCAGGGAATGGGTTCAGTGTATAGTACAGTGTCAGACAGACATGGGCTCTCAACGTTAGCTGGGGTGTGTTCGTTTACCTTGGACCGGACAGTGTAGACGTAGAGTTCGTTTGTAACGTCGCAGTATCTTAAAAAAATCCGACCAGAATGGTAAGTTACCGCTTCTCTTTCGCAAAAAAATAAATAAAAAAACAGGAGCTATGTGCCAAGCTAATGCTAGCAAGGTGTATGGTTTCAGGAAGTGTCCACCTGCGCTTCCTTCACCTGGTTGCCTGTAAGCTAACAGGCCGAATGACAGCAGGTGTAAAATAATCCTGTGTGTGTCACTGAAGGCCATCCAGTCAGCGTATTGCCCGTGTAATGTTCGCAGTGGCATCAAGTTTTGTTAAAACTCAGCCTGACAGGCAGTGATCATTTAAGATTTGAGAAATTGCCGAGCTCCCGCAGGTAATGAGTGCAGCCCCAGGTGTTACTCAGTATCAATAGAGGAGGTGGCAGTTGGATGGCTATTATTCAGCTGCCTTTTTTAACTGCCTACCAACCTACAGCTTGTAATATATTGTTAGGATTATAAGATTATAATGCACAGGAGGGATTCACCGATACTGATTATTAGTAATCGAGTGAAGTAATTGCTGATGTTTGGAACCGATGTACATTATTGAAAAAAGCTGCAATTTGTTTGATAAAGGTAAAATGTGTGACAAACAGCATTATAATGAAGTACTGTAAGAGACGCCCTGGTCTACAGATCAGATGTAAGAAAATATGTTTGTTTGGTACAGACCCCAAAATATTTCATTGTTTTTTTCCGTAAAAAATGTTGAGATTCAAAAATGATCATCACACACACACACCAAAAACACAAGAACACCTCTGTCTCTCTTTCTGTACACACATCGGCGTGCCTCGCCCTACCTCATCTGTTTCTTTCTCTCTGAAAGTCTGTTGACTTTCCCAGCACTTTTAGCTGTGTGTTCTATAAAAAAAAGTTCAGGAATCAGTTTCTGTCTCAGAACATCTCTATATAGTATTAAAGCTGCTGGAAGTAACTTTTATAAAAATAACTTTTTGTCATATTTACTGATGACTTACTGCCTCCAACTCCAAGGATCTTAATATCTTTCTTGGCTCTGATTGGTTGTTGTTGTTCACGCCCGGTAGATTCTTGCAAATGCCACTAGGAGCACTAGTAGGAGCCAGAGGAACCCGATTTGAGTGTCTCATGTTCTGCTGACAGTATATAGTGAACATTTCAGCAAATACGAACAAACATTATTTTGTATTATTTTTAGGTTACCTACTGCAGCTTTAATGCCCATGTTGTCAGAATCACACATTCAGCTATCACATATAGCTGTCTGCATACTTTTGGCTTTGTAATGTATCTTTATAGCCTGTTCTGTGGTACAAAGTCAAAACGGTAAAAAAACGGACTGTTAAACCAGTAGCTTTGGTTAGTCAGTTATACCACACTAAAGTTTTTTGCTCTAAACAAATAGACACGTTTTAAAACAGCCCCTCAGACAATATTTATATTTATATACTACATCCAAGTATCCTGTTGCTGCAAAACAAACAGGAACCACACCTCCCACACTGTCTCTTTGTCACATAGAGCAAAGCGAGCACAGGACTGATAGCAGGCAGATGCAAGTAAAGGTAACTAGTAGTTGGCAGATATGTGTATTGTTGTGAGTTTTATTAAACTGCAGTTATCCCACTGCTGTCACCGCGGTAAATGTCAATATTCATGGTTGCCTCAAGCATTTTCCTGTGAATAATATATCACACTAAACTTTATGTCAGATCAGATCATTTGTAATGAGCAGGTATTGGGTTTATCTTACTCAGCTATACTCAACAATGGGCTATAAAATAGAAAATCATGCGTTTATGTTATGTTTTTGATGCCAATGTATGGGAGACTCGATGTGTTGCAACATCCTGCAAGACAACAGTCATGTGATTAACGAAGACAGTCAAAGGTGTCATAGGCTGGTTTTCTGGAGGTTACTAGCTTGTCTGCTTGGACCGCAAAAGAAGGGAAACTGTGAAGATGTGCATAACACAGCTGTCCCTGAAAAAATATGAAGAGGAGATACTACAGGTGAATAAACAGGGTAAACGTTTAACTAATGGATATAAAACTTCCCCTGTTGATTACTTGATTTTAAGGTCCAGTGTGTAACATTTAGGAGGTTCTATTGTCAGAAATGGAATACAATAATCAAAGATATGTTTTAATTGGTGTATAATCACCTGAAAATAAGAATTCCCTTTTAATTTTTTTATATCTAAAGAGCAGATGCTGACAGATGCCACTATATCCTACATACTGTTCCTTTTAACGTTTCCTGTAATTCTGTGGGGTCTGTGTTTTTATTTTTTAAATACTCTTTATTGAGTTTAAACAAAAAAGCACAATACACAGTACCCTCTATCCCAGAGAGCAATACAGCGTAACCCAAAAAAGGAAAAAGAAATGTAAAAAATAGAGAAATAATTGAATAAGATTAAATAATGATGATGATAATAATAATAATAATAATAATAATAATAATATATTTATATGTTTGTGTTAAGAATATATGTTAATTAATTATATAAAATTAAATAAAGTTTTGTTTACAGTCCACTATATGTATGTGAGTTTTAGGGTAACCTAGAGGCCATATCATGTGGTGTGTCCCATAAATGGGCTTATGAGACAGGTCTTCCACTGCCCCTTAGAAGTCAGTTTTACAGGTCTGCAGGTAAACAATGTAGAATCTAGCGTGAATTCTGTGTTTAAATATGCAAATGATGCATCTAATTAAATATGCACTAATTTGCATACATTTCCAGAACAGAAATCAGAACATTGGATAAAGCCAAACTTAGTTATGTTTTTCATTTTGCTGACATAGAGGGGATTTTGGATAGACAAAGTGTAGTAAAATTGCGTTGTCTTTCTACTAGAATGAAAGAAGACATGTTATGAAAGTAAAGTAGTCCAATATCTCAAAATTTACCAGTTCATGAAACAACTATATTTTTGACTGTAGTGTCTCGTATTTAAGCTTTCTACAGCAAAGACAACCTGCTGTTAATCAACCTGTGAGAGAAACAGACTTGATTAATTTGTTGAATAATCATGCAAACATAACTTCCACAAAATCTAATTTTCAAAACCACATAAAAGATTTTCAGTGTGTTACAGTTATGTTATCATAACATTTTCCTCAGGTCCTTGGGTCTTTTCCAATTTCCAACTTCCAATAATAATTTCCTACTGAAATATGTCAGTTGAAACGTTTTGTTTTTTTCAGATAAAATCTCATAAAATACAGTCAACAGTGGTCAGTCAGTAGTCAACATGCATTCGATTAGCTCAGTAAGGGTAGTGCTGGCTCAGTTACCCCCACTGGTCATGTGACCCTTGTCTTGCAGGTTCCAGTGGTTCGTTGAGTCTCCCATGACAATATTGGACCAGGACTAAGCATTGACTGACCCTACAATTCGTAAATGACAATGACTAGAGATTAAAAATCTTTCAAAAGAAGCCACATTAAAGGGGACCTATTATGCACAACCAACTTTTTAATCGTTTGATTATGTACATTTGGGAATCTGGAGGGCCTATCAGCAGGCAAAGTGTGAAAAAAGATGACTCAGTCATGTTTTTGTGGGCTGCCACAGTCAAAATACAGGAGATAAAGCACTGAATTTCAGATTTTCACTATTTTTGACGTCCTTTCTGGGGGTTCATTAGCATATTCCAACCTTTCACCTGCATGTTGCCACCCACCTCAGTTTACTTCCTTGTTGACTAGTGGAGCTCCACCATTGTCACTATAAAAGAGCAAGCTAGCAGAGAACAAGCAAGCGAGCCCAGCCAGCAGCCTGCCAGCCTAATGTCTGGGCAAAGGCTTCAGCAGGCAAACTGTTCAGTCATTGGCTGCACAGCCCAACGCAAATCTCTACATATGTATGAGCACAGTGGATCTATTTTTATTTTTGATGGCAATGTCCAGCTAGAGTCGGAAAACCTGACTGTGTGTGTGTGAACCTTCGTGTCGGACTGTTTTCACAACCTCGGTCAGTACAACACTGGACTGGCTGAAAGACTGTTCCTGAAAGAGGGATTGTACCAACTGTCTGTGGAGAGACGGCAGAGGAAGTAACTGTAAGTATTTTTAAGAATTTATGCTTTGTTTTTCGTTGTTTGTGTAAAGCTAGCACAGTGACGCTAACGTAGTTATTGTTTGTTAAATATTTGTTAAATGTGTGCAAGATGAACATGAAACTTATAAGGCCAGCTGGTGCAGATGTCTCCATATTTTTCCCTTCTGCTGATATTTTTATAGAGATTCACACAAAGTTTATGCCGTGAATTACCAAGCTTCGTGCAGGAGGGACTCTGTAACTGTTGTGGGTTTTGTGACCGGGGGAAATTGGCTTTATGTTCGTCTGTACTTTGTTAAACGTGCTCAGTCAGTAATATGTTTGTGTCGCTGTTAGAGCAGAAAACCTCCGAGCTAACAAACTGTAGCCGCTCATCAGCTGTTAGCTCGTTGAGCTGCACTAGAACAGGGAAGATAACGTCAGTTAGGTTTAATTGTCTTTAACCTGGTGACTTACATATCTGCTGGGTAGCTCAGTATCTGTTCACCATGTGGATTAGTACAGCAGTGATCAGAAGACACCGTACTTGTACCATGTATAAATTCAGCAGCGGAGGTCATTTGTTTGGTAGCATTGTAGCTTTGATTAGCACACAGCAGCTCTGTGATTTCACTGTGTTACTATAGTAACTGAGTCTGTCGGACTTTATGTTGTAATACGAGGGGCAGTGTGATCGATAACCCTCGTTAGAAACTACCAAAATACAGGGAGTGAGTTATGGTGATTCTTTTCTGTTTGTGTAACTTGCTAACGTGCTAACCAGCTGGGGCTAGCTTCATGTTTTCCAGAGCCATACTTCTAGTCGGCTCCTGTGTGTGTGTGTGTGTGTGTGTGTGTGTGTGTGTGTGTGTGTGTGTGTTTTATGGTGTGTACATTAACTTGATCTACGTGCACCGGAGTTAACAATAGAGCTACTGTGAGAGAGAAATAGTCAAACTGCAGGGATTCATTAGTTGTGTGTGATACTGGTGTAACTTCGATGCTCTCTAGGCTGTTTTGTGGAGTCAAACCGCGACTAATAAAAGTTTTCTGATCCATATATTTAGCGTTACTGCAGTACTGGTATTACTGTCAATGTAAGTGCAGGTCCGGTGTAACATCTCATACTCATCATCTCCTATTGTATAATAAACAATAAACAACACAGAGGCTCACTGTTAAATGTCTGTTATTGCCCCGGGATGTCACAACATCAGCTACGGTCAGTAAATGTCCTGTGTGTGTGTATCTGCTGCCATTAGCTAGACATTTGTGTTGGTAACCTCAGACTGTTGTCAACAACACATCACTACAGTTAGCTGCAACAAGGAACCCACCAGAGACACTGCTTTATTGTTTTATTTTATAACTTAGGACTACTTTGAGCCACAATGAGCTGTTGTACTTGTATGTTAATATTACTGTATTATATTGTACAGTATTATATGCTGTCTTACAAGTAACACTGTATCTGCCATGTTTTACAGGTGACCTGATGAAGCTCAGGTGTTCCTGGACCCGATCAGAGGACAGAGACAGCTGCAGCATCAGGACAGTCTGGGTATCCAAAGGAAGACGCTTCAAGATGAACACTGACTGCAGAGCTCCATTACCAGCTCACACTTCAGTATACTAGAAACTATATACCTTGATGGAGGACACAATCTGCACAGTTTACATAAAAGTTTAGCTTTGTTACTGTAATATGTAACTGGAATATGAATGAAACATAAATAAAGTGTTTCATTTTTAAGAAGAGTTTTGGTCATTTTTAGATTCAGTAAGAAGTGTGGTTTTAGATCAATAACATGTTATTTCACAGAGGTTTTATGAAGATTTCCTGCATGTAGAAGAGTTGAAAACCTGGTTCGTGTAACATCTATCAATATGAAAATGTGAAATTTAAACCTGTAGTAAATGACTGTAAGCAATACATTACTGTCTCACATTCAAACTTTATTATGGTGACAGATAAATCATTGTACTATTACTCTGATTACTTTGGTACATTTACTGGCTGTTTCTTCACTAGAAGCAACTGCTTGACTAATGTTGTTAATATTATGTGATATATAATATGTTTAACTTCACTGGGCTCTGTAGACTGTAGGTCACTGCTGTACCTGTAAAGACGAGCATAAAACAGTGTTCTCATAGTTGATTCAATTCAATTAAATTTTATTTGTATAGCGCCAAGTCATAATAGAAGTTATCTCAGGACACTTTTCAAATAGAGTAGGTCTAGACTGAACTCTTTAAAACATTATTTACAGAGACCCAACACTACCAGAGATGCACAGCAACAACAGTATTGGCAATAGCAATCTAGCAGGACCATGGCATTTTCAAGCCCCACCTGCCCCCATTGCCCCAACACAATGCTAATGAAATACGCAACAAGCTTAAAATGTTCCAATTTATTGAAGTAACAAGTAGTATCAGTATAGTAACAAGTTGTATCTAAATACAATTCCTGTTACACTTGGTGTGCTCCCAATGGCATTTGCAAGAATCCACCGGGCCTGAACAAAAACAATCAAGAGCTGAAAAAATATGAAGACGCTTGAAGATAGATGATTGATGAGTCTCATTCCAATCCCAAAGCGTCTGTATTTAACACCATGGGAATGAGACTCAACAATCAACTATCTTCCTTGGCTCTGATTAGTTTTTCCGTTGAGGCCCTATGAATTCTCACAAATGCCATTAGGAGCACTAAGAGAAGCCAGAGGAACCTGATCTTTCACAGATTATCTGTCTCGTGTTCGACTGTCAGGATATAGTGAAAGTTGACAACAATGACCTACGGCAGCTGTAATATATAAAAAATTTTTTGTACTGCAGCTTCTTTATTAGCGACAAAGTGATCAGAAATAATTATTGATGTAGTATATTTGTATATACAAATTCATATTATTGTTTGAAATTACTTTAATTAACCAATAATACTGATTTTTCAGTTATTGGCAGATTCATCAATATTCTTAAATCCTTCTGTCATGAATGCTTTCCTGTCTCTGTTCTTTTTCCTTGTTTTGAATTGTTTTCATCCCTGTCTGTGTGTAGATGCGCTTCATGCTGCTGTTCAGCCGGCAGGGGAAGCTGCGGCTGCAGAAGTGGTACACAGCCACAGCGGAGCGCGACAAGAAGAAGATGGTCAGAGAGCTGATGCAGATAGTTCTTGCCCGCAAACCAAAGATGTGCAGCTTCCTAGAATGGAGGGACCTCAAGATTGTCTATAAAAGGTAGAAACAGTAAATCATTACAGTGTTTCCTCTAGGAACAAGTTTATTTACCGTTTTAATGTTTCCAGATGTTTGATATCAGGACGTTGAGCTGAGAACTGACACCGCGGTGACGTTTTTGGTGGAGCTGTTATATAATAGTCGACTTGGAAGAAGCGAACGTTTTGACAATAAGCTCCATCAACACAACAGTATGTAGAGTTAAACTGGACAGCCCCAATAACCTCTGAATAGTTCTACTTGTTGTTAAATTGCAATGTGAGCGGCAGCCAATGGGGGTGCATTATGTCGGCAGGATCATTTAAAAGACAACCGTGACTACATTGTGCGTCTGCCCCATTTCTAATACCGTGGCGGCAGAAATTTAACAGCGGCGGGCCGCCGCTCCAAAATCAACTTAGAGGAAACACTGCATTAACTGTTATAACTCATTTATGCTGGGTCGCTGGAAGTGTCTTCCTAAAGTGTCAGTGATTCTTTAATTAGATACCTATTTAATATAATTTTCACTTGAGTTTTCAGCATTTGGCCAAAAATGTATGTTTTTCCTGGAAATCTTTGTATTTTAGTCCCTCACTCAGGCCGCCTAAGTAAACCTAGGTGCATATTTTTGTTTTATTTTGTTCAATGTATGAGACTTCAAAGCAAGTTTACCAGATGCAAAGTGGAACCGACTTGCAGTGATCTTTTCAGCATCGAATCTATGCTTTCCAGAGCTGGGGGCAAATTCTCATATCTACATGCATACAGCATCAAATTTTTAGTTGTGGATGATAACTACATGCCACAGTGATGTTAATTGTACGTGCAATAAACACTTTAACTTTCTAGAAGATAAATTTTCTGTAAAATAAAATGGATTCTACTACATTTGAAGTACAGCCATATGACATTTTGTAGGCAAGTGCTGTCCTGTATTGTCAAGAAAAACTCCTGGAAAGGTCCTGGAAAATGATTTTATAAAAAGAATGGGACCCCTGAAATGTTATTAGATCTATGAACTCAAAGTTGGAAATATATGTAAACTGGTTAAATTGTTTTACATTTGTTCAAACTGAACATTTGCTTGTAGATTGTACAGTTTATTTGTGAACATCATGAATCATCTAATAATAATAATAATAATAATGATAATAATACATTTAATTTGTTGAGCGCATATACATTTTAAAGGTCCAGTGTGTAACATTAAGGAGGATCTATTGGCAGAAATGGAATTTAATATTCATAGGTGTGTTTTTATTGGTGTATAATCACCTGAAAATAAGTATCGTTATTTCTGATAACTTAGAATGAGCTCTTTTAATCCACAGAGGGAGTGGGTCCTTTTCACTGGAGGCCGCCATATTGAGCTGCCATGTTTCTACAGTTGCCCAGAACGGACAAACCGAAGACCTGTTCTAGATCAGTCAGAGCCAAGAAAGATATAAAGAGGCTTTGGGTTGGTGAAAATAGTTGTTTTTTGAGTCTCATTCCCAGAATGTCTGTATTTAATACCCTGTTAATGAGACTCAACAATCAACCATCTTGGCTGTGATTGGTTGTTTTCGTTCAGGCCCGGTAGATTCTTGCAAATGCCATTAGGAGCACTAGGAGGAGCCAGAAGAACCTGATTTCTGCACAGATTATCTCTCATGTACTACTGTCAGGATATAGTGAATGCTTCAGCTAATATGACAAAAGTTATTTTTTATAAAAATGACCTAATTGCAGCTTTAATGTCAGGCAAGAAGTCCTTAGCCAAGTCAAGTATATCTGTATTTTGAGTTCTAATTGTTTTTTTATTTATTTATATGGTTTTGATTTTAAATGTAACTGATTCCCAGATAGCAATAAAAAGTCTTCAATTTGACTTCAGTAAAGCAGCAGATTCTCTGGTTATAGTGTGTCTACTGTTTACTTTTGTACACCTCCCACAGAGCGATAAAAGTTCATGTCTGTTTGTATGTGGGCTGAGCAGCATTATATTTTAGGTGGGTGGAAAGGGTCAGACCCAGCATTCCACTCTCATTGACACACACACATACACAGAGCAGTGTGTGTCAGAGCTCATTACTGTGAGCAGAATGCAGATGTGGACAAACAAAACAAAGGAGAACCTATCAGCAAATGCCTGTGTGTGGGCAGGTGGATGGGTGATGAGTTCAGTGCAAAGGGATTTCCTGCAGTGGAAATGGACTGAGGGAACACTGCAACAGCTCTGCAGTCAGAAAACTATTGTTAAAGCTTGTTTTTTTTTTTTTAATGAAATGTGGACTAAGTTTAAGTGTAAACAGCTGGAACATTAGTCCATTAATCAATCAACACAGAATGAATCGGCCGCTATTTTTATAATTTATTAATCATCTTTAAGTTATTTTTCACTTCAACAAACCTCTTTCAGATGTGAGAATAAGCTGCATTTCTTGGTGAGTTAGTAAACGTACTATGTTTGGATGGTTGATTTGACAAAACGAGACATTTGATGAAGCCACTTGGGTGAGAGCCCAAGGTAGCTTGTGTCAATTGGAGACTGGACCTTACATGAACAATTGAAGGAATGAGCGACAATTGGTTTTCCTGCACCAATATTTAGGAGATTTAAGTTATCATCAAAACAAAGATGTTAGAAAAGAACACAAAGACACAATGATGGGTCTTATCATGTCCTTGGTATTTCAGTGAAGTCTCAACATCCCGCTGTTTAGTTGAACATAAAGTGTAGTTATAAATTGAATGAAACAAAGGTTCATGCATATAATGGCCTCTTGAACTGGTTATGTATAGTTTTATAATGACCAGGTCAAATAGTCATGTAAGTTCTTAAAAATGTCCATTACCAGTTTTAACAGAGTGAGTTTTGAGTCTGCACACAGACATGTAGAGTTTCTCCTGTCCTGATGTCAATGCGGAGCCAGGTAAAGCAAGCAGTTGTGATTTTGCTGAGCATTAGCTGGGCACCCCTCCAGAGGGAGTAGCAAGCCTGTGTGTAGTGGACAAGCTGGGGTGTAGGCTTTGACCGTGTCCTGATATAGGATGGGTCTGAATCATTTGCAACACGGTATGCAAACTCCAGCATCTTGAATTGGATTTGAGCAGCCACCAGTAGCCAGTGCAGGGGGAGTAACATAGTTACTTTATATAATGGTGAAGTTCAAGTAGACAAAATGTCAACTGATAGTTTACAGAATTAAGCTATTTCAGTATTTCAGAGTACTATTTATGTTAACGTCAAAGTGGGAAAATGAGTCCGCAGATAAAGCTGTAGGTTTGGTGTGTCAACAGAAACAGAAAAAGACTGTTTTGTGATGCAATCTGGGTAATTTAGTAATTGTTAGTTGGGGAGGTAAAAGCTCTTGGTCTAAACAGTCCAACAGAAGTACAGGTAAATGTCACTCAGCAGCGTCCAACAGTAAGGTCCATTAGCTGGGTTCCTTTTCCTTGGAGCCAGCATGTAGTGGCAGTTGAAGGAACTGCAATTGAACACTTTAACTTTGTGGACAGTGGTATTTACTTCATATATAAATGTTTTCACTTTGTTTTCAACACCTCAGAGAATAATTTAATATTTCAGGTATTTATACCATATTTTCTGTTAATTGTGTATGCGATTGTGTGTGTATTCATGCAGGTATGCCAGCCTATATTTCTGTTGTGCAATTGAAGAGCAGGACAATGAGCTGATCACACTGGAAGTCATCCACCGCTTCGTAGAGCTGCTGGATAAGTACTTTGGCAGTGTAAGTCTCTGTTGTTGATTTCACACCACTAAACTTAAGGTTTCAGAGTGAAGTGAGCATGTAAAAACTTCCACTGCTGTAGAAAGCACTGACTTGTTTGTTTGTGCAGGTGTGTGAGCTGGACATCATCTTTAACTTTGAGAAGGCCTACTTCATTCTAGATGAGTTCCTGATGGGAGGAGAGATTCAGGACACGTCTAAGAAGAGCGTTCTCAAAGCCATTGAACAAGCAGACCTGCTGCAGGAGGTAACCTGGGCTTCACCCACTACCTCCACCAAGGAGGGTTGGGTTTTCCATCCTGTTTATCTATCAGTTAGCAGGTCCTAACTAAAATGGATCATATTTCCGTGAAATCAAGTAGAAAGTTCTGCCATGGGCCTTTGGGAGACACCTGCTTTTGCAGACCTTTGTCCTGCTGGTGATTATCAAACTGACAGTGCCAGTGAGGTCTGTCTCTTCTCAAAAACTTTAACCATTATTAATTGTTCAAACTAACACAAATGCAACCAGCATTAGGCTATCCAAAAGTACACTGTGCCTGCACTTACAGTGTAATTAGCTCACCATTCATTTCTTTGAGAAATGTTTCACTGAAAGTCTACTGATGTTACTGGAGTCGTCCAGTAAAATGCACTGCCCTGCCAGCTAATATTTACTGCAGATGTGAACTAAAGTTTAAAACAAATACCAAGTAGAACCTTTCCTGGGGCCCAGGAACCATTTTAGGATTTCAGGAACCTGCATAAATTTAGCACCATTGCACCTGGGCCTCAAAAACTGTGCCTTTGTATTATTATATTCTTATGCCTAAGAATTAAAGTTTGTGTAACTGATTTTTATGTTACTGACACAGCTTTATTCCCAAGTATCATCATTACGTGTAGCAGACATTTCTTGTAATTTTAGTGACAGATAGTCAGGGTTCCCACACTTCCTGGAAAATCAGGAAGTTTAGAGACTAGTTTTGTGGTCATGTAAACGGCTGGAAAATTATTAAATTTACCAAATATCCTGGAATTTTTTGTATTTTAGCCCCTCACTCAGATCGCCTTTATAAACATATGCATATTTTGTTTGAAACTCAACTGTTGGTAGGATAAAAAGTATGACACTTCAAACAGGTTTACCAGATGCAAAGTGGAACTCACTTTCTATGATAAAAACTTAAATTGTTATTGTTTTGATATTACAATGTGATTCATGATTAATTGGAATGATAATTTTTACTGTAAAAAAACCCAAAAACTTTAAAAAACCAAATAAACATGTTTTCTTACATCTTGAGAACAAGATTTGCTGAGGAGGGCGTCTTTACAGCTCTACAGCACTTCATTATAATCCTGTTTTTTACCTTTATCAAAGAACTGCAGCTTCTGCAATTTAGATATCGTCATATTGCGGTTTTTATAAAATGCAGATTAATTGTACAGCCCTAGTTACGATAACGTACTAAATCCGAAATAAGTAACCATCAAACATTTGTCAACTTGGCAATCAGAGTCACAGTACAGTAAATACAAAGAACAACGTGTTCTTTTCTCATGTGTGAAAATTGCACCTCAAACATCTGACTGTAGTTACTCTGAGTGTACCTCTGAGAGCTGGCTGCTCCATTACATTTTGATGTGTATATTGGGTTTTTTTCATTGTTTTTTTCTTTTAGGTGTCACTGACTTCTTTATTCTAACCATCTCTGTGTTTCCTATTATAGGAGGACGAGTCACCCAGGAGTGTGTTGGAAGAGATGGGCTTGGCGTAGTACACAGTAGTGCTATGAGAGACTATAGATACCAAGGCAGAGGGCTGGACGTGAGGGGGGCGGGACAGAATCTGGGACTGACTGTGCTCAGACTGACAGCGTTGGTTCTGTGTGTCTGTGGCTCTGGGGATGTACAGTGTTTAACTGGGGGAAAGACATTCAGTTAAAAATGGAAGATCCTTGCATTGGCCCTTTAGCTTTGTGTGTGTGTGTGTGTGTGTGTGTGTGTGTGTGTGTGTGTGTGTGTGTGTGTGTGTGTGTGTGTGTGTGTGTGTGTGTGTGTGTGTGTGTGTGTGTGTGTGTGTGTGTGTGTGTGTGTGTGTGTGTGTTCTCTGAGCATAGGGTATAGGAAATGGGATACCTTTTAAACTTGCGTGTGTCTGCAGGGGGGTTGTGTGTTGAGATTTTTAAAGGGGGGAGTCTTTGCTTATCTTTGTTGTCTTTGCTTTGCTTATCAGAGTGGATACTGGCGTTAGAGTCAAAGTGAGTCAGCCTGGCAGTTTGACGCTAGAGTTGGTTGTGAAGGTTTGTCAGGTACTGAATGTGGACAGAGACTTGGTCAGATATTTGGGTATATTTAAAAAAAAATCCCTGATATTTTTCTGTATTGTTTTTTGTATTTTCAACAATTCTCGTGAAAAGACAAAAACTAATCATGTGTTAGTCCATCTCTCAAAGTTTGTGATTTCCCTGTCTTCCTTCCCTCATAAATATTTTGAAATAGCTCACAATTATATAGTTTAATTTTTTTAAAAAGCCTCAGTTATTTCCTAAAACAGCTGGACATGAGATTTGATGACAATCAGAAAAATATAGAATACCACCAGACCTTTAAAGTCAAATTCTGTGTTCTGTTTTTTCGTAGCATTAGCCATTATTCCTGTTGGTTATGTATGTGATTATAACAAGGAAAAATGAACACGCCTTCCTCCACTGAAGTGTGTTATTATCAATATCAGGACACACATGAGGGCCATTCTCACACATTTCTAGTCATGGCAGCAAAAACTGTATTACTACTAACTAACTAAAAGCAGCTATTTTTCACAGCAGTTCACAACATTTTCTACCTAAAATATGGTCCACTTTCACCAAAATCACTGACATAGTTGGTGTGTGGCTACTGCCATAAAGCATTACATGTCCCAGCCCAGAGCCAATAGTTACATAGTGTGAAACATTTGTAGTGGGTAGTGGGTAGGGTCATAACTACGGTATAAGAAAACACGATTTTGCTTTGTTTTTAGGCCTCCACTCTCTAGATGTTCCACTTAAACTACATCTACATAATGACTCTGTCAGTCTATTATTCCACTTATTTGAATTACATTTGATGATTTAAGAACTGGAGTTGGAACTTGAAATTCTTCTGCTGGGACTACAAACAGGTACTACATGTTGAAACTGCCTTGGAATTTCAAGGCATTTAGAATAAACTGAATTTTAGACAAGTATATCTTACGGACCCATACATGTTTTATCTATTATTTTTTGATGTGTGGTTGTTACTGATGGCAGTGATCTAATTTGATGTAAAATGCAACCTTAGGCTGCTAGAGTATTGGAAGTCAGTAAAGGTAAAGATATATAATATAAATGGTCACTTTGGTTACAGTGTCATTTCATTTCTTAAACAGTAACTAACTGCAACTAGTTTTGAATGTATTCTTTAGGGCGCAGCAGTTTACCAGGGTCATGGTGGGTCCATACCTCAGGTTTGGTCAGGGTTTCGTTTGTTACCTAGTTTAAAATAAAAGACTAAGATCAACATACAATATTAACATGGTTTCCTTACTATATCCTGACAGTAGTACACAAGACAGATAATCTGTTCCTGGTTCCTCTTGCTCCTCCTAGTGTTCCCAATGGTATTTCCAGGAATCCATCGGGCCTGACCGAAAACAACCAATCAGAGCCAAGAAAGTTAGAAAGGGGCTTTGGGCTTGTAGCTTTGAAGATCTCATTCCCAGCATCAATATTTGATCAACTAGCTTTCTTGGCTCTGATTGGTTGTTTTGGTTCAGGCCAAGTGGATTCTTGCAAATACCATTAGGAACACTAGGAGGCGCAAAAGGAACCTGATCATCTGTCCCATGTACTACTATGAGGATATAGGAAAAGTTTCTGCAAATATGACTAAAAGTTACCTCCTGCAGCTTTAATGAAGTGGAAAGTTGTTTTCTGTCTCAACTTGCCTTCCCGATCAGCTTGTAATAAGACAAATAATTTAGTGTTATTGAATGGGCAAGTTTCTGGGAAACGTATGTGTGGTCCTAAAAATGCACAAACATTGTATCTTTATACTCACACATTGGGTTAGGGTTTTTTAATTAAAGGTCCAGTGTGTAACATCTTTTGGCCAAAATGGAAAATAATATTCATAGGTATGTTTTCATTAGTGTATAATCACCTGAAAATGTTTTTGTTACCTTAGAATTAGATGTTTTTATCTATTTGAGTGGGCCCTGTTCTAAGGAGGCCACCATGTTGAATCGCCATGTTTCTACCACTCACTGACTCTAGATACATCCTATATGTTTGGAGGGTGATTCGAGGGGGCTGCATTGTGCAACTTCACCTCTAGATGCCACTAAATCCTACACACTGGTTCATTAAACTGGACTTTCAAGCCTACCTATTTTGCAAACCTATTTTATTTTTGTACTTCTTACTGGAATTCCTGATCCAGAGCTAATAAGTTGACAAACTCAAACTATTGTTTTGGTATGAATAAAGGTTACCTGGGAGATTCAAGAAACAATCACAACCCAACTTTACTCACACATGTACTAGACTGAGCCGATAATACAAAGTAAATATGTAAACACCTCTGGTATAGTGTAACATTATTGTGTATACTGCTGTGTTCTTGCATGACATGTTTACGTCATAAAAAGCTGTGGGCTGGGATGAGTATACTATAATTCAGGGTGTGTAAAAGCTCTTAATTAATTTCCACTGTCTTTAAATTAGTATGTCTGTAATTATAGTTTTCATAAAATAATAGCCGATTATTTGTTAAGATGTGATCATGCTGTAGGATTTTCTATGAACTGCCCATAGACTGTTGATTCAAACTAGGCTATATCTACAAAATCTTTGACTTGACATCACTATTGACAGTGTGGGGTATCAGGGCTTTCATAAAATTCTTCCATCTAAAATAGGACCGGGTGATATGGTATCTTAGGTAGAATGTATGAATTGCTCATTTCACATAGTTGAACAGATATTTTTGGAAAGTTGTTTCTTTTAAGCAATCTCACAATATTACTTCCAGATCTTGATCTTGATTCAGTCGCAGATGGGGGTTTTGTTACATTTTTCAAACCATGGAAAA
Source organism: Dicentrarchus labrax (assembly GCF_905237075.1). Classification (NCBI taxonomy): domain Eukaryota; kingdom Metazoa; phylum Chordata; class Actinopteri; family Moronidae; genus Dicentrarchus; species Dicentrarchus labrax. The sequence goes on from NW_026136717.1 coordinate 937,292, forward strand.
GCATGTTTGTATTGCCTCATATTTTATGTATGTTTTTCATTATAATGGGATATCATTTGTATAATGTCCTCTGAGGAGTTCTGGACAAACACTAATTTCTAATAGGAAAATAATTTTCTTTTTTTTTCTTCTCTCATCACATTCCTTTCTTACACAACCTTTCTAATCTATGAAATACATGGGTGTGGTTGTTGGACATTGATGGATGGTAGTGGATGTGGGCAAGGTAAAGATTCAAAGTTGGACACTATTGTCTACAGAAGAGGTGTAGTTTTAGCTAGACTGTTTTTCTTCAATTCTGGGCCTTGCTGACATGAGATTATGCTTAAAACTTTTACACTATTTGAGCAGCTAGTTTTATGGGTTCTTTCAAAATGACCCTGGAAAAGGGCACGCACTAAAACAAAATACCTGGATTGATAAGTAAAAGAGAAAAAAGGTGAGCCTGGTCGGAGTTAGGCATCCAAGCAAAGACGGATGAAGAGAGTAGAGTCTAGGTTGTGAAGAGAAAGAAAGACAACAGTGGAGCAAGAAGGGTCCAGGCATTCTGTCACCCAGGCACTGTAGCTTGGCATCCAAGATGAGACAATTGGGGTAAGGGTGGTGGTCAGACAGAGATGGTTACACATCTGCAAGGTGCAATTCTGCCCATGACCAGTGCTTGCAATATTTCCGGATCTGACGTAAGGTCAGCTTTAGACCCTGAACAAATCACAACAGAATATTTTGCAGAGAAACTAACAGACTAGCATCTGATCAGTCTTCTGTCTGCTTGACTATTTTTTGCTTTAAAATCTGTAAAATGTTTGGCTCTGGCCACATCGCCTTTGCTCCTGACAAACCATTAGAGACAATGTACCCATCAGCCAAGTTCTTCCTCAGTTCTGTCAGAAATGAATGGAATGTAACCTGCTGATCACGACCATGATCACCTAACCCCAAGAAAAGGTAGAGGTCATTGTCAGGAACAGGCTGCAGGACATTCAGTCTGAAGCTGTCTAAAGAAGGGCCAAATGGCACTGCAGGTCTGTTGTCTGTACACAGCAATGACTAATCCTTTGTTTTACCTTGCTGAACTCTGAATGTTAGTTCGTGTTCTAAGAGTAAGGGCTCACTGTGTGATCTGATTGTTTTCTACATTGTTAGAGATAGATTGTACTGTATCAGCATGTATTGGAGCAAATGAAAAAGAATGGGGAAAGAGAAGCTGAGAATATGTTGAGGTATGATCTGCTGAAAGCTGCTGCAAAAAAATGGCATCAGATTGCTGCTCATGCATGCGCTGTATGTGGAACAGCGTTGGGGACAAATTATTTGAGTTCTGAGATTACATTCGATATATTTTATGTCTTATCCTTCAGACTTCTAGCAAAATTTAAAATATTTTGATTCGAATCTCAGAGGTTGAATATATTTTGTTCCTGTGGCCCCAAAAGCCTAGTATGCTTTCAACAAACTAGTTCTTACTAAGTGTTGTCCAACCATTTCTAAAAGCAAACCGTTTTTTTTAGCTGGAAGGCAGGGTGAAAAGCTTGTTGTCATTGCAAAATTCCACTGGACATGGCTTTATGATGTGGTGTCTGCATTGTGGTTTGGCTGCCATCCGCAAGTCTTCAGATCCCACCAAGAGTGCTTAAGAAGTGGAGCGTCATCAGAGCATCTTGTCTGCCCAGCAGTCTTGACCTCTGACTGATTGACTTCTGGCCTGGTTCCACAGGTTGTGATGTTTTTTTTTTTTTTTTTTTTTTAAGTTGACCTCCTTGCTGCATCCCCCAATCCAAGAAGTTAGCTTCTATTGCATACTGCTATTTGAAGTCATGATTCAATAACTCTTTGAAGGCATTTGTGGTGTTCTGCACACATAAAATGCAAAAGGTACAAACCCTGCCTTCTTTCAGTTACAATAATTGGATAGAGACCACTGATTTTGCTTTCAGAAAAAGGGATCCAGAGGTTCCCACAAGCAACTTGTTTGAAGCATACTGAGGCCTTGATCTTCTTCACAATCCTCTGTACATGCGAGCATGCACCCACTTGAAGATATTTAGTGGACTCTTGCAGCCAAAGCTATTTTGCTTCTGAAGGTTTTAACCCTCTGCTGCCACTTTTCTCCTTCAAAGGGATATTATTTTAATAGTGTGTTGAATGATATTTTTCTTCTCCACTCGGGGAGATTTTATTTAATACCTAGTTTGAACTTCAATCAACTCATCATATGCAATGTCTTATCAATTAGGTGAATGGCTTGTCCATAAATTAATCCATGTGAAAAGAGAATTAAGTTTTTGATTTTAAATATTTTGTTGTAAGTCATTTGGTTCCTTCAAAGAGAAGAGAGGATGAGACCATGCATGGTTGAAAGAGCTGCAAAGGGGCTCTAGTGTCTGAAAGCAGAAGCTCCATTAATCTGTGTAATGTTTTACAGCAAAGGCTAAAGGGCCTCAATGTGTGAATGTAATTTTATAAAGTAATAAAGCATTTTAAGCGGAATTGAATGGTGTGTCCCTGATGTTTTGTATCTGTGCTTGTCTAAAAGTGGGACTACTCTTCCTACAAGTAAAACTGCAGTATGTGCAACAAATCAGAAGGAATTTCACAGACAAATACAGCGCTTGGAAAAACGGATATTCCAGAACTCTAAATAATGCTTGGTAAATGTTTTTGTACAGAAATTAATGGGTGCTGCAAACACATTTATGTTGACTTGTGGGACAACTTCCTTGGAAAGTACTGTTCATTTCCACTTTCCCACCAACACTCAATACTGGTTTAACACTGATTTTTCAAGTTTATCCAAGTATTTGTGCCTAAATTAACCAAACTTTAACCATAACAGTGGCAGATAAGAGTGTTAGGATAAACCGCCATATGAATACATTTTCTAAAGTGTGAAGCATTGATAGAATGAGTCTAAGCCAGTTGGCGGTTCGGACCCCTACTAGGGGTCACCAAAGCTTCACAGGGAGACGTGATGTGATCTTAAGAAAAACTTGAATGGCCATAATAATGAATTGTCACTGGAGACAAGAGTGATGTTGTGAGACTCCTGAAGTGTTGTAATTTGTGAGCACTACACATATGCACGGTAGTATATTGTTTATTTTTACATTTTGTATTGTCACTAAACAAAGACAAATTAAGATATGGGATTAAATGGGTTTTTGTTTTGCATATAATGGATAAAGGTGAACCAAGTTAATAAACTGTAGGAGGGTTGACGAGGGATGTAGGGTAAGGGTTAGGGGTTGAGGGATGATGGGATATGAAAGGGTTTGGGGGAGGGGGATGTGAAAACTGAGTCAAAAAGTGAGTGATAGTTTGTTTATAGTGGCTACTGGTAGTTTGGGCCCAGTTTTGTTATATTGTTTTCATTTTATTTGGCACAGCCTTGCCGTCCAATCCTCCCTCACACGTTTGAGAACGTTTGTGTTTATGAATAGTAATTTGTAAATAAATCACCTTAATTATATACTTTACTTTGCAATTTCTTTGGTTTTCTTATTTTCCTTTTGGCGAAGAGCAAATGGTCTTTTTTCTTTTTTGAAATCTCCTTTTACAATACTCATTTATGCAGGAATAAGACTCATGTGTAGGATTTTTGTGGTGAAGTTGCAGATTGCATGTAACTGAACACAGCTCACCTTCCAAGCATGTAGGAGAAGATACAGTGGAAGTCGAAGTTTCCTTAAGCAAGATACTGAGCCCCAAATAGCTCCCAATGTATCACTGTGTGAATTTGTATAAATTAATTTCTTTCTGTTCGTCGTGCATGCGTTGTAAAGTGCTTTGACTGGTCCATCAACCTGATTAGCTAAATAAGGGCTTTTCACTCGACCAAGAGATCTTCATTGGCTGGCTAGAAAAGGCACATGTGAAACCAGGAGGGTAACTAATTTCTAATACATTTCAGTAATATCTTACAGTTCCCCCCACAAAAACAATTAGTTAAAACTTTACTTTTGCTGGCAAATTTACTTTTGTTGAAATCAAACAACCCAATCACATCCTTGGATTCCTTTTTGTAATTGTGGAGGAAACTAGCTTGGAAGATGGAAATGCATATTCAGCAGTTAGCAAATATTCACATTACTTTTTTTACTGATTTTAACAAACAAAACTGGATTTTAATCATCGTAAGTCTGAATTTTGGGAAGAAGGGACACAATTACCAATTTTGTGGGGAGTAGCAGAAAAGTAATATAACTAGTAGTGTCAGTAATTACGCAGATTGCATGTAACTGAGCACAGCTCACCTTCCAAGCATGTAGGAGAAACTACAGTGGCCAAAAAAGTCCCTACATAGAGTCAGTGTTTGGTTTGTCCATTCTTGGCTACTTTAGAAACATGGCGTAGTTCACCAGATGAAGACCCACTTCCTCTATAGATAAGCTCATTCTAAGCTAAAACACGACAATACTTATACTCAGATGATTATACACTAATTAAAACATGCCTATGCATATTATATTCCATTTCTGACAATAGATCCTCCTAAATGTTACACACTGGACCTTTAACATTCAATTAAATTCAATTCAATTCAATTAAATTCAATTCAATTTTATTTGTATAGCGCCAATTCATAACAGAAGTTATCTCAGGACACTTTTCAAATAGAGCAGGTCTAGACCGAACTCTTTATAACATTATTTACAGAGACCCAACAGTACCACCATGAGCAAGCACTTGGCGACAAGGGCAAGGAAAAACTGCCTGTTAAAAGGCAGAAACCTAGGACAGATCCTCCGGCTCTAGGTGGGTGGTCGTCTGTCTCGACCAGTTGGGGTGAGAGAGAGAGAGAGAGAGAGAGAGAGAGAGAGAGAGAGAGCGAGAGACAGACAGACAGGTGCACAGCAACAACAGTATTGGCAATGGCAATCTAGCAGGACCATGGCAGGAGGCTCCACCAGGATCGACAAGAACCTGCGATCATGTAACTTTTTAAACCTCCATTTTTAAAAGTTCCTTCTTGACCTTGAGTAAATACTGCTTCAGTGTATGAACTTTAGACTGTAGAGGAGCTCCATCTCTGATAATCTCTTATAATATATCTGACCGTAATTGGGTGAATTCATAATCAGCCCCAGTGAGGACCGCCTTCCCAACATGAATGAATTATTATTTATTCTAGTTGTTTTCGTTCAGGCCTGTTGGATTCTTAGAAATGTCATTAGGAGCACAAGTAGGAGCCAGAGGAACCAGATTTTTTCACATGTTCTTGTGTTCTACTCAGGATATAGTGAAAGTTTCAGCAAATATAAGAAAATGTTGTTTTGTTTTGTTTTTTAAATGACCTACCTACTTTAATGTCTAAATTTGACAGTCAGGGTGGTAAGGCATTTTTTCGGGGTGGCAGCACCCTATGCCACCCCTCTAGATCCGCCCCTGGAATGAGGAACTACATAAATGAGTCCCTGATGAAACTTACTTTGCACCTCCTCCTCTACTGTGGGCCCCAGAGAGGCTAGACATCGCCAAAAATTGCGAATTCATTCAGCAGCTTCTGTTCATTCAGCAGCTCGAGCACTGCAGCTAATTGGTTCCATCAAACAGGGGGTTGGTGGGTGCGGGGGAGAGGTTGGGATGGGGGGTTTTGCAGAAAAATCTTATGAATGAAACCCAGTCTAGTGACGTCAATGGGGACCGCTTGACGCAGGTGTCACGTGGGTCCTGGGAGGGCGGAGGTATAAGAGAGCCGCAGCCGCCTAAAAACAGACCGAGCCAAAGAGCGGAATCCCGGGAGAGGAGCGCAGGAGGAGACGGCAATAAACAACAATAACAGTGACGACATTTAAAATTAGAAAACAACTTTCACAACAATAACAACAGCTACCGCACAGTGCAACGCAGGCAGTGGGGTCTGTGCATGAAAGCAGAAGTCCCAGCTGCTTTGAGTGTGACGTGACAAGGAGTGGAAGCTGGAATCCCCCCGCTGCTCCACCTGAACTGCAAGTAAGTGTCAACTTATTTATTATTTTATATGTATTATTTTCTCTGCTGAAAAAAGCCTGAAAATCTTTTGAGAATGGATGATTATTGACACTAGAATTTTTTTTGAAAAATAATATCGATCACTCTGAAGCCAAAAACCAAAGCTCCTCTTTTTCTTCTTTTTTTATTTTCAGTGTGCAGAGTGCTTCACATCAACAAAATATATCAAAAATGTGCAAAAGTGGATAATTATTTCTGTTGTTTGTCAGTTTGGAGCAGGGTTGATAGCTCAATATGAGCCTCTCCCTACCTTAAATTTCATTTAAATGTATGAGAAATATACACTTTTATATTTTATTGATCATATACATTTGGAGCCAATGGTTCGTAGATATGTGGGCGGTTTTTAAATGTGTATTATGTTGTTGTGATGTTCGGCCCCTGTGGGATAATGTATTGTTAATAGGACTGCCATATTTCTTTGTTTATGGTCAAACAGAGGTGGCTTATCATCATCATCATCATCATCATCATCATCATCATCATCATCAACATCATCATCATCTTCACATTTAGCGTCATTTCCATCACTATGACTCACTTTTGCCAAAAAAAAAAAGGCAGGCAGCTTTGTGTGCGTTAAGGTGCGGTGATGTTGTTCTTACAGTGAAAATGTGAAAATGATGCCACAGAGACAGTGACAGTCTTTTGTCGTGTCTAAAATGTCTGCATAACACTGACGTCCATGTTTGCTGAGGGTTCACAGTTTGAGTGTGTAGGCTGCGGGGAGGTTACTCATGTTGACAGAAGTCTGGAGGTGGCTTTATGCTGACAGGTTGCTCTTTCGTCTTGCCTCTCAGAAGCGGATTATTAATCCGCTTTGCTGCTATAAACCCTGGTGGAATCTGCTCAGACCTGGTTAGAATGAGACCTATACAACCAAGCTGATTTGTTTGGTTGATGTGGAGGATAAGATCCATCACATTAGATCCTGCTGCGTGTTTGCACTTTATGCATCCCCTGTAATCCATTCACCTCCACTGCAGAATATGCCCAGATCAACCAGTCTGTTATTGGCTCTTGAAATTGCGTTTCTTTCATAAATGAACTTGTTTCTGAGATTTTAATTAAAAAAGTCTTTAGAAACACCTAATTTCAAAATTATCTCTAAAATGTCTACCACACACATTGTATCCTACTATTATATAATCAGGATCTCACCCTATGACAGATCTTTCTGTCTTGTCTCTATAAGAGAAGATTTTTATGGCGCTATAATAGAGAAAAGTACCCCGGACGTTTTTTGCAGTGAATAGTGTGGCGTGATCCCTTGCAGCGCGGCTGTAGTTCATAAAAAGACGAGCGATGTGAGCGACCTGGAGCAACACTGTGATCTTTTAAACCCGTTTGTGCACTTTACAGAAATCCAACACTGGAGAGTGGACAGAAATGGCAAGAAGCAATGGCAGTACATGTGCTGTAATGTTGGCTGCTGTAGCAGTCACTGCACTTGTTGCACTTCAACGCTGTGTCGATTTCAGCACCAAGGACAGCGGCGGGTCCCTCCACCCTCCAGCAGCATGAGGAGCCTCAGATGAGTGATAGTACTCTATCAGGAAAACAACCTGTGTTGCAGTGGCGCTTACTCCTGCTGCTCTTGGAGGGCCACACCTTTGCATGTATTCATCTCTCCTACTCTGCTCATGCCTGCTGCTGTGGCTTAGGAGGTAGAGGTGGAGGTGCCGCACCATGTCGAAGTGTCCTTGAGCGAGATACTGAGCCCCAAATAGCTCCCAATGTATCACGTTCGTCGTGCATGTTAACTGGTCCATCTACCTGATTATCTAAATTAGGGCTTTTCACTCGACCAAGAGATCTTCATTGGCTGGCTAGAAAAGGCACATGTGAAACCAGGAGGGTAACTCATTTCTCATACATTTCAGTAATAATATTACAGTTCCCCCCACAAAAACAATTAGTTAAAACTTTACTTTTGTTAGCAACCTTACTTTTGTTGAAATCCAACAATCCAATCACATCCTTGGATTCAATTTTGTAATTGTGGAGGAAACTAGTTTGGAAGATGAAAACGCACATTCAGCAGCTAGAAATATTACTTTTTTTTTTTTTTTACTGATTTGAACAAACAAAACTGGATTTTAATCATCATAAGTCTGAATTTTGGGAAGAAGGAACACAATTACCAGTAATATAACTAGTAGTGTAACTAATTACGGTTAGCAGGGAGTAATGAGTAATAAAATTACTTTTGAAAAAGTAATGAGTAATGAATTATAAATAAAAAACATTGTGTAACAAGCCCAACTTTAGTTAATGATTACTTAATCAAAACAAGTGAGGGACAAGTGAGGGACAACTTGATAATTATAGTATTAATAAGTACTTATTACTCATAATGATGAGTTACTAGAGAACAGACTAGGAGAGCCTATATTAATGAGTCATTAGGTAATGATTAGTCAATGAATGTCTGTGAAACTATCATACTGACCACTTTCTTCATAAGTTGTTCCTTTTTAACTCTGAACCAGCTGCTGAGCTGCACATAAAGGGATACACAATACTGAGTAATTAGACTACTAAGTTTCCTCATTATCTTACGATAACTTACTCTTTTTGTGGCCCCTGAAGTCATTTACTCCAGAATTATGAATATGCAAATTATGTATTTCTAAGGTTTTCCTGTCTCCTACCTCACTGTAACGTCCATTCTCAGTGGATGTGTGCTGGTGTTCTTCTGGTTTCTACATCACACTGTTGAAGTTGCATACTGGACCAGGTAAATTAACAGATACATAGATGGCTAGATGCCACTAAATCCTACACATTGGAGCTTCAATCAGCAGTACACTCATTTTTACTGAATAAAATACAGTCTAAAACAGGATCCAGCATGTTAATAGAGCAGGCTTCTGTAAAGATGTGGACACATCAGTTACTGGTTTCCCATTGTTTGGCCAGCCCCATTTCTTCCAGACCCGATGTTAGCATGGAGCAGCCATAAATCCAAGCTGGGCCAGCATGGTTCCTATCCGGCCAGTCAATTTGAACAATTTTGGCTTAGTCCCTCAAAATTAAATCCAATCAGACATCATTCAATGATGGGTTCAGCAACAAAGCAGAATTTTTTTTAGCAAGTTTTCAAATGCGCAGCCATTTCCAAGCAAATGTCCATAAGTTGATGATGTTGGACAATATTATGTCTATATGTTGTGACCACATCCAACCATTTCACTTACAATAAATATCAAATTAATTAAATAAATAATAAATGAATTTCCATATTCCATTGATATTTAGCACTTGTGCATTTCAATATTTTTTTTATTTTCATATTATGTTTAGACATGCCATGACACTCATCTATTCACCACCCTGACCTCCTATTTCCTGCAATGGCACTGAGAAGTAACACCTTGAGGTGCAGAATCATCTAATAAGGATACAATTTCTATGATACTGTGCTATGAAGTCAGAGATATTAAAACTGAAGATGCGTGTCTGTGTTTTTCTCTCCTCTAGGCATTTCTGATCCCATTCACTGCTCATAGCAGGGCCTGTTCTGAGTGGCCATGATTGGGTACCATGATGCCTCAAGTGCCCTTATCCTTCTGGTTCTCCTGACAGGGGCTTCCTTCCTCCATCTATCCACCCCCAATCCGATCAACACCCCTGAAGATGTCAATAAACCACACAGAGATACTCCTCCTGGGGTGATGGTGTCAGGGGATGGGCAAAGGATGGATGAGGAGAGACGATCTTTACGAAAAGAAGAGGCAGAGGAAGAAGAGGAGCTTTTTAAAGATGTGGATCCCAAAACACTAGCATCAGTTTTACTGGAGGCCCTGAATCGCTCACAAGTAGAGAGAAGGAGGGAGGGAGAGGAACACAATGGCATGGAAGAAGGGATGAAGGCTGAGACAGGGGAGGTTAAAAAAGAAGAGACGTACAGAGAAGTGAGAATTATGGAGGGAGCAGACCGAGACAGAGATGGACGACAGGAGTTAGAGCTGCTGATGGCTGCACAGGGGAAGGAGCGGGAGAGACAGGAGGAAGAAGAGAGGAAGAAAGCTCAGGAAGAAGAGGAAAGGTTGACAGAGAAGGTGACCAGTCGTACCACAAGTCAGACAGTCCAGGTCCAAACAGCGCAGCAGCCCGCTAGTCCTGAAGGAGGAGAGGAGAATGGGCAGGGTGCTTCCCCCCAGCAGGGACCAAACAGCAATGAGGAGGAGGAGCAGCTCAGCCCCGAGGAGCTAAAGAGCCTTGAGACCATGATGAAGGAGTTTCCTCGTTTGAACACAGCCACTAAGAGGGAAGGAGATTCAGAGCAAAACCAGAGAGAGAGCAGAGGTTACAGCAGCTACAATGACATTATACCCATCAACAAAGGCAGCAACCTTGTCATTTCTAAGAAGAAACTGAAATGGCAAGAGGAGACACAGAAAGCCCTGAACACTCCAACATTCAGGGGCGGCAATTTTATGACCGACTTTGAGGACAGTAATTATGCTGGCAGTAATGCCGCACAGTCCCAGCCTCGAGCAGAGCAGGAGGTAATGGAAGATGATAAACCAGAAGAGGAGGATGACGAAGACGAGGAGGTGTTGAGTCCTGAGGAGGAGGAGGCTCGGGCTAAAGCAGAGCAGGAGGAGATGAGGAGGCAGGCAGCCGAGGCACAGAGAGCAAAGATGGAGGAGGAGAAGTTGGCCGACATTGCCTCAGACATGCTGCTGCGCTACATGGTCAAACAGAATAACGGGAACAAGAAGTACGGCTCATCTCTGTCCAACGCCGTGGAGGACAAGAGGTCCGATGAGGAACAGGAGGTGACAGAGGAGGATGATATTGATCCCCAGACCATCGACAAGCTGATTGAGATCTCCAGCAAGCTCCACCTCCCTGCAGACGACGTGGTAGATATAATCAGTGATGTGGAGAAGAAGAAGAAGAAAGACGTGCCGCCTGAGATGACGTCTCATTGGCAACAACCTCTAACACCGCTGTCTTCTTCATTCTCATCCCCCAATGGTTTCCCAGCATCGCAGGTTTCAACCAATCAAAATAGCTTCCCCATATCTAAACAACCGTCTCCAGCTGTCAATCTCCTTAAAACATGGTTCCAGGAGAAATCTCCAACAAAATCGCAGGATCTCTGGAGGAAACTTGGGAAGCCTCTGCTGGCCAATCAAAAGGTCTGGCCCAAACCTCAGAAGCCTCTGTCAATCAAACAGGAACTCTGGCTCAAATCCCCCAAGTCTGTCTGGACTGGCAATCCTTTTTACCCCTACACATATCCATCTTACTACCAGAGGAGGCCCTATCCAGGCTACCACCCAATCTATTTTCCTCCTCCCCAGCGACACAGACCCCGTTACTACATGCCCAAACCCACTCACACCCTGAACAACTTCCTGGGAAATTCAGTGGATGACCCCTACACTTTGCCTCTCAGACGCCGTTACCATAGCTGGGTCCAGCCCCGGCTGAGAAAAACCCCTCCAGGACTCCAGCAGAAGCCTTACTACACAAGCTACCCTGTTCCGCTGTACCCACAGACATTTCAGCCAGTACCCATCCCCAAACCACGTTTTCCTGTCCGAATGCCTGTGATCCCTCCTCAACAGAAGCAGTATTATAACACAGCCCTAGCACCTGCAGTGACGAGAAATGAAGATTATTATGTGGCTGGAAAGCAGCCAGACAGTAGTAAACGTGACGATCTTGAGAAATACATACAGCAGATGCTCATGAAGGGACCACAAATATTGGACTGAAAGGGAGATGAAAGGAGAGCAAAAATAGAGGAAATGGCAAAGAGGAGAGATGAGCAGAAGGAGTGTATTTCTTTATGATTTTGTTTTGCTGGTATTTGGTTTTGTTTTACGTATGTTCTGTTCTCCTATTTTGATTGGTAGTGATTTGGACATAACAGAGGACTTTTTTTCCAGAGGTAGTCTGGATAAAATGGAACTTTGGAGGAAAGATACACATCTACAGTCCTGCAGAGGTGGGAAATCAGGATGAATGCGGTCTTTTGGAAAGCAGAACGCAGCAAAGATTTGTATCATGCTAGAACTTTTCATCCAAACTCCTGACACAAGAACATTCTCCATTTGGACATTTTACAATGCCAACAAAGGATGACGCTTAAATATGTTGTTACCTGTATCTTTAAAAGTCTCCTTCAGAATCAGAGTGACAATCGGATGGATTGTAGGCAGTGATGGATGCTGGAAAACATTTGATGGCTGATGGAAGTTTTCTGTCTAAACACAAAAAGAACATTTGTGTAATTATCTCGGGCAGGAAAAGTTTAATACTATTTCATGAACATAATCTCTCAGAAGTGACATACACTATATGGCCAAAAGTATGTGGACCCCCAAACATTCCAGCCATATGTGATAGTTAATCTTGTGATTCCAACCCATGGGCATTAATGTGCTGCTGTAACAGCTTCCACTCTTCTAGTTTCCACCAAATGTTAGAATCTGGCAGCAGGGATGATCTCCCATTCGACACAAGAGCATTAGTGAGGTCCAACACTAATGGTGGCTCACAGTTGGCATTCCAGTTAATGACAAAGGTGATAAGGTTTAGGTCAGGGTTGTGTGCAGTTCTTCCGCACCAAACTGGGAAAACCATTTCTTTATAAAGCTGTGTTTGTGCACAGGGGCATTGTCACGTTGAAACAGGAAAGGGCCAAACACAAACTAGCCAAACAGGAAAAAACAATCCCAGACCCCAGGGTGTCCACATACTTTTGGCCACATAGTCTTAAAGATGAAATCAAGATCATCATCTGGGAATAGCTCCATGCCGAAAGCATTTGCTAGACTTATCTCATCTTTTAAAATGAATACATTTTTATTCAAATGTGTCATTATTGTGATATTTGTTTTTTTTAAAAATCAGTTTTTCAGCAGAGCAGCACATTATCATTATGTATACTCACACATACCCACCAAAGCTCTTTATAATAAAATATAATGCACCAAAAAGCCTATTTCATAACAGAGCTGTGGAAGCCACACCAACACTGCTATAATGGCTTGGATGACTCATCCTTTTGCATAACTTCAATTACCTTGTTGCTATGGTGCCAAACCCTGGCCAAACTCTATATGGCATTCTTTTACAGTTGATGCCTTTAGAGAAGGATGCAATGGTGGAGGCATACTGTTCTTTTACTAAACACATTTATTTTAGAGGACAAGGATGGTGTTATTCTATTTTGTTTTTAAAACAAATTCCATGAAAAGACCAAACCATAGTTGTTTTTTTTTTTGTATCAAACATTACTCAAATGGGAGGAAAGCCCTGCATCCTACTGCCTTCCTGTCTTTTGTAATCTCAGTGTGATTAATTCAAATGGTGTCAAATTTAACACATTCATTTAGATTAATTTTAAAAATAGCATGTAAAAAAATTGAAATTACACCTATAATTCAAACTTTTATAGCCACATTTTAGACTTGTAACTAGACTTCAGAAAGAGAAAATGAAAATTAAATTTTGAATTAACACAATTTATTGATTTTTTAATGCCACCTTTAGTTATTTTTATTTATTACTTTCTATTTCTATTCAATGTGCAACAATAATTTCAAGAGTTCAAATATCTCATTTGGGGGCTTTTACAAGAAAATATTCATATGATTGTCCACCCCAAGACCTGCCCCTGGATTAATTGTACCAGTGACTTACTTCCAAGGTATGAATGATGTTGCACTCAATAAGAGGGATTAAAGCTGCAGTAGGTTATAAAAAAAATATATATATATTTTCATATTCGCTGAAACTTTCACTATATCCTGACAGTAGTATATTAGACAGATACTCTGTATAAAAATCAGGTTCTTCTGGCTCCTCCTAGTGCTCCTAATGGTATTTGTAAGAATCCACTAGGCCTGAATGAAAACAACCAATCACAGCCAAGAAAGATATAGAAACTCTTTGGGTGGGAGGCTTTATTATTAAATGTTTTGGTAGGGGCTTTTTTTGCCTTCATTGATTAGACAGCTCAAGATAGATAGACAGGACAGGGAGAGAGAGAGAGAGGGGATGATGCACAGCAAAGGGTCACAGGTCAGACTTAAACCCATGGCTGCAAGACTCAGCCTTCGTATGTGAGACAGGCAGATTAATCCATTTTTGGTATAGCTCTGCACATTAGATATGTGTATTTGTGATATAGAAGATCACCAACCATATCCTTTAAAAATATTCTCCATGGTTTCGTGCCCCTAAATTAGCATGACTTCACTCTTCAACATTTATTTTTCATTCATCATTATCAAATCAGAGTCTATTTTGAAAGTTGTTCCCATGACCTAAATGTTGCACAACCATCAGTCTAACATTTTATACATTTGTAGGTGAGAAGTTGTTTCCAAACTCTGAGTAGAAATCTGCTGCCTTTACATGTCAGCGTGACATCCCTACCATTACATTATGTTTTTTTCCTTTTGTACCATTTGATATTATCCAAGGCTGTAATCACTTCTGTAATGGAAGCCAGTGGGATGATGGGAATGATTCTCTGGAACTGGTTTCATTAGAGATGGGAACAATTTGCTCATATTCAGGTGAATCTAAGTTTGACTCACAATTTTAAAAACACGATGAAGGTATTTTCACTGCTTGGATTGGTTGACAGTGCTATAAAAATGATTGTAAAAAAAATGTTTAACTGCAAAAAAAAGGATTGAACTGCTGAGTTTTCCTTTCTTTACTTAAATGGCTACTGATAATCAGTAATCAATAAACACTTCTTTTTCTCTCTTTTACCCCTCAAATATGTCACTGGTAACCAGAGCAGATGTTGCTCTTTGGTTGGTCTGTATTGTTGACCTTTGTGGTCGTCTGTCTCTCAGCATCTTTGTTGCCAAGCTGGCAAAAGAATCCTGGCATCAATGGGCGCCTGGTTAGCTCAGTTGGTAGGGCTGGCGACCCACATACGGACTTGCTGCAGTGGCCTGGGACCTACAGCCCTTTGCTCCGTGTCATCACCTCTCTCTCCTCCCACCTTTCCTGTCTCTATAAAAAAACTTAAAGCCAAAAAAATAACAAAAGAAATAAATAAAGAATCCTGGCATCGACAATCTCATAATGAAATTATGATCAACATGCGGTCATTAGTCAAAAAAGAGAGTGAATGGAATGGAGGGTTAATTTGTAATGATTTATTGTTTTTTTTAATGAGATTATGAAAGAAGTTACAGATTAAGAAAGAGAATGGGAGAAAAAGAAGCAGCTGAGATATGACAGACCAGAGGTGAGGGTACAGTGTGTCTGCACGTTTATGTATACTTGCATCTAAAAATTGCTTCTTTGAAGACGTACAAGCATCAATTTAAAAAGTATAAAAAAATTAAAGATGACAGAAACAATGACGTTGTTGTACCTTAAAATCATTGTTTGAGTCATGTATGCGGCCAGTGTTGTCCATGGTCTTTCTAGATGTATCTTGTTGTAATCATCGTAATAAACATGCGTTTGCTGGATGTAAATATGCACATGTCAATGACTACTTTTGCTATACATAAAGAAACAAATAAAGTCAACTATTTTTATTACGAAAGTGCTTCATTGTGGACAGAGAAAATTTTTATGTGAGTGTGAATGGAGACAGCAAAGGTCTTGGAGAGCCATCTCATTGACACTCAGGTGTTCATATAATGTATATGAGTATGTGTGATATAACTCACCAGTTGAGGTAGAGGTGAGATTTAACGGAAGATACAGGAGCGATATCTTCCATTAAAGTGAATACACACCATTCAAATCAGAGATGTTGAGTTTCTCAGCAGTTGTGTGCCTGGTAGACATATCACAACATTAATAGAGATTAAAATGATCAACAACAGTGTTTTCAACAGTCTTTCTGTATTGAATTCCATGAACACCTGACTGACTGAGATTTCCAGGTACTGTGAGATAGTTATACAGGACTGTGACATGATGTTCCTGCCCAAAGTAGTTCGTATTGATAAAACTAATGGATGGATAGATAGATGGATGGATGGATTGATGGGTGGTTTTTGAAGCATTCACTATGTGGTTCCAAATCTTTTTCCTTAAGGGACCCCTTTTGTATCATAATGCCAAAAGTCAGTCATGGTAGAAGCAAAATATTAAGGAAAAAGGACAAAATACATAAGTCAACAACATTGTGCAGGCAAGACATCCCTTACACTCAAGAAATCCTTGCGACCCCCTGGAGTCAAGATCCCCAGGTTGGGAATCAGTGCACCATGTGTGTGAAAGAGAAAGACATTACGAATCATCATTAAGAAGATGAATATCCACAGCAAATCTCATTGAAATTCGAATTAATAATTCTTTAGAGAGTTGTCATGGACATAATTGTTGGTTGGGGAGAAGGAGCTGTGAGCAGCACAAACAGAATTCCATTCAGCTACACTGCTCTCCATATGTTTGTATTTTATTTTTTTTAAATGAACAAACATGATGTCAATGTTACTGTCACAAGATTGAGGCAAATAACTGCCTCAATTATAGTCTGGTATATTCTAAAAACTACACTTTCCTTCTGATAATAAGTCATGATAAATAAATCAAATCTAGTGTTACGAATGATAATCCTATGTGATCCCTGTAGTCCTTTGAGAGAGTAATTAAAGGTGGGAGGCAACAGAAGACAGGATTTAGCTTGCTGTGATACATCGTGCTGCTCAGGGTGGGGGTGTTCAGCAGGGTGATTAGAGGTTAGAGCAATCATGGAGGAGATGCTGGTTGTGGGCTGCAGGGACCAGGAACCACAAATGCATGTCCATGTCAAGGTTTGAGAAGCCTTCAGCCTTCTGATGACTATGGACAAGGATTTCCACAGGCTGTCAAATGATGTTGTGACAGAGACAGATGGGATGAAATGGGACAGGCATTAGTAAATGAGACAGTCAAAGCATGACTGGAGGTAAGGCTGAGACATAAGGTTAAAATTAGTTTGAGGCTGCACTGAAATAGAATCAAATGAAAGGCTGCTGATAAAAATAAAAGAGAAAGAGAAAGTGGAGGAACAGAGGAGACAGAGGGTGTGCTAAATGAAAAGGTAAAAAGTAACACAGGGCAGGGAGGAGGGAGGGAGGACTGGAGTGGTTGATGGTTGCAGCTCTGCCAATGGAGAGGTGCAGTGATTCATGATGTCACGTGGTGAAGACTGGGTGAGTCATCCACCAACATCATCATCATGCAGCCACTGCAGAGCACCCAAAACACACACACACACACACACACACACACACACACACACACACAAAAGTGCACACATTAGACATATGTATGCATACAGTAGCTGCTGGCAACAATGAACAGAAATGCTTACATTACACAAAACTCATGGTTATCTCTTGCTCACACACATACATATATATAATAGACCATCTCCAAGTAGTAAAGGGCCAGTGTGTAACATTTGAGAGGATCTATTTGCAGGAATGAAATATAATATTCATAGCTATGTTTTCATGAGTGTATAATCACCTAAAAATAAGAATCATGTTTTCGTTACCTTAGAATGAGACGTTTTTATCTACAGTACTGTCTATCATGTTGAACCGAAATGTTTCTTCCGAATGTCTCTTTTCCCCATCAAAGTGACAATATTGTTCACATCCTTCTACACCATCCCTTAAATCACCAAGCATTATTATGGAAGCCCATTTTTGCCATTGTGACGGGGGTCATGGTCATGTTATATAAATGAAAAATACAGTCCTAGAGGTTTTCTTTATGTGGGTGTTAAAGGACATGTCCTGATCAAAGATAACTCCAAGATTCCTAAAGGTGGTGCTCAAGGCCAAGGTAATACCATCTAGAGTAATTATACCTTTAGACAGTGAGTTTCTGAGGAGTTTGGGGCCAAGTACAAGAACTTCAGTTTTGTCTGAGTTTAACATCAGAAAATTGCACATCATCCAGGACTTTATGTCCTTAAGTCATTCTTGTAATTTAGCTAATTGATTAATTTAATCACTTAATTGATATGACTGGGTATCACCTACATAACAGTGAAAAGTAATGTAGTGATTCCTAATAATTTTGCTCTTGGGAAGCATATATAAGGTAAATAGAATTGGTCCAAGAACAGGACATTGTGGTACTCCATGACTAAGTTTAGTGTACATGGAGGATTCATAGTTAACATGTACAAATTGAGATCGATCTGATAAATAGGACTTAAACCAGCTTAATCTGGTTCCTCTAATATCAATTACATGCTCATGTCTCTGTAATAGAATATGATGGTCAATGGTGTCAAATGCAGCACTAAGATCTAACAAGACAAGTACAGACAAAAGTCATTAGTAACTTTGACCAGTTCTGTCTGTCCGTCGCCAAGTGCTTGCTCATGTTTGGTCTCTGTAAATAATGTTATAAAGAGTTTGGTCTAGACCTGCTCTATTTGAAAAGTGTCTTGAGATAACTTCTGTTATGAATTGGCGCTATACAAAAAAAACTGAATTGAATTGTCTCAGTGCTATAATGAACTCTAAATCCTGACTGAAAATCCTCAAATAAGCTGTTGTTATGTAGGAAGTCGCTGCAATGATAACCAAATTTTATTTAGATTTTTATTGTATTTACTGTATGCAAAACCAAAATGTCAAACTCCGGCCACATGACCCAAGAAATGTACTGATATAAACTACTAGCTAATGTTGGAGTGAGATTCTCTGCCAGGACCTGCGCTGGACTTATAAAGAACTTTTCATCCAGAAAGACAAGGAAGGTGGTGTATAGGGTGCTGTATAAGAGGCAACGGTGATGCCATTGCAAACTGCATCTTCTACAAAGAAATGTATGTGTAAGTGTAACAGACCTTTGTTTTTTGTCAAAGAGTAGTCTCTCTCAGTTTATGTGTTCAGGTAGGAAAGAAAGAGCATGTTAAGTAAAGCCATTTCTGTGGGCAGGCCTGGCTGGAAGACCTGGCTGGAAGACCTGCTGTGGGATGTGGCTGACCAGTTTGATTCACGATGGCAAGTAAAAAAAATTAAAAAAATTAAAAAAGTCATTAATTACAGAAGCGTATTGAATTCACTTGAGAAAAAAAAAAAAAAAACTATTTTTATTTTTTGGGGTTTTTTTTGTTTTTCTGAGTAATTTTTTTCTTAATTATCGAGATACTTCGAACTCCTGCCAGAACCTCCAACCTGCAAGTGACTCCCATGGACCTATGGTGACTCCTGCCCTCACATACATGCCCTATCTTCAACTATCTACCGTACCGGGTCAATTTTGCTATGTATATATTGCTATGTCTAGCAGACCTGAATGGGCTTTCCTTCTGAACAACCGCAAAGTCCTCAGGTTCCTGCGTAGAGTCGACAAACTAATGATAATACCGTCTATATGACTTAAAGACAGGACTATCTCCCAGTGTCTTAAACCCAGATCAAAAACTTGACTGAACTAAACAAGCCGGTTATGTTTGTTTTCATTAAATCGGGCTCTCAATAAAGGAATGAATGCGTCTATAGTTTCAAATGCTCTCTAAACTCAGAAAAAAAATTTCTACGAAAAACCAACCATAAAAAAAAATTACTCTGAAAAACAGAAAAAAAAATACTCCGAAAAACCAACCAAAAAATAAATTACTCAGAAAAACACAAATAATTACTCCGAAAAACCAACCAAAAAATAAATTTTCAAGTGAATGCAATGCGCTTCCGTAAATTTATCCTGTTTAACTACCACCTATCATTTATTTATTTGTTTATCTTGGAATCTATTTATTCTTTTGATTATTCATTTTTGTATTTATTTATTTACATTTATGGGTCCTGGAAACCTAACCAGTAATAACGGTACTACTGTTGTCATTATGTAAAGATTTGGTTAGGCCTGTAGTCCAGTATTAACAACAAATAGAATGAATGGACAACAACACTTACTACATCTTGGACGACTCGGATCAATGGTAGCGTGGCCGAGCGGTCTAAGGCGCTGGATTAAGGCTCCAGTCTCTTCGGGGGCGTGGGTTCGAATCCCACCGCTGCCATAATTTCTATTTTAAGAAGTAAAGTTGTTTAACTTTTGATTTATTCTCGTGTTTACAAAAACTACATCAACGGCATACCGAGTTTGAAAGCTTTTAAAATAGATTATTGTGTCATGGAACGTGTAAGAATGCTTCCTTAAGCATTACAGGCAGTATTTATTTAGGTCGATTTCAGTAACCCGGAAGTAGTTAGGCTCCTTGCCTTCAAATTAAAGCGAGAAAGACACACTTGGATCGTCTGTGCACTTTCTAGTTTGTGGGGGCTTTTAAATGATATAAGGTGTGTGCGTGTTTGTGTGTGTGTTGACAAGATGCTCCGTACTTGGACCACAGGCCAGAAATGATGGAGCCTAATTATAGATTCAATTATGGTGTTTTATAGTGGATAATGGTTAATGGATGGTGCATTAATGCAATAATTATCATTAAGATAAGATATACCTTTATGAATCCCCCATAGGAGAAATTCAAATTACACACAGCAGCACTGGGGAATAAAGTGCAATAAAAAGAGTACAGTGTACATACAATCGTATCACAAATTCGAATATTACAAAATATAATCTAAGTATGTTTAAAACTAAACTGTACATGTGCAATTTAAGAAAAATAATATAAGTTTGGTTGAATTAAAAGCAGTCCTGGTCAGAGGGGGCTGGAGGTACTGGGAGCAGTGGCGTTGTGGAGTCTGATGGCTGATGGTACAAACGAGCCTCCAAACCGCTTCGAGGCTCGGGGCTGGGTCAGTCTGTAGCTGAACGTGCTCCTGAGCTGCCTGAGCTTTGTGTAGAGAGGATGAGAGGGGTTGTCCAACATACATAATACAGAATTGTATAAAAGGTTCCCTAAACAGGAAATAATCTGATCAAAATCCATTCAAATCACTCCTTTTATACATACTTTTTGCACCTACTGTTCTCTTTTTTGGTTAATTGTACAGTTTGGAATATAATATGGAATATCCATCAAATGTCCGTCACTAAGTCTGCGTCATCAGTTAACTATGGAAGCCCATTTTCGCCAATATGATGGGAAAAAAAGATTATGTAAAAAAAAATATACTCAATCCTTATTTTGAGAAACTAAGTATTTTTGCTAAGTCAATATTTTGAGAAGGTTTACAGAATCCTTTTTTCCGTCACATTGGCGAAAATAGGCTGGTTGGGAACCACCGTGGTAAAATGTATGCAAGTTAGCGAGACAACGCTTATTATTCTGAAAATATTGCACCGGAAGTCGCATCGATGTTTTCATTACGGCGGAATTGTGAGGCAGGCACATAGTTTACATTCAGGTTAACGTTAAAATTATGTTTATGTCAGGTGAATTAAGTTAACAGACACATCTCTCCGAACTCTTTCAAGTCGAGTCTGCTCGTTCAGCTCGGTCTGAAGTAGCTGAGCATTGGTGAGTCGAGATGAAGCCGCCCCCTCGTACACGAACTAAACCGAATCGCAGTCTGAAACATGAGTCGGTACCGCGGCGTTCACGTAAACCGGCTTTTAAGTGGCAGCGAGTGGAACAGAGGAAGCTACTGAATGCCCTGAGAAGACTCGGCAGGACCGGAGGCACCCTGGACATGGACTATGCTTCCCTGAGGAAATATGTGTTTACTCGGTCCATTTCAGAGGTAACCGTTCCAGTAGTAACGTCAGTCTGTTCTCATAGATTTGGAGGGACATTACAGACCAACTGCAGTTTCACCAGGATGAATATCACTTTATTGTTCCATATATATTTTGACTAAACAAACTTTACTGATTGGTAGTTTTCCTAAAGGGACATCTCTGCTACGAGAACATTAGATAGACTGTATTGATCCCACACTGGGGTAATTCACTTGCTGCAGCCGCTCCGGATACAACACAAGAGATTAAAAAAAAAACACATTAAAGCTGCAGCATTTAGCTTTTTTTTAGATTATCTGTCTCATGAAATACTGTCAGGATATAGAGGAAGTTTCAGCAAATATGACAAAAAATGACCTACTGAAGCTTTAACTGGCAAAATATAAAAGAATGCTTAAATTACCTTTATGATTTCTCAGAGATATCATCTTCACATCTTCTTTGCCCAGCCTACAGTCCAAAACCCAGATGTGTTTCCAGTCCGGGACCAGATTGGCAATCAACCAATCGATTAATATGAATATGAATATGAATATGAAAATGAACATTTCGTTAGCACCTAGGTCAAACCCTGATTTGGGTAGCTTTATGTATTTATAAAGGCGTGTGGACGTTCCCTTTCTACTGTTAGGTTCAGTCTTTGGTGGAATCTCTGAAGAACAAAGTGATCTCATGTGCCAGCTTCGCACTGAGGCAGAAGAGATGTGAGGAGGAGAAGGTCAGAAAGCCCATCGAGGTGTGGACACACATTGCTTCTACTGTGGCTGGAGCCCATGAAGAAGCCATTTGCACCGCCTTCTCCCAGGTACGGCAAGCCAGATACTGATAAATCAGGGTGGGTTAGGTTGTTCTTATTAGGGACTGAGCCAGCGACCGCTGGAGGTCCCTATTGTTTTTGCTAGAATTCTTCTTACGTATTATTAGGGATCACGCACTGACCACTGCAAGGCCCAATTGTTTCCCTAGGAATTATTAGGTTAAAGTCAGTCATTTTGAATTCCGTGCTCATTTTCTGTGATTTTTCGCCTTGTATTTGAACAAACGGGGGAACAAACAAAGGGAATTTATCGGATCAACTTCAAATTTAATCAGTGCAATCTAAAGACATTCATGATTAAAAGTTGTGCTTTTACGCCTGTGGCGTTGACGTAATGCTATCACTATGCTATCACTATGTCTGAATATTGTCATGTAGACGTGTTCAGGGTGGGACTCTTATCAAACACGTGAAGTTTCGTTGAGATTGGATTATGTACGCTGAAGTTATGAGGACGTGTTCAGGGTGGGACTGTACACTGAAGATATGAGTACTGTCCGTTTGATGGCCAATCGGTGGAATTCGACACGTCGTCACGGGCACACGGTTAAACATACAGTCACAAATAGCACAACTTTTGATAACCAATGTGTGTAGATTGAAGTGATCGAATTTGAAGTCAATCTGATAAAATCTGTAGGAGGAGTTAGTTAAAACAGAAGCCCTTAAATGCCGGAAATAGCATCACAGTTTGACATTCGATTCAACCTGGCCAACTTTCAGGGCACGCCACGGACACGCCCTTCAACGTACAAGCACAAATAGCACAACTTTTAATCAGGACCATTTTTTGACTGGACTGACCAATTTTCAAGTAGATCCGATAAATTCCCTAGGAGGAGTTGGTTCAAATAGAACGCGAAAAATTCACAGAAAATGCACACGGAATTCACTATGGCCAACTTTGAGGGAACGCCACGGATACACCCTTCAATGTACATGCACAAATATTTAATCAGAACCATTTTTTGACTGTACTCACAAATTTTGAAGCATATCCGATAAAGGAGGAGTTCGTTCAAATACAACTCGGTAAGTTCGCCGAAAGTGAAAATGAAAATCAAAATGGCCGAACTGTGGGGTTTTGGGTATGGGTTCAAGAGGCTTTTTTTGTATGTCCCGGCATGTTACATGTACCTACCGAGTTTTCGTACATATCGGTGAAACGTGGCGCCGGGGCTGCTGTTTTTTTATCCTGTAGGGGTCGCTACAAACACGACGAACACGATTTTTGGTATGTGAGCTTCAGACACCACTCTACACGTGCCCTGTGAATTTCATATTCATAACTATTACGGTCTCTGCACAGTTATTTACCATGCCACCAGAGCGCCACCCAGTGGCCTGATTTTTTTTCCCTTTTTAGGTGAGCCTCTGGGAGCCATGGGCAAGCATCCTACCAAGTTTCATTTTAATCACACGTGCCGTTGCAGAGATATAAACTTCTTCATTTTAAAAAGCGCCATCTAGTGGTGATGGTCTGAAATTGTGCACGGTGCCTAAGGAAGACATGAGGAACTATGGACCCAAGTTTGATGTCAATCGGACATACCAATGTTGAGAAATGGTCCTCTTCCTTTTTTTGACGAAAAATGTAGAGGAAGTCTTAATTTTATAGTGGGCTTATTTTTTGAAATTTCAAAAATGTTCAAATTACTTTTTTTGCCAGGGCGGTCCCCAGGTGCTAGGTGAAAAATTTCGTGCGAATCGGACAATGCGCGTAGGAGGACCACGAAAAAGTACTTTAAGGACATTTCGCGCTCTAACGAAAAAAAATTATAGGCAGAAGTGGGCGGGGCCTATATGGAGAGATTCAGCTCCATTCACCGAACGTGTGGATATAAGTTTTTTTTGAATGTGCGACAAAATATGCAAAAGTTATTAACTAACCAAAAATATGTTCAGGGGGGCAAAAACACGAGCAAAGGCGCTAAAAATAATAGGTAAGAATAATAATAAGAAGAAACATAGCAAATACAATAGGGACCTCCAGCGGTCCCTGTCTCGGTCCCTAAAAAAACACACACACACAAACATAGGCTCACCATTGTTGAAGTTGTGTACTACACACTAGTTCTCATGGATGAATATCATAACTGTAAATGCTAGAGGGCTGTCGCTTTTTATTTCTTTTGTGTTTTGTTTGTTATGCTGAAGGCAAAAGAATAAAAAAAATCTAAAAATCATTCAACTCTCTGTTGACTGTGAATTTCATTTTTAGCTGTAACTTTCAAAAATACCAAGCCATAAAATTTTACAATGAGGCAAACATGTATCCACTGTACCAACTTGGTTGTGGAATCATTCGCACCACCTTGAATCTCTGATCTCCCTCCTCCCACAATCCTCCTCTCCTTGTGTTTCTTAGATGCTGATAGTCTCGTCCACAGAGCCGTGCACCCTGAGGAACTGTGACCCTCCACAGGACCACAGACCACCCACAGACAGGCCTGTTGGTCGCACCGTGCCTTTGAGACCAATGCCTTGTTCACCAGTCCAAGGTATGGACCTGCAGTTCCTCTGTGTTATCAGATTTACTAAAATTTGATTTTGAATAATTTCCAACTGATAAAACAGAGCCTCCTCCCTGAACGCAGCTATTTTAATTCAATATAATGTTATGCCTTTTAAGAGGCAGAAACCTCGGACAGACCCCGGCTCTAGGTGAATGGCCATCTGCCTCAACCAGTTGGGGGGGGGGAGAGAGAGAGAGAGCAGACAGAGACAAAAGAAACAACAACTATACTAGTGATGATGATGATGATGGTGACAATAACAATGACAATAGCCACAACGATGGGGAAGCAGAGCCTCCAGATGCCACGCCACGTCAAGTCATGTGACGTCACCCCACGCCCAAACCCTCATCGCCGGAACCCGAGGGATACTGCTCTACATTGTCACGCGTTTCAGACACCGTGCAAAAGACTTTGCATTCATAGCGAGGCTCTTCACTGCGAACCTTGGAAATTCAGCGCATTCAACATTCAACATTCAACATTTTCTAACTGTACTGACCTATTTTGAAGTAGATCCGATAAATTCCCTAGGAGGAGTTTGTTCAAATACAAGGCGAAAAATTCACTGAAAATGACCACGGAATTTAAAATGGCCAACTTTGACGGAAAGACACGGACACGCCCTTCAACGTGTGTGTGTGTGTATATATATATATATATATATATATATATATATATATACGCTTCTTCATTATAAAGATCGCCACCTTGTGGCTGTGTGGATAACCTGAAATTGTGCATGATGCCTAAGGAAGACATGGGAAGACTATGGACCCAAGCCTGGTGTCAATTGGACATACCAATGTGGATAAATGCTCCACTTCCTGTTTTGACCATAATGTACAGGAATTTTGCTAATTTTATATTGTGCTTATTTTTTGAAATATCAAAATACTTTAAATTACTTTTTTTTCCAGGTGACAAGTTTCGTGCGAATCGGACAAAAGTGCATGGATGGAACATGAAAACATAGTTTATGGACAAAAAAATTCTAGGTGGAAATGGGCGTGGCCTATATGGGGAGATGCAGCTCCATTCACCGAACGTGTGGATATAATGTTTTTGAATGTGAGACAAACGATGCAGGAGTTATTAGCCTAAACCTACTTTTCTTAATAGTAGCAGCACCTAGTGGCCGACCTGAAAGCGACACATAGAATATCTAAGTTACACCAGGCCTGACCACTTTGCCAAATAAAATTGCACTTTCATATATGTTCAGGGGGGCAAATTAGCAGTCAAAAAGTCCTACAAATAATAATAATAATAATTTAGCAATTACAATAGGGACCTCCAGCAGTCGCTGGCTCGGTCCCTTATAATAATACGGTAATATCAGTAGTATTATAGTATTAGCAGTGGGAGTCAAGCAGGACCATGGCAGCAGTCACCGCCAGGATCCATGAGAATCTGTGAGATGAGAAAGCACAAAAATGGAAGTAGTGAAGTTAGTAACATGCATTAATGGGGCATTAATGTGTGCAGATAGAGAGGAAGAGAGGAGCTCAGTGCGTCATGGGAAATCCCCTGGCAGTCTAGGCCTATAGCAGCATAACTAAGGGATGGTTCAGGACTCACCTGATCCAGCCCTAACTATAAGCTTTATCAAAGAGGAATGTCTTAAGCCTACTCTTGAATGTGGTGAGGGTGTCTGCCTCCCGAACCACAACTGGAAGCTGGTTCCACAGGAGAGGAGCTTGGTAACTGAAGGCTCTGGCTCCTGTTCTACTTTTAGAGACTATAGGAACCACAAGTAGCCCAGCATTCAGAGAACGTAGTGTTCTAGTGGGGTAATAGGGTACTTTGAGCTCTTTAAGATATGAAGGGGCCTGATTCGTGTTGGCAATGAAATATTTACCATGCTCCTCAGTAATTTAACTCATTGTTTTGAATGGCTTTTTAACCTTTGGGAAGTTGCGGGTTCAAAGATGAGATAAATTGGAGTAAAACAATGTGCTCCTTTTTATCAGAAAAAAGTCATACTTCAGTCAAGTCTGACTTCTCTGATGTCCATTGGAAATGTCTCTAAAATTGTGTCTCTTTTGTGGTCTTTCATGTTTCTTTGAAGTAATTTTGTGTCTCTTTTGTGGAGTTTTATGTTTCTTTATAGTCATTTTGTATCTTTTTTCCACATTAGGTGATCGTCCTGGCATCAACATAGTCCATCCTTTCCAGGTATTTAAGACTCCAGCACCGACCTTTGGCCCAGTGGTTAGACAACCAAACAGTGCGATCCTTCCACCCCAGCAAAAGCATTCTACCACAGCTGGAACCTCACCTGCTGTCTCCTCCACCCCTCAGTCTGCTGCCACCTCCTGCCAGCCAGGTGCAGCAAAAATACCAGTTGCGCCTTCTACATCCCAACAACCTGCCTCACAGACTGCGACCCCGGTTTCAGGACAAGCCACATCCAGTTCTAGTTCTGCAGCAGCGGTAAAGACTGCGAGTGTTGGCAGCTCTGTAATCCAGACTACACAGCAGCCCTTAGAGCAACACCCCACCACCATCTCTACCACATCTATTTCAAATTCCACTTCATACAGTCCTCACTTGCCATTCTGCTCCTCTGCCACCAGTCTCACTCGAGTAACTGCACCATCCATTGCCTTTTCCAGTTTAGCTACTAACGGCTGCTCCTCCAGCTGCTCCGTTCCCCCCCTATCCACATCCGCTGCAGCATTTCATGCCAAGTTTGGTCGCACCAGCAAACACGCCACAAAAGACAGTCCCAGGATGTACGGCCTCAAATGTGTAGTGGACTTTGAGAGGATCTATCGCTACCTGAGTGCCATACACAATCCAAATGAGGAGTGTCATCTCACCCCCATGGGTGAGTTGTAGATTTCAAGATTGATGTCATCTGAAAGTGTACTTTAATGTTTACGTCATGACAGATATTTAGACAGGTCCTCTGCAGCGGCAGTCGCGTTTAACATACAACATCCTTTAAACGCGTGGCGTCCCGTGTGGTGCAATTTCAAACCTTCGCCATGAAAGACGCATTAATTATAACTTCTGCGTACATGATCCGACTGCAACGAAACTTCACTTGTCTGATAAGAGTCCCGCCCTGAACACGTCTATGTGATAATATTCAGTAATAGTGAGAGCGCCACCTAGTGGCAACAGGAAGTATCACGTTTTATACTTTCATGTTCTACTCCTAGCAGGATGATAAGACCGAGAAATGTACTTATAAAATGCAAAACACATTGTTGATGATATGTGATGACTGCGGTGAGGGGGCGTGTCTTTGGCGTGGCGGGAAATTTTTATGTACCGCCACAAAACACGAATTTGCTATAACTTGAGTGTACATTGTCCAATCGGCTCCAAACTTCACATGTCTGATAAGAGTCCCGCCCTGAACGCATAGTGATAGCGCCATCTAGTGGCAACAGGAAGTTAGTGTTGCGTGGGGTTTCGTGCGAATCGGACAAAAGTGCATGGATGGAACATGAAAACATAGTTTATGGACAAAAAAATTCTAGGCTGAAATGGGCGTGGCCTATATGGGGAGATGCAGCTCCATTCACCGAACGTGTGGATATAATGTTTTTGAATGTGAGACAAACGATGCAGGAGTTATTAGCCTAAACCTACTTTTCTTAATAGTAGCAGCACCTAGTGGCCGACCTGAAAGCGACACATAGAATATCTAAGTTACACCAGGCCTGACCACTTTGCCAAATAAAATTGCACTTTCATATATGTTCAGGGGGGCAAATTAGCAGTCAAAAAGTCCTACAAATAATAATAACTTTAGCAATTACAATAGGGACCTCCAGCAGTCGCTGGCTCGGTCCCTTATAATAATACGGTAATATCAGTAGTATTATAGTATTAGCAGTGGGAGTCAAGCAGGACCATGGCAGCAGTCACCGCCAGGATCCATGAGAATCTGTGAGATGAGAAAGCACAAAAATGGAAGTAGTGAAGTTAGTAACATGCATTAATGGGGCATTAATGTGTGCAGATAGAGAGGAAGAGAGGAGCTCAGTGCGTCAGTGCGCCGATTTACGTGACATTTTCGCGTTGTGGTCCGCGCTTGTTACGTCGGCGCGTGGCCGCAGCACACCCCGACAGCTCGTGACGCGGTCGCCGCACACCCCGACGCGCGCCGCGTGCGAGATCCCGTCCAACGCTGCTTGCAGCTTTAATTGATTATGTTTTTCTTAGAAGCAACTTAAACTTCATGAGACAATTCCTCTACAACTCCATATACTAATATTGTCTTGTGTCCTGCAGAGAGTGCTATTGTGTTGGATCTGTTGATGTCTCTCCCAGAGGAACTTCCCAAGCTGGACTGCAATAAACTGCACAAACATCTGATCCAGGTACAACTGACTGCAAACTACTTGGTTCCTCACTGGCTACAGTAAAGCTAGTACAGAGTTAAAAGATGTGATTTTTTTCTGTATTTTTGCTTTGGAAATGAGGTTGGGCCCTTATCTTTACTACTTCCATGTGCTGACGACTATTCTATTGGCCTCTGGTCAGCCAAATCCACGTAAGATGTGTCTTGGAAAGTTTACATGCTCAGTAAATGTGTGTTCAAATCAGTTTAAACGTACAATATGTAATTTCTGCTGTTATGGGATCTCTCACTTCAAAACAATAACAAAAGATGAAGTTTGATGATTTGGTGAAGTAGCATGGAATCATTGAAGTTGGGGAGCCCAACTATCCACAGAAATGAATGGATGATCAAAACCAGTAAAAACATTGAATAGGGCAGTTCCCCCTCAAAAACCACTGTTTCTCCTACAGAGAAGGGCTGCTTGTTTTTCTGATAACTTAAGATCCAGACGTCCAATGACTAAAATCCTTCATCCGGTTCTAATAAAAGAGTTAGAAACCACCAAGATCTAAACAGTGGATGGTAAAAATGTGACTTCAAACTGGATAAAAAGTCAATGTATGATTCTGGCAGACAAACAGTGCTGAAGCATGCACAAAGGGGATATGACACCATTGACAAGTGAGCGATGAAATGCACCTGAATTAAATGTACATTTGGGATAATGTAAGTACACAACTCAACAATATATATAATATAGGTCTATTGTTTATAGACAGTTGCAACAGTGCAGAATGTTATAGCTTTAATATTATAGAAGGGAAATGATAAATAATCTGCTTTACTTCCACTCCACACTGTGTTCTGTGGCAGACTGCTGTCCCAGTCCAGCTCAACCAACAGACTCAAAAACTCTTTCGTCCCCCTGGCCATCAAACTGTACAACAGCTCTCAGTAAAGGCAGGGAGGACAATAGACAATAGACAATTTCTACCTCCATTTGCACTGTTTACTGTTTGCACTGTTTACTGTAGTGTGTAGTTTACTGTTATTTTTATGTATATATATGTGTGTGTATATATATATATATATATATATATATATATATATATATATATATATATAAATATTTTATCTTTTATTTTATTTTTTATTTTATTCTTAGGGTTAGTGTTTCTAATTTTAGTTTAATGTATGTTTAATGTATTTAATGTATGTTTTGTATTTTGTATGCTACTGGATACTTGAATTTCCCTTAGATAGATAGATATTTTAATTATCCCATCTATCTATCTATCTGTCTACTCAATACCAGCACAACTCTCACACTCTCAGACCTCCACCAAGGAGGCAGCTCACTGAGATTGTTGAATAAAATCTGTAAGTCAGGGAGTGTAATTGCAGAAATAGTCATGACTGGCCGGAAATACTCATCAACTTTTACAAGTTCTGATGCTTACGTTTTCCAGTCGTGGAAACACCTGGAATATCCTGGAAATAATCTACATTGTCTCAGAAAGTTTTTGTTGAGTTTTAGCCCCTCACTCACATCACCTACATAACCCAACGTGTATATTTAGTTTGCAACGAGGACAAGCTGCATGGCGTGACACTTCAAACTGGGTTCACCACATAGAAATTGAGAAACATTTTCAATTTGAGCCATGTCCTTCAATCTAGCTGTTCACACTAGACACTGAGTGGAACGGACTTGCTGAAATCTTTTCAGCATCATAATTAATCCGTTACACTTCATCATGATTCCCACATCATTCAAGAAAAAATCCTGGGAAAAGTCCTAGAAAGTTCCTGGAATATAATTCTTTAAAGAGGGGAGCCCTGTATTGTGCATGTGACACTTGGTTAAAACTACAGTTCACAGAATTCTGGGGCAGCAAAGCAAATCGTTGTTGTTTCAGTAAAGAAGTCCATCATTCTTTGAGCAACCATGATCTGACATAATGCTGCACACGGCATGAGTCTGTGCAGCGAAAGTAACAGTTGTTGGTTAACGTTACTTTGCTGAGATGTTGAAGATAGAGCTTGCTAAATACAGTGGCATATTCCATGGATCTAACTGCACGGAATTAGACACGTCGAGGCTTCCAGCACCTTAGCAAATACTCCGGGTGGACGAGAGGACAACATTTACTTACACACTGAGTAGTCTTTATTTATCAACCATCCTTAACAAGCACTGAGTATTATGTCTGGCTGTGGTACAGGAACAAGGCAAACAAAAAGACCCAAAGTCTAGGTACAGTATGTATAGTTATTGTTGTGGCCAGCTAGTTACACCATCCTGTGAGGTGAGTTGAATCCAGCCTTTCCTGGAAGCAGTATGTACCACTACAGACCTGGTACATACCAAGCTTGCCAAAGTATTGGTCCAAAAACGTTTTTTTTTGCAGCTTTAGCTATGAATCAGCCTTACAGCTCTCATTTTCATGTCTTCAGGTGCACCAATGTCTCTCATCCCCTGCTGACTCCAAGACTGCAAGAAACATGTTAAAAGACCTGAAGGATGGACTCTGTGATCAGACAGGGGCACTGATCGGTCGAGACAGCGACACAAAAAACAGTCAGCAGAACACCACTCTGACCACTGACAGTAGTGAGGTCACAGAAAGCGGAGGGAAGAAGCTGCAGCCAAACAAGGCTGAGAGCCAATCATCAAGGAATAGTAACACATCCAGCCAATCAGTGGGAGATGCAGACATGATGGGATTGTGCCCTCCCTTGCTCAACCCTTTTATGGTGCCCATGAAACTGTTGAAGCTCAGATAAGACACAGAGTTCAACATTGATAAAACAAATGTGCAATGGTTTGTAAAACGTCTCAATCCTGATTGTGTTATCTCACAGTAGAGATACTGTATGTGTATTTATTTTACTGGGAAACAGAAACCTACGGGACATCTACACAGTGTAATCTCACAGTAGGGATACTGTAGAGATCATTCATTATAACTACTTTATATACTAAACAAAGATACTTTTACGGGTAAAAAGAACTTGCAGCTGTGGTTGCCAGAACTTTACAATAATAAATACGGTAAAGGGATACAATTACGGTGCGGTACTGTTGAGTTTTAATCCATATTTTACTTAGAAATAAAAGTTTTTACCATCTAAAGAAACGGTTTTGCCATATCAAATAAAAAACATGAATGCTACGACAATGGTTTTCTGTGCAATTTACTGTCATATAAAAAGACAATTCAATTGAAATCAGGACAGTGGTCGAATGAGAACAAATCATTTCAAAAGGCTTGTTCCACACCCACCGGCTGTGTACTTGTATTGTTGTACTTTTTTATTTAAGTTAAGGTTATTTTTTTAGTTTACTTAATTAAATCATGAAAAGTATTTTATGTGATTAAATGGCTATCTTTCAGGATTAAGTAATTCTGTTTGGCCAACTGAATTAGTGTAATGTTACAACTGTAAAATGAGTTGGACCAACCATATTAAATTCAAGTCAGATTTAAGCTTAGTAATTTAAATCAGTCTTACTAAATCAAGTTGACTAATTTCAAGTTAGTTAAGTTTAACCAACATAATAGCTTAATGCACTAAGAAAACCATTTAATCCTGTAAAATACATCACATGATTTAAATAACTTAAGAGTTAATTGTTTGAGTGTACGTTGGGGGAATTTTGACCTTACCTCAGTAGTCCTGCCTCACTCACTCTCAAAATCCTGGCTACAGCCACTGAACGTAACTGTCAGTAAAATATAGCGGTAGTGGTTTAGATCTTTCAAAATCACAAATTCTGAAAATCACATTTAACATATTTATTTGGGTGTGAAAACTGAACTTAAAACTTAAAACAAATTAACATGAAGTAGTGTTCACCTCATTTCAAGGTTACACTTTAAAACAGCTATATTACTGTGTAGGTCAAGTGCTCTGTTTATGACTGGGGAGTGTAAAATGTAAATATTGGAGGAGTATATTGTAATATTTGTCAGGCTTTATTGTAGTGTCTGTTAAGATGAAAGTGAACCCACCTTTTTATGACAGTATGAGAGCTATTTCTTCTTTCTCCTCGCTCACCCTTACCTTATTACACATGATTTTGTGATGGCTCTGCTATAAACCTTTGACCCCTCCAGCAGAGAAATGTAAGTGGTGACTTGTGGATTCTATTATAATTAACCATTAGCCCTGCCCATTATTGCTGCAGTTATTATATCTAAGCACTGATAAGTTGTATCACATCTGAAGCCATTGTAAAATTCTGAAAAAGATACTTTTGATAACTGAGAAACAAGCACTCATACCATTTACCTGTGACATAACCACCACTTAGCAGGATTCAATTTAATTTAAGAAATAAAGTGTTAGAAACTGAAATTATCTTTAGACATTTGCTTTATAATGTACCACAATAATATAATGTTTTTACTTTGTTTTTCATTTTGTGAACTAAAAACATATACAAGACAAACATTCCCAAGCCTGGCAATTTTAACAATAGTCACAGTAAATAATATATATATATATATATATATATTTTTTTTTTTTTTACTAAAGTAAAACATTTAAAAAAAGGGAGAAATATGTAAATTAGATGCACACACACAAAATAAACTACAAAAAAAATAAAAAATAGGGGGGGGTGTGTCTCCAGATTCTCCAGTTAAAAGTTAAAAATTAGGAGGCCGATGGCAGAGTGGGGGTGATCTCAGCAGCACTAAGTCTGTAATTACCACAGTCCAACTGATCTTTACCTTTCTTTGGGATTAAAGAAATTGAGGCTTGACGGACAGAGAGGGGCAAGAGTCCACTTTTAAGAGCATCATTAAACATGTCAACCATAGGTCCTGCCAGGATGTTGTGTGTGGCTTTGAAGAATTCAACCGA
This sequence comes from Dicentrarchus labrax, assembly GCF_905237075.1. Taxonomy (NCBI): domain Eukaryota; kingdom Metazoa; phylum Chordata; class Actinopteri; family Moronidae; genus Dicentrarchus; species Dicentrarchus labrax. The sequence goes on from NW_026136717.1 coordinate 971,403, forward strand.
AAAACCATCTGGGCCTGGAGCTTTGCCAGATTGCATAGACTGAAGGGCGCAGGAAATTTCCCCAGCGATGAGGGGCAGGTCAAGCTGAGCCTTACACTCAGGAGAAATGGTGGGTATTTCTTTTTTTTTTTCAATTATCTTTTTATTTATTTTTAACATTTCAGTAACATAACGGACAGAAGAGGAAAAATGAATAAAATAAAATTATATATATATATATATATATATATATATAATAACAATAATAAAAAATAATACAGCAAATTAAATCAAATCAGTCCATGGTCACAGATCACAGTTCATCCTTTGTGTATGTTATGTAAACATGCCAAACCCTATTATGATACGGTAGTGTCAGAGGTCCATAAGCGGTTCCCATATCCTTCGGAAGGCATCCCCCTTATTCTTTAGGGTGTATGTGCGTTGTTCCAGTCTTAAAGTTTCATTTAGGATTTGTTTAAACAAATTAAATGATGGAGGTCTTTGTTGATTCCAATTGAGCAAGATGCATTTCTTTGCTATATAGGACATTATGATAATCCTTTTCCTGCATGTGGTGTCCAGTGTCTTGTCCAATTCCGTACCAAAGAGGTACCATGTTGGTGTAATGTCCAGTGGGTTTCCACAATCTTAACAGTTAGATCAATTCGTTGTTCATTAGCTGTTACATCTCGTTTAATTTTACCTAAATTATTCTCCATCACCAAGATAGAGTTCGCCAGCTCCCCCAGTTGGTTATTTATTCCGTCCAGCTTCGAGCTGAACTCGGAGCGGAGTGATTTAAGCTCATTTAGCACGTCGGCTACATTAGCCATGCTACTAGCTTCGGCACTCTCGACCGGAGATGATGTCTTCGCGCTTCGTGAGCTTGTTTTGCGAGCGCTCGAGAAGATGTCACACTCCTTTGCTACTGGGGGTTTAGGCATCATTTGTATTATGTAGTTGACCAGGTTTGCAAAGTTCTGGGGCTGTTTTGTGTGCGAGGTTGTAGGGAGCCGTCACACTATGCTGCCACCTGGTGGGTATTTCTATATCACCTAAAAACGAATCCAGTGCCTGTGCGTCCGCACTTGAACCTGATTGATAAAGGAGGGAGTAGCAGTCTGAGAAGCAGCAGATGTCACCAAGAGGGGAATGTATTTGGGAGATTACATTTTGGGCCCTCTGTAGCCTTAGCTGTAGGGCCAGTAGTTTACTGGGTTTATCTCCAAATTCAAAATAACTCTGTCGTGATTTTCGAAGTGATTGGACTGCTTGATTGGTAGATAGCAAGTTGAACTCGGTCTGTAAAACAAGCCTTTTCTTGTATAATTCAGGATCAGGAGAATCTGCATATTTCTTGTCTAAGTCGAGAATGTCCGAGGAGAGATTCAGCAATTTGACCTCTGTTGTTTCGCAATGTAGGAAGCGTGGGAGATAATCTCACCACGGATATATGCTTTAAGGCGTAGGGTATAAGAAACGTCATGCATCCACAACACCAATTAAATCTGTCTCTACACCACCTTCTGGACACCCCATGAATATTTCTCTAGATCCAAAGGTCATCAACCAGGAGTGACTGAACTACTGGAGAAAGATCAAGGGTGTCATTCACATGTGACACCATAGACTATCTCTGAACAGAGACAAATACTGTATTGTCTGTATAGTTGTGTTCTCATGGACAACCAAGGAAATATGTAGGGACTTGGGATCACTTGACTTGTGTCAACTTAGGATAGAATGCCCTCTAAAGAATCGCCAGGTTGTCAATGATCTTCATCACATGGTATCTTGGCCTTTGGTAATATGCCAGTGATGTTGCCATAGCAACGTAAACAATAAGAAATACAATGAGATACAATTTTCCTTTTGAAAATTAAACTTTGGTCTCAAAAAAACAGAAACAGATAAAAAAACAGATATCTTTATCCACACACACACACACACACACACACACGCACACACACAGTGTGTGTATATATATATATATATATATATATATATATATATATATATGGCATACAGTAAGTGAGTGCTGAGGATGAATTTAGCAGCCTGACAGCCAGAGAAAAAGTTGCTGAAATCTGGTGATACAGCAGACAAAAAACAACCACGGAACAATGAACACAAAACATAAAATAGGACGTCAGGCTGATTGTAAATGCTGTTAAGCTTCCCGAGAAGTCCTCTTCCTCACTTCCAAGAAAGTCACCAAGAAAGCTTACTGACCAAAGGCCAACTTTCTGAACTGCAGCACCCAGTCACACCGAGCAGAGGCTCTAGTCATACTGGCGCTGCCACTGCAAGGATAGGTCAGCATGAGGAGGGGGTGCAAGATTTTGAATAATTTTATTATTATAATTATATAATCAGGCATGCATTTGAATAGTATGTTAATAACTTTTTCCACTGCCTCCAAGTGGTAAAAAAAATAGCTATTGATATATATAATACATTTTTTTCAAGGTCATCCACTAATCAGAAGGTTGGCGGTTAGATCCCCGGCTGCTCCTACTGCATGTCGAAATGTCCTTGAGCAAGATACTGAACCCCATATTGCTCCCAATGCTGTGCCATCACTGTATGAATGTGTGTGAATGGGTGAATGTAACATGCAGTGTAAAGCATGCAGCGACTAGAACGCCGCTAGATACTGTAAGTACAGTACGATTTACAGTGACGCGGCTACCATCCTTCCCAGTGGCTGAATTGGAATTCCTTATCAGTGCATAAAAGGTTATAAAAAAGGCAAGGGGAGAATCATTATGATAGGTGTGTGTGTGTAATAAAAGTGTCATGTGGTCTCATATAATGCATCTCTCTCTTTTCTCAGTTCTATTTTCTGTGACCATTCTCTACAACTTGTCACGGATACATTTAGTAAGAGCTAATCAGCCACTTCACAGAGTATATGCAGTGACTGGCACACTCGTGGTCTTTTCACATTTTTATTTAAGCCTTTTATCTAATTCACAGTCATGGCGTTTTCTTCACATTTCCTGATTATCTGGGCTCTACTCCTCTGCTTATGTTCTGCTGATGGTAAGATCCATAAGAATTTTCCTCCAATAAACATTTTGCCATTCTTCTCTGAAGAAATGGGGCTACATCAATATCTTTTATGTTGCCGTGCTCACTACAAAGGATGTCACTGACGGTGTAAAATTTAATTAATAATCTTTATGATGGATTTTCCCATTAATTCAATTGAATTCAATTTTATTTGTATAGCGCCAATTCATAACAGAAGTTATCTCAGGACACTTTTCAAATAGAGCAGGTCTAGACCGAACTCTTTATAACATTATTTACAGAGACCCAACAGTACCACCATGAGCAAGCACTTGGCGACAAGGGCAAGGAAAAACTGCCTGTTAAAAGGCAGAAACCAAGGACAGATCCTTCGGCTCTAGGTGGGTGGTCGTCTGTCTCGACCAGTTGGGGTGAGAGAGAGAGACATACAGACAGACAGGTGCACAGCAACAACAGTATTGGCAATGGCAATCTAGCAGGACCATGGCAGGAGGCTCCACCAGGATCAATAAGAACCTGCGACCTGATTAATGGTTGTTGCAGCCTTGCATGTGTTAGTAGACTGGCTAGCTTTACTGACATTTAGCGACTTCAAAGACCATTTAGAGCTCTGCTACACTCTAACACTAACCCTAACCCTAAAAACAAATTTATTGGTTCAACAACAAATAATTAACACAGCAGTTTGCTTTGTCTTTTTGAGTTATGACAACCTCTAATGAAATTGTTTAACAGATGTACCATGAGTTTGAGGAATCAGCTTTTCCTCTACAGTCAAAGTTATTTCAATTACCACTTGCTTAGTAATTGGTAACATAAACACAAGTTTTTGGCTTGATTAGGCTTTTCATTGTGTCAGCACAACTCATCTAAATGAATAAATTAGAACATTTATCTTACAACCATGCATTTAATTAAGTGGTGGTAATAGGTCTACTGAATTACTTTTTTAGGGTTAGGAATTTTTTAAATTTCGATTAGGATTTTCCTGAAACCCACACTTGTGGTCAAGTAACTTAATCTGGAGTCATTCTAAATGTAGTTTTACATGGTTGTAAATGGTATAATCTCCTGCTCACCATTTTACCTATTTTTTATTTTTTTAATCTCTTCTGTCATCTCATAGTCTATTAATTAAGTTTGTATATTTTGGTTTTACCAGAAGTATTGTAGATGGATGCATTTGCTGCCTGGATTATGCTCATTGGTAATGGTTTTTCTAGTCCAAAAGGGGTTTTTGTACCAACCAGGAATGAAGGGCTGGACTGTAACACCTGAGACTGGGGTTTGCTTCCTGTATGTGGTTGTGTAACATGATTCTCTGAGCTTCACAAACACAAATGAGCACTGGGATCAGTTAATAAATCCCAATGAGGTTTCATGGAGAGAACTATGTAATTCATTATACATACAGACAGGTGAATAAAAGGAAAAACCAACATAAAGTGTCTAAGCAAGGTGCTGGGCCACCATGTGCCGCTAGAACATACTCAATGGGCGTTGACATTGAGTCTACAGTCTCTGGAACTGAAGGGATGGAGCAACATGCTTCCAGATGATATTCCTTATTTGGTATTTTTATTGATGGTGGTGGAGAGTGCAGCTAATACATCAGTCCAAAGTCTCCCATCCGTAGCATATGATTCAATCAATGTTATACTCATCGAACCATTCAGTGAGCCCTTGCGCCCAATGAATAGGGCCATGTCATCCTGAAAGAGACCACTCCCATCAGGATAGAATTTTGTTTCATAGGATAGAGCTGAACAACTTTGTATTGATTTACAGTGACTCTTCCCTCTAAGGGGACAAGTGGACCCAAACCATGTCAGCAAAATTCCCCCACAGCCTAACAGAGCCACTGGATTTCCTCAATGTAAGGGTCAAGCATACGGCCTGTACTCTTCTCTTGGTATTTGCCACATATGCACTCTTCCACTTGTCGAGAATATATGAATGATGACTCATCTGACCATATTACGTTTTCCACATCTCTGTAGACCAGAGCATATGATTTCACTAATGAAGTCTCAAATGTATATTTAAGCAATAGCTCACAACATACAGTATGTTAAGCTAAGGGGTGTGGTCCAGCCTGAAGTGAAGCAGAGCCACCGTGGGGGTTCAAGTTGACCCTAAATCTTTCCATTTTGTAACAGTTTTGTAGCAGTTTGTAACAGTTTTTAGGAGTTTGTAGCAGTTTATTGCTGTTTTGTTGCAGTTTGTAGCAGTTTTGTAGCAGTTTATTAAAGTTGTGTAGCAGTGTGTAGCAGTTTATAGTAGTTTTGTAGCAGTTTTGTAACAGTGTGTAAGTATGTAGCAGTTTGTGGTCGTTTTTGTAGCAGTATGTAAAAGTTTTGTATCAGTTTATAGCTGTTTATAGCAGTTTTATAACAGTGTCTAGGTTATATGTGGTCTGTTATCTAAATTGGTATGGTGCAACTACTGGCCATTCGTCAGTTCATAGTAACTATCTCTATTGGTACTTTAAAAATAACTATTTCATCTACTTTTCTTCAGAGAAATGATTGGCTTCTGAGATATAGGTCTACTGTGTGTATATACCGATCAGCCATAACATTATCACCACATGCCTAATAAATGTAGATGGTGCCAAAACAGCCCTGACTGTCGAGGACTCCACTAGACCTCTGAAGGTGTGCTGTGGTATCTGGCACCAACACGTTAGCAGCAGGTCCTTTAAGCCCTGTAAGTTGTGGGGTGGGACCTCCAGGGATTTGGTCTTGTTTGTCCAGCACATCCCACAGATGCTCAACTGGCTTGAGATCTGGGGAATTTGGAGGCCAAGTCAACACCTTGAACTCGTTGTTGTGTTCCTCAAAACTTACTGAACCATTTTTGCTTTGTGGCATGGCGCATTATCCTGATGAAAGAAGTCACTTCCATCAGGGAATACTGTTTCCATGAAAGAGTGTATATGATCTGCAACAATGCTTAGGTAATGCGTGTTAAAGTAACATCCACATGAATGGCAGGACCCAAGGTTTTCCAGCAGAACATCAGCCAAAGCATCACACTGCATCCACTGGCTTGCCTTCTTCCCAACTTTCTGCACGTGATATTTTTTTTCCCAGCATGGCAAAGTCATGACCTGTCCTACTCTGCCTCTGATTTGCTTACTCTGACATAGTAACCCTAACCCTAACCAATCTCTTTCTTCATGCCTAAACCTAACCAACTAAACCAATGAAGGCAACAGGTTCAGGCCAGTCACGGGTAGAGAAGGTGGGTCATCACTTTGCCAAGTCTCCCTGTACCAATTCAATGGTAATAAATTTCTCGTTAGAGGATGCTGCACATCTCCTTAATCCACAGATGTGTTCTAACCCTCAAACTAAAGGTCCATATCAGATATCTCAACCTTGTAAAAAAAACGTCTGTACCAAACATTTAGACAGTTTTAATACCTTTGATCCTTGTTTCCCTTTGTATTTCCAGAATATTTCTCAGTCCCTGATCAACAATGGTCCAAACTTAGGCTGATAACAAATCCCACTTCAAAACTAACGGAGGACCCCACTCCAGCTAACAAGACAAAAGCTTGGCTTAAAGCACTGACAGTAGAACTTGAACCAACCAGTCTGACAAACACAATAACAACCAATTCCACTGCGGCAATAACTTCTGATCCTGTTGGGAAAATCTCTGTATCTGAACCAACTGCTCAGACCAACATATTAAAATCACGGACTGCAGGGACCACATCACCAATTCCAACGACAGTTCCTACAAGAACAATGACGTCTGAAACTTCGGAGACCACATCAAGACATGAAACAACAAATCCCATTGAAACGATTACATCTGCGACTGCTGATGCAACCTCAGTATCTGAAACAACCAGTGCAACTCATTCAGCAACATCTCAACCAGTACAGACCAAATCAGCACCTGAACCAACCAATCTGACTGGCACAGTAACTTCTGAGCCTATTAAGAACACAACAGCATATCAACCAACCAATCTGACTAACACAATAACTTCTGAAACTGTTGAGACAACCTCTGTTTTTGATCCAACTGCTCACACTGAAACATTGACATCACAACCTGCACAGTCCATTTCACATTCTAAGCCTACAAGTCCTGCAGACATAGTAACATCTGAGTCTGCTGGTAACACCCCACTATCTGAATCAAAAAGACCTACTCATTCATTGACATCTGAGCCTGTAGAGACTACGTCAGAACCTCAACCAACCACTACCACTGACACAGTAACTTCTGAGACTGTTGCGACAACCTCGATATCTGAACCAACTACTCAGACTGATACAGTAACTTCTGAGACTGTTGCGACCACCTCAGTGTCCGAACCAACTACTCCGACTGACACATTAACATCACATCCTGCAGAAACCACATCAACACCTGGAACTAAATGTCCCACTGACACAGTAACTTCTGAGCCTGTAGAGACCACATCAGCACCTCAACCAACTAATCCCACTGACAAAATAACTTCTGAGACTGTTGAGACAACCTCTGTAACTAAACCAACTGCTCACACTGACACATTGACATCACTTCCTGAAAAAAACACACCAATACCTGGAACTGTAGACACAACATCAGCACCTCAACAAACCAATCCCACTGACAAACTAAGCTCTGAGACTGTTGAGACAAGCTCGGTATCTGAACCAACTAGTCAGACTGACACATTAACATCACAACATTCAGAGACCACATCAGCACCTGGAACTACAGGTCCCACTGACACTGTATCTTCTGAGCCTGTCGAGACCACATCAGCACCTCAACCAACTAATCCCACTGACAAAGCAACTTCTGAGACTGTTGACACAACCTCGGTAACTAAACCAACTAATCCCACTGACAAAGTAACTTCTGAGACTGTTGGGACAACCTCGGTATCTGAACCAACTACTCACACTGACACATTGACATCACAACCTGTGGAGACAATTTCCTCACCTCAGCCTACGAGTCCTACAGACATATTAACATCCGAGCCTGCTGGTACCACCCTACTGTCTGAATCATCGAGTCCAACCCATTCATTGACATCTGAGCCTATAGAGACTACGTCGGCACCTCAGCCAACCATTCCCACTGTCACAGTAACTTCTGAGACTGTAGAGAAAACCTCTGTATCTGAACAAACTGCTTACACTGACACATTGATATCGAAACCTGCAGAGACCGTTTCCCCACCTCAGCCTACGAGTCCTACAGAAATTGTCACGTCTGAATCAACAAGTCCAACCCATTCATTGACATCTGAGCCTATAGAGACCACATCAGCACCTCAGCCAACCATTCCCACTATCACAGTAACTTCTGAGACTGTAGAGAAAACCTCGGTATCTGAACCAACTGCTCACACTGACACATTGACATCACAACCTGTGGAGACCATTTCCCCACCTCAGCCTACGAGTCCTACAGACATACTAACATCCGTGCCTGCTGCTACCACCCCACTATCTGAATCAACCAGTCCAACCCATTCATTGACATCTGAGCCTATAGAGACTACGTCAGCACCTCAGCCAACAATTCCCACTGACAAAGTAACTTCTGAGACTGTTGGGACAACCTCGGTATCTGAACCAACTGCTCCCACTGACACATTGACATCACAACCTGCAGAGACCATTTCCCCACCTCAGCCTACGAGTCCTACAGAAATTGTCACGTCTGAATCAACAAGTCCAACCCATTCATTGACATCTGAGCCTATAGAGACCACATCAGCACCTCAGCCAACCATTCCCACTATCACAGTAACTTCTGAGACTGTAGAGAAAACCTCGGTATCTGAACCAACTGCTCACACTGACACATTGACATCACAACCTGCAGAGACCATTTCCCCACCTCAGCCTACGAGTCCTACAGAAATTGTCACGTCTCAATCAACAAGTCCAACCCATTCATTGACATCTGAGCCTATAGAGACTACGTCAGCACCACAGCCAAGCATTCCCACTGACACAGTAACTTCTGAGACTGTTGGGACAACCCCGGTATCTGAACCAACTGCTCACACTGACACATTGACATCACAACCTGTGGAGACAATTTCCTCACCTCAGCCTACGAGTCCTACAGACATAGTAACATCTGAATCAACAAGTCCAACCCATTCATTGACATCTGAGCCTATAGAGACTACGTCAGCACCACAGCCAACCATTCCCACTGACACAGTAACTTCTGAGACTGTTGAGACAACCTCGGTATCTGAACCAACTTCTCCCACTGACACATTGACATCGCAACCTGCAGAGACCATTTCCCCACCTCAGCCTACGAGTCCTACAGAAATGGTCACGTCCAAATCAACACGTCCAACCCATTCATTGACATCTGAGCCTATAGAGACTACGTCAGCACCTCAGCCAAGCATTCCCACTGACAAAGTAACTTCTGAGACTGTTGGGACAACCTCGGTGTCTAAACCAACTAGTCAGACTGACACATTAACATCACAACATTCAGAGACCACATCAGCACCTGGAACTACAGGTCCCACTGACACTGTAACTTCTGAGCCTGTCGAGACCACATCAGCACCTCAACCAACTAATCCCACCGACAAAGCAACTTCTGAGACTTTGGACACAACCTCGGTAACTAAACCAACTAATCCCACTGACAAAGCAACTTCTGAGACTGTTGACACAACCTCGGTAACTAAACCAACTAATCCCACTGACAAAGTAACTTCTGAGAATGTTCAGACAACCTCGGTATCTGAACCAACTGCTCACACTGACACGTTGACATCACAACCTACAGAGACCATTTCCCCACCTCAGCCTACGAGTCCTACAGATATAGTAACATCCGTTCCTGCTGCTACCACCCCACTATCTGAATCAACCAGTCCAACCCATTCATTGACATCTGAGCCTATAGAGACTACTTCAGCACCTCAGCCAACAATTCCCACTGACAAAGTAACTTCTGAGACTACTGGGAAAACCTCAGTGTCTGAACCAACTAGTAAGACTGGCACATTAACATCACATCCTGCAGAAACCACACTGACACCTGAAACTGCAGGTCCCACTGACACAGCAACTTCTGACACTGTAGAGACAACCTCGATATCTGAACCAACTAGTCAGACTGACACATTAACGTCACATCCTGCAGAAACCACATCAGCACCTGCAACTACAGGTCCCACTGACACAGCAACTTCTGAGCCTGTAGAGACCACATCAGCATCTCAACTAACTCATCCCACTGATAAAGTAACTTCTTGGACTGTTGAGACAACCTCTGTATCTGAACCAACTCCTCACACTGGCACATTGACATCACAACATTCAGAGACCACATCAGCACCTGGAACTACAGGTCCCACTGACACTGTAACTTCTGAGCCTGTCGAGACCACATCAGCACCTCAACCAACTAATCCCACTGACAAAGCAACTTCTGAGACTGTTGACACAACCTCGGTAACTAAACAAACTAATCCCACTGACAAAGTAACTTCTGAGAATGTTGAGACAACCTCGGTATCTGAACTAACTGCTCACACTGACACGTTGACATCACAACCTACAGAGACCATTTCCCCACCTCAGCCTACGAGTCCTACAGACATAGTAACATCCGTTCCTGCTGCTACCACCCCACTATCTGAATCAACCAGTCCAACCCATTCATTGACATCTGAGCCTATAGAGACTACGTCAGCACCTCAGCCAACAATTCCCACTGACAAAGTAACTTCTGAGACTGTTGGGACAACCTCGGTATCTGAACCAATTGCTCCCACTAACACATTGACATCACAACCTGCAGAGTCCATTTCCCCACCTCAGCCTACGAGTTCTACAGAAATGGTCACGTCCGAATCAACAAGTCCAACCCATTCATTGACATCTGAGCCTATAGAGACTACGTCAGCACCTCAGCCAAGCATTCCCACTGTCACAGTAACTACTGAGACTGTTGGGACAACCTCGGTGTCTGAACCAACTAGTCAGCCTGACACATTAACATCACATCCTGCAGAAACTACATCAACACCTGGAACTAAAGGTCCCACTGACACAGTAACTTCTGAGCCTGTAGAGACCACATCAGCACCTCAACCACCTAATCCCACTGACAAAATAACTTCTGAGACTGTTGAGACAACCTCTGTAACTAAACCAACTGCTCACACTGACACATTGACATCACTTCCTGAAAAACACACCAATACCTGGAACTGTAGACACAACATCAGCACCTCAACAAACCAATCCCACTGACAAACTAAGCTCTGAGACTGTTGAGACAAGCTCGGTATCTGAACCAACTAGTCAGACTGACACATTAACATCACAACATTCAGAGACCACATCAGCACCTGGAACTACAGGTCCCACTGACACTGTATCTTCTGAGCCTGTTGAGACCACATCAGCACCTCAACCAACTAATCCCACTGACAAAGCAACTTCTGAGACTGTTGACACAACCTCGGTAACTAAACCAACTAATCCCACTGACAAAGTAACTTCTGAGACTGTTGGGACAACCTCGGTATCTGAACCAACTACTCACACTGACACATTGACATCACAACCTGTGGAGACAATTTCCTCACCTCAGCCTACGAGTCCTACAGACATATTAACATCCGAGCCTGCTGGTACCACCCTACTGTCTGAATCATCGAGTCCAACCCATTCATTGACATCTGAGCCTATAGAGACTACGTCGGCACCTCAGCCAACCATTCCCACTGTCACAGTAACTTCTGAGACTGTAGAGAAAACCTCTGTATCTGAACAAACTGCTTACACTGACACATTGATATCGAAACCTGCAGAGACCGTTTCCCCACCTCAGCCTACGAGTCCTACAGAAATTGTCACTCGGCGTCTGAATCAACAAGTCCAACCCATTCATTGACATCTGAGCCTATAGAGACCACATCAGCACCTCAGCCAACCATTCCCACTATCACAGTAACTTCTGAGACTGTAGAGAAAACCTCGGTATCTGAACCAACTGCTCACACTGACACATTGACATCACAACCTGCGGAGACCATTTCCCCACCTCAGCCTACGAGTCCTACAGACATACTAACATCCGTGCCTGCTGCTACCACCCCACTATCTGAATCAACCAGTCCAACCCATTCATTGACATCTGAGCCTATAGAGACTACGTCAGCACCTCAGCCAACAATTCCCACTGACAAAGTAACTTCTGAGACTGTTGGGACAACCTCGGTATCTGAACCAACTGCTCCCACTGACACATTGACATCACAACCTGCAGAGACCATTTCCCCACCTCAGCCTACGAGTCCTACAGAAATTGTCACGGATCTGAATCAACAAGTCCAACCCATTCATTGACATCTGAGCCTATAGAGACTACATCAGCACCTCAGCCAACCATTCCCACTGTCACAGTAACTTCTGAGACTGTAGAGAAAACCTCGGTATCTGAACCAACTGCTCACACTGACACATTGACATCACAACCTGCAGAGACCATTTCCCCACCTCAGCCTACGAGTCCTACAGAAATTGTCACGTCTCAATCAACAAGTCCAACCCATTCATTGACATCTGAGCCTATAGAGACTACGTCAGCACCACAGCCAACAATTCCCACTGACAAAGTAACTTCTGAGACTGTTGGGACAACCTCGGTATCTGAACCAATTGCTCCCACTGACACATTGACATCACAACCTGCAGAGTCCATTTCCCCACCTCAGCCTACGAGTTCTACAGAAATGGTCACGTCCGAATCAACAAGTCCAACCCATTCATTGACATCTGAGCCTATAGAGACGACGTCAGCACCTCAGCCAAGCATTCCCACTGTCACAGTAACTACTGAGACTGTTGGGACAACCTCGGTGTCTGAACCAACTAGTCAGCCTGACACATTAACATCACATCCTGCAGAAACTATATCAACACCTGGAACTACAGGTCCCACTGACACAGCAACTTCTGAGCCTGTAGAGACCACATCAGCACCTCAACCACCTAATCCCACTGACAAAGTAACTTCTCAGACTGTTGAGACAACCTCGGTATCTGAACCAACTCCTCACACTGGCACATTGACATCACAACATTCAGAGACCACATCAGCACCTGGAACTACAGGTCCCACTGACACTGTAACTTCTGAGCCTGTTGAGAGCACATTAGCACCTCAACCAACTAATCCCACTGACAAAGCAACTTCTGAAACTGTTGACACAACCTCGGTAACTAAACCAACTAATCCCACTGACAAAGTAACTTCTGAGAATGTTGAGACAACCTCGGTATCTGAACCAACTGCTCACACTGACACGTTGACATCACAACCTACAGAGACCATTTCCCCACCTCAGCCTACGAGTCCTACAGACATAGTAACATCCGTGCCTGCTGCTACCACCCCACTATCTGAATCAACCAGTCCAACCCATTCATTGACATCTGAGCCTATAGAGACTACGTCAGCACCTCAGCCAACAATTCCCACTGACAAAGTAACTTCTGAGACTGTTGGGACAACCTCGGTATCTGAACCAACTACTCACACTGACACATTGACATCACAACCTGTGGAGACAATTTCCTCACCTCAGCCTACGAGTCCTACAGACATAGTAACATACGAGCCTGCTGGTACCACCCTACTGTCTGAATCATCGAGTCCAACCCATTCACTGACATCTGAGCCTGTAGAGACTGCGTCGGCACCTCAGCCAACCATTCCCACTGTCACAGTAACTTCTGAGACTGTAGAGAAAACCTCTGTATCTGAACAAACTTCTTACACTGACACATTGATATCGAAACCTGCAGAGACCGTTTCCCCACCTCAGCCTACGAGTCCTACAGAAATTGTCACGTCTGAATCAACAAGTCCAACCCATTCATTGACATCTGAGCCTATAGAGACCACATCAGCACCTCAGCCAACCATTCCCACTGTCACAGTAACTTCTGAGACTGTAGAGAAAACCTCGGTATCTGAACCAACTGCTCACACTGACACGTTGACATCACAACCTACAGAGACCATTTCCACCTCAGCCTACGAGTCCTACAGACATATTTACATACGTGCCTGCTGCTACCACCCCACTATCTGAATCAACCAGTCCAACCCATTCATTGACACTGAGCCTATGAGACTATGTCAGCACCTCAGCCAACAATTCCCACTGACAAAGTAACTTCTGAGACTGTTGGGACAACCCCGGTATCTGAACCAACTGCTCACACTGACACATTGACATCACAACCTGTGGAGACAATTTCCTCACCTCAGCCTACGAGTCCTACAGATATAGTAACATCCGTTCCTGCTGCTACCACCCCACTATCTGAATCAACCAGTCCAACCCATTCATTGACATCTGAGCCTATAGAGACTACTTCAGCACCTCAGCCAACAATTCCCACTGACAAAGTAACTTCTGAGACTACTGGGAAAACCTCAGTGTCTGAACCAACTAGTAAGACTGGCACATTAACATCACATCCTGCAGAAACCACACTGACACCTGAAACTGCAGGTCCCACTGACACAGCAACTTCTGACACTGTAGAGACAACCTCGATATCTGAACCAACTAGTCAGACTGACACATTAACGTCACATCCTGCAGAAACCACATCAGCACCTGCAACTACAGGTCCCACTGACACAGCAACTTCTGAGCCTGTAGAGACCACATCAGCATCTCAACTAACTCATCCCACTGATAAAGTAACTTCTTGGACTGTTGAGACAACCTCTGTCTCTGAACCAACTCCTCACACTGGCACATTGACATCACAACATTCAGAGACCACATCAGCACCTGGAACTACAGGTCCCACTGACACTGTATCTTCTGAGCCTGTCGAGACCACATCAGCACCTCAACCAACTAATCCCACTGACAAAGCAACTTCTGAGACTGTTGACACAACCTCGGTAACTAAACCAACTAATCCCACTGACAAAGTAACTTCTGAGAATGTTGAGACAACCTCGGTATCTGAACCAACTGCTCACACTGACACGTTGACATCACAACCTACAGAGACCATTTCCCCACCTCAGCCTACGAGTCCTACAGACATAGTAACATCCGTGCCTGCTGCTACCACCCCACTATCTGAATCAACCAGTCCAACCCATTCATTGACATCTGAGCCTATAGAGACCACATCAGCACCTCAGCCAACCATTCCCACTGTCACAGTAACTTCTGAGACTGTAGAGAAAACCTCGGTATCTGAACCAACTGCTCACACTGACACGTTGACATCACAACCTACAGAGACCATTTCCCTACCTCAGCCTACGAGTCCTACAGACATAGTAACATCCGTGCCTGCTGCTACCACCCCACTATCTGAATCGACCAGTCCAACCCATTCATTGACATCTGAGCCTATAGAGACTATGTCAGCACCTCAGCCAACAATTCCCACTGACAAAGTAACTCCTGAGACTGTTGGGACAACCCCGGTATCTGAACCAACTGCTCACACTGACACATTGACATCACAACCTGTGGAGACAATTTCCTCACCTCAGCCTACGAGTCCTACAGACATAGTAACATCTGAATCAACAAGTCCAACCCATTCATTGACATCTGAGCCTATAGAGACTACGTCAGCACCACAGCCAACCATTCCCACTGACACAGTAACTTCTGAGACTGTTGAGACAACCTCGGTATCTGAACCAACTTCTCCCACTGACACATTGACATCGCAACCTGCAGAGACCATTTCCCCACCTCAGCCTACGAGTCCTACAGAAATGGTCACGTCCAAATCAACAAGTCCAACCCATTCATTGACATCTGAGCCTATAGAGACTACGTCAGCACCTCAGCCAAGCATTCCCACTGACAAAGTAACTTCTGAGACTGTTGGGACAACCTCGGTGTCTGAACCAACTAGTCAGACTGACACATTAACATCACAACATTCAGAGACCACATCAGCACCTGGAACTACAGGTCCCACTGACACTGTAACTTCTGAGCCTGTCGAGACCACATCAGCACCTCAACCAACTAATCCCACCGACAAAGCAACTTCTGAGACTTTGGACACAACCTCGGTAACTAAACCAACTAATCCCACTGACGAAGCAACTTCTGAGACTGTTGACACAACCTCGGTAACTAAACCAACTAATCCCACTGACAAAGTAACTTCTGAGAATGTTCAGACAACCTCGGTATCTGAACCAACTGCTCACACTGACACGTTGACATCACAACCTACAGAGACCATTTCCCCACCTCAGCCTACGAGTCCTACAGATATAGTAACATCCGTTCCTGCTGCTACCACCCCACTATCTGAATCAACCAGTCCAACCCATTCATTGACATCTGAGCCTATAGAGACTACTTCAGCACCTCAGCCAACAATTCCCACTGACAAAGTAACTTCTGAGACTACTGGGAAAACCTCAGTGTCTGAACCAACTAGTAAGACTGGCACATTAACATCACATCCTGCAGAAACCACACTGACACCTGAAACTGCAGGTCCCACTGACACAGCAACTTCTGACACTGTAGAGACAACCTCGATATCTGAACCAACTAGTCAGACTGACACATCAACGTCACATCCTGCAGAAACCACATCAGCACCTGCAACTACAGGTCCCACTGACACAGCAACTTCTGAGCCTGTAGAGACCACATCAGCATCTCAACTAACTCATCCCACTGATAAAGTAACTTCTTGGACTGTTGAGACAACCTCTGTCTCTGAACCAACTCCTCACACTGGCACATTGACATCACAACATTCAGAGACCACATCAGCACCTGGAACTACAGGTCCCACTGACACTGTATCTTCTGAGCCTGTCGAGACCACATCAGCACCTCAACCAACTAATCCCACTGACAAAGCAACTTCTGAGACTGTTGACACAACCTCGGTAACTAAACCAACTAATCCCACTGACAAAGTAACTTCTGAGAATGTTGAGACAACCTCGGTATCTGAACCAACTGCTCACACTGACACGTTGACATCACAACCTACAGAGACCATTTCCCCACCTCAGCCTACGAGTCCTACAGACATAGTAACATCCGTGCCTGCTGCTACCACCCCACTATCTGAATCAACCAGTCCAACCCATTCATTGACATCTGAGCCTATAGAGACCACATCAGCACCTCAGCCAACCATTCCCACTGTCACAGTAACTTCTGAGACTGTAGAGAAAACCTCGGTATCTGAACCAACTGCTCACACTGACACGTTGACATCACAACCTACAGAGACCATTTCCCTACCTCAGCCTACGAGTCCTACAGACATAGTAACATCCGTGCCTGCTGCTACCACCCCACTATCTGAATCGACCAGTCCAACCCATTCATTGACATCTGAGCCTATAGAGACTATGTCAGCACCTCAGCCAACAATTCCCACTGACAAAGTAACTTCTGAGACTGTTGGGACAACCCCGGTATCTGAACCAACTGCTCACACTGACACATTGACATCACAACCTGTGGAGACAATTTCCTCACCTCAGCCTACGAGTCCTACAGACATAGTAACATCTGAATCAACAAGTCCAACCCATTCATTGACATCTGAGCCTATAGAGACTACGTCAGCACCACAGCCAACCATTCCCACTGACACAGTAACTTCTGAGACTGTTGAGACAACCTCGGTATCTGAACCAACTTCTCCCACTGACACATTGACATCGCAACCTGCAGAGACCATTTCCCCACCTCAGCCTACGAGTCCTACAGAAATGGTCACGTCCAAATCAACAAGTCCAACCCATTCATTGACATCTGAGCCTATAGAGACTACGTCAGCACCTCAGCCAAGCATTCCCACTGACAAAGTAACTTCTGAGACTGTTGGGACAACCTCGGTGTCTGAACCAACTAGTCAGACTGACACATTAACATCACAACATTCAGAGACCACATCAGCACCTGGAACTACAGGTCCCACTGACACTGTAACTTCTGAGCCTGTCGAGACCACATCAGCACCTCAACCAACTAATCCCACCGACAAAGCAACTTCTGAGACTTTGGACACAACCTCGGTAACTAAACCAACTAATCCCACTGACGAAGCAACTTCTGAGACTGTTGACACAACCTCGGTAACTAAACCAACTAATCCCACTGACAAAGTAACTTCTGAGAATGTTCAGACAACCTCGGTATCTGAACCAACTGCTCACACTGACACGTTGACATCACAACCTACAGAGACCATTTCCCCACCTCAGCCTACGAGTCCTACAGATATAGTAACATCCGTTCCTGCTGCTACCACCCCACTATCTGAATCAACCAGTCCAACCCATTCATTGACATCTGAGCCTATAGAGACTACTTCAGCACCTCAGCCAACAATTCCCACTGACAAAGTAACTTCTGAGACTACTGGGAAAACCTCAGTGTCTGAACCAACTAGTAAGACTGGCACATTAACATCACATCCTGCAGAAACCACACTGACACCTGAAACTGCAGGTCCCACTGACACAGCAACTTCTGACACTGTAGAGACAACCTCGATATCTGAACCAACTAGTCAGACTGACACATTAACGTCACATCCTGCAGAAACCACATCAGCACCTGCAACTACAGGTCCCACTGACACAGCAACTTCTGAGCCTGTAGAGACCACATCAGCATCTCAACTAACTCATCCCACTGATAAAGTAACTTCTTGGACTGTTGAGACAACCTCTGTATCTGAACCAACTCCTCACACTGGCACATTGACATCACAACATTCAGAGACCACATCAGCACCTGGAACTACAGGTCCCACTGACACTGTATCTTCTGAGCCTGTCGAGACCACATCAGCACCTCAACCAACTAATCCCACTGACAAAGCAACTTCTGAGACTGTTGACACAACCTCGGTAACTAAACCAACTAATCCCACTGACAAAGTAACTTCTGAGAATGTTGAGACAACCTCGGTATCTGAACCAACTGCTCACACTGACACGTTGACATCACAACCTACAGAGACCATTTCCCCACCTCAGCCTACGAGTCCTACAGACATAGTAACATCCGTGCCTGCTGCTACCACCCCACTATCTGAATCAACCAGTCCAACCCATTCATTGACATCTGAGCCTATAGAGACCACATCAGCACCTCAGCCAACCATTCCCACTGTCACAGTAACTTCTGAGACTGTAGAGAAAACCTCGGTATCTGAACCAACTGCTCACACTGACACGTTGACATCACAACCTACAGAGACCATTTCCCTACCTCAGCCTACGAGTCCTACAGACATAGTAACATCCGTGCCTGCTGCTACCACCCCACTATCTGAATCGACCAGTCCAACCCATTCATTGACATCTGAGCCTATAGAGACTATGTCAGCACCTCAGCCAACAATTCCCACTGACAAAGTAACTCCTGAGACTGTTGGGACAACCCCGGTATCTGAACCAACTGCTCACACTGACACATTGACATCACAACCTGTGGAGACAATTTCCTCACCTCAGCCTACGAGTCCTACAGACATAGTAACATCTGAATCAACAAGTCCAACCCATTCATTGACATCTGAGCCTATAGAGACTACGTCAGCACCACAGCCAACCATTCCCACTGACACAGTAACTTCTGAGACTGTTGAGACAACCTCGGTATCTGAACCAACTTCTCCCACTGACACATTGACATCGCAACCTGCAGAGACCATTTCCCCACCTCAGCCTACGAGTCCTACAGAAATGGTCACGTCCAAATCAACAAGTCCAACCCATTCATTGACATCTGAGCCTATAGAGACTACGTCAGCACCTCAGCCAAGCATTCCCACTGACAAAGTAACTTCTGAGACTGTTGGGACAACCTCGGTGTCTGAACCAACTAGTCAGACTGACACATTAACATCACAACATTCAGAGACCACATCAGCACCTGGAACTACAGGTCCCACTGACACTGTAACTTCTGAGCCTGTCGAGACCACATCAGCACCTCAACCAACTAATCCCACCGACAAAGCAACTTCTGAGACTTTGGACACAACCTCGGTAACTAAACCAACTAATCCCACTGACGAAGCAACTTCTGAGACTGTTGACACAACCTCGGTAACTAAACCAACTAATCCCACTGACAAAGTAACTTCTGAGAATGTTCAGACAACCTCGGTATCTGAACCAACTGCTCACACTGACACGTTGACATCACAACCTACAGAGACCATTTCCCCACCTCAGCCTACGAGTCCTACAGATATAGTAACATCCGTTCCTGCTGCTACCACCCCACTATCTGAATCAACCAGTCCAACCCATTCATTGACATCTGAGCCTATAGAGACTACTTCAGCACCTCAGCCAACAATTCCCACTGACAAAGTAACTTCTGAGACTACTGGGAAAACCTCAGTGTCTGAACCAACTAGTAAGACTGGCACATTAACATCACATCCTGCAGAAACCACACTGACACCTGAAACTGCAGGTCCCACTGACACAGCAACTTCTGACACTGTAGAGACAACCTCGATATCTGAACCAACTAGTCAGACTGACACATTAACGTCACATCCTGCAGAAACCACATCAGCACCTGCAACTACAGGTCCCACTGACACAGCAACTTCTGAGCCTGTAGAGACCACATCAGCATCTCAACTAACTCATCCCACTGATAAAGTAACTTCTTGGACTGTTGAGACAACCTCTGTATCTGAACCAACTCCTCACACTGGCACATTGACATCACAACATTCAGAGACCACATCAGCACCTGGAACTACAGGTCCCACTGACACTGTATCTTCTGAGCCTGTCGAGACCACATCAGCACCTCAACCAACTAATCCCACTGACAAAGCAACTTCTGAGACTGTTGACACAACCTCGGTAACTAAACCAACTAATCCCACTGACAAAGTAACTTCTGAGAATGTTGAGACAACCTCGGTATCTGAACCAACTGCTCACACTGACACGTTGACATCACAACCTACAGAGACCATTTCCCCACCTCAGCCTACGAGTCCTACAGACATAGTAACATCCGTGCCTGCTGCTACCACCCCACTATCTGAATCAACCAGTCCAACCCATTCATTGACATCTGAGCCTATAGAGACCACATCAGCACCTCAGCCAACCATTCCCACTGTCACAGTAACTTCTGAGACTGTAGAGAAAACCTCGGTATCTGAACCAACTGCTCACACTGACACGTTGACATCACAACCTACAGAGACCATTTCCCTACCTCAGCCTACGAGTCCTACAGACATAGTAACATCCGTGCCTGCTGCTACCACCCCACTATCTGAATCGACCAGTCCAACCCATTCATTGACATCTGAGCCTATAGAGACTATGTCAGCACCTCAGCCAACAATTCCCACTGACAAAGTAACTTCTGAGACTGTTGGGACAACCCCGGTATCTGAACCAACTGCTCACACTGACACATTGACATCACAACCTGTGGAGACAATTTCCTCACCTCAGCCTACGAGTCCTACAGACATAGTAACATCTGAATCAACAAGTCCAACCCATTCATTGACATCTGAGCCTATAGAGACTACGTCAGCACCACAGCCAACCATTCCCACTGACACAGTAACTTCTGAGACTGTTGAGACAACCTCGGTATCTGAACCAACTTCTCCCACTGACACATTGACATCGCAACCTGCAGAGACCATTTCCCCACCTCAGCCTACGAGTCCTACAGAAATGGTCACGTCCAAATCAACAAGTCCAACCCATTCATTGACATCTGAGCCTATAGAGACTACGTCAGCACCTCAGCCAAGCATTCCCACTGACAAAGTAACTTCTGAGACTGTTGGGACAACCTCGGTGTCTGAACCAACTAGTCAGACTGACACATTAACATCACAACATTCAGAGACCACATCAGCACCTGGAACTACAGGTCCCACTGACACTGTAACTTCTGAGCCTGTCGAGACCACATCAGCACCTCAACCAACTAATCCCACCGACAAAGCAACTTCTGAGACTTTGGACACAACCTCGGTAACTAAACCAACTAATCCCACTGACGAAGCAACTTCTGAGACTGTTGACACAACCTCGGTAACTAAACCAACTAATCCCACTGACAAAGTAACTTCTGAGAATGTTCAGACAACCTCGGTATCTGAACCAACTGCTCACACTGACACGTTGACATCACAACCTACAGAGACCATTTCCCCACCTCAGCCTACGAGTCCTACAGATATAGTAACATCCGTTCCTGCTGCTACCACCCCACTATCTGAATCAACCAGTCCAACCCATTCATTGACATCTGAGCCTATAGAGACTACTTCAGCACCTCAGCCAACAATTCCCACTGACAAAGTAACTTCTGAGACTACTGGGAAAACCTCAGTGTCTGAACCAACTAGTAAGACTGGCACATTAACATCACATCCTGCAGAAACCACACTGACACCTGAAACTGCAGGTCCCACTGACACAGCAACTTCTGACACTGTAGAGACAACCTCGATATCTGAACCAACTAGTCAGACTGACACATTAACGTCACATCCTGCAGAAACCACATCAGCACCTGCAACTACAGGTCCCACTGACACAGCAACTTCTGAGCCTGTAGAGACCACATCAGCATCTCAACTAACTCATCCCACTGATAAAGTAACTTCTCGGACTGTTGAGACAACCTCTGTATCTGAACCAACTCCTCACACTGGCACATTGACATCACAACATTCAGAGACCACATCAGCACCTGGAACTACAGGTCCCACTGACACTGTATCTTCTGAGCCTGTCGAGACCACATCAGCACCTCAACCAACTAATCCCACTGACAAAGCAACTTCTGAGACTGTTGACACAACCTCGGTAACTAAACCAACTAATCCCACTGACAAAGTAACTTCTGAGAATGTTGAGACAACCTCGGTATCTGAACCAACTGCTCACACTGACACGTTGACATCACAACCTACAGAGACCATTTCCCCACCTCAGCCTACGAGTCCTACAGACATAGTAACATCCGTGCCTGCTGCTACCACCCCACTATCTGAATCAACCAGTCCAACCCATTCATTGACATCTGAGCCTATAGAGACCACATCAGCACCTCAGCCAACCATTCCCACTGTCACAGTAACTTCTGAGACTGTAGAGAAAACCTCGGTATCTGAACCAACTGCTCACACTGACACGTTGACATCACAACCTACAGAGACCATTTCCCCTACCTCAGCCTACGAGTCCTACAGACATAGTAACATCCGTGCCTGCTGCTACCACCCCACTATCTGAATCGACCAGTCCAACCCATTCATTGACATCTGAGCCTATAGAGACTATGTCAGCACCTCAGCCAACAATTCCCACTGACAAAGTAACTTCTGAGACTGTTGGGACAACCCCGGTATCTGAACCAACTGCTCACACTGACACATTGACATCACAACCTGTGGAGACAATTTCCTCACCTCAGCCTACGAGTCCTACAGAAATGGTCACGTCCGAATCAACAAGTCCAACCCATTCATTGACATCTGAGCCTATAGAGACTACGTCAGCACCTCAGCCAAGCATTCCCACTGACAAAGTAACTACTGAGACTGTTGGGACGACCTCGGTGTCTGAACCAACTAGTCAGACTGATACATTAACATCACATCCTGCAGAAACTATATCAACACCTGGAACTACAGGTCCCACTGACACAGCAACTTCTGAGCCTGTAGAGACCACATCAGCACCTCAACCAACTAATCCCACTGACAAAGTAACTTCTCAGACTGTTGAGACAACCTCGGTATCTGAACCAACTTCTCACACTGGCACATTGACATCACAACATTCAGAGACCACATCAGCACCTGGAACTACAGGTCCCACTGACACTGTAACTTCTGAGCCTGTCGAGACCACATTAGCACCTCAACCAACTAATCCCACTGACAAAGCAACTTCTGAAACTGTTGACACAACCTCGGTAACTAAACCAACTAATCCCACTGACAAAGTAACTTCTGAGAATGTTGAGACAACCTCGGTATCTGAACCAACTGCTCACACTGACACGTTGACATCACAACCTACAGAGACCATTTCCCCACCTCAGCCTACGAGTCCTACAGACATAGTAACATCCGTTCCTGCTGCTACCACCCCACTATCTGAATCAACCAGTCCAACCCATTCATTGACATCTGAGCCTATAGAGACTACTTCAGCACCTCAGCCAAGCATTCCCACTGATAAAGTAACTACTGAGACTGTTGGGACGACCTCGGTGTCTGAACCAACTAGTCAGACTGATACATTAACATCACATCCTGCAGAAACTATATCAACACCTGGAACTACAGGTCCCACTGACACAGCAACTTCTGAGCCTGTAGAGACCACATCAGCACCTCAACCAACTAATCCCACTGACAAAGTAACTTCTCAGACTGTTGAGACAACCTCGGTATCTGAACCAACTCCTCACACTGGCACATTGACATCACAACATTCAGAGACCACATCAGCACCTGGAACTACAGGTCCCACTGACACTGTAACTTCTGAGCCTGTCGAGACCACATTAGCACCTCAACCAACTAATCCCACTGACAAAGCAACTTCTGAAACTGTTGACACAACCTCGGTAACTAAACCAACTAATCCCACTGACAAAGTAACTTCTGAGAATGTTGAGACAACCTCGGTATCTGAACCAACTGCTCACACTGACACGTTGACATCACAACCTACAGAGACCATTTCCCCACCTCAGCCTACGAGTCCTACAGACATAGTAACATCCGTGCCTGCTGCTACCACCCCACTATCTGAATCAACCAGTCCAACCCATTCATTGACATCTGAGCCTATAGAGACTACGTCAGCAACTCAGCCAACAATTCCCACTGACAAAGTAACTTCTGAGACTGTTGGGACAACCCCGGTATCTGAACCAACTGCTCACACTGACACATTGACATCACAACCTGTGGAGACAATTTCCTCACCTCAGCCTACGAGTCCTACAGACATAGTAACATCTGAGCCTGCTGGTACCACCCTACTGTCTGAATCATCAAGTCCAACCCATTCATTGACATCTGAGCCTATAGAGACTACGTTGGCACCTCAGCAAACCATTCCCACTGTCACAGTAACTTCTGAGACTGTAGAGAAAACCTCTGTATCTGAACAAACTGCTTACACTGACACATTGATATCGAAACCTGCAGAGACCGTTTCCCCACCTCAGCCTACGAGTCCTACAGAAATTGTCACGTCTGAATCAACAAGTCCAACCCATTCATTGACATCTGAGCCTATAGAGACTACGTCAGCACCACAGCCAACCATTCCCACTGACACAGTAACTTCTGAGACTGTTGAGACAACCTCGGTATCTGAACCAACTTCTCCCACTGACACACTGACATCGCAACCTGCAGAGACCATTTCCCCACCTCAGCCTACGAGTCCTACAGAAATGGTCACGTCTCAATCAACAAGTCCAACCCATTCATTGACATCTGAGCCTATAGAGACTACGTCAGCACCTCAGCCAAGCATTCCCACTGACAAAGTAACTTCTGAGACTGTTGGGACAACCTCGGTGTCTGAACCAACTAGTCAGACTGACACATTAACATCACAACATTCAGAGACCACATCAGCACCTGGAACTACAGGTCCCACTGACACTGTAACTTCTGAGCCTGTCAAGACCACATCAGCACCTCAACCAACTAATCCCACCGACAAAGCAACTTCTGAGACTGTGGACACAACCTCGGTAACTAAACCAACTAATCCCACTGACGAAGCAACTTCTGAGACTGTTGACACAACCTCGGTAACTAAACCAACTAATCCCACTGACAAAGTAACTTCTGAGAATGTTGAGACAACCTCGGTATCTGAACCAACTGCTCACACTGACACGTTGACATCACAACCTACAGAGACCATTTCCCCACCTCAGCCTACGAGTCCTACAGACATAGTAACATCCGTGCCTGCTGCTACCACCCCACTATCTGAATCAACCAGTCCAACCCATTCATTGACATCTGAGCCTATAGAGACTACGTCAGCACCTCAGCCAACCATTCCCACTGACAAAGTAACTACTGAGACTGTTGGGACAACCTCGGTATCTGAACCAACTGCTCACACTGACACATTGACATCACAACCTGTAGAGACAATTTCCTCACCTGCAGACTACGAGTCCTACAGACATAGTAACATCTGAGCCTGCTGGTACCACCCTACTGTCTGAATCATCAGTCCAACCCATTCATTGACATCTGAGCCTATAGAGACTACGTCGGCACCTCAGCCAACCATTCCCACTGACACAGTAACTTCTGAGACTGTAGAGACAACCTCTGTATCTGAACAAACTGCTTACACTGACACATTGATATCGAAACCTGCAGAGACCGTTTCCCCACCTCAGCCTACGAGTCCTGCAGAAATTGTCACGTCTGAATCAACATTAGCCCTCCAACCCATCTCATTGACAATCTGAGCCTATAGAGACCACATCAGCACCTCAGCCAACCATTCCCACTGACACAGTAACTTCTGAGACTGTTGAGAAAACCTCGGTATCTGAACCAACTGCTCACACTGACACATTGACATCACAACCTGTGGAGACCATTTCCTCACCTCAGCCTACGAGTCCTACAGAAATGGTCACGTCCTCTTTACCCCCCTCGAATCAACAAGTCCAACCCATTCATTGACATCTGAGCCTATAGAGACTACGTCAGCACCTCAGCCAAGCATTCCCACTGACAAAGTAACTTCTGAGACTGTTGGGACAACCTCGGTGTCTGAACCAACTAGTCAGACTGACACATTAACATCACAACATTCAGAGACCACATCAGCACCTGGAACTACAGGTCCCACTGACACTGTAACTTCTGAGCCTGTCGAGACCACATCAGCACCTCAACCAACTAATCCCACCGACAAAGCAACTTCTGAGACTTTGGACACAACCTCGGTAACTAAACCAACTAATCCCACTGACGAAGCAACTTCTGAGACTGTTGACACAACCTCGGTAACTAAACCAACTAATCCCACTGACAAAGTAACTTCTGAGAATGTAGAGACAACCTCGGTATCTGAACCAACTGCTCACACTGACACGTTGACATCACAACCTGCAGAGACCGATTTCCCCACCTCAGCCTACGAGTCCTACAGATATAGTAACATCCGTTCCTGCTGCTACACCCCACTATCTGAATCAACCAGTCCAACCCATTCATTGACATCTGAGCCTATAGAGACTACTTCAGCACCTCAGCCAAGCATTCCCACTGATCAAAGTAACTACTGAGACTGTTGGGACGACCTCGGTGTCTGAACCAACTAGTCAGACTGATACATTAACATCACATCCTGCGGAAACTATATCAACACCTGGACCTACAGGTCCCACTGACACACAAGCCAACCCTTCTGAGCCTGTAGAGACCACGTCAGCACCTCAACCAACTAATCCCACTGACAAAGTAACTTCTCAGACTGTTGAGACAACCTCGGTATCTGAACCAACTCCTCACACTGGCACATTGACATCACAACATTCAGAGACCACATCAGCACCTGGAACTACAGGTCCCACTGACACTGTAACTTCTGAGCCTGTCGAGACCACATTAGCCTCACCAACTAATCCCACCAAAAAATTTTCAACCTCGTAACCAAACCAACTAATCCCACTGACAAAGCAACTTCTGAAACTGTTGACACAACCTCGGTAACTAAACCAACTAATCCCACTGACAAAGTAACTTCTGAGAATGTTGAGACAACCTCGGTATCTGAACCAACTGCTCACACTGACACGTTGACATCACAACCTACAGAGACCATTTCCCCACCTCAGCCTACGAGTCCTACAGACATAGTAACATCCGTGCCTGCTGCTACCACCCCACTATCTGAATCAACCAGTCCAACCCATTCATTGACATCTGAGCCTATAGAGACTACTTCAGCACCTCAGCCAAGCATTCCCACTGACAAAGTAACTACTGAGACTGTTGGGAAACCTCGCTATTTAAAAAACCCACACACAAAAAAAAAAAAAAAAATTGGAAATTACGACCTACATGGTGTCCGAATCAGTGAACCATTCATTGAATCTGAGCCTATAGAGAACCTCCCCAAACAAACAACTAGTCAGACTGACTGACACATTAACATCACATCCTGCAGAAACTATATCAACACCTGGAACTACAGGTCCCACTGACACAGCAACTTCTGAGCCTGTAGAGACCACATCAGCACCTCAACCAACTAATCCCACTGACAAAGTAACTTCTCAGACTGTTGAGACAACCTCGGTATCTGAACCAACTCCTCACACTGGCACATTGACATCACAACATTCAGAGACCACATCAGCACCTGGAACTACAGGTCCCACTGACACTGTAACTTCTGAGCCTGTCGAGACCACATTAGCACCTCAACCAACTAATCCCACTGACAAAGCAACTTCTGAAACTGTTGACACAACCTCGGTAACTAAACCAACTAATCCCACTGACAAAGTAACTTCTGAGAATGTTGAGACAACCTCGGTATCTGAACCAACTGCTCACACTGACACGTTGACATCACAACCTACAGAGACCATTTCCCCACCTCAGCCTACGAGTCCTACAGACATAGTAACATCCGTGCCTGCTGCTACCACCCCACTATCTGAATCAACCAGTCCAACCCATTCATTGACATCTGAGCCTATAGAGACTACGTCAGCAACTCAGCCAACAATTCCCACTGACAAAGTAACTTCTGAGACTGTTGGGACAACCCCGGTATCTGAACCAACTGCTCACACTGACACATTGACATCACAACCTGTGGAGACAATTTCCTCACCTCAGCCTACGAGTCCTACAGACATAGTAACATACGAGCCTGCTGGTACCACCCTACTGTCTGAATCATCGAGTCCAACCCATTCATTGACATCTGAGCCTATAGAGACTACGTCGGCACCTCAGCCAACCATTCCCACTGTCACAGTAACTTCTGAGACTGTAGAGAAAACCTCTGTATCTGAACAAACTGCTTACACTGACACATTGATATCGAAACCTGCAGAGACCGTTTCCCCACCTCAGCCTACGAGTCCTGCAGAAATTGTCACGTCTGAATCAACAAGTCCAACCCATTCATTGACATCTGAGCCTATAGAGACCACATCAGCACCTCAGCCAACCATTCCCACTGTCACAGTAACTTCTGAGACTGTAGAGAAAACCTCGGTATCTGAACCAACTGCTCACACTGACACATTGACATCACAACCTGTGGAGACAATTTCCTCACCTCAGCCTACGAGTCCTACAGAAATGGTCACGTCCGAATCAACAAGTCCAACCCATTCATTGACATCTGAGCCTATAGAGACTACGTCAGCACCTCAGCCAAGCATTCCCACTGACAAAGTAACTTCTGAGACTGTTGGGACAACCTCGGTGTCTGAACCAACTAGTCAGACTGACACATTAACATCACAACATTCAGAGACCACATCAGCACCTGGAACTACAGGTCCCACTGACACTGTAACTTCTGAGCCTGTCGAGACCACATCAGCACCTCAACCAACTAATCCCACCGACAAAGCAACTTCTGAGACTTTGGACACAACCTCGGTAACTAAACCAACTAATCCCACTGACGAAGCAACTTCTGAGACTGTTGACACAACCTTGGTAACTAAACCAACTAATCCCACTGACAAAGTAACTTCTGAGAATGTTGAGACAACCTCGGTATCTGAACCAACTGCTCACACTGACACGTTGACATCACAACCTACAGAGACCATTTCCCCACCTCAGCCTACGAGTCCTACAGACATAGTAACATCCGTGCCTGCTGCTACCACCCCACTATCTGAATCAACCAGTCCAACCCATTCATTGACATCTGAGCCTATAGAGACTACGTCAGCACCACAGCCAACCATTCCCACTGACACAGTAACTTCTGAGACTGTTGAGACAACCTCGGTATCTGAACCAACTTCTCCCACTGACACATTGACATCGCAACCTGCAGAGACCATTTCCCCACCTCAGCCTACGACTCCTACAGAAATGGTCACGTCCAAATCAACAAGTCCAACCCATTCATTGACATCTGAGCCCATAGAGACTACGTCAGCACCACAGCCAACCATTCCCACTGACACAGTAACTTCTGAGACTGTTGAGACAACCTCGGTATCTGAACCAACTTCTCCCACTGACACATTGACATCGCAACCTACAGAGACCATTTCCCCACCTCAGCCTACGAGTCCTACAGACATAGTAACATCCGTGCCTGCTGCTACCACCCCACTATCTGAATCAACCAGTCCAACCCATTCATTGACATCTGAGCCTATAGAGACTACGTCAGCACCTCAACCAACTAATCCCACTGACAAAGTAACTTCCGAGACTGTAGTGACAACCTCTTTATCTGAACCAACTGCTTACACTGACACATTGATCTCAAAGCCTGCAGAGACCGTTTCCCCACCTCAGCCTACGAGTCCTACAGAAATGGTCACGTCCGAATCAACAAGTCCAACCCATTCATTGACATCTGAGCCTTTAGAGACTACGTCAGCACCTCAGCCAACCATTCCCACTGACAAAGTAACTTCTGAGACTGTTGGGACAACCTCGGTATCTGAACCAACTGCTCACACTGACACATTGACATCACAACCTGTGGAGACCATTTCCTCACCTCAGCCTACGAGTACTACAGACATAGTAACATCCGAGCCTGCTGGTACCACCCCACTGTCTGAATCAACGAGTCCAACCCATTCATTTACATCGGAGCCTATACAGACTACGTCAGCACCTCAGCCAACCATTCCCACTGATACAGTTACTTCTGAGATTGTAGAGACAACCCCGGTATCTGAACCAACTCGTCAGACTGACACATTAACGTCACATCCTTCAGAAACCACATCAAAACCTGGAACTACAGGTCCCACTGCCACAGCAACTTCTGAGCCTGTAGAGACCACATCAGCACCTCAACCAACTAATCCCACTGACGAAGTAACTTCTGAGACTGTTGAGACAACCTCGGTATCTGAACCAACTAGTCAGACTGACACATTAACATCACATCCTGCAGAAACCACATCAAGACCTGGAACAACAGGTCCCACTGACACAGCAACTTCTGAGTTTGTAGAGACCACATCAGCATCTCAACCAACTCATCCCACTGACAAAGCAACTTCTGAGCCTGTAGAGACCGCATCAGCACCTCAACCAACTAGTCAGACTGACACAGTAACTTTTGAGACTGTTGAGACAACCTCATTATCTGAACTAACTGGTCACACTGACACACTGACTTCACAACCTGCGGAGACCATTTCACCATCTCAGCCTACACGTCCTACAGATATAGTAACATCTGAGCCTTCTGGTACCACCCCACTATCAGAATCCACCAGTCCAACCTATTCGGTAACATCTGAGCCCGTAGAGACCACGTCAGCAACTCAACCAACCAATCCTACTGACAAATTAACATCTGATCCTCCAACCACACCGTCAGCCCAACCACCAACCGATCCAACAACCAGACCACCAACAACATCACCCCCCACTCCAACAATTCAAGCAACTACTCGACCAGTCACAACAGTAAAGCCTTTAAACTGTCAAAATGGTGGATTTAATAATGGATTCAACTGCACATGTCTTGTTGGATTCAGCGGACATGTTTGCGAATTCATTGAAACTGTTGAGCCAGGTACTTACATCATCTTGCGACGTCTTTTTTAAGTGTAATTTCAGCATATTTTCCAATATGTTTGTGTATTCTCTTTTCAGATTCTTTCAACAGGTCAGTTATTGTTAATGTGGTGATCAATGAGAAATTTTATGACAATTATGAAGACAAAGACTCATCTGAATACAAGGAGTTTGTAGGAACTTTCACCAACCGGGTAAATATATTTATATATATATATATATATATATATATATAGATGTGTTTGTGTTTGTGTGCGTGTGTGTGTGTGTGTCCTGCTGTTTTACAGCAGTGTAGGTTCTGGACATATCCAGACAATTATTCCAAGATAAAGTAACCTGTATACCATCTTTTTGTTGAATGTTACAGTATGTTGTAAAGTTGGTGACTTTATGCTTGTTATGTGCTTATTGGAGAAAAAGACAGACAAACCTGCAGTCTTGTAATGAACTGGGTTCAATCATATTCCCTATTATACTGTGCTAAGGATGCACATTTTGTTCATGACTAACAGACATGAATAAATCATGCAGCCAAAAACATTCTATCCAGATTACATATCCATAGCTACATGTGGAAAAAATAACATGTATAGTAAAGAATAGTACAAAAATTCAGATTTTAGTGATAATATTAGTGATTGTTATTGTTTCATATGACGAACTACCAAAACATTATTAATATTATGTTGTTACTATTTCAGATGGTAAAGTATTACTTGGAAAAGAAGATAGAAAACTTTAAAGAAGTAGTGGTAACTCGTGTCAGGTATTGTACTTTCATATTTTCAGAAACAAAACCATTGTCATTGTATTTTGCTTTACATTGTATTAAACACAAATGGTCGCCCCAGAAGACATAGATTCAAAATACATTTTTTAACGAAATGTTTTAGTTTCAATATAACAGTGTTGTTAAATTGCCAAGCATGTTTTATGATATTTTCTCTCTTGCTCTTTTTTATTAGCCGCGCTGTGGTCAGATTGTCAGCACTGATGAACATTGTGGAAGTAAAGCAATTCAACCACCTTTGCAGTAAGATTTTGAGTCAGAGATCATATATATAAATGCTAGCCATTCATTGTTTTATCATTTTAGAGATTATCAGCTGAAGCCATGGATTTCTACAGCATGACGCCAAGAGCAGAAGGGTAATTAGACATCTTTAATGTTCTTACACTAATAACGTCCAATTAAACATCATCCACAATATCAACATATAT
The DNA here is from genome assembly GCF_905237075.1 of Dicentrarchus labrax. NCBI lineage: Eukaryota > Metazoa > Chordata > Actinopteri > Moronidae > Dicentrarchus > Dicentrarchus labrax. Next base: position 1,004,489 of record NW_026136717.1, read on the forward strand.
TAGGAAATGGGTAGATAGAAGCAATTTGTGGGAAGATTATCTATTAAAAGAAAAAAAGGAAAAATTAAATAATAACAGCACTCTTCTGATTATTTGTAATAAAGCAGTGTTTGCCTGTATTTATAGGTGATTTCATTGTTTTTACATGTGTAAAATACCTTGAATTAACCATTAAAAAGCCTCCCAAAAAAAAAGCAAAAAAAAAAGGGTGCAATGTCATCACACTTTGGAGAAAAGGTTACTATAATATATATAGTTATACTTTTGTAAAAGTAAAAAAATATATATATATATATTATAATTATTATTGTTATTATTACTAAATATAATATTCTGGCAGCTGGAGCACCAACAAAAAACTGTAAAATAATAATAATAATGTTAAATTAAAGATATTTACATGAACAATGATATTACCTATAAATAAAGGTGAACACTGCAATAATACAAATAATCAGGCTTAAATTAACAGAAGAATGCTGTTATTATTAGATTTTTCTTATCTTAACCTGAAATCTGAAAGTTATAGCTGTAGTAAAGTCACCTGTATTTTGACAGTTTACCAATGCTTATACACTGAAAAAAACATGATTCAACATTTCTGTTGTTAAAACTTCCATAATTATAAGATATCTGATAAATCCATGTAAAAGTACAGAACAAATACTTATTTTTACTGTTTTTACATAATTTTAAAAATGTATTATTGTATTAAACTTGAATTTAACAGTTTAATCTATTAAATAAATAGTTAATATCTTGTCTTTTTATTTGAATTTTTTTCTAAATAAGCAGTAATTGCTTATTACATATTACATACATTACAGTTTACAGGCAATTTTAATTTTGTAATTTTGGTAACATTTCCATGTATTTAAAAAAAATACAGAACAAATCATTGTAAAATAAACGTGAAAAAACTGTAGATTTACAGATGATTATTATTTTTTTTACAGTGCAGGTGTATTCACCAATATTTACTAAAGTAAATCACCTCACCAACATCACACATTTTAAATTGCAAAATCATGCCTTTAACTGTACTAACATGTCGTATGAAATTCTTTCTGCCTCAGCGTTAGTGTCACACATGATGTGGTTTTGGTGATTCCAAACAATGTTAACTCTAATCAGCTATATATGAACGACTTTGAGGCAGTTGAAAAGGCTGTTGACGAGCTTGCTAACTGCACAGGAGGTAAGACAGAAAAACTAAACATACATAATCATATATAGTATGACAAACCATGAGTTTCATTAGCAACTTAATGTTACCACTTCTGCTTCAAACATTTTCCCTTTTCCTCTGATGAAAAGCATGTTTTGCATACCACAAAATACATTACAATACAATACAATTAGTTTTTGTCTTCTGAATTTTCAGACTGTTTTTATGAAATCACAGTTCGACCCATTGTCAATACAACAGAGGCAGATTTGGGATGTAAGTATTACTCCACGTTGTGTGTGTGTGTGTGTGTGTGTGTGTGTGTGTTTGTGTGTGTGTATGTGTATGTGTATGTGTGTGTGTGTGTGTGTGTGTGTGTGTGTGTGTGTGTGTGTGCACTGGTTTGGCCGAAAAAACCTTTGTTTCATTGAGTTAGATGCAAAAATATCAGTATAAAGGGCTACAGTAAGCTAACATGAATCCTTGTTAAACCAGAAAGAGCCGTAATATCATTACTATATATTATATATTTCACATATAGTGAAAGTTTCAGCAAATAAGACAAAAAATTATTTTTATAAAAAAGTTACCTACTGCAGCTTGTGGTGTGTTTATGTATAAGACAATGCCACCCCAGTCATGAAAGTCTGGACACGCCCCTGCCCTGTACTTTAGCAACTGAGAGTAAAGACATATTCGGTGTAGGTTGTCTCCTAATCGGAAGGTTGTTAGTTCAATCCCCGGCTCCTCCTGCCACATGTCGAAGTATCGTTGAGCAAGATACTGAATCCTAAATTGCTCTCTATGGAGAGAATTTTTTCCTTTATTATTTAATCAAATAGAATAGATTTAAAACCAAAAAAGAGATTTGAGAGCAAAAAAGAGTAAGTGGCAACGTTTCCCATATGTAATGAATTTTGCTATATATCGTTGGCTACAGCCTGCTACATTCACCACCACCACCACAACAACAACAACAACAACAACAACACAAGTAATGAATTATAATGCCCTGCTGCTGCAAGCACACTGATTAGCAGCAACATGGTTGTCTCTGCTAGTCACGGCCTGAGCAGAGTAGCCTAATGAGTGAGTGAATTACAACAAACACACGTGGGGAATAATTACAATCACAGGACATGTCTTTTGGTCTGATTATACAGATCAGTGGTGCTGAAATTTGTGTTTCTCTTCTATAGCCTACACATTGTACATCTCTGAGGTCAAAAGCATCATTCAGCTGCTCCTGTATAGACCAGTAATGCTGGCTGGTTAGAAATATGTGTGTGAATTTGTTAAATTATTCGCCACGTGTGTTTGTTGACATTAGAACAGCTGTAGCGAGAACGGGAGCCGGGAGGAGTAGCGGCAGCCCGCTACACAGTGGAAACTGGCACCGCGTTCAGCGGTAGTTTAGTAATCCACGGTAGTACTGTTTTGTAGGACCTGTGACGTTTTGGCACCGCGAGTATCATGCAACACTAAATGTTTAAATCACAGCCCTACGTTGTATACGCCTCCCTGTAATTCACTCACTCATTAGGCTACTCTGCTCAGGCCGTGACTAGCAGAGACAACCATGTTGCTGCTAATCAGTGTGCTTGCAGCAGCAGGGCATTATAATTCATTACTTGTATTGTTGTTGTTGTTGTTGTTGAATGTACGGCAGGCTGTAGCCAACAATATATAGCACAATTCATTACTTATGGGAAACGTTTCAAGAGCAACAGGCTTACCTCCAAGCAGCACAGCACAAGGGAGAAGTGGGTGTAATGCGGAAGACGTAGCCAGGTCAAACCAACCAATAGAAACTCTTCTCTCATCCACCAGCGTAGGCCCCCCTCCCCATCAAGTGCAGTTGAATTCGCAAGCAAAACTTTATAACTTGCAAGCAAAGAGGACTGATTTGCAAACAAAACTTTATAACTCGCAAGCAAAGACGACTGATTTATAAGCAAAATGGTCGTATGTTTTTACTTACAAACATTAGTTTTGATTGAAGTTGAAGAAATATGTTCTCTCATATTTTTTTTAAATTGCAACCTGCTCTGTTTCGATCTCAAAAAAAATTTACTTACTCTTTTTTGCTCTCAAATCTCTTTTTTGGTTTCAAATCTATTCTATTTGATTGAATAATAAAGGAACAAAATTATCTCCATAGCTCTCAATGTCGAAGTATCCTTGAGCAAGATACTGAACCCCAAATTGCATTAGTTTCTGTTGGATGAGCTTTGCCATCACTGTGTGAATATGTGTGAAAGAGTGAATGTGGCTAGAATGAAGACTAGAAAGGCGCTATACAAGTACAGGTCCATTTACCATTTACCATTTAATGTCTTTGTTTCTATCACCAGCTGTATGTAGTAGCTCTGTGGACAATCCAGATGTTGCTGAATACTACGAAGCTGTGCCTGTTGATGGAGTGATCAAATGTGTGACTGTGTGTAACCGTCTACATCCACATCCTAAAACATGCTACAATAATGGAACCTGTAATGTGTACATGAGCATTGGACCTCTTTGCAAGTAAGTTGATCGTGCTCTCAGTTGGATGTTTATAAAAACTTTTATGAACTTTTTTGTATAATAAACAGATTTTTTTTTCAATTCCCTGCACCCACCCACTTTATATCTAGTCCTGCAAAGACATGACCAAACGTATCTTTTGTATATTGCTCCAACTAGATCTTCACTGCAGTGGTGGGAATAGTACTAATATATTATTTGCTGAAACTTTCACTATATACTGAGTTGTACATAAGACAGATAATCTGTGAAAAAATGTGCTTCCTCTGGCTCCTAAGTCTAATGGAATCTGCTACGCTTGAAAACAACCAATCAGAGCCAAGATAGATAGTTGATGTTCATTGCTCATTCCCAGATTGTACAGAAATACTGATGAAATGAGACTCAGTAATTAACTATCTTCAAGCCACTAACACAAAACATCTTTCTATCTTTCTCAGCTCTCATTGGTTGTTTTTGTTCAGGCCTGGCAGAAATTTAACAGATTATCTGTCTCATGTACTACTGTCAGGATATAGTGAAGTTGTATACCTAGTGCAGCTTTGAGTAAAAGTACAGAAGTATTAGCATCAACCACAATACACCAAAAGTAACAGTAGTTATTATGCAGAATGGGCTGTTTTAGAATAATGTATATTATATATGTGGATTATAAATAAAGGTACATCATGTGTAAGGATCACTTTAATGTTGCATCTGGTAAAGGTGGGCCTGATTTCAATGACTTTACTGCTGGGTAACTTTATATTACATCTGATAATACATCATATGGAATGGAAGCATTAGAATCTTACTTTAACTGGAAATAAAAACTATTAGCTATAAAAATACCACTGTAACTTTAACCATTTGCAAAACTGTAAAATGTCACTTGTCAGACAACTTCTCCTGTGGTCCAACATAGGCCCAGAATCAATCAGCTGTGGTCATACAGTGGGCTGAGATATGGCTATGTTATGGGCCATATGTGGCTACCAGATCCAGGCCACATAATTCATTGCTGTATTTGGGCCGAGTCTACGGGCCTGACCAATTTTGCTACCTCTTATATATTCAAAGAGATAGATATTACCAAAAATTTGCAAAATGATGAATCAATGCATACAACTAAGTATATAGTAATCTTATCACCTTAACCTCTTCCGTTTTAAATTATAGTTAACTACATACAATGAACTACAAGTAACTAAACAAATTTAATAAAATTACTAAATCTGCAGTAGATCATTTTTAGATCCGATTATAGTCACATTTGCAGAAACTTTCACTGTATCACGAGAGTAGACCACGAGACAGAAAATCTATGAAAAAATCTGATTTCTCTGGCTCCTCCTAGTGCTCCTAACTCCTAACTTACTGGGCATGAATGAAAACAACCAATCAGAGCCAATAAAAATAGTTTATCTTTGAGTCTCATTTCCAGGCTGGTTCATTACACTTGGGACTCTGAATGAGACTCAATAATCACCTATCCTCAAGCCCCTTTATATCTTTCCCAGCTGTTAGGAGCACTAGAACAAGCCAGAGGAACTTGATTTTCCCTTAGAATATTTTTAGAAAATGTATGATGTACGACTGTTAGGATATAATGAAAGTTTCAGCAAACATTACAAAAAGTTATTTTTATAAAACTTACGGCAGCTTTAATTGTCTTTAAATATTTTTAATAAAAGTTTCTTTGTGGTGCCTTATCGGACTAGCATAGTTGTTCGCTGTAGTTAAACTGTGTTCTTCCTTCTCTGTTTCAGGTGTCAAAATGTGAATTCCACATGGTACCTGAGTGATGACTGTAGCTTCCCAATACAGAGGATTGCTTTCTACGCAGGGTTAAGTGTAACCCTTGCTTTTCTGTTAGTGTCTGTGGGAGCCTTGACTGCATACATTCTTATCAACAAACACAAGCAAACACAGTAAGTACGCTGTCAGTACTGGCTGTCAGTACTTTGACAACTTTAAGGACAAAATGTTCACTTGTTGCCTAATATATCCCATCCACTGACAGGTGCCTTGATAAAAAAGCTAATCTGTTTCCTTTGTGTCTGCAGGAGAAGAAACATTAAAGAGGTGACGGTGAATGATTGGCTGAATGAGGACTTTAACTGGTCCAGATCCAGCAACCCAAGTGACAGATATCATGCTGGTAAGTTTGTTTTATAAAAACACACACCACTGCCTCTCTCCTACTGCAGATGTTACCTATTCATCAGTCAATTATTCCAATTGTATTTTTTGTTCTATATGTAACTTTAAGAAAGCTGTTGTTATTAGTGACACCAGTGGTCTGCAGCAAACTGCAATCAGCATCCCAATGCTTGCAATCTGTACGCAGTTTGTAGGCTGTAGGTTCTGTGGCAATGATTTTCTAGGCTGAACAACTAGCAACCTAAGCAAATAAAGACAACACTGAAGTACCAAAACTACAGTCACTCTAGCAGCCACTTGAGGCTTGCTCCTGCAGTGAGTCAATCTCCATATGGGGCTAAATAGTGAGTCTAAAAAGACATAAAATGACAGCAGTCATTCAACGTGCTAGCTGCCCCAAAATCTTAATTTATGTATAGATCTGTGTTGATCATCCTGGTATCCTTTTACAAGCACAAACTGAAATTTATTATGGTGGAATGTGTGTAAATGTCCCATAAATCCTCACTGTTTTCTAGGAGATTTCAGAAACCCTTCATACACAGAAGAAGAATCTGCTGTCGGAGAAGAGTGCACTGATAACAGACAACCTGTACCTTTCTACCAGCTGACTCGAGAATCGAGCCCATCAGCAAGCATGCACTCTCATTCACGAACAGCACACAGACACGATTCTCTACTTTCGGATGCTCGAAACTTGCAGTCTGCCAGTTGGCCTCAACCAGATATATCCGAACAGCCAGTCAGTCCACATTTATAGAAACACTGAAGAGTTTTGTTTTTGTTTTCCAAATTTCAATCATTCTTTCTCTATTTCTTTCTTCCCACAGATGAGGATAGGCAGGCCTCGGATAAGGACTTCTTGGGATGCCTGAGCTGTGTACTGAAAATTGACAGTCTCAACTGTTGATAATGATGACTTTCTTTGACCTATTTTCGCTGCCTCATATAAGCAACTAAATCTTTATAACATTGTTCAATTTATTTATTGATTTCTTTACTGCAAGCCAAGGTGTTAATATATATTTAATATTTCTGATTCTATTGAAAAGGCCTGTTATAAATGCTTCCTTTATGAAGTTTCTATTCTGCATCTCTGTTGAGGCTGCTCTCGGAGATGTACTGATCCATCTCGGTGCTTGTTTGTGAGCCTGTAGTAAGTGGTGATGTTGTATTATAAAAAATACAAACATGAGGGGCACAGAGTTTCAAGGTCCAGTGTGAAGGGTTTAGTGGCATGGTGTAGTTCCATATTACGACCCGCTCGCCTCACGCTCCAGTTCCAAGCATGGGGCATAAATCGTCAGAACACCTGTTCCTATAAATAAAATAAAAAGTAAATAAAAAAATAATAAAATAAATAATAACAAGTAAAAGTAAGGATAACACAACAATTCTTATTTTCAGGTCATTATACACTAATGAAAACATACCTATTAAAATTCTATTCCATTTCTGACAATAGATGCTCCTAAATGTTACACACTGGACCTTTAAGAGAGACCTCTCAGCTATTAAATCAGCCTACAATGACCCATCATCAACTTTATTAAATTATGTTTCTCCATCTGGCAGTTTTTCCTTGCCCCCGTCGCCAAGTGCTTGCCCATGGTGGTACTGTTGGGTCTCTGTAAATGTTTAAGGAGTTCGGTCTAGACCTGCTCTATTTGAAAAGTGTCCTGAGATAACTTCTGTTATGAATTGGCGCGATACAAATAAAATTGAATTGAATTGAATTGAATCTGCTCCCTAGGTAGTGGGCCATTATTAAAGTGACTGAATCACTGGGACACAAACAATTCAGTGACCTACAGCTGATAATGATGTCATGCCATGTCAACAACACACATACCATCAGTGTAAAATGACATTAAAAACCTACTATCAGTATAAGTTGAGACCAGTCAGAGAGATATTGCCAGTGAGAATTAGTAAAGCAGTTCACTACCGTTTAAACTAAGGACCAGTTTTCTATATGAATGCTTTGAGCTTTCATATAGAGTAAGCGAAGACGTTTGTCATTCAGTGATGATAAGAAGATCAAAAGCAGAAGGAGATTAGAGGCAGAAGACGCAGTGTGGGATACTCAGGATGGAAGATGTTGTAATTTTGCACTATTACTGTTGTTGTGGGCTTAAATGCTTTGGATGCACTTTATGTAAATAAAAAGTTCCAGTTTAATGAAGCATGTCACATATTGTGTGTACTTTCAGTGTGAAGCCACTGAGGGTCACTGTAGTCTTGTTTTAATGGAGCTTCCTATCACTGCACTGAAGGGATAAACTTGGGATAAAAAATGTTTAACCACACTTTTGCAATTGTTTATTTAAATTTGAACTAAAATATAATGTTATATTAACTGTACTTACTACATATTTGAATAAAATTCTATATTGAACAATTTAAAAAGGGTTAATCTGTGAATGTTTAATTATTAAAGGGGACCTATTATGCTCATCTATATGCTCTATAGGTTTTAGGGGTTGTGAGGGCCTGAGGAGATTGAATGTTCAAGTGGTCATTGAGGAGGTTCTGTAATACTAGTAGACTAGTAGTCATTTTAGAGGTTCTACTGGACAGCAAGGAGGTTTTAGTGGTCAGTGAAAAGGTCCTAGAGTTCCTTTAGGAGGTTCTATTGGTTATTGAAAGGGTTCAAGGCCATTGATAATGTTCTTGAGGTTATTTAGGAGGTTCTAGTGGCCATTGATAATGTTTTAGAGGTTCTTTAGGAGGTTGATTAGAGGGTCCATTGGCCACTTGGGAGGTTCTACAGGTCATCTTGACAGGTAATGTTTCAGAAGGTTTCTAGTGGGCTTTTAAGGGTCCTGCTTCATGTTACTTTAGTACATGAGCTGAAACATGCCTTCATGTACATGCAATGGTCCTTTAGGTAGAACAAGCCACTCACTGTATGTAATGAAATACGGTATACTCAAGTAAAGATACATTCGAAAGCTGGCATCAGTAAACTAAACTGTGAGAAAGTAAGTGCTTTGAGTCTTGCACAATGCTATAAATGTGTGGGAATCTGTGTGGGAATATTTCCAGTGTGAATAGTTGTAAAGATGCACTCAGATGTTGTCCATCCACATGGCTGAAGAACTATAATAAAGAGATTCTAAAACACTTTGAATGGAGGGGGAGAAAAAAACTGTCCATTTCTCTCTGGTGGTTTGAATGGGTGTTAAAAATGTCTGTGTGACTGAAAGGCACATTTGTGATGTTGATATATTTAGCACATTAATTTATTAACTAGAACACTGCGTTCTCTGAATGCAGGGCTACTTGTGGTTCCTATAGTCTCTAAAAGTAGAACAGGAGCCAGAGCCTTCAGTTACCAAGCTCCTCTCCTGTGGAACCAGCTTCCAGTTGTGGTTCAGGAGGCAGACACCCTCTCCACATTCAAGAGTAGGCTTAAGACATTCCTCTTTGATAAAGCTTATAGGTAGGGCTGGATCAGGTGAGTCCTGAACCATCCCTTAGTTATGCTGCTATAGGCCTAGACTATCGGGGGATTTCTCATGGTCCAGTGAGCTCCTCTCTTCCGCTCTCTCTCTTTCTGCACTCTTTTATGTCCCATTAATGCATGTTACTAACTTCACTTCTTCCCCGGAGTTCTTGTGCTTTCTCGTCTTGCAGGTTCTCATGGATCCTGGTGGTGCCTCCTGCCATGGTCCTGCTTGACTGCCATTGCTAATATCACTGATAATACTGTTATTATTATTATTATTAATATTATTATTACTACAGTTACTATAATTATTATTGTCACTGCTCATTGTCCCCTATCGTCGCTGTTGTCGTCGTCATCATCTACTGTTAGCGTGGTTGTTGCTACTGTTGTGGTTGCTGTGCAACTGTCTGTCTATCTGTCTATCTGTCTATCTGTCTGTCTCTCTCTCTCTCTCTCTCTCTCTCTCTCTCTCTCTCTCTCACCCCAACTGGTCGAGGTAGAAGACCACCCACCTAGAGCCGAAGGGTCTGTCCTAGGTTTCTGCCTTTTAACAGGCAGTTTTTCCTTGCCCCCGTCGCCAAGTGCTTGCTCATGGTGGTACTGTTGGGTCTCTGTAAATGTTATAACGAGTTCGGTCTAGACCTGCTCTATTTGATTAGCGTCCTGAGATAACTTCTGTTATGAATTGGCGCTATACAAATAAAATTGAATTGAATTGAATTGAAATTGAATTGAAATATGACCGGTATGTTTTTGTTGTCCAGTGTTATATTAAAGGTTGTCCTATACAGGTAGTTCAATATTGCTGGCAGTGCAAAGAATTATGGAACAAATTTTGTATTGCATTAATAACTTATTCTATATACAGATTGAGTCTATGTACACTATATACAACATGCTTAGACTTTTATTTGGCAGTAAAAGGATGCACATTCTATTCTAAAATGTTTTCAGGGCTGTCTTCTAGAGGGGGAAAGATGAAACAGGTTATATGGGGTCTGATTTTAAGCTCTTCTGCATTTCCTTGTGGGGTGTGATGCCTAAATATAAACTAAATAAGAAAATGGTGATTGAGACTAAAGGTAAATGTATGACAAACCCTGGTAATGTGCATAAAGTGTATGTACAGAGTGTCTTAGTAAGCAGTGAGTGATGGACAGAGAAAAAACTAATTACACAGCAGATATGGGAGGCAGGGAAAGAGGGAGAGGAGGTAGGGAGGGAGGGAGAGATTGATGTGTTATGCCCAGTCAGTGTTGCTGCAGTAGCAATTAGATAATAGGTCTGGATCAGCAGCACACAGCCTGCTCAATACCATTAGAGATTAGACTGAGAAAGCTGTTTCACTGCGTGGTCATAGACCAGTTCATGAGCACTTGGACTTTCTGGATCTCATCTGTACACCCGTCTAACCCCATAGGCCTAGAAGTGTTAGACCAGGACATACCATTAGTGACATTGGTTGTTTTGGGACTGGCGTGTTCTCAGACATTCTCACCCAGGCGACACAAAAAAGCAATTTTCAAGCAATGCTTAATGCACTATTTTGCAAAAGGTGAAAAGTTATAGATAAATTATGAAGTCATACAGAATGCTTGCATTGCATGGGCCATTACTTTAGCATTTGTTTTGGTAAGTGAAATGTGTCAAAATTAAAATAAGAGGAAATTCAATCCCATGAAGAATCTAGTGTTCCAACCCCAAACCTGTCTGGTTCCCCAGAAGCACTAACTCAACGGATCACTTCTTGTGATCCACTACCATCTGGAGGTTCAGCAGCCTCCCTTCTTTTCAAAAACTGATTTGCAAGCACTGCTTACATGCAGATTGTGGCATCACCTTTCACAAATGAAAGCTGCTGCAGTCCTGCATAGGTTGTCAATTTGGCACTTGCTTTGCAGCATGTTTATTGCTTCGAGTGTCAAACTGAATCAAAATTGCAGATTTGGTGAAACATAGCTCAAGGTTGATTACACCCCAACTTAATTTCCAGCAGCATTATCCAAGTGATACCCATTGGTGTGAAAATATCATCTTCTTCATGTTCATCATCGTCAGTCACTACTATTAGTGTAGTTGTTGCTACCGTTGTTGCTGTGCTCCTCTGTCTGTCTGTCTGTCTGTTTCTCTCTCTCTCTCTCTCTCTCTCTCTCTCTCTCTCTCTCTCTCTCTCTCATCCCAACTGGTCGAGGCAGACGACCACCCACCTAGAGCCGAGGGGTCTGTCCTAGGTTTCTGCCTCTTAAAAGGCAGTTTTTCCTTGCCCTCATTGCCAAGTGCTTGCTCATGGTGGTACTGTTGGGTCTCTGTAAATAATGTTATAAGGAGTTCGGTCTAGACCTGCTCTATTTGAAAAGTGTCCTGAGATAACTTCTGTTATGAATTGAATTGTGAAAGCTGGGCAGAGTGAGTGGCCAGCAAGGCCCCATCTCTGTGGGTATGTAGCTTTTCATACCTGCCTCCAACACTGCTCTACCCGCATCTGATATTTGACTCTTTCATGTCTCTTTCAAGGGGCTTCTCGATCTGTTCTGTTCTCAGCAATTCTCAGTAAGCTCATACATGAACACATAGTCCATGCATCCTGCTGCTGCATACTTGTCATCATGGTGGTACATGCCTCATTAAAGCTGCTGTGCACCTCCTACTGGATTAGCTGGCATCTGTTTGGGCTCTGGGTCTTGTTGTAGCGAATGGTAGAGAAGCTGCCTTGCACACACAACGTATTGCTGCCACCACCTTCAGAACTGTATGCATCAGCTGAGATTCAATAGAATATAATCATTGTTTTGTAATGTGGTTTCAATTTATGTGAATTGCTTTTCCTCTTAAAAGGAAAGGCTGGTATAGCTAATGGAATGGCTAATTTAAGTAGCTAATGTAAAATAGTTGCATATCAGCATAATCTATAGGGGTCCTTCAACATCTGCAAAAAACTGTGGTAGCCAGCGTGCTCTTTTATGCTGTAGTTTGCTGGGGAGGAAGCAGCAAGAGGAGAGATGCCGGTCGACTGGACAGACTGGTGAGGAGGGCTGGCTCAGTGGTGGGCACAGAGTTGGACACTGTGGTGACAGTGGCAGAGAGAAGGACCCTGGACAAACTGCTGTCCATACTGGACAACGCCCACCACCCTCTGCACAACACCTTCACCAGGCAGAGGAGTGTGTTCAGTGACAGACTGCTGTCCCAGTCCAGCTCCACCAACAGACTCAAAAACTCTTTCGTCCCCCTGGCCATCAAACTGTACAACAGCTCTCAGTAAAAGCAGGGAGGACAATAGATAATAGATAATATACAATGGACAGTTTCTACCTGTAATGGCACATCCATTTGCACTGTTTTACTTCCATTTGCACTCCACTCCATTTGCACTGTTTACTGATTGCACTGTTTACTGTAAGCTACTGTTAATTTTATATTTTATATATATAATACTTCATATTTTGTCTTTTATTTTATTTTTAATTCTATTCTTACGTTTAGGGTTTTTAATTTTAGTTTAATGTATGTTTAATGTATGTTTTGTATCTTGTATGCTACTAGATACTTGAATTCCCCTCGGGATAAATAAAGTATCTATCTATCTATCTATCTATCTATCTATCTATCTATCTATCTATCTATCTATCTGTCTGTCTGTCTGTCTGTCTGTCTGTCTGTCTGTCTGTCTGTCTGTCTGTCTGTCTGTCTATCTATCTATCTATCTATCTATTCTATCTATCTATCTATCTATCTATCTATCTGGTGTTCTATCAAGACATAACTAATGATCTTGTGCGGGAAGGTACACATACACAGCATGTTTATAGAGAGCCTGGTCACTAAGGTTGATATGATTTTAAAATGTAATGCTGGATTGATTATTCAGACTCTGTTTAATGACAGTGACAGCACCTTGTTAGCTGAAAGCTTCAAATTTCACAGGTGAGGTATTTACTGTTGTATTTTAAATCGTAGTAGTCCAAAAAGTCCAAGTGTGATGCAAGGCAGGGGCATCCAACTAGGTATCTGTAACCTAAGCTAAGTTGGCTGTGGCTTAGCTGAGCAGTGTGGGTCTGGTGTTGGTTTCTTCGTGGTGTTGGCAGATGGGGTGGTTTGTAAATGGCAAGCTAGTTAATAGCATGAATTCAATGGTAGTAAGTAAAACATTGAAATACTGCAGATAGTAAAGCTATTCTAAATATGATTGTAATTTCATTCTAGAGCATGTCACCTTTGGCCAGTGTCCAGGATGATTCTCGGTTGCGCTTATGGACTGTGTACGCAGCAGCAGTAGTACTGCTATTGCATACAAAAATCCACACATTCCATGAAATTTACTAGCATGGAATGGTCTATTTAATCAAAATCAGAGGAATACAATACACAGATCAAGTTGTTACACTACCATCAACAGACAGGTAAATGTATGGTTAAGCCATTTAGCAGATGGATGGATTGTTGTGTGCATCAGGGTTGATGACAGTGAACAGTGTCTGCACTTTTAAGGCCAACCATATTGATTATGTAATATACAACCAGCGGTGCTGCAATGACTCCCTCTTATTTCTCTGAGAGCTGTTTGCCATTATGCTGAGACAGACACTGTAATCAAGAGAGAAATAGAGGGAGAGAGGGAGAGAGGGAGAGAGGGATGGGGATAAAGAAGAGAAGGACAGAATGAGATTAATTCCACAATGGAGGAGGAACTGGTTGCAAATTCATCTATGTGTGTGTGTGTGTGTGTGTGTGTGTGTGTGTGTGTTATAATATTAAATCTTTCTCCTGTTGGCTCCAGTTTTAACACAACCTTAATAAGAGAAGAGAAGGTATTCAGTGAAGTCATTTGCTGCATATGTCCAGTGAGTAAAAGCCAATCCGAATTGTGTGTTTTCTGTTGTTTTTTATGCATTTCAGTGCACACTCTTTGTGTCAGCAATTCATAAAGTCAATTAATAATTTAGTAATTTGCAGTGTTACTGTAATTCCCCTCCTTTTTGTAGTAAATATACATAACATACATAACTAATAGCTTTTTCATATTAAATAACCTTCCAGTTGGGTAGGAAAAACCGCCAGATAACTCGTGAAAAGTGCAAAAGGCCCTATCTAGAGGGCTAATGTAGAAAAATGGTAGTTCAACATAGCGGACTCTGTAAAAGAAGACCCATAAACTGTTCATTCTAATGTAACAAAAACATAATAATTCTCATTTTCAAAAAACACACATTTGAGTAGTATATTCCATTTCTGACAATAAATCCTGCTAAATGTTACGCATTGGACCTTTAAATGGGCTTTTCACTTTTGACTTGTGTTAAAATAGTGGGCAACTGCAGAGGATAGCAGCGAAATGCAGCCTATTCCCTAGATTTACATATAAAAGATAGTATGGTAGAAAATTGTATTTACGTTAAGGGTAAAAGGGAATCCAAGCTTGGGAAATCTTTGTCTGGATGTTGGGAACCCAGGACTGGGTCTTGGGTTGATAGCTGGGAACCTGGAAGTGGGGCGTAGGCTGGAATTTTGGAACCTAGGGCAGGGTCTTGGGTTGATAACTAGAAACCTGGGGCTGGATCTTGGGTTGACAGGGAACCTGGCAGTGGGGCGTAGGCTGGAATTTGGGAACCTCGAGCTGGGGCTTGGGCTGGAAGCTGGGAACCTGGGGCTGTTGCATAGGCTGGACGTTGGGAGCCTGGAGCTGGGCGTAAACTGGGAGTAGGGAATCTTGGGCTGGGGTTTGGGCTGGAAGTTGGGCAACCAGGGGATCAGTCATAAACTGGAAGCTGGTAACCTGGGGCTGGTGCATAGGCTGGATGTTAGAAACCTGGGAGTTGGGTTGATAGCTGGGAACCTCTTGGGTTGACAGGGACTAGGGATGGGAAGTTTCTGCCTTTTAACAGGCAGTTTTTCCTTGCCCTTGTCGCCAAGTGCTTGCTCATGGTGGTACTGTTGGGTCTCTGTAATTAATGTTAAAGAGTTCGGTCTAGACCTGCTCTATTTGAAAAGTGTCCTGAGATAACTTCTGTTATGAATTGGCGCTATACAAATAAAATTGAATTGAATTGAATTGAATTGAATTGAGAACCGGTTCTTCTTCAGAACCGGTGTCCAGTGAATCGATTCCTTGGAACCATTAGCATGCCTGCTTAATGACTCCGCTTATCGGTTCCGCTCGTTGCAAATGCGTCATGATGTCACACACGCGCTGCGTTGTTTTGGTTCAGAACGCAGCAAACATGGCGTTGAGGCAGAAGCGCTCTAAAGTTATATTTCACGCGAAAGGACATCAATACGGTCACTTGCAACACTTGTAAAGTTTCCATTTCGTCAGTGGGGGGAACTACCTCCAATATGCTGAAACATTTGGCCACACAGCATGCAATTCATTTGCAGGGCTGTCGCGTGTTTGATACACTACTACTTAGCGAAACAAGTGAGTCAAGCAGCAGCGGAGCTAACTGGACGCCATCTGTTATTAATGCCGAAGGTAACTTTTAACTCTCCAGGCAGGACAGGCCCTGTCTACAACAGTTTTTTAATGCGGTAAAACAGAATGCTTAGAATGCCCTGATTGCTCTTGTCCCATTTAGTTCTGGTTCCTGAACCAGTTCCTTTTTAAGGTTTCCACCAGTGTTGAACGGAACCATTGTAATCAGATGCATCATCAACAGAGGGCGCTACACAATGCACAACAATCTGTAGAACATGACACCCCCACTTGGTTCCCAAGGAAAACCTGCTCATCTTTGACTCCAGCTGGGAATTCATTCATTCAGTTCATTTTTGAACAAAAGCTTAGATAGTTCAAAACAAGGTGCTTGAATTGGAACAGAGCCAGTTCCCTGTTGGTGGTTAAGGCCTAACTGGGAACTTAATCGAAAGATTGCTACAGAATTTGCTGAACACTTTCATTTCACTTTGGGATTATCACTTTTGATTTTATTGACCTTGTGGCCATCTGATAGCAGAACTGTCAATATTAAGTTTGTTCTGTTAAACACTTTCACATGGAGTAGATCAGCTATCGTGGCATCCAGGTGACGCTAGTATGGCATTAAAAGGCAAATGGACCTGTACTTGTATAGCGCCTTTCTAGTCTTCCGGCCTTCCAACTACATGAGACATTCACTCAGTGATGGCAGAGTCCATCGAAGAGAAACTAACATTTATACACATTCACGGCATCGGGAACAATTTGGGGTTTAGTATCTTGCTCAAGGACACTTCGACATGTGGCACCAGGAGCCGGGGATCGAACCTACAACCTTCTGATTAAGGAACGACCCGCTCTGCCTCTGAGCCACAGCTGCCATCAGACTTTTAGTCCTGTGCATTTGTGTATCGGAACAAAGTAATATATTTACATATGGCTTACAAATTAAGAATATGTGAAAGGGAACTGAAATTGAGGGAGAGAAAAAGAAGAGCCAGTGGGACGTTATGACAGAATAAATATTTATGGAAGAGCTGCTGTCAACTGCTGGCGGCTTTGATATTTATGGCTGTCTGTCCCTGGATGGTGATGTCATCAACTAAAGAACAAAAACAATGAAAAAGTGAGGTAGATGATATGGGTAGATCTTCCCATTTGATTTTGCATCTGACAGTGAAGGGTGTGGTTCAAATACAGGATTATTTATAAGGGAATTATAGAAAATGAGTGTACAACAGTGTGATATGTGATATATGATATTGGCACTTACCCAGGACAGCCCACCCACCTGATTTTATGTCTCATAAAGACGAGAGAAAATATTGGATCCCCTACAACTGCATGACAGAATGAGGTGTGTGTGTGTGTGTGTGTGTGTGTTTGCGTGTGCATGTGCGTGTTTTAATGTACCCTGAGGAGAGGTGGGACAGGTCAGATTCAAGGCACTTAGGTTGATTAAAAATCTCTCTGCTGCAGTACCTTCTCTCCTCCATGCCTTTTCTCCCCTCCTCTACTCATTTACCCTTTCCTATCCTCTTCTCTCCCCTCTTCTCTTCATAGAATGCTGCAATACGACAACCCTGTCAACCAAAGGCAAGAGGAGAATTGCGAGACTCCTTCAAGCACACAGGGAAGGCCACATATGAAGCATTACTTGAGTTTCATGCTGGAGATATCAACCATTGTAATGTCCTCATTGCAGTGGGTTTTACTAATTTCTATTTGTGGGTTCTAATTTGCAGACCTTTCTGTCAAACTAGCCAAAGAATCTTACTCATAGAGTCAGTCACAGAGATAAACTCATATAGGCCTTTTACACCAACATGGCACCAGTTCCTTTCCACTTGTGGTGTTTTCACAGAGACAGTTATGTGGGCGTTCTTTTTTTTTTTCTGAGTAGGGCGGGTCTTTGCAAAATGCCAGTGAGAAAAAAATCAAGCATTATGCGGGTGTTTAGGGGTGTGTGCCTAGACTAACCAGGAGGTGTCAGCACAGGTTTACCCTACTATTTAATGCCAAAATGGCAGCTGATTAAAAAGGTATATTGGCAGAAATAGAATATAATATTAATAGATATGTTTTCAGTAGTGTATAATCACCTGAAAAAGTCCACCATGTTGAACCACTATGTTTCTACAGTAGCCCACAACAGACAAATCAAACACTGGCTCTACATTGGGCATTTTGCATTCTTTGCAGACACCATAGTTTCTTCTACTTAAGCATTTAGTGTGATGAGTTTGGGTTGGGCTCTAGAATAAATATTTAGCTGACAAATCATCTACATGTGAATCCATGCCATAATACTGTAATAGATAGTGATATTTCCCAGGTAATGGAACTTCGGTCCAGTCAGAGAGACTAAGGGGAAATTTTAATAATAGGAGTTAAAAATTAAATTAATTAAAAATGTTATTTAATTTTTTGTCAATAAATGAAAGCTATTTTAAAATCCAAAAAGATACTGGGCTTCTGAGAATACATTTGTGGGCGGGGCCAGCAGGAAAAACACTCCTGTGCATATTCAGTGCGCCACATACCAAGGAAGTAACGCTAGGAGCTCTTTTGGCATAAGCGCCATTCAAGCAATTTGTCCGGTATCTAGTTCTTATAATACATCTTTTGTTTTAAGGAACCTGGGAAATGAGTCTTATTTCTTATCTAAAGAGAAAAATAATCTTGTCAAACATGTTTTGCATCAGAAAAGTAATCTGGTTCTAAGAATATAAAATACAATACATCTAACTTTGTCTTATTAAGATATTAAAGTCATTTATTTGTATGATGTATGAAAAAAAAAAACTTTTTTAGTTTAAAAAAGTCAATCTTTTCATAGCTTGAAATAAGCACAACTTGCTTACATTTTTGGCATTTTTTCTAGTTTCAAGGCCCACTGCAGTCTTTCAGTGGCTAGATTTGTATTCTAGTTTTAAGAATTCTAGCGAAGCAAAATTTGTTAACCCTATTGGCAGATTTTTGGTTAATAAAAGAAAATCTTCTAGAAGGGCTGTTTTTGCAGTGCACACACACAAAACATTTGCACTATTCTGAGCGTGTGGCTTGTGGGATAGTTTACAAAACAGTTGTGGTCTCCACTGCCAATAAAAGCCAACAGTTGTCCCTTTGCAAGCCTGCAGCAGACAGGCTGCATGACTGTGTGTGTGTGTGTGTGTGTGTGTGTGTGTGTGTGTGTGTGTGTGTGTGTGTGTGTGTGTGTGTTGGGGTGTCTGCAGTGCCTTAAAATGTCTAAAATCCAATAAAATGTATTAATAGATCTTAGGAAACATCTGTATCGGGGTGGTGAGAATTGATGCGATGGCCAGATCTGCTTATAAAACATATAGAGATGAGAGGACAAAGAGAGAGAGTGGAGTTGAGGCTGCAGTCCGAGGCTGAGATGAACACAAACACACCCTCATGCGGTCAGTGCATCTGTTGCTAGGGAAAATAAAAAGATGAAAAACTGTATTGCAGTCAAATTCCTGAGAACAAGACAGAAGGTAAAAAGGCATTTGTATTTTGTCAAACACACCTTGAGAAAATAACCTTAATAAAGTCATAGTGACGTCATCAAGATTATCACGTTTTGGGACTGGAGACTATAAATTTATTACAGAAAAAAACAGGGGGCATGGAGTTTGAAAGGCAGGTAGCCTATTTACCAGGCAGAGAGGGTCTAAAAAAAGACAATTCAATTGCATTATGGGAAATGTAGAATCCAGTGTTTTTGGAACTTAACAAGGGGCTAAAAAGTCTATCCAGGTCTCTGCTGTTTCAATCTCAACCATTCTTGTTTGAATCTGTCCTTTGTGAGGCCTTCCAACTGTATGGAAGTGCAGTGCTAAATTGTTGTCGGATATGGTGGCATCTAGTGACATTTTGAATTAGATTACAGTTGAGCCTTCCAAGTGTGTCTGAGAAACCACGGTGGTCGATATCTACAACCACTGTTTGGTTTGTCTGTTCTGGGCTACAGTAGAAACATGGCTGTTTAATATCACCTGGAAATGCTGTGTTGCATGCACACCACAGCATTTTCAGGTAATATACTAATGACTGATTATACACTAGGGAGATCTATTGTCAGAAATGGAATATAATATGCATAAATATGTTTTCATCAATGTATACTCACCAAAGACTGTATAATTACGTCACTATAAGACGTTATCTTTATCTGCCCCTGCCATTGCCTAGTCATTATTTGTAATATGTAACATTAATTTACAACTACTAAACACATAGTAACACGCTGTGGTTTTCTTTTCTTTTCTTGTCTTTTACAGTCAGTAAAAGCACTAGCAGTCAGAATCCTGCCTTGGGGGAAATGTTACACTACAGAATCACAGCCATTACTGTCCCTACTGTCTGACAGGAGACTCCAACCAGGTTATCGCGAGAGCAGCTATCCGTATGTTTACAAGCAGTATTTATTAGCAGCAGTCTCCCCCTACCGTCACTGATTTACGGTCCGGCCGAGCGAATGTTCAGAAAACGCGCTGCTGCTGGGAGGAGACATTACCGACATTTCGTCTTTGACAGCACGGCTGGTGGCACCTTTCTTTCGGGACACATTTTCATTCGCCCACAAACGCCCAGTCTTGTGTCCTTATTTGCTGCCCAAGAGGAAGAGCGGGGAAGGGAAGAAATAAGCTAGCAGGTCGTCGGCTCGGGTTTGCTCCGCAGGGGTAGCCAGGTAAGACAGAAACCGACCCTTGACTGGCAGCTAATGTTAGTCGATAACCCGTCTGACAGCTGCTATGAAATGACATTATTTGTATTACACCATAAAATCATAGTCCGATAAATTTCAGCAGTCGGTCTGTATTTGCTTGCCATCCGTTCTGTACCCCGCGAGAGCTGCATGTAGCTCGTGCAGTTTTAACGCTATTGTGAAGGACTGATGCGGTCCCCAACGGTAGCCATGGTTACTAGCCATTTCTCCGGGTCCACAGAACCAGTACCAGGTCAGACGGGCAGAACTATTAATGCTCTTACTGCCAGCAAGCTTGTAGGAATAAGCAGGTATTGAAAATGAGAAATGTGAAATTGTACGCAGCGTGGTTTTCGCCTGTTTGCTCTGCGGTGGGGGATCGAACAGGACAGTGTTAGCTGGAGGAGACAGTGTGGAGATCGATGTGCTACGCGCCTCAGTGGCGAGACGCATGTGGCTGCTTACTGTGTGCTGTCGGTGTCTTCTTTCGTTACACATGTTCAGTTTGTGTGTCTCTGCGGAGAGCTCACGCTGAACCTTTCCTGTAGATAAATCAGCATGCTGCTGATGTAAACCATTTTGTATTATATTTCTAACAATGCATTTATAAATGGTTCATATTGTCTCTCAACATCAGTAGCTGCTATTACTGAATTATATTAATTGCACATTACTATTATAGCAATAGTAGCAATGTATGATATCCAATAGCAGTAATGTTGAGTGATAATGTAATTTATTTTCTGGCAGAGGCATTTGTATTAGGGATGGACTTTTTTTCAGAGCCATTACAGATACCAGTTATTAGTAATCAAGGAAACCATGAACCAATATTTGGAAATGATATACATTTGCAGTAAAAATAAGAATCTTAACCAGTGGTGGAATGTAATTTACACTAAAGTACATTTACTGAAGCACTGTACAAAAGTAAAATTTTTATGTATTTCCATGTTATGCTACTTTATACTTTTACTTCACTACATTTATTTGATATCTTTAGTTGCTAGTTACTTTGCTCTTAAGGCCTTTCCGCACTTTTACTTTTGGTAGGTGCATTTTAATATGGGGTCTCATGGAGACTGACTCACTTCTGGAGCCAGCCTCAAGTGGTCATTAGAGGAACAGCAGTTTTTGGCACTTCCATTTTGGCTTCATTTACAGAAGCTGCTTCAGCCACAGAGGTTACTGCTTCAGTTAAAACATGTTTGTCCAGGTGACTCACCTATGCTTGTGCATTCTCAGGTGCCTGATGACGTTTAATGTGGTTGATCCTGAATCTTATATTTTGATACCGCACACGGGGCATTTGGTGATTCTTTTGTTTGGTGACTTGTGTGAAGTAAATGGCACAGTATGTGCAGGTGTGCTTGCCATAGTGTTGTTTCTGCAGCAGCTTTATAGTCATCTGTGGACCTGTGCACCACATGTGTGGGGCTATGCATGATAATAAAGGAGGAATGACATTCAGTTCGTTGGGCATTTTCTTAATGTTAACTAAAGAATAAAATAAATATAGTTTACAAGTCCCAAATCTTAAGTCAGTGTCGAGTCTCATGTCTATTTAGGACGATTCTCTTAAGTGTGAGTCCAAGTTGCAAGCTTGAGTCCCCATCTCCGGTATGTCAACCTATAGTAGTACACTGCGACAACAGTGATCTCATTAGAGAATCTGTGTTCTCTCATGTTACATATTCTGTTCAACCTCTCAGACACTCAAACACCTCTGTGTGTGGTGGCAGATCAGATCTCCACCTGTGTTGCATATTGCATAACAGTAGGTGCTTTCAGGGTTGGCTGGAGTCAGTGGATAGAGGAGCCGATAGAAGCTACTTGATGATATGTTAGTGTTTGATACAAAAGGTTCTATCTCTCCTCCCTCTCTGCTGCCGCACTTCACTGTAACCTGAATTATATGCTTCTGGAAGTCATAACAGTAAATGCAGTTTTGGCAGCTGGCAGTGCACATTCTTCACCTGCTTTTTCAAAGTGTAATCAATGCTGCGAGTTTTACTCATTTATTAAAAGTTGTATTCGTATGCAATTTCTGTACGAGAAATATATCTATAAGTGATGTCTGACTGACATTTTTGGTCTCTAGGGAGTAGTTCTTCTTGGGTTCTGTGTTACGCTGCTTTGCTAGTTTGGTAAACTTAAAGGATTAAATGATACAGCTGGTGTGAAATTTATTAGTCCATCTTTCAATACTTTTTGACTTTCATACCCAGTCTGTGACAGCTCACTGGTTCCTGCTGTAGATGTGAATCTTTACAGGAGTCATATTATGCCCATTTTCAGGTTCATAATTGTATTTTGTGGCTCAATACAATATGTTTAGATGTTTTAATGTTCAAAAAACACATTATTTTTCTCGCACTGCCTATAGTGCAGGTGCTCTTTTCAGCCTCTGTCTAAAACGCTCCGTTTTAGCTCCTGTCTCTTTAAGGCCCCCGTCCTGGAAAGCCCAGTCTGCTCTGATTGGTCAGCATTATGATGTGGATGACGCTCTGGCCCCTCCCACTTCCGCCTCAGCGTTGCCGGTGTTTAGGCAGGTAGCTCCTCACTGTTACTGAGTTTAGCTGCATTTCTACCGTCAATATTATTTCAATAACTGCTACTAAACCAAAAACTTCACCAGCGGACATGTTAGAGCGGGAGTCTGACCTGAAATCACAGAGAAATGAACAACATCAACAATCAGGATTACAGCTTTCTGTGACGTGTTCCTCAGGTAAATACTGCTAACGCTATTAATCTCTCTCTATCACATGATGTTAGGTTAGTATTTGTACCTTAACTATCAAAACCAACACTGTGTTTTATGCTCGTCTTTACAGGTACAGCAGTGAGCAGTGACCTACAAGCTATAGAGCCCAGTGAAGTTAAACATAATTATTGTGAGGAGCTAAAGAGGTAACGTGTCAGCATGTGCATGTAGCATAGTATATAATGTAAACTGTAATTACCCGGATGTGGGGATGTTACCATACGAAACAGATGACAATTGTTTCTAGTGAAGAACCAGACAGAAATTGTACCAAAGTAATCAGAGTACTAGTATAATGATTACGGTAACCTCCTATCTGTTATATTCTTATCCTATACACATTAGTTTACTGAGACCATGCAAACTTAACATAATGAGGAAGAAACCTGCCAGGAATACTTTATCCTGTACAACATGTCAGCATAACTGAAGGAATTACTCATTTAATAATGTAACTTGCTTATGTAGTCGAAAAACTGCTAAGTAACTAACTGTGGACAGTACTGTGTGCATATTTCATAGTAAGCCTGATATTTTAACAATATTACCACAGTTATCCTTCACATATTTCTAAAAGCTACAATTATGTTTTAACCTCTTTCAAAATACTGTGTATATATATACTGAATATTGTATCATTTATATTACTGTATCATTTATATTATGTTATGATGTCATTTATCTGTCACCATAATAAAGATTGAATGTGAGACAGAAATGTATTTTGTATTTTAAACATCGTCATTTACTACAGGTTTAAATTTCACATTTTCATATTGATAGATAGATGTTACACGAACCAGGTTTTCAACTCTTCTACATGCAGGAAATCTTCATAAAACCTTTGTGAAATAACATGTTATTTATATAAAACCACATTTATTACTGAATTTAAAAATGACCAAAACTCTAATTAAAAATAAAACACTTTATTCATGTTTCATTCATATTCCAGTTATACAGAAATATAAATTGTGTGCATGTTGCAAGTAACAAAGCTAAACTTTTATGTAAACTGTGCAGATTGTGTCCTCCATCAAGGTATATAGTTTCTAGTATACTGAAGTGTGAACTGGTAATGGAGCTCTGCAGTCAGTGTTCATCTTGAAGCGTCTTCCTTTGGATACCCAGACTGTCCTGATGCTGCAGCTGTCTCTGTCCTCTGATCGGTCCAGGAACACCTGAGCTTCATCAGGTCATTTAGATCACCTGTAAAACATGGCAGATTCACTGATATAATACAGTATAATATAATACAGTACAAGTACAACTCCAGAATAACAAAGCTAGAGCTAGCTGGTTAGCACATCGGCAGAAAATTACACAAGAAGCATCATGACTTAGTAATACTCCTCAGTAATCTATTACTGTAACTGCATTAACGCTAATGTTTTATATTAGTCACGGTTTTACTTCACAAACAGCAGAGAGCCACTACAGCTTCTCAGTGCTAATCAAAGTTACACAGCCTTAATAAACAAATAAATTCCTGCAGTTTGAACATTTCTGCTTTACACATAGCTCTGTCTTTACCTCCGGTGCTCGTCCATCACGTGAAAACACACACACCTGAATGGAGAATAAGGCCTTCAGCTAGCTGCCTGAGCTAACGTTAACACATCAGTAGAAAGTTACACAAAAATTAACATGAAAGACAACAACCAGCCTCCAACCTACTACTCGTGGTATTTTTAGCTTCTTAACGGTCACACAGCTTCTGATTGTCCCTCATATTACAACAGAAAGTCTGACATCAGCCCAGCCTGTGTGACTACAATGTTAGCCACATTAGCTGCATAGCATGTTAATGCCAAGTCCAGCAGGCTAACCTACACAATCAACAGTAAAACAACATTAAATAGAGAAAAACTTACAGCTTCCAAGTGTGAAGTTGGGTGACAGACGGTCCGTATCGGTCCATGAGCTGGTACTAATTTGAGAAAGCAGTTGCAGTCCTTATGGGAAAATTTTAGTCACATTTAAAAAATAAAGTATGTATCTTCCTCTGATGATGGGAGGACATGCAAACTTCTGTGCTGGGAAGGTGGTGGTATGCAAATGACTCTGTCTGTTACGTAACAAGAGGGGCAGAATCTGAACGCAGCGTTTGAGCTGAGGTCTTCTGACATGGCCCGCCCACTAAAAAAGGACTGAGTTTATTTTTTTCACAGTTTCTGTGTTGGTAGGCCACCCAAATACCCAAATATGTGTGTACAAACATATACAAAAAAAGTGCATTTTGCATAATATGTCCTCTTTAAGGCTTACTAATGTATAGTTCAATTTAAAAAAGGGCTTTCCTAAAACTGCTGGCCACTGTAGTTTTTAGCAAACATTACTCAAACAGGAGGAAATAGTGCAGGTGAGGACTATTTTCAGCAGTAGATTAATCCACATTTCATACTGTCAGTAGGATGGTTTATGTGGGATACAGTCAAACTAAACAACAATGGCTCTTTGATGTGTTTTACTTACTAGTGCTGTCAGTTAAACGCGTTATTAACGGCGTTAACGCAACAAATTTTAAGGTTGTGAATTTTTTTATCGTGAGATTAACGTTCTTTTTGGCCTAGCACACTTTGTAGTTTTTTTCACACGCTGTTGCAACAACTAGTAACGTTAGAAAAACTACAACACCACACCGGATCTAGCTAGACTGGAAACAAAACAACAGGCATGCCACACACACTTGTTTAGGAGTAGTAGAGGTTATGTTTTGAGTGGATGACGAGCGCGAGACGCCGAAATGGATGCCAATAATATTCTGAATGGAAAGTTTACTTTTAAAAAGTTGCCAAATGGTTCCATTGACAAGACCAAAGTGATCTGTGTGTTTTGTCGTTGTGAACTGAGCTATCATCACAGCACGTCCAGTCTGAAATACCACTTTATGGCCAAGTGCACAGCTGATGCGAATTCTCCGCCCCCTCATCAAAGCCAGGCGACAAAGGATGATTTTTCAATAGAAACAACATTTGCACAAAGCAAGCCAATCCACTTTTCCATGTTGATAAGAGCATTAAAATGAGAAAAAATAATAGGACAAAAAGAAATCAAGGGACATTTAGAATAGATAAAAATGTGCAATTAATTGCGATTTATTGCGAGTTAACTATGACATTAATGCGATTAATCACGATTAAATATTTTAATTGTTTCACAGCACTAGTTTTACTAGTTTTAGCTACCCCAAAGGAGCAAATAAAATATTTTTGTTGTTGTGGCTACATAAATACAAGGGCCCATAATTGCTGAAGTTACACTAAATTAAAATCACCATATCATCCAAATTGTATTACTTTTTGATACGTTTTGCATTGCATTTCGCAAGATATTCTATGTGCTAGGCTGTCTGTGGTGGAAACAACCACATGTTGACCCAAGGTTCTGGCAGAGGCTTTCTCAAGAGTTATTGCAAACCGGGGTGGAAGGGTCAATCATGGTCTAAATTATATGACATGTGTTAAGCTTTGTCAAGCTATACCAGGCTGTAGCTACACAGACAATATTGTTTGAAGGACCAATTTTTTATTAATTCTATAAATAATTTTAGGGGATCACCTGCCTTATCCTGGTCATTGGAATGAATAAATATTCCCTAATGCGTGACCAACTAACTATAACCCTCTTTATGTTTTTTTTTTATTAATGTAATCTCAATCTGTTTATAAAAAACTTCAGATCTGCAGGCCTGTAGGGAGGCTTACCCCATTTCAGTCACCCTCCCCAATACATTTTATTATTTATTGTATCATCTGATATGAAATATTGAATTCTGCTGCCCATTTTACACAGTGTGCACCACATTTAGGATTTAGAAACAAGATGAGAATAAGATGTCAGAGTGAAGTTGTGGCTGTCATTTATTGTTTATTTACATTTTGTATTGTATTTATTTATCAATACTTAGCTCACTACTAAGTTTGTGGAAGATCATGAAGTAAGTAAGTATTTTTGGGTTATCATTACAGTCTTGTGGACCCAAACTAGTACCATATAAAAACTTGGCATTACTATTTTACATATGCGTTTTATATTGTTTGCACAATACACTGTACTGCTACAGGGGCAGGTTTGATGTGCAGCTTGACTTGTAACCTGCACAGTCTGTGGGTGGGTTAAGTGTCAGGACAGAAAGCAGTGAACATTTTTTTGGAGTGAGCAGGAGAAATACTCTCTTTATACTGTAGCTGTTTGGGCTGATTCTCCACATTTATATTCCGATGATCTGAAGCTGGCGGGGACTTTAAATCATGAAAGGAAGGAATTCTTCTCTAGCTCCATGTTTCTCTCATTGTCAACAAATCCATGTGCAAAGCTAAACACATAATGAACGTATATATGAACAAGTATTGTGTCAAAGCCTGTTATATCTTATGTGTCTGTGCCATAGAGCAGTGGCTCCCAAACTTTTAAGGGGCGCCTTTTCACATTGAGGCATCATTGAGGAAACTGGTGACCCCTGACTATTTGAGATATTTTATGGATGTTTCATATTATATTCAAAACTGTACAATGAACCCAAATGGTGAACTCAGTAACTCAGTCAGAAAGTGTTGATAGATGGACTAACAGGTTTTTTGCTTTTCTTGGAAGTTGTTGACAATAAGAAAATAAATATGTGATGCCAGACATAAGCTGTAATGGTCCAGTGTGTAACATTTAAAAGGATCTATTGGCAGAAATGGAATATAATATTCACAGGTATGTTTTCATTAATGTATAATCACCTGAATTTAGGAATTGCTAGGTTTTTCTTACCTTAGAATGAGATGTTTTTATCTACAGACGCCACGAGTTGTCTTCCTTGGAGTCCACCATGTTGGACCGCCATGTTTCTACAATAGCCCAGAACGGACAAACCAAACACTGGCTCCAGATAGGGCCTTTCCCATTTTTCACAAGTTTTACAGCCATTGTAGTTTCTCCTACAGTTGAAAGGCTGAGCTGTATTGCAACCTGCAACTTCACTGCTAGATGTTGCTGAATCCTACACACTGGTCCTTTAAGTGAAGCCATTGTTAACATTGGACGAAACAGTGTGTTCCAGTCTGATGAGAAGATGGTAACACATTAAACTGCTTTGATGAGACTTCATGGCCTTAAAGGGACATTAAGGGAATCAGTTACCACAGTAGTAAGACAGAGACCTGTATCAGATTTAGTAATATAATGTTATGTTCTGTCAAGCACCTTGAAAATGTTGCCCCTTTCACTCGACATTCAGAAGTATAGGATGAATCCTCTGAAAGTGCATGAAAACAGGGTCCCCCGCAGCCTCTAAAAACCCCAAATAGTAGGACTATATGTGAGTGTTCATTTATGATGGGTAATTTTGGTCTTTTAGAAGTTTGTTTTGTTTGCTCTCATATTATGGTCTGTTCTAGCCTATCCTGTTCTTAGCCCTACTTATATATATTCCTATCACTGCGTGTGTATTTGTGCGTGTGTGTGTGTGTGTGTGTGTGTGTGTGTGTGAGTGTTTATGTCCTGTAATCGCAGTGTTGTGTGAAACATTAGATGACCAAACTGCAATATGGAAAATTCCAGTGGTTCCCCTGCTGCCAGTCTGTCTGTCTGTCTGTCACAGAGCTAAGATGCTTCACTGGTACTAGGTACTGTATATGTTAGACTCTGTTAGCTCTGGTTCGGACTGTTCAGACTGTTTTTGCACATGTTACTTATGGTCCCATTTAGTGTGAAATAGACCATAAAGCAGAGTATGCTTTACGGCTTGGCTACCTTGTGACAAGTCTGAGCAAGCCCATCCAGCTCAACGCACGCAGCTAAGATCAAATAATCAAACTAGGCAGTGCTGATCAGATATGAATCCAGATTACGTTACTGCGTTGCCCATTTCTCTCCTCAAATCTTTTCACAAACATATTTTAGTGTTGTTACTGTTTATCTGGAATACAAGATTGCGTGTGACCAGGCGAGCCGCCATTGTTTCCTGCTATGGACGAGTTGAAACCAAGAGCAGCCAGTGAGAGCAGCTCAACTCGCAGTACGTCAACACTGTTGGCCCCCAAGAGAACCAACATGGCTGTTGGAGGACTCTGTGCACTGCATAATGACCACCAGGATGGTGTTGTTGTTTTTGCCTGTTCTCCTGCATTCTCTAGTCTTTCCCCCATATCTGTACAGAAGAGTGCCACAGTCACTAATAATCTTATCACCTAAGCCTTTTAACTCTCCTATTTTGTTGTTGGAGTTTTGCCTTGTAGCTTCTTTTGTCTTTTTCATGTGATTTGAACATTGTTTCTATATATAGGTATTATCTCACCACACACTTCTTAAGTGGATCTCTAATGAATCTCCACCTTGCTGATCAAAGATATGTGCTGTATTGTTTTTTATGAAATCCACACATTGACAGATTTTCAGTATACTATTTATAGAAAATGTCAGCATTTCAAATTCATTGATAAATATATAGTAGCATAGTGTCTTCAATACACTGATACTGACTTCTCTGTCCAGTGTTTTATATTGAGAGACACATGACTTGCACCCGCCCTCAGTGAAACCAATCCTCTTGTGAACTTCATACGCAAATTCCTCAGTCTAATTTGAGAAGTGACACACTTTCTCCCACAGTCCCAGGCCCCTTCACTGTCTCCCCCGCCCTCCACTCTTATTTCCTCACCCACTAGAACTCCTCTTCCCACCTCTTGTATTCATCTATTCCTCTTTCCCTCCTGTTTTCTCCTCTTTTCACCTTCAGAAGTTATCACGTTAATGTACAGCTAGTGCAATGTTGCACCAAAAGGAATAATTCACAGGTTTCCCATGCATCCTGGGAAATCTGGAAAACCTGGAAATTAAGAGACTAGTTTTCCAGTCATGCAAGTACCTGGACATTGATTAAAATGGCCAAGGATCCTGAAAAATATTAACTGTACTTTAGCCCTGCTCACTGTTAGCTGTCAACATCTGTACCCTAAAGCTTCTCACTATTTGGCATAAATTACCTTCTTACTTCCAACAAACCACACTAAAGCTCTCAAAGAAGAGGGCTGAGCATCTGTGGGCAGTTTTGATACCATCCTCTTTCACCCTCTCATACATGAGATCCTCCCCTGATTTTCAGCTCTCCTCTATTGTGATAGCGTTAGTAAGAACACAATACATGGACCCAGTGTGGGGGAAGTCATTTGTGGTAGGACTTGTCTACATTCATCTTATCTACAAACATTCCATTTAATGGCATGGATAACACTTTTGTCTGATGTCTTGTTAAGGCAGGGCTGCCTAAAGTGGGGTCTGCAGGCCAAAGGTGGACCACCATAACATTAAGTTTGGCCCGCCGGGTTGTTTGTTGCAAAATAATTAATTAATCAATGTTTACAGAATTTTATGATGTAGAAATGCACTTTAAATATGTATAATCCCTAACTATTTATTATTTTTCATAATCTGTACAGGAAGTCAGTCAATTAAGGGAACTTGGAAAATCTAGTACCAGTTAGCATCTTAACAATGCTTTTGGCGTATATGGTACAATATTAAGTTTTGATTTGGGCTCTCCAAGGCAAAAAGTTTGGTCAGCCCTGGGTTAAGGCTGATTAAATGACATAATATCCTGGAAATCATCTACGTTGTCCTGGAAAATTTTTATTGTATTTTAGCGGGTGCTGTGGCCAAATGAACAAAACAGTTAGAGGAAAGCCACAGTCAATAGATCTTTTTCACAGTAGCTGTTTTGACATGAAATACTAAACACAGAAAGGTCTATTGGGAAAGCTTTCAAGAGCAAGTGCTGTCCTGTATTGTCAAGACAAACTACTGGAAAATGTCCTGAAAATGTCCTGGAAAATCATTTTGTGAACAGAGTGGTACCAGAGGTGTTACCACTGCTACTAAGGTTTTGTTCCATTCATGTCAAACAGAGTCAGGGTGCTGTTATTGTGCATGTTGGTTCACTGGAAAGGCTCTGCTATACTAAATGGAAAACCTTAACACCTGTGTTTATCCTACTATTTCATGTCAGAATGGCTGCTGTGAAAAATATCTGTTAAACTGAGTGTCGTCCACAGAAGCAATAACAGGGATCAATGACCGAGTCACTGTCTTTGGTTGGTTGGTTGCTGCCTGTTGCGTCATAAACAAATCAGAACTCCAAACATTCCCCAACGTAAACAGGCTTTTACAAAGATATCAAAATCAGTGGTGGTTCATTTCAGTGCAATGTTCTATTTACACAGTTCTCCATATCAAATAAAACAATTAAGTATTGGTTGAAAACTGTATCCCTGTTGTGTTATCCATGGTCCACTAATTTTAGCTTCATTTAGAGGTTCCTGAGATGCAAGGTCACATTTGTTTGGCACCAAACTCCTGCTAGGTCCTGCCAAACTATTTACATAAAAAAAACTAAAAACTGTAGTAAATCCTAAGAACTCTCTAGAAATGGCTCCAACACCTACAATCTTGAGTTGACTGTGTAGTTTTGTAGTTGAACAAGAACACAGTGGTGGGTCCTCTCTGGTGAATCTATCAAATTAATATTTTAGGCTTATCGCCGTAATAGTTCTGAATCAGTACCTCCAGTATTTGGATTACGTAGCTGTTGAATCATAAGGTGTGAAATACTAGACTACAGCTGATATTTCAGTGTGTCAGATACATTTGATATCTTCAGCAGCTCATCATATTTTCAGTTCAGAGCCACAGGTAAAAACTATTTCTGCCTTGTCAGCCATTAAATGCTGATTACAAAACAATGTTGAATCTTTGAGTTATTAACATTTAGTTACTTAAACATTAAAACCGAGTTACTGCAAGAAGCTTGTGTAAAAAGAACAATATAGATGAATTTTGAGCACACTATTTCCTATTTAGAGAACTTTTTATACAGTTATCAGTCTGTATTATGTATTTTTTATATGTTTTATGCATAATTTTACATGCCTTAAAATTAAAAAAATATTTATTTGTGGAGAAACTTACATGTGTGTATTATGTCCTTATTGACATAAGTGTAAACATTTATATTTGTGTAGGTGATCTAGGCAGCTTAGAACTTCCGCAAGCTTGCGACTTAGTGGGCTTTAAGAGGTTTTATACATCCAAAGAACTTCTATATAATCCATATCCAGCCTCTAGTTAAGACCTTCCTTTATTTGTCCAAATGTATAGCCACACCAGGCTAGTAGAGTGGACCTGACTTTAATAGTTGTTCATCTGTGAGCCTGGGGGAAGGTATCAACTATTTTAAAGTCAAAAGGCTCAACCTAGTGAAGTCACGAGCCACTGGTGTTAAAGTCTAAGTCAGGTTGCAAGTCTTCCTTGATTTTGTCAAGTCGAGTCTAAAGTCATCACACTTGTGACCTCAGTCTGACTCGAGTCCAAGACATGTGACCCAAGTCCACACCTCTAATGAGTTGCTTCAGCATACAAGCTTTTTGATGATTTTCCATTGAAAAGCTTTTCATGAGGGACAGGAGCAGTTACCATTCATAAGGCAAAGGAGAACAAATAAGAAGAAAGAGTCTGTTGGGTAAACATAAGAACAGGAACACCCTGCAGCACTGTCACTTCCCCCATAGTGCAATGCATATGATCACAGCCCTCCATGTTCCCCACAGCTCAAGTGTGCTATACTGAGCCAGTGGAAAAGGGCATCTAAGTCCACATTCCCAGACCTTTATGTTGTTCCAGTGTTACAGCAGACATTTCTCCTCTATCAGTGCTTATATCACAGTTTATGTTTTAACATGATACTGATTTTAGGTATACTATAGTATTGTTTTGTATAGTAGTTTACTGCATGCATATTCAGTATAAGTGCCCATCTTACGTAGACTCACATAAAACCATATTTACCATGTTGTAGTGGTGCAGTGGTGTAGGAATCACAATATATCATATTGTGATATTTTGTCTTGTTTTATTGTATCAATTCTCAAAAACACAACCCCCAACCGCTACATGGCAGTTTTGTAAACAGTACACGATATTATCGTGTATCATGATAAAAACGCATATGTTTATCATGGTGAATTTCCAATATTGTGATAATCATGAATCGGGATAATTGTGAATATCCTTGACAGCATAGAGTCCTTTATTGTTTTCCTGATTTATTTGGAACAAGGGAGAAAGGGGGAATCCCGCATCTTTCCAGTCATTCTAACCTGTCACCATTGCCGAAGGCTTGACCTGCCTGTTGTATCCCCACAAAAAAAAGATAAACTAGATGTGTGGAAATAGTATATATTTGATGATTGAGGCCTATCTGTGATGCAATAAATGTATTTACTTCCAGTATGTTTTAGTGCCATTTTGAAAATATGAGATGTATTGCAATTATTTTACCCAAGATAATTGTGCCTCCAAATGTTCATATTGTCCCATGCCTACCGAGGGCTATGATGTTGGATGTTGCAGCTACTGTGGTAAATGCAAATGCAAACAAAAATAAAAATTTTTTGCAATATGTCGCCTTGCTTACAGTATCTCAATATATCACAATATACTGAATAGTAACTCCTGTATCAGGTAGGGCTGTAACGGTTCTGAAACCGAGACCGAAATGGCGACACAAAAGTCCACGGTCTCGTGTTGCGGATCCAAGAGACAGAACCGCGACACACTCGCTCCCTGGACCGTTGAGCTCTCACTAAGACAGTGTAACTGCGGTGGTGGCGGCGGCCCGCGGGGTGGTAGCGGTGTACGCCTATATCGTATTTGTATTGACAGTAGGTTATTCTAGGTCATTTTCCACCTTATTTTACTGTTTATTTACTACTTTAATCTGCTCCCTTTCTCTTCACCCCACACTCACACACAGCACACACACCTAGCCTGGACCTCACGGCAAACACGCCCGCTTGCTCTGCCTCTTTCTGTCTCTCTCTCTCCCTGTGTGTGTCTCTAATGACTTTCTCCATCAACAGTAAGTTTCATAAACTCACCCGTGATCCAGTTTTCAAGTACGCCACATGTGGGTCCAAACCATAAGTGAGTGACATCTGCAGTGGTGTGTTCACTGACGGTCCGTAATGTAAGAGTTCTGCTGTATCCGCTGAACGTAATATCAGATAACATCTCTCTCTCTCTCTGTTTCTCAGCAAAATGGGGAAACAGGGAAAACCGCGGTATGAACCGAACCGTGGCTCAAAAATCGAGGTCTGAACCGAACCGTGGATTTGGTGAATCGTTACACCCCTAGTATCGGGATACATATTGTAGCATAGAACATAAAGATTTTATGTCACTAGTGCTGGCATGTCCTTTCAAAATGTCCCAGTTAATGACCATTGTATTTAGCCACTGTTTCCAGGTATTATGACTCATTCCTGCAGCACTCTAAAGGTCTACATTTGATGGGCTATTTTATATAGATTGACCAAAAAATCAGTTGGCTGATTGGGCCGATCATATGGCATTTTGAGATAATTGGCATCTGTTGATTCTTGTGCTTACGAGGCCAATAAATAGACGATGTCTTCAGACACAGTTTTGGGAAGGTGGAGCCCTGTACTATAACTGTCAGGTATCCTGTTCTAAACGTTTGCCTTCATTTGCTCACTCATCATTGTCTTTTCTACATGTTTCTGCTAGATGACAGCAAATCTTATCCTAAACCATTACTGGCTTGTGTTAAATATATATGATGTTATAATAATGTTGCTGAATGACATCACTTCTGACGAGCTCTCCTTTAAATACCAGTGACCTTCTGAAATCTACAGCATAACCCCAAGTATTTTTTTGTTTTATTAATTAATAAAAATTCCATCTAAAACAGCATGTTACTGGCTGACCATGTATATTATACTGTAATATACAGGGAATAATGATTTGTCCTTGTTTTGATATCATTATATACCGGCCATCAGTCTCCCTGCCATTGAAAAACCCATATCGGTTGACCACCACTATGTCTTTCATGAGCGCTTCATCCGGGTCCACCTCTACCTTGCTGCAGCAGACACACTGTCATACCCTCATTTTGCGTTTGCTTATAAATGTGCAACAATGCTTGGAGACAGTTGATAGTTGTGTCACACCTGTCAGGTCGAAGGCTGCTGTTTATGTTTTGCAATGTATGGTTTCCATAGTGACAGGATTAGCTTGGAGGTGCTGTAAGGGATAGGGGGCAGCTGTATGTGTGTGTGTGTGTGTGTGTGTGTGTGTGTGTGTAGATGCTATTTTTTAACCCCCCCACCCCCAGTATAGAGAATCTATTTTGGTGATGTCACCTTTCTCTGTCCCTCACACACTTTTAAACAAACAGGGGTGAAAATATTGTCAATGGGCTTTTTTCCAACAATGAGAGTGTGACCTAAAGAGCTAAAAACATTAATTATCTTTCTCCTTGTCTTTATACAGACCTCCCAAATGCTAATGTAAAAGAACAGGCCTGGCCACTTATTGTCTTACCTAAACAAATGTCTCACAATATTAAAGTTACTGTCACACAGCTAACATAATCCAGCTGATAAATATATTCAAACATGTTTGTGTGGTTTACTGAAGACCAGTGCTGATTTTTTTTGTGCAGCTTCTGATGATATTTCAGTTTGAGATGATACCAAAAACGAACTGCAGATGGTTCATTTAATAATTAATAATTAAATTCAATCAGCATTGACCTCGCAAATTTAATTTATGGTGGTAAAACCCATGTTGTCATGAGGAGTACTCAGCTTATGAAAACTGTTGTGTAATACCTTTGTGGCTATGGCGGCGCAGTGAAGTAACCCTTGTGATGTCACAGTGACATAATCAAGGTTACCACAGTTTAGAAAGCCTGTGTTAAAAACTGGATGTGTGTAGTTTGAAAGATATGGGCATTTACCAGACATGTATATATATAGTATATTTATTTAGAAAAAGCCACTGCAGATGAATTGTATCCTCTTGAGTTATTAATTAGGGAATGTTTGGGAATATATAGGATTAGTTGAAAGCATAATGCTCAACAGCATTGATATCAGTCCCTAGTTGAGCCCAGGAGGAAACTGAAGCCCACAGCTGTTTCTTTAATTACTTTTTCATAGGTACATGGACAGCAGAGTACAGTTTCCTCCTGGGCTCAACAACCCAAGGACTGATATCTACATTGATTTGTCCTCCTGAGAGTAGTTCTGAAACAATTGGTTGATTAATTGTCCAGGCAGCTGACGGAAAAATAATCAACAAACAAATTCAGAACCAACAAAAGGCAAGAACCTAAATCTTATTTTTCTATGTACTAATTTGCAACTCACAACTGGAGAAAAGAACAGTGTTTTTCTGTTGGTTTAAGTTCTTGCTTAACTTTGTCCGTTTTGCATTAAACTTTCTTTTTCCACATTCTGTCAGAGACACAGTTGTTGATTCTGTTCACCAATGTGAATCACTATTTTAAGCCTTGGACACACTACATGACTTTCCAAGTTGTGAGATCGCTGTACAGTTTACATCATGCAACTATCAGTCTTGTAATCGGGGATCTTGAAGTTGTGGTTTTCACACTACATGACTGATCAGCCGGGGTCACACACTACAAAATCTGGATACCGAACAAGATACCGAACCCCAAATTGCTCCTGATGCTGTGTCATCGCTGTATGAATGAGTTTCCGTTTTATGGACAATGGTCTCTCTTGTCTCCAAACTGTTTCATCAGGAGTCATTAATAACACCACTATTCAAAATCAGGCACAAAGGGCAACCTCTTATACAGCATAAAGAACCTACATACATCCATACAACAAGCTAATAATAAGCCTGAGCAGCCAGTGTCATTAATCAATACACACATTATTAAATGGAAAAATGGAAATAAAAAATTGGTCACAACTTACTTACTATGAGAAGATGCATATCTGGCATATGTCAACATATGTGTGCCACATTAATCCATCAAACGGTGTGGCGTTTCAATCAATCAATCAATCAATCAATCAATTCAGTTAATTGTCCTCCAAGGGGCAAATTCATGTCCACATCACTTCACTATACCAACACCATACACTCAACAAAGAAACACGCCATCCACAATTAACAAATCCACAAAGAAAAATAATAATGTATAAAATAAATAATACATGACAGGTTACACACTCAGTGCGCCCCTTTGTTTAGAGCAGCAATAGCTGCAGGGATCAGGCTTTTTCCGTAGTGATCTCTCTTGCATCTCAGTGTTCGATACCTCCACCTAGAAGGCAGTGGGGTGAGATATTTATTGAGTGGGTGTGTAATGTCCAGTTCTATTGTGGTTGCAATGCGTGAGATGGCCCTGTTGTTTAGTTCTGTGAGATTGGGTGTGGGGAGTCTGATTATCTTGGTGTGGTATTTACTAGGGTTTTACTCTGGTGCCTTTTTATAGTGCCCCTCATGACCACACACCTGTCTCAGCCTTTGTTGCTGAGCACTGAGGCTTTAGATGTGTGTCTGCATGCCTTCACAGTGGAAACTTGACAATAGTGATCTTTGCAATTGAAGAGTTCATTCAGTCCTGTGAAAGTCATCACAGGACAGTCATCAAGTATAATACATAAATTAAGCCTTTTGGAGCATTTAGAGATTAAAATGCAACAAGAAAGCAACACCTTGTTTAATAAACACATAAGTTATTACAGTTTTACATATATTTTACATATATATATATATATATATATAGCTTGTGGCTTTTTGCCTTAGATAGGGACAGCTGAAGAGCGACAGGAAAGGGAGAGGAAAAAAAGGGGATGACAGGGCCACAAGGTTGGATTTGAAACCATGGCCGCTGCAGCAAGGACTCAGCTTGGTACATGGGGCACCAGCTCTACAAGGTGAGCTATCAGGGAGCCTCCATTTATAAATCACAATGTAAGAAATGAATAAAGTTAGCATATTCCTAGATTCTGGAATTTTAACATATTATCTGCACTTTAAAAACAAATATCTTGGCTCAACAAAAAAAAAACACTTTATGTCTATCATTTTGAGTTGTGAAAACATAGAATGAAATTATGTTCAACCAATGAACTATATTAAGTAAGGTGAATTAGCTTTTCCTCTAAACTGTTTATTTTTTTATTAACTTTTTTATTGATTCCATTCAGCATTTTCCCATTAGCATTTAACATCCCACCCATATGTTTTCCATGTATACAGAGCATATTCATAATTCACAGTTAAACACAAAACTCAGTAGACTCGAAATGAGTACATTTTTCACTTCAATACACATTTCCATTCCCCTCTTGTAAAGACCTTTCTCTCCTGGTGAAGGATAATGCCGAACACAATCTTATGAACATTGAACAGTCAAAATTTGTAGCAAGAACCAAGGGGATCCATAAGATACATTGTTTTTACCAAATAAAGTCTGTTCCCAATGGTGTTACAAAATCAACCCAGTTATTCCAGAAATTCTTAAATTTATCTGATCCTAGTTTAACTAATCTAAGTCAACTTTTCCATCCTGTAAATGTTGTGCATTACTTCGACCCAATCCTCCATTTTAGGTACCTCCGTTTTCAGCCACTTCCTGGTGATGGGTTTTTTGCTTGCCACTAACATTATTCAGAATAAATATTTGTCCCCTGAATTTGTTATTCTCTGTTTCCCTTTTCCAAAGTACAAATCAAAAAATTTAAATTGAAGTTCCACTTTCAAAATCTTTTCCATGCATTTCTTTAATTCGAGCCAGTAAGGTATAATAAAGGGGCATTCCCAAAAGATATGAAAATTATTATCTTTGCATGTTGTCTTCCATTGTTGTTCATTGATCTCTTCCCATTCCTCCTTTGACAACATCTTTCCCACCTCCTTCTACCATAAACTGTTTTTAAGTTGATTACTCATAAAATTAAGTTGTTGCAAATAATTTCCCCACATTATTTAAAAGGCATTTTAAGTGTCATGTACTTAATAACTTTGAAATGGTTTTTAAGTTGACACACATTTTTAAATTTTGTTTATGTAAGAAATTAATTCATTCGATAACAAAACTATTTTGCAATTAACTGTTTTTATTTTGAACTGCAGTTTCACAGTGTTTGAACACACAAATTTAAATTGTCCCATACATGGCCCCCAATCTTCTCAAGGTCCTGCAGTCTTTTTTACACATTATAGGAAAGACCTTTTAGATAAATTTTACAAAAACTGTACCAGCAGCAGATTGTCACTATCAATGTACATTTAGGTTCCAATAGCTCAGATTCCCATCAGCAAAGCCCAACACCGTGGTATATCCTTTCCCTCCAGGATTTTGGTTCCTTTGACCATGATGGTTGCTGTCATATGGTCAGATTCTGGGGTGTACTGGTCACCGATGGTGGCAGTTCTCATCAGCTGTCTATCGAGGCCTGCCTCAAACGCTTCTGTGCTCTTGTATTGGAAATTAAAAGAAAAAATACATTGATTTATTAATACATTGAAATTGTTTTCCCATGCCATTGCTGTCAACACCTATCTGAACAGACCATTGTTATGATATTACAGATTGGGGTGTGGCCAGAAGTGTAATATACTTAAATCTTTAATGGACAAGGAGCAGGTTTCTGCCCTGTGTATTTATACTGCCCAATGTGGATTTCATTTTCTTTCAAGATGTTGAATTACTTACTCTAAACTCCTTGAAAACGGTCCTCTTCCTTCTCTCCAAGGCAGTGGATAGCTATGTCTCTGTGTACTTCAATTGTTTTGGGCTATTAAAAAAAGGAAAAAAGTATCAAAAGAAAGTAACTAACCAAATATAATTTGAATTGGTAACTGTCAACAAAGATTAGCCTAATAATTTCCATACCTCAAGAAGCATGTCTTTTATACATTATGTCTGGTTGTCACTCCTGTAGCTCCTGTCCTTGATGAGACTACATCCATCATTTTTGATGTGCAATGGTCAAGTCTGGCCATTTTCTCTGGAATTCTTTATTTATCTGTAGATGGAAACGGAAGAATTCAAAATTTTGTTCCAAGTAGTCGCTCTCCTAAGGGGCAACTTGGAAACAAAGATCAGGCAAGATGGGCCAGTCAAGTACCCTGCTAAATTATTAATATGAGAAGGGCTAAACTACGCTGCTAAATATGATTAGCCAAGTACAGGTCCATTTACCATATACCATCTTTCCTTTCTGCCAGGTTTGATCGCACGCTTGCAGTGACCTTTGGTCCAGCAGGTGTGGTTGTCTGGACAGGAGATGCTGTGAGCAGTGATCGTCTCAATGTCCGTTGCACTTAATCCTATCCCTGGACTATGCAATCAAAGCAGTCTGGCTTGCTGTCTACATGATGTTGCCACACCTCAGTTTAGTGGCCTTTACAGAGCCTTTAATGCAGGAGCTGTACAATCTATACATATTTAAGAACAGGAGCCAATTGGTGATTAGTATCAAACCATAATGCCTGATACTAATCACAGCATCTCTATTGGCAAGATCAGTGTTGCAACTACAGACAGTTACCAAATCACCAGATCTGTAGGTTTAGTTGGATCCATGTCATGTTATCTGATGGAAAACTGTATCCTGCAGAATTGCTCAACAAACAGCAGTGACTCGTAAACAGACACAGAATCAGCAAAATGTTTGATTCCAGTGTGTCACTGACATGTTCATCTGTGCTGCTGAGCAGCACAACTGACAGTCAGACTCTACACTCTACTGTCCACTGATAACCTGCACCAGGGTGTGTAGACATCCTGAACAGGTTGTTGTCGCTGTTGTTTAAATGTATGATTCTGTGTAAATGATTGTTAAAAACCATTAAAATGAATTTATCATGTGTTGAGAATTGTATATATATATATATATATATATATATATATATATATATATATATAGAACTGCAACTATTAGACTGTTAATTGATTAGTTGATCGAAAGAAAATTGGTTGCCAGTTATATTGATAATCGATTAATCATTTCTGTCATTTGTCAAGGAAAATTGTCAAACATTTGGTGGTTCCATCTTTTTTAGTGTGAGTATTTGTTGTTTTCATTGTCATATATGGCAAACTGACATTATTATGAAGGATAAAACCTACAAAATTAAAAATAAATAAATTAAGTAATGATTAAATAATTAAATATGCCATTAAATGAACCAAAAATAATATTAACCCACAATGCCCTCCCCCTTCTATTTGATTGGCCAAAGAACTTTGGGCAGCAGAGCAAAATCTGTGCACATTCATACCCCTAATGGAAACCACTTCCCCTCTGCCACCTTCCTCTCATTTAAATGACTTGAGTTACTGCACAGCGCTAAGATGTGTCACCTATATTGCACATGTAAAAACTGAACCTATACTTTGGATTTGAGCTCTCTGCCTGTCTGAAT
Source organism: Dicentrarchus labrax (assembly GCF_905237075.1). Classification (NCBI taxonomy): domain Eukaryota; kingdom Metazoa; phylum Chordata; class Actinopteri; family Moronidae; genus Dicentrarchus; species Dicentrarchus labrax. Next base: position 1,045,942 of record NW_026136717.1, read on the forward strand.
GAATCTTTGATCTACCTTGATGCTACTTCCAGACTTCCTACTTCCTCTGTCCTCTCATCTCTTTCTTCATCTGATTTCTCCCTCCTTCTTCAGTCTGCTCTTCATCACTCTCCTTTACTGTAATTACATTTCTCTCTCTCTCTCTCTCTCTCTCTCTCTCTGTAGAGCTAAGGGGAAGCAGAGCAGACCCTGCCCATTCGAGAGGGAATCACGACCACTGCTCCAGCCACACAGATCATTTTTGCCTCCATCATGCAAACCTCCATCCTTCTCCTCCTTTCCTCAGTCCTTCTCCTGTCTCTCCTCATCCCCACATGCTCTTCCCAGAGCGAAGCAGACCTCATTGTTCAGACACGAACTGGTCGAGTCAGTGGCATCCGCATGCCGGTGCCAGACCGCAGCTACGTCACTGCTTTCCTGGGCATCCCTTTTGCCGAGCCACCAGTAGGGAAGCGGCGTTTCCGTCGTGCTGAGCCCAAGCGTCCGTGGACAGGGGTGTATGAGGCCCACTTCTACCCCAACGCCTGCTACCAGTTTGTGGACACATCGTTCCCTGGTTTCCAGGGCAGCGAGATGTGGAATCCCAACAGAGAGATGAGTGAAGACTGCCTGTACCTCAATGTGTGGGTGCCCTCCTCAGCCAGACCCCACAATCTCACTGTCATGGTGTGGATCTACGGCGGAGGTACTTGGTCACGACTTACTCAGAATGAGTCCAAATATAAATACATTAGACATGACTCATTCTTCCAGCGAGGACATTGGGTCGGTAATGCATTGGAAACAGAAACTAAGCCCCTTTTAAGAAGAGCTATGATTCTCTGCCAAACCCAATTGCAGCAGTTTTGGGCCTGAACCTGACCCGAACCCAGCAGGCCGTGTCTGCCAGTGATTGGGGTCGGGTTGGGTTCATTTCGGAATGGGACTGAATTAGATTTCTTTTTGAATATATATTTAATATTTTATTAACAATACATGCAACTGTAATTAATGGGTGACTTTGTTATTTAGTTTTGATAATAATTTGCACTATATTATTAGTTTACTTTAGCTTGTAATAAATGTTAAATTACTAATTCTATTTTCAGCAGAAATTCAGGGTTGGTTCAGGCTGGCACAGAATTTTTCCAGGGTCAGGCCTGATTTTTTCGGTCCTACTTTTAAGAGGGTTAAAGCTACTTTTATAAAAGTACATTAATATGTGAAAAAATTTGGTTCTTCTGGCTCTGATTGTTTCGTTCAGGCCTGGTGGGTTCTTGCAAATGCCATTAAGAGCACTTCTCACAGATTATCTGTCTCGTGCTACTGTCAGGATATAGTGAAAGTTTCAGCAAATATGACAATAAGTTATTTTTATAAAAATTACCTACTGCAGCTTTAACAATATCCAGCTAATCATTCCTATAGGTATTAAGAAATAACACTTTATAATGTGTAATATGTATAATTGTGTTAATGGTTGTTAATGTGGTAGCCATGTACCAAGAGGGCTGCCACCTTTTATTTGAAATTCACGTTCACTACTGTCTGAACATGAGTAACAACTACGTGTATGTTCTGTATTCACCTGTTTCAGTTCAAAATTCACAGTGTATATGCACCATTCTTCTTTTTCAATAGAAGACGTCTTTTTGATATGCAACTACCATGTCCACTCCTTCACTCTTTGTAGGTAGACAATCCGGAAGTAGTCATTTTCACTTCAGAAAGCATTGAATCACAGGGAATCAGTCACAGTGCCTTAGATTGAATTTACACTAGACATGGCTGCCCAGTTTTGGAGCACAAGAAAGAAATTTGATAAGGCAACCCAGACTATGACAGTGTCTCTTAAGGCCTTTGCATTTTTCATATGAGCTTTTTTTATCCGTCATCTGATAAAAAGTCATTTTGCCTTGAAACCTTGCACAGTCGATGTGCTTTCACAAGTGTTTATTGTGAAATTCACAATACGAGACATCAGGCAGTGAGGATGACCAAGCTGTGCACCTGTCTGTCTGTCTGTCGCTCTCTCTCTCTCTCTCTCTCTCTCTCTCTCTCTCTCTCTCTCTCTCTCTCTCTCTCTCACCCCAACTGGTCGAGACAGACGACCACCCACCTAGAGCCGGAGGATCTGTCCTAGGTTTCTGCCTTTTAACAGGCAGTTTTACCTTGCCCTTGTCGCCAAGTGCTTGCTCATGGTGGTACTGTTGGGTCTCTGTAATTAATGTTAAAGAGTTCGGTCTACACCTGCTCTGTTTGAAAAGTGTCCTGAGATAACTTCTGTTATGAATTGGCGCTATACAAATAAAATTGAATTGAATTGAATTGAATGTCAAGAACAAGGAGAGTTACAACCGGTGATAAAGGAGCTTTCTGCTCTTCTCTGTCTCTTTCTCCTTTCGCCTATCTTTTCCCTTGCTTCTCTCCGCTGGAGGTTCCTACGCAAGCTGTCGCCACTCTTTGCCTGCAGCTTTCATTTGACACCATAGCTACAAGGGCCTGTGCTGTCCTCAGCCTCTATTTCTTTTGACAGCTGCGGGAAAATCGCAGAAAATCAGTTCTTAAATCTTTATTGACAGACAAAGGTCCAGAGTCAGTGATTGACACAACGTGAGGTCATAATACATTTTCAGATGAAAAATATGGATTTGGTGTACTTTAGTCTGATACCTTTTCAACTGTTTCCTTACCTACTGGAGAGTATGCATGACTCTCATTAAACATTTCAAACTGTATCCTTAAATTACTGTGGACATTTAATTTTAGATGGCAAAGCTTCTATCTGTTGTTGGAGATTATGATACAATTGGTTAATATAATGCTATGATATTCAACATTTCTAGGGTTCTACAGTGGTTCTTCTTCTCTGGATGTATATGATGGCCGTTACCTAGCTCACACTGAGACAGTCATTGTAGTTTCCATGAACTACCGGATCGGTGCCTTCGGCTTCCTCGCTCTGCATGGCTCCTCTGAGGCTCCTGGCAATGTGGGTCTGCTGGACCAGAGAATGGCGCTGCAGTGGGTCCAAGACAACATCCATTTCTTTGGTGGAAACCCCAAACAGGTTAGTGTCTCCCTTTTTTTTGTTTATCCCGCTGTTTTAACGCTAATTGGGGTCCTGATCTCTCTATTTGCTCTCTTAATACTTAAAACAGGTGACAATATTTGGTGAGAGTGCAGGTGCCGCTTCAGTAGGATTCCACCTCTTGTCTCCAGACAGCCGGCCTACCTTCACCAGGGCCATCCTTCAGAGCGGGGTCCCGAACTGTCCCTGGGCCTCTGTCAGCCCCACTGAGGCCCGCAAACGGGCCATGCTGCTGGGCAAACTGCTTGGCTGCAACGGAGGCAATGACACCGAGATGGTGGACTGTCTGCGCAGTAAAACTCCACAGGAGCTCATCGACCAGGAGTGGCAGGTAATTCAGAGTCAGTGGGCGGCAGTAGCTCAGTGTGTAAGGACTTGGCTTGGGAACCGGAGGGTTGCCGGTTCAAGTCCCACAGACCACAATATGGAGTGTGGACTGGTAGCTGGAGAGGTGCCAGTTTCACCTCCTGTGCACTGCTGAGGTAACCCCAAGAAACTGCTCATGGGGCGCTGTTAACGTTGCAGCCCCATCACTCTCCCTGTTGTGTGTGTAAAAAAAAGGGGATCTCCTAAGGGGATTAATAAAGTATATCTTCTTCTTCTTCTAAACAGTCAGAGGAGTTCATTCCATTTTAGGCCTTGACATACGGGCAGTTTCAGAAGGGAATGCAGTTGGTCACTTCCGCAAACAATTAGCTGAGAACATATTTTAACAAGACCCATAGTCAGTGTTTTTATATTTTTTAACCACACTGTAAAGAAAACGTAGAAATTCAACTCAACTGTCATCATATTGTTAATCATAATTAATTAACTGTTTGTTTCTAGTTGAGTTTTTCTAAAGAAGAAAAGTAAACTATCTCAACGAGAGATTATAGCAGAGGTTAATTTCAAATCTTTGAGTTAGGGCTGGGCGATAAATCGATTAATTCGAATTCGTAGTTAAACACGATTTATTTTTAGTTAAAATCGTTTTTCTCTTGAACTTCCACAACACCAGCGCTCCCTTTGGGCTCCCGTAGGTCAGAGTGCGCTGACCCCTCCCCCCACCTCTCCACAGATAAACACAACACGGCGGCAAGCCAGGATGAGCTCGTCCCCAAAAAAGGCACAGTGTCGTCGGTTGTTTGGAACTGGTTTGGTTTTGTGGCGTCCGACAGCGAACAAACCACGACCCACTGCAAAGTTTGTTTGAAAGCTGTTGCAACCAAAGGTAGCAGTACGACCAATTTATTCCAGCACCTCAAGCAGAGGCATGCAGCCGAGTAGGAGAAATGTAAATCGGAGATTTTACTTTTAAGCCATATCGCCCAGCCCTACTTTGAGTTGAACTTAAAAGACAGTTGGCTTGAGTTTTCTTTTTTTTACATGCAAGTAGATGGTTAATTGTCTGTACTTTCACTCATCGAATAGAAACTAACGCATTCATACACATTCACAGCAATTCGGGGTTCAGTATCTTGCTCAAGGATGCTTCATGTGGCGGGAGGGGCTGGGGATCGAACCAACAACCTTCCAATTTGTGGACAACCCGCTCTGCCTCTGAACTACAGCTGCTGCTTGCTTTAGTTTGACCAGTGGCAATCAAAATAGAATTCAGACTTCACCTGTTAAAAATATATCAGTGAGCCACACTGCAGTGCTGTTTCTTCATTACTATCAATATTGATTCAATAAACTAGTGCAGTGTAGATTAATCCACAGGTGGTCCCAACAAATGCACATTTCCTGTCTCAGTAATGTTTGTTAAAAACTACAGTCTCCAGGAAATTACTGAGCCTTTGTAAAAAATAAAACTATATACAGTGGCAAGAAAAAGTATGTGAACCTTTTGGGATTTCATGGTTTTCTGAATAAATTTGTCATAAAATGTGATCTGATCTTCATCTAAGTCAAGGGTATTGACAAACATAATGTGTCTAAAAATAATAACACAAAAAAATTCTGATCTTTCATGTCTTTACTGAACACACATATTCAACATTCAAAATGGCAGTGGAAAAAGTAAGTGAACCCTTAGAATTAATAACTGGTTGACCCCTCATTGGCAGCAATAACCTCAACCAGGCGCTTCCTGTAGCTGTGGATCAGACCTGCACATCGTTGAGGAGGAATTTTAGCCCATTCTTCCTGGCAGAACTGCTTTAGCTCTGTCATATTCTTTGGACGTCTCATGTGTATGGCCCTCTTCAAGTCAATCTATAGCATCTCTATTGGCTCTGACTTGGCCACTCCAAAAGGCGGATTTTGTTTTTCTGAAGCCATTCTGTTGTGGACTTGTGTTTTGTCGTTGTCCTGTTGCATCACCCACCTTCTACACAGTTTCATCTGACGTACAGACATTCTCACATTATCCTTAAGAATTGTCTGATATAGTTGGGAATTCATCTTCCCCTCAATGATTCCAAGCTGGCCAGGCCCTGATGCAGCAAAGCAGGCCCAAATCATGATGTTTCCTCCACCATACTTTACGGTTGGGATGATGTTTTCATGATGATATGCCGTGCCCTTTTTACGCCAGATGTAGTGCTGTGTGTTTTTTCCAAATAGTTCAATCTTAGTTTCATCAGTCCACAAAACATTTTGCCAATACCGCTGTGGAGTGTCAGTGTGCTCTTTTGCAAACTTCAGGCGTGCAGCAATGTTCTTTTTAGTAAGCAGTGGCTTCCTTCGTGGTGTCCTGCTGTGGATACCCTGCTTGTTCAGTGTTTTACGTATTGTAGACTCATGAACAGAGATGTTAGCAAGTTCCAATGATGCCTTCAAATCTTTGGCTGTCATTCGGGGTTGTTTCTTTATCTCATTGATGAGTCTTCGTTGTGCTCTTGGTGTCATTTTGACTGGGTGCCCACTTCTTGGTAGGGTAGCAACAGTCCCAAAGTGTCTCCATTTGTAGATTCTTTGCCTAACTGTAGACTGGTGAATTTCTAAAGTCTTTGAAATAACTTTGTAACCCTGGCCAGCTTTATGTAATTCAACAATTCTTGATCGTAGATCCTCTGAAAGCTCTTTTTGGCGAGGCATGGCTCACTCCATGGAATGGCGCCGCCAGCAGCCTGTCATGGCAGCTCCTATCATTGTTGTAGTTTTAGTGTGTTTTCAGTGTGTTTTTAGCCTGTGTTTTTTTTCTATTTTTAACTGTTTTCTTACTTTATTACTACTTTGTTCACGTCGCCTAAATACTTTTTTGGCTTTTTTGAGCACTTTTAATGTTTTGTTTGCACGGGTCTCCATGGCGACGGGGAGTCGCATTGTTTACACCCGCGACCAGATTATCGCCCTGAGGCACCCGAGCATCTTGACTGGAGAGAGACCCTCCATACTGAGGAGGAGCTGAGGAGGAGATGGCGAGGCTGCAGAGTGGGGGTTAAACGGAGGATGAAGAAGAGGATGTTTAAACTCTTCATCCCTGCAGTCATCACTGGAAACAAACGTGGCTACACGAGCAGATACTGGACTCCAACGTCACCATTCCCGACTTCCAGATGGTTCGAGCTGAGGGACACCATCGCGACCGGCAAGAAGAAAGGAGGGGGACTTGCCGTGCTCATAAACAACAGGTGGTGTAACCCCGGGCACGTCTGTGTAAAAGAGCGTGTCTGCAGCCTGGACATCGAGCTTGTTGCTGTCGGACTTTGTCCATGTTATCTGTCACAGGAACTTTCCAGTGTTATCGCCATCACTGTCTATATTCCTCTGTCTGGGAAAGCAGAAGCAGCGTGTGACGCCATCCACACTGTGACTGCAGGACTACAAACGAAACACCCAGAGGCCTTAATCATCATCATCACGTGGGATGATGCTGAACATCATAACATCATCTTTTGCATGGATTACATTAATAATTAACTTTTATTTGCTTTTTGTTCGTGGGGCTTTTGTTGCACTTGCAGTGGCGTTGTGAGTGGGCAGCTCTCTCTGTCTCGCCTCTGACCTGCAAACACACATCATAGCGACAGAGACACGAGAGAGATTTGATGTAGGAACACTGTGCACAAAAGGTTTTGACATGTTCTTCCTGTGGCTTTTAATGCTGACTAGAATACATATAGGCGTTTTTTACATTCAAGTGCAATGCAAATGCAGTACAAATCCAAAGCGTTTACTTTCAATTCTTGCCAGTCACTATACAAGTCCAAAGCAGTCCAGCATTTTCATGCATGGGCGTTGTATCATATGACATGATTTAAGACCCTTTGCACGTTCCAGATGTGCTGTGGTGCAAGTGAAATGGAGTGCTAGCCTGGATATAGGAGTTTTTTGGGTGTAGTTTTGCAAGTTTTTTTTCCATTTGATTACATTGACATTTGCCATTGTCAGTAATGTTGCATATGGTCTGTTATATGTGTGCATGTCACTCAGCTAAACTCAATTCTACATTTGAGCTTGTCTTCCTGTTCTGAGCAGGTCCTGCCATGGTCAGCCCTCTTCCGATTTTCATTTGTCCCTGTCGTGGATGGCGATGTTCTGCCCGACACTCCAGAGGCCATGCTCAACTCAGGCAACTTCAAAGATACTCAGATCCTGCTCGGGGTCAACCAGGACGAAGGCTCATACTTCCTGCTGTATGGAGCGCCGGGCTTCAGCAAGGACAATGACAGCCTCATCTCCAGAGAGGACTTCTTGGAAGGTGAAGCTCACTCAGCTGGAAAGAACAGATCGATACAAAAGAATACTGTAAAATTCTGTTCAAGAAAAGTAATAGATATGACCAGCGTTAGATGAAACATATGGTCACCATGAAACCAAAGTGATGCAATAGTTTATAAACTGTTTATGTCAATGTGAAATTAAAGCTTAATGTGAATAATCAGAGAGAGTCACCACTATCAAATTTAACCCAAACAAATGTTATCAAAATCACCTAAAAACTTTAAACTTCACTGTTCCAGGTGTCAAGCTGAGTGTACCACATGCTAACGATATTGGCCTGGAGGCAGTTGTACTGCAGTATACTGACTGGATGGATGAGAATAACGGAGTGAAGAACCGCGATGCCATGGACGACATTGTGGGCGACCATAACGTCATCTGCCCGCTGGCTCACTTTGCTCGCTCCTATGCCCAGCACAGCGCCCTCAAGGCTAACATGGGTGGAGGCAGCTCTGGGGCAACAAACAGTGGAGGAAACTCACAGGGTAAGATAACCTCATTTAGAAGTTAAAACAAAGACGGATATTAACATTAAATACTTAAACTGCCTGTCGTAAATGCCCAGTACACTTGGCAGAACTGCTTCTTGTTCAACCTACTGCGAAATACAATCATGCACGCACAGGGCTTGTAGACATGCAAATGTGGACAGATGGTATGGGTGGCCACGTAACGATGCCGTAGGAACAGTTAGGGTTACCTTGCTTGAGGGCGGCTACCAGTCCACAGTCCATACTGTGGATCGTGCTGGACTTGAATCGACGACCCTCTGGTTCCCAAGCCAAATCACATTGTTTTACAGCATCAAAGATGGTCTATGAGAGTTTTTTAAAGTCAGCGCGAGTGTCTCGTACACAAATTGTACCAGCGTCTGAGTGCTGATGTCAGACCATTGCTGTAGACAAAAATTAACCACTGGTGCTTTTCTTATGCTGCTCCTAAAGCAGGGGCCTACCTCTACCTATTCGACCACCGAGCATCCAACCTGGCCTGGCCGGAGTGGATGGGTGTGATCCACGGCTATGAGATCGAGTTTGTCTTCGGCCTGCCGCTGGAGAAGAGACTCAACTACACCCTGGAGGAGGAGAAACTTAGCCGACGCATGATGAGATACTGGGCTAACTTTGCACGAACTGGGTGAGGCATCACAGACTGAAAAGATTGAATCTGCTATGTACTTATTAGCTATAATGAGCCACAGAGAGAGTAGAGTATACCAGAGAGGAAAGACCAGTCCATTTTGATTAAGTTGCTTAGCTGCAGAGTAGATAAGGTGGTCAGTTACAGTCCAGACCAGAATTGCAAAGCACTATCCAAAGCAAACCTCCTTCCATGCAAACATTTTCACTGTTTAGTTGTGGAAGCAGCAACCCAAGTCCAAGTAGTCTAAATAATTATTTTCTTCAGTCAAATCATCAAGTTACTTATGGGGAATTTATGGCATTCACAGCTGTGATGGGAACGCCATGGGATTGGTCGGTCAGTCGGTCGGTCGGCCTGTCAGTCGGTCAGTCAGTCAGTCCACTACTTTGGTCTAAACTGAAATATCTCAGAAATACCTTGCACTCCACGCAACTCGGGGTTTGCTGCAGCCGCGTCACGTGATTGGACCACGTACACTGAAGTTGTGAGGACGTGTTCAGGGTGGGACTGTTACAGAGTATGTTAAGTTTAGTGGACATTGGACATTGTACACTGAAGTTATGAGTACTATCTGTTTTATGGCCAATCGGCGGAATTCGATACGTCGTCATGGGCACGCAGTTCGACGTATAGTCACAAATAGCACAACTTTTAATCAGCAATGTTTTTGACTGAACTGATCAATTTTGAAATAGATCCGATAAATTCCCTAGTAGGAGTTCGTTCAAATACAAGGCGAAACATTTGCCGAAAGTGAAAATGAAGAGGCCAAGAGGCTTTTCTGTAAATCTCGGCACGTTACATGTGCCTACCAAGTTTCATACATATCGGTGAAACGTGGCACCGGGTCTGCTTTGTTGAAATACTGTAGGGGGCGCTACAAACATGATTTTTGGTGTGGAGCTACAGGCACCAGTCTACACGTGCCCTGTGAATTTTATATTCATAACTATTACGGTCTCCGCACAGTACCACTTTGTTATTTAAACTGCCACCAGAGCGCCACCTAGTGGCAGATTGTTGACACATTTTTTAGCGAGCCTCAGGGAGCCATGCACAATCATCATTCGTGCCCATGTCTATAATGTGATGTTTGGATTCTTAATATAACTGTGTCTTACTCTATTGACTCTTGAACGAGTCAACAAGTGAACTTGAGTGTAGAGATAATATTTAAAATCATGTTTTATTGTTTTAACCTATTAATAACTGATGACTATAGTATGTTAAGGAAAACCCTTAGAGATGGAAGCAAAGAAACTGCTGTTTTTATTTCACATATTTATCATGCCTTAATTGGTAGACAAGGTTGATTTTATTTTAAAACTAAAATACGTTTAAAATTATTTTATTACTCATTTTATCCCATTACTATACATCATAAAATGTATCTTAGGTCTGCACAATACAAATATTAGACAAAGAATATTTTTTCTTGACGTATCTATAACAGTCCAGAATATGTGTTTTAAAATTAAAAAATCTGAAATTCCTAATTTATTGATTGAAAAAGCTACCACTAGTGACGATTGACTAAAAGAAGGCTCATACTTTGACCGATGTGAAAAATTTCAGTGGATTTATGAAAAAAAATCATGGATTAGCTCAGTTAGAACTTTAAGTGCTGTGAAGGAAATTATAAAATTCAACTGTGTGCCTCTTTTACCTCCCCTCGTCCACCTCCCTTTCAGAAATCCCAATGTGAACCATGACGGGATGGTTGAAAGCAAGAGGCGCTGGCCTCTGTTCACTATCAGCGAGCAGAAACATGTTGGACTCAACACTGAACCATTGAAGATCCACAAAGGTCTGAGGAACCAGATGTGTGCTTTCTGGAACCGCTTCTTGCCACGCCTCCTCAACATCACTGGTAATCACTACTTCCAAATATTGCTTCTACTCAACACATGACATCTGTAGTGAAAAAAAAATACATGTCATGCTAGTTTGTCAAGAATTGGGTAAATAACGCTCCAAGGTTAGGCTAAATTTTGGTGATGGAAAGACTGGCAAGGCCATTTTTTAAGGGATTCCTTAACCTCTGATATAAGATATCTGAATCTGGATTAAATGGGTTCTATGGGCACCCATGAGTCTCCCCTTTGCAGAGACTTTCTGCAAATCTCATTCAGTGTTTTTTGCGTGCAGTATAAATACAAACTGTTATTTGTGAAACTGAAACTGTACAACCACAAACTACTGACTAAGGGCATCCAGAGGATGGATGCCTATCCTAGCTCTATTGAAGCCACTGACCATATTTTAGTTGTACAAAAACTGTAGGCTAGGCTGAGATTGAAAGGAAGTTGATATGAAAAAGTAATAGTTATTAGGTATTACCCAAACCCTCAGGTGTTACCACGAAAACAGAGTTCTGGCTTCTGAAAAAATTTAAAACACATGAAAATATAAATAAAACACAAATGAATGGTCTTTTTTTCTTTGACAAGTGACCATGGTATAAGTGGGATTATGCCTCTTCAAGGTGTCCATTATCAGGAGTTAATGTGAGTAGTCCATTAATTCCTAATAATGTACTCCTCGTCAGGGCTTTATTCCTTACATAGTCTCCTGGTGGCTTGTGCTCCACCAGTTACACCAGAAATAAAAACACTGCAGTAGTGCAAACAAGCTTACATACATTGCTCAACAAAGTCCAAAAAAACAAGGAAAGGGAGAAAGCTGCTGCCACAGGCTGCCTACGTAAAATGCTTCAATTCAATTCAATTCAATTTTATTTGTATTGCGCCAATTCATAACAGAAGTTATCTCAGGACACTTTTCAAATAGAGCAGGTCTAGACCGAACTCTTTGTAACATTATTTACAGAGACCCAACAGTACCACCATGAGCAAGCACTTGGTGACAAGGGCAAGGAAAAACTGCCTGTTAAAAGGCAGAAACCTAGGACAGATTCTTCAGCTCTAGGTGGGTGGTCGTCTGTCTCGACCAGTTGGGGTGAGAGAGAGAGAGAGAGAGAGAGACATACAGACAGACAGAGAGAGACAGAGAGAGAGAGAGAGAGAGACAGAGAGAGACAGACAGGTGTACAGTAACAACAGTATTGGCAATGGCAATCTAGCAGGACCATGACAGGAGGCTCCACCAGGATCGATAAGAACCTGCGAGACGAGAAAGCACAAGAACTCCGGGGAAGAAGTGAAGTTAGTAACATGCATTAATGGGACATGAATGAGTGCAGAAAGAGAGAGGAAGAGAGGAGCTCAGTGCATCATGGGAAATCCCCCGGTAGTCTAGGCCTATAGCAGCATAACTAAGGGATGGTTCAGGACTCACCTGATCCAGCCCTAACTATAAGCTTTATCAAAGAGGAATGTCTTAAGCCTACTCTTGAATGTGGTGAGGGTGTCTGCCTCCCGAACCACAACTGGAAGCTGGTTCCACAGGAGAGGAGCTTGGTAACTGAAGGCTCTGGCTCCTGTTCTATTTTTAGAGACTATAGGAACCACAAGTAGCCCAGCATTCAGAGAACGTAGTGTTCTAGAGAGGTAATAGGGTACTATGAGCTCTTTAAGATATGAAGGGGCCTGACCATGAAGAGCTTTATAGGTGAGGAGGAGGATTTTAAATTCTATTCTAAATTTTACAGGGAGCCAGTGCAGAGAAGCTAGTACAGGAGAGATGTGATCTCTTTTTCTAGTTCCTGTCAGTACTCGTGCTGCAGCGTTCTGAATTAATTGGAGCGTTTTAATGGACTTATTGGGGCAACCTGATAATAAAGAGTTGCAGTAATCCAGTCTTGAAGTAACAAATGAATGGATTAGTTTTTCTGCATCTGTCTGTGATAGGATGTGTCTACTTTTTGTAATATTACGTAAATGAAAGAAGGCAGTCCTGGAGGTCTGCTTCATGTGGGAGTTAAAAGACAAATCCTGATCAAAGATAACTCCAAGATTCCTGACAGTGGTGCTAGAGGCCAAGGTAATGCCATCTAGAGTAACTATATCTTTAGACAGTGAGTGTTTAAGGTTTTTGGGGCCAAGAACAAGAATTTAGTTTTTTTCTGAGTTTAACATCAGAAAATTGCAGCTCATCCAGGATTTTATGTCCTTAAGACATGTTTGTAATTTAGATAATTGATTAATTTCATCGGGCTTGATCGATAGATATAACTGCGTATCATCTGCATAACAGTGAAAGTTAATGGAGTGATTCCTAATAATGTTGCCTAAAGGGAGCATATACAAAGTAAATACTATTGGTCCAAGTACAGAACCTTGTGGAACTCCATGACTAACTGTAGTATTTATTGAAGATTCATCGTTAACATGTACAAACTGCGAACAAGTCTCTGTAAAAGAATATCATGGTCAATGGTGTCAAATGCAGCACTAAGATCTAATAATACAAGTACAGAGACAAGTCCGTTGTCAGAAGCAATCAAAAGATCATTATTAACTTTAACCAGAGCTTTCTCTGTGCTGTGATGAACTCTAAATCCTGACTGAAAATCCTCAAATAAACTATTGTTATGTAGAAAGTCACACAACTCTTTGGCGACTACTTTCTCCAGAATCTTAGAGAGGAAAGGGAGGTTAGAGGTTGGTCTATAGTTGGCTAAAACCCCTGGGTCAAGAGTGGGCTTTTTAAGAAGGGGTTTAATTACAGCTACTTTAAAGGACTGTGGTACATATCCTGATAATAAAGAAAGATTAATCATATCCAGTAAAGAAGTGCCAATTAAGGGAACAACTTCTTTAAGCAGCCTAGTTGGGATCAGGTCTAACAGACAGGTTGATGGCTTTGATGAAGAAATTATTGAAGTTAACTGATGAAGATCGATAGCAGAAAAACAGTCTAAATATATATATATGTTTACATTAGTAAAAGTCTCTGAACTTGGAGAGCCACTGATAACTGTTGATGGCAGTTGGTGATTAATTTTCTCTAATAGTAATAATTTTATTTTAGAAGAAGCTCATGAAGTCATTGCTACTTAAGTTTATGGGGATATGTGGCTCAATAGAGCTGTGACTCTCTGTCAGCCTGGCTACAGTGCTGAAGAGGAACCTAGGGTTATTCCTATTTTCTTCTATTAGTGCTGAATAATAGGCTCCTCTGGCATTACGGAGGGCCTTTCTAGAAGTTTTAAGATTATCATGCCAAATTGAGCGATATTTTGATAATTTGGAAGAGCGCCATTTCCTTTCAGATTTCCTAGCTATTTGTTTTAACTGGCGGGTTTGGTGTTTAAACCAAGGTGCTAGTCTCCTATGTTTTAATAATTTCCTTGTTATAGGAGTGATAGAGTCTAATGTTGATCGTAGTGAGCTGTAGCACTATCGACAAGATTATCAATTTCAGAGGGACTAAAGTCGTTATAGGACTCTGTTAAATTCAGACATGGCATTGAATTAAACACTGAAGGAATCTCCTCCTTAAATTTAGCTACAGCACTGTTCTGCTGTAGGAAGTTTTGCCTAATGGCTTATAATCTAATAATATAAATTCAAAAGTTATTAAATAATGGTCAGATAGGAAAGGATTATGTGGGAAGACTATTAAATGTTCAATATCAATGCCATATGATAGAACAAGGTCAAGAGTGTGATTAAAACAATGAGTTGGTTTATTTACACTCTGACAGAAGTGATATAAATGCGTTACTAAGGCTGTCATTGTTAACATCCACATGAATATTAAAATCACCTACAATAATTACTTTATATGATTTAAGGACTAAACTTGATAAAAACTCTGAGAATTCAGATATAAAATCAGAGTACGGTCCAGGAGCGCGGTACACTATAACAAATAGAACTGGCTGCAGTGTTTTCCAGTTTGGGTGAAAAAGACTAAGAACAAGGCTTTCAAATGAATTATAATTTAGTTTTGGTATAGGGTCAATTAAAATGCTCGAATCATATATGGCTGCTACTCCACCTCCTCGGCCAGTGCCTCGAGGAATGTGAGTATTAATATGACTGGGGGGTGGATTCATTTAGGCTAACATACTCCTTGTGGGACAACCAGGTCTCAGTAAGACAAATTAAATCAATATCATAATCTGATATTAATTCATTCACTAAAACAGCTTTAGAGGACAGAGACCTGATATTTAACAGTCCACATTTCATTCTTTTATTTTGTGCTACTGAGGAGTTAGTTTGAATTTTTATTAGGTTTTTATGTTGAACTCCTCTTGTTTTTATTTCTTTAAGTAATTTAGGTGGTCAGACTGGCTCATATTATACAGGATCCGTCTTGAGGTTGGCATCCAATCAGAAGATAAATGACAACCTGTGACAGCATTAGTGCAAAGCTCTACAACAACTCCAGTATGCAGTAATGGCTTAACTGCTAACCACTTTGTTCCCCTGTGTCTCTGTGTTTCTTCTCAGACAACATAGATGAGGCAGAGCGTCAGTGGAAGGTGGAGTTCCACCGTTGGTCCTCCTACATGATGCACTGGAAGAGCCAGTTTGACCACTACAGCAAGCAGGAGCGCTGCACTGACCTCTGAGAGCCTCAGCAGAGAGAGGAGAGAATGATGGGGAGGGGGGAGGCAGAGAGAACAAGCTATGGCCATTTCCCTCCATAGCCCCTCAGTGAAGTCTAACTTCATTCAACTTTTTTTGTTATGTTTTCTGTTTTACTACACACACACAAACAGGTACTGTTGATCTTTATTTATATTATTTATACTATTTATTTATCTGTCGTTTTTCTCAATGTGTGTCTCTGTGGAAATTTAGGGCTATGGAGGGAACATGTCATCAGTATGGAGGAATATTAGAAATGTCAAAGATGTGTCATTACCTCGGGTGTATGTGTGTGTGCGTGCGTGCGTTTGTATGTGGCTTGAAAGCCCACTGTTTAACTCAAATCTCGACAGGCCCATAACACTGCACCACTACCACTGCTAGTTTACTGTTTACTCACTGTTTGTGTTGATCTCATAAACTCATCTTTTGTTTTCTGAGGATTCCTTTTTTCCAACATATCAGGGTTTTGGTTTTTTTTTTGGACTCAACAACACTGTTTATTTCTGTCGAAGCCTTTAAGTCTTGTTCGTTGCTACTTTTATGACCACTATTCCCATCGCCGGTCGTGTTCTGCTTAACTTTGCCCCGTGTGTTTCTCACGTGGTAAAGCCAAATCCAAGTTGGGTTTTTTTGTAAAAATGCTCCATGTAAACATTAGACTACCTAGATTTTCCTTTGTGGTTTATAAGTTCGATCCTTCCATCAGCCCAACTGATTGGTGCCTAATTTAGATTACATTGCAAAATAAAATCAGCTTGAAAAATATCTACTGATACTGTGAAAAAAAACAAAAAACAAACTTCATTGTAAAAGATTGTAAAATAGTGTAGAAGACACTACACAACTCATATATCTTAGCATCGTACATGAAGGTAAAATGGAGTCAGAAACAGCGCCACCCCCAAGTTAAAGTGATGCTGTGTAACTTGTGTAACAGCGGTCTCTGTGGCCACAAGACAATGGTACATTTTCAACAGTAGTACAACTGAGAAGTGTCATAAAGTCAGTGAAATGACAATGCCTTTTAAGTAGGGCTGCAGCTAGCAATTATTTTAATTATCAAATAAACTGCAGATTATTGAAATGATACATTGATTATTTAGTTCATATGATATTAGAAAACAGTGAAATACCTATCACAGTATCCTAGAGTACAAGGTTTTGGATTACCAGTCCAAATCTGCAAAATATTAAATTTGCTTTAAGAAAAGCAAATTCTCACATTTCAGATTCTTCACGCATCAAGTTTTGGTAGTTTTGCTTCAATAGGGACTTAATTGATGACTAATGTACTGGTTCTCAAAATATTGTACAAGCTCCCTCTATCATTTTTACAATGACATAAATTAATTTAATAAATGTAACATATGATGCTATCCAAATACTACAACATTTTAAATTAAAATACTTAAAGTATGAGATCGCGGAAATGTAATTTTAACATGCGTTTTGCATTTCCTGTAATATTTTGTTTCAGTATCAGCCTGCTACATAGTCACATTTATGCTTTGCAAAGCCTGGCTAACAACAGTCAACAATAAATAATCTCTTTTATGAAACCTGCCTCCTGCATGTACTGTCTGAATAGCTGAATAGAGTGGGCCTAGCCTGCTGTATTTTAACCTCGGTCATAATGGTGGCACTTGTATATTTCCTGAGGTGGTATGTGCTGTAAAAAGTTTGAGAAACAATCAATATTTGTATATATCAATATTGATATACATCCTAAATGTGCTAACATTAGCTATGATAAGCTTATGGTCATGGCAGACCAAGAAAGATTGTAGCAGCAGAGTGTATTCAATTGAGCAAGGTTGTAAGAGGATGATTATGTTATTTCTTTTTAAAAAATGGTCTCACTTTAAGGCCACAATATGTAGGATTTTAAAAATGTCTTATCTTGGTGCATTTCAGTGGAAGTAAGGAATCAGTTCATTTCAATACACCCATTATAATATAATAATATCCACCTTTGTGCTACTGCACTCTACTGTATAATAGTATATACTAGGGATAAACAGATTATCTGACCTGATATTCAGCATTTTTCTGTCACTATTGTTTTAAGTGATTGCTGATTAATTAATTTGAAATTGAGATACTTTGATCTGCCACTCTGCTGAAACTTTCACTATATCCTGACAGTAGAACATGAGACAGATAATCTGTTTAACAATCAGGTTCCTCTGGCTCCTCCTAGTGCTCCTAATGGCATTTACAAGAATCATACACAGCTGAACGAAAACAGCCAGAGCTGAGAAAGCTATATAAACATATTGGTCAAAGTATTAGTATATATTTGTATTACATTTTGACATATTCTTACATTGCAGTGATTGAGTGGCCAGTGGGAGCAACTTTGTCCTTCAAAAACCCATATTGACTGTTCTAGCAAACAGGAAACATCAACATTATCGATGTCTATGTCTGTGCATTTGTGTGTGTGTGTGTGCGTGTGCGTGTGTGTCTGTGTGCTGGTTTCATGCACAGCTGTGATGTATTTCTGTGACACCCCTCCCTCTCTGTTCATTCCAGTCCTGACTGCTTTATCTCTCTGTCCTGTCATCTTTTCACTTCTTTTCGCTCTTCTTATCCTTCCACTTCGCCTCATTTTTATTCCTTACAGTTCCCCTCTCCGTTCCTTTCTTTTCCTTCTTTCTATTTTTCCACCAACTGCCTTCCCTCATATCTAAGTCATCCTCCCATCTCCCTTCCATCTCCCCTGTCCTCTCTTACTTCTGTATCCGTTCCTTTTTCTTCCATCACGGCCCTGTTGTCCGGCCCCTCACCCAGCTTTCCATCTTCCTCTCTACTGCGGCTGTCATTTTTGTCTTCATCTCTAATCAACCTCCACCCACCCTCCTGTCTTTCCTACTCTCTCACTCCCTACTCTCCCTTCTTTCTCTCACTCTTATATCAGACTCCTCTACCCCCCTCTCATTTCTCTTCCTCCTTCCACCTCATCTAACTTCTCTTCATCATCTCCCTCATCTCTCTTCCCTTCCTCATCCATCTCTCAGCTGCATCACTCTTCCCCTTCCTCCCCCCTCCGCCTCACGCTTATCATCCCCTGCCCCCTCCCCCATCTCTCTCTCTCTCTCCGTCCTCCTGCTTTCTTGTTAGTCTAATGGAAGCAGAGTAATTCACTTAGCGGCAGGATAATGTGACAGAGTGCTGGCTCAGCCCTTGGCCTGCCAGCCAACAGGACACGATGGATTGATGGATGGATAGATGGATGGATGGAAAATGGAGGTGGAAAGGTAGAGCGATTAGGCAAGGAGAAAGGGGCAGGGAAGGAGGAGAGAGAGGGGACGAGAGATGACAAGGCAGAAGGAGAGGTGGAGATGTGATGGATATATGAAAAGACAGTCAGAGAAATACATCATTACATAACTCTAGTCATTATAAACACTGTGTGTGTGTGTGTGTGTGTGTGAGAGAGAGAGAGAGAGAGAGAGCGCTCCAGCATAACGTAACAAATGATTCAGATGTAATAAAAAGTTGGTAGAGATACACTAATTACCAGCTTATTTAATAATAAACTATGATATTCTCCCCAGATTTAGGTTTCAGGGCCGAACAAGGCTTTTACGGGGCCCCTCCCAGGATATCACCTCAAAATAAATGTACACATGGTTACATAGTTTGATTGTGAAGTGGTGTTGGAAGATAGCACTAGTTAGTGGCTTAAGTAGTAACACAACAAACCAACAGACAGTTCTATTTTGTACCCAAAGAAACAGCTAAAGCAGGGTTATTCAACTGGCAGACCCTGCCACATATTTCAAAATGTGTATATTTACAGTATTACAAACTGGGTGTCTGTGGCGGAATTCTTATAAAGATGCAGTTTTAAGTTACTGCTAATGCAAACCGAACATTTCCTACTGCTGCAGATTCAAGTTAAAAACATTTAACCAGCAAGTTCACTTTTATTATGAAGTAGCTGTCACAGGAAATGCAATATGTTTGTCACTAAGCTTGACACTGATTTTTGGCTTTCTTTAACAGCAGATCAGTTTAAAATACTGCAGGGAGTAAATAAATAAGTAGGAGCAGCCCAATGAGCTTCAGGTTGGTTAGAAAAACATTTAAAAAAGTCCATCCCCCACAGTGTCTGCTCAGAATAATTCTGGCCTTTGGGCAAATGTAGTTGGAGACCCGTGGGTTAAAGGTCCTATACACATAAAGATGTATTATTCATATATTTTATTTACATAGATAACCTTTTTGTCAACTTATTTATTTTTGTTTTGAATTTACAGTGAAAACTTTTATTTAACAGCAGTCACTCACATTTGCAGATATAAAACTGTACGGAAAATACCTACATTTTGCCAAAAGTTAAACAAACTCACTTATAATTTCCTCATTTCAGGGCCCCAAGTGGCCTATTACTGTACTGATGCTGTTAGGCTGATTTTGATTCTACTACAAAGCCCTGAAAGTCCTGAAAGATGATATCTTATGTGCACTAGATAATTACTCAGTGCAGACAAATATACTGTGTACAAGTTCATATCTTGTTCGATCCATATGTTTTAAGTTATAAAGATAGTGAGTCTCAGAAGTTATTAGCTGGTCTGCAATACATATGGACCTTATTTTCCACAAGATAATAACTGCGCAAATGTTCCATATGTTGTGTTGTTTTGTGGGAACAAGATTATTCACATCACAAGTTTTGGGAACAAGATCGATACAGTGTGTGCAAAAGTTATCCATATGTTGTAGGCACTAAAAAAAGTATTTAAGGTCCCCTCCAGTCAGAAATCTGTTTTTTTCTCGTGCTACAGTGTGCTGTTTGAATGATGTCTGTGCAGAGTTTGACACTAGAAGGATGTTTTCACATTGATCTATGAAAGTGGAAAGTTTCTCTAGGCTCATTGTAAATCTTAAGATTCTTCTTACAAATTTGAGAGGACAGGGCCTACAAGCATGATTTGTGACATAACAAATAGTTAGGAAGTCAAACCTGGTCCCCAGTATGCAACTTCTACTATTGTGATGTACAAACCTAAAGCCACCAGTGCACATACACTGAAAATGTACTTTACAGTGAAGTAGGAGACATCTTTCATATTCAAAGATTTTGGAATTTCTAATTAGGTAAAAGTAGTGGATTACTCTTTAAGGAAATCTTAAGGATTTTAATCCTTTTTTTTTTTTTTTTTAGAAAAAAACAAAGCAAACTATTTGTATTATGTCCACATACATGGAGGGGGTCTTTAACAATAATGAATTAATAACACTAGTGCATTCTAGATAAATAATCTTTCAGGACTGTTGCCTCTTTTAAAAAAAAAATCACATTTGTAATTTATCATTTGCTGAACAGGACTCTTTACCTTGGCTGCCATCTCACTCCATCTGAGTGTGTGTGTGTGTGTGTGTGTGTGTGTGTGTGTGTGTGTGTGTGTGTGTGTGTGTGTGTGTGTGTGTGTGTGTAAGTAACGTAACCACTGTACCTGTCTGTCAACCTCTTCGCTGGGACAACTGTCAGCCATTTGGAGCGCTGATTTCAGCTCCCTCCCAGTTTTCAAAATAAAATGGCGAAGTGTCTCTGTCGGCATGTGAAGCTCCTATTTATGGACCGGAGTAGTGTAGTCTAGCTTTAAAAAGAACTAAATATGAATAAAGGATTGTACCTGATGTCTAAAATACCAGTGAAGAATGCATGTGTGACTGGCTGTGTGAGTGACAGCTCCTCCAGCTCCTCTCATCCAATGGGAGACCCCGCTTAAGCCCCACCTCCTTTCTTTGCCCTCCTATCAGATCCTTATGCATGTCCTTAAGTCCACCCGTCCCCAGTATATCCTACAAAACTTGGACTGTTATTTTCTGTAAAATTTGTACTTTTGAACAAAACTATTATCAAGTGATATATCTCTAATGTTAGGTACGTTTAATGTTAGCAATAACGTCAGTAAAGGAATATATTTGATATTTAAATGCAGTGAAAATATAACGTGATAAAACAACAATGATGATGGATAGAGGTTGTGTTTTAAAAGCAATATTATTCTTTAGTATGAACTAAAAATGAGTGCCATATGTATTTATTCTTGTATTTTCTGTTTGTTTGACTTTGTTTCAGTCCTCTGCCTCATTGTTGTTTGTTCCAGTCACTAGTACTGTAAGTGTTAAAGGCTTCTGTAGCTTCCCAGTATGTCTCTGTGTATCATGAATGCTGACTTGGTTAAGCTATAGCAACAGAAATAAAGACATCCTGCTGCTTCTGTCCACCTCAAGCTTTTATTGAGTCTCAGCACGCCACGTCAGCTGTTGGATCCAGACCACGATACAAACACTCCAAGGTTCATGGTGCAAGAGTTTTACCCTTTGAATCAAGGTTGAAAGGCTCAACTTTTATGTATAGCTCATGTATTATGGAAAATGAAAACATTTATATCCAGGAGCAGATTTAGATGGGTGGTATGGCTAAAAATTGCCTGGCCACCCCAGGTGTCAAGTGCTGTCAAATTTAACACATTAATTTATATAAATTTTTCAAATAATGTGTTAAAGAACTGAAATTTACACAAGGAATTTAATGATACTATGGACACATTTTAAAATGTATGAAAATTTGAAAATTTGGAAAATTCTAATGCCACCTTCCTAGAATAAATATCAGGAAAATTAATCTCTGACCAATCTTCACAGCAAATAATGTGCTCAAAATTCAACAAATGTACTACACTGAGTTAGGGAAATAAGCTTTTCCCTTACAATCAAAGAGGATTAGTTAGAATTTAATTAGGCTACTCATAAAAATGAACTTCCAACTAGTTTTTCCACATTATTTATGTAAACACGACTCTTCGAAATAATGTTTGCGACTTAAAATATTTATCCAAATCAATACATTTTAAGTTTTATCTTGTAAACATGCATTTATTTAAGTGGTGACAATATGTCCACTGAATTATCTTTTAGAGTGCATCATTATACTGTTTATGGTCATCATTGAATTGTAATCATTGTTTGAAATGTGGTCATTTTATCACAATAAAAACAAAAAAAATTTGAATGACATTAAATGCAAATGACATAGCACTGAATATCTGAAATTATACATTTTATCTACTTAAAATACTATGTCTCACTGACTGCTAATAATAGAGTCTGACTGTGCTTCACTGTGGATGCTCATTCCCACTATAAAAAGAAAAAAGAAAAAGGAAAAAAACAACAGTACTACAACTACATGACTATTTTTATTTTTGTCATAATGAACTGGTTTTGAAGCTCCTGAGGGACTCACTGATAATGGTGTTATGCTGTCACCTAGTGTCCTTTCTGCGTACCTAGCAACTGAACAGATCATTTTGCTCACTGCCATTTGTTATTAGGTATTGGTTGTGTTAGTTTTGTTTTGTAGTTGTTACATCAATATAAATATTATGGCTTATCAAAATCCTATTTAAGACATTTTAAGGTCTAAATTTTAGATTTTATACTTTTTGAGACCCCAAAGACAACCTGCAGAGAAGAATTTTATAAGACGATCAAGTTTTTTATATGTAAAACCTTAATCTACAAAGCTATAACTGCAACTTTTACTACAGTGTAAAGAGTAAAAAGTACAATAGTTTCTCCTGTAATAGTAGTAGAAGTATAAAGTGAATGCAATGAAAACACTAAAGTACAAATACCTCACAATTGTGCTAAAGTACAGTATTTTATTAGTAATACCACTGTTTGGTTTGTCCGTTCTGGACTGTAAAATCACCATTTTACAGCCCAGAACGGTGTCAACATGGCAAAGGAGGACTCGGCCCCTCTGTAGATGAAAACAGTTAATTCTAAGGTAATAAAAACACAGGATTTCTATTTTCAGGTGATTATACATGACTCAAAACTATGATTATTATATTCCATTCCACAAGTATTCAAGAAGAACATTCAATGTAAATAGAATTAGCAGTTTTGCATATTCAGATTAAGCATTTACGGTTCAACAAATTAAATAACACAGAATGTCTTTTGTAATTATTGATAATTTATTGTGTTGAAAGCCATTCTTGTTGTTTTTGTTTGTGTGACACAATGGCATAACATTAGACTGACCCATACACTGTATAAATAAAAACTGACATAGTTAGTTAGGTTTCTGAAGAGCCGTTGGAAAGTTCAGTGTGGTCGACTCTGGCCTTCCCCATCTTGGCAGTGCTGACTCTGCTGGCTCTAAGTAATCCAAATATGGGCAAAGAGGTGGAGCTTGGGTGGAACTGAGGTGGGCTGAATGAAGTCTAGTTACTGACAACAACCGCCTGTGATGGCAACTACCTGTCATTAAAAGCGACCACAACCTTATTTATGCATAACTTTAAACGTTAATATAATTTAAACAGGTGAGTTATATAAAAGGAACGGAGGTTGCCTCTTGGATTAACCCCATTCCCCTTTCAAGATCTATAGAGCAGATTAATTGCATTGGTTATCATAAAAACATATATTTCAAATACAATGCAACTATAATAGAATTAGACATATGTGCTACTGTCAACTGTAACAAATCTGTTCCAACTCTCTGACCTGCTGTCAGTCATAATGCTCTGCAGGATCTGATTATTTCAGTCCATTGAGGATTTTGCAGGATTTGTTGCAGCTTAAAAATCAATGATTTCACAGCAGTTACAATGCACGTTGCAATGTTTGAGTAGGGCGTGTATTGTGTACTGACAAGAATCTGTCAATACGATACATATCACGATATACAGGGATTATGATTCAGTATATTGCTATATATTGCAATACTGAGAGCGAGGTGATATATTGCTGTAGCACGTCGAGCTACAGACGGGGTCCCCTCAGCACACAAACAACCACACTCCGTCGATGAATACACCACTTTTATTCAGCGTACTGCTCACACGGCACACAAAGTCTAGCTCGGTCGCCTCTGGCTCTCAGTGGCACTCCCAGTAGCGTCTCTCTGGCCCAGCACACTACTGCAAGAATAAGGGTAGAGTCATCAGGTAATCAAGGGCAGGTGAGGTAATCAACTCACCTGGTGCCGCTCTCCCAAGCCTTCCCCACACCTCTCCCTCCTGCAGCTGAGCGCAAACCACACCCACCTCCACATACCCCCACCGCCCGACTTAGGCCGGGGAGCCATCCGGCCCAACCTACTCCCCCCCTTCCGAGTGAGGTCGGTCAGGGGGCTGGTCAAGTCCGCAAAGTGCGGAATGAACCGCCAGTAATAACCCGCCAGCCCCAAGAACCGCCTCACCTCCTTTTTGGTCTTGGGCCGTGGGCTGGCTGCAATTGCTGCTGTCTTGTCTACTTGCGGACGCACCTGCCCACTGCCCAAGTGGTACCCCAAATACCGTACCTCCCTCCGTCCAATGGCACACTTCTTCAGGTTGGCCGTGAGCCCCGCCTGCCTCAGTGACTCGAGCACCGCCACCACACTCTGCACATGCTCCCGCCAGCTGTTACTATGGATGATATCATCATCCAAGTAGGCGGCAGCATACGCAGAGTGCGGCCGCAGGACCCGGTCCATGAGACGCTGGAAACTGGCTGGGGCACCAAACAACCCAAAGGGAAGTGTGACAAATTGGTACAAACCGTACGGAGTGGAGAAGCCCGTTTTTTCCTTAGACTCTGGAGACAAGGGAATCTGCCAATAGCCCTTGGTTAAATCCAGTGTCGTGAAAAAGCGAGCAGTGCCTAACCGATCCAGGAGCTCGTCAACCCGAGGCATCGGATAAGCATCAAACCGTGACACATCATTCACCTTGCGATAGTCCACACAGAACCGAATAGACCCATCCTTCTTAAGTACCAGAACAATGGGGCTACACCAGGCACTGTTGGACTCTTCTATTACCCCCATCTCCAGCATGGCCTTCAAGTCCTTCTGAACCACCTTTCTTTTGTGTTCAGGTAACCGATAGGGCTGTGACGCTGTTGACGCTCCTGGGCCCTGAGCAAATTCTCCCGTGACAACTGACCCAATGTGTGGAGTTTTGCTCTCAGGTCCAGGACGTACTGAACCTCATTTTTACTTGGGCTCGGACCTTCCTCCCAGCTTTCTTTAACAAGGTCCAGAACCCCCCTGTGGTGTCCTGCCAAACAGCAGTTCAAAAGGAGAAAATCCCGTTGAGGCCTGGGGCACCTCGCGCACTGCAAACAACAGAGGATCTAGCCACCTATCCCAATTACGGCCGTCATCGTGCACAAACTTACGGATCATGGACTTCAAGGTTTTGTTCAGACGCTCGACAAGGCTGTCGGTCTGAGGGTGGTACACACTAGTCCGAATTGACCTGATGCCCAACAACCCATAAAGTTCCCGAGTGTGCGTGACATAAACGAGGTGCCCTGGTCTGTTAGGATTTCTTTTGGGATCCCAACTCGGGAGATGACCTGGAACAGTGCCTGTGCCACGCCCTTTGCAGAGATTGTGCGCAGAGGCACTTCTGGATATCGAGTTGCATAATCCACTAGGACTAATACAAAACGATATCCACGTGCGCTCCGGTGAAACGGCCTGATGAGGTCCATGCCAATACGCTCAAATGGAACCTCCACGAGTGGTAATGGGCGCAAAGGCGCTCTCGGGATGGCCGGTTGGTTAACCAACTGACATTCAGAGCAAGACGCACACCAGCGGCTTACATCTGCCCTAATGCCAGGCCAATAGAATCGGGCCATTATCCGGTTAAGTGTTTTCTCATACCCCATGTGCCCCGCCATTGGGTTATAATGAGCCGCCTGGAAAACTGTTTCCCGGCGGCTGTCCGGTACCAACAACTGGGTGATTTCCTCTGCTGTCTGAGTGTCACGACTCACTCTGTATAGCCTGTCCCTAACCAATGCGAAATGCGGATATGTCTGCACCGCGTCAGGGCGCACTAGCTGACCATCAATTTGTATCACTTGGTCAAAGGCAAAGCGCAGAGTACTGTCACGAGACTGCTCGAGTGGAAAATCTTCCGTGGAGCGCCACATGGGAACCTGTGGAGCCTCTGGCGGAGGCACCACAGGTCCCCCCTCCCCCTCTGCAGTGTCGGACAACCTCGTGTCACCACTGAGCACGGCGCACATATCCCACAACCCTACCGGTCGTGAACGCACCCCCGCACACTGCCCCACTAATCGATTAAACCCGGTCCAATCCGTGCCCAAAACCAGGGGGTGCGTCAGGCGGGAACTAACCGCGGCCTTAACAGTATGCTTTTTACCCTTATATCTAATTTCCACGGGCACAACCACGTATCTGTGAATATCCCCATGTACGCATCTAATGTCCACCCACGATGCCTCTACCAAAGTCCCGGGTCGAACCAGGTTCTGATGAATTATAGACTGCGTGCAGCCCGAATCCACCATTGCCCGATGTATACCCCCTTGAATCCTTACCGGGACGCTGTATGTCCCTCCTGGACCGGGGGAGGGTGTTGGTGGGCCGGCAACCCGGATCACCTGACCGACCTCCATGAGAGGGCACTACCTGCGGAAATGTCCGGGCTGCCCGCATCGCCAACACTCCTGCCCTGACGCCTGAGGAACCCTCTGTGGGTCGAGAGCGGCACCCGTAGCGGCTGGACCCTGGGGAGGAGAGAGAGCAGAGGGTTGGTTAGTGCGCGGCGGAGGGAGAGGCCGGGCAACAGTTTCCAGACGGGCGGTAAGTGGGGGTCTTCTGCGAGGCGCGGGCACGGGTCGGGTGGGTGCAGAGGGCCGCCTCTCCAGAGCTCGGTCCCCACTGTGGACGGCCAGGTGATCCTCGGCGAGGGTGATGGCGGCCTCCAAATCCACCGGACGGTGGCACTGCACCCACTCCGCGGTCCCGGTCGGGAGCCCCTCCACAAACTGTTCCAGCACAACCTGCTCCAGCATCTGCCTCTCTCCGACGGTTCCCCCCGGCTGCAGCCACCTGGTGGCAGTGTCCTTCAGCTGCTGCGCATAGACAAAAGGACGGTCGGAGGGTCCCAAGGTGGCAGACCGGAACCGGCGGCGGTGATCCTCAGGGGAAAAACCCATCCTGTCCAGGATGGCTCTTTTGATGTTTCGGAACTCCCCCCGAGAAGAAGCTGGCAGGCCGAGCGCTGCAGTCTGGGACTACGATACTGCTTCCCCTGACAGCAGGGGAAGCAGGCGCACGGCCCACTCCGCCGCCGGCCAGCCACACGCCTCCGCCGTGGCCTCGAACATTTCGAGGAAGGTTTGGGGGTCATCCGCCGCTGTCATCCGGTGCATGGTGATACCGGAGAAGGAGGAGGGTGGAGGAGATGGTGCCTGAGCCCCCGACCGGGCCAGCAGCCCCTCGAGCAGCTGGTTCTGCTTCCCCGCCTGGTTCTGGAGTGCCTCCAGATGCCGCCTGTTAATCACCGTTTGCTGGCTGTGTACTGCTGTGATCTGCCCCAGCATCTCCCCCAGCAGTGAGACTAGCTGTGAGGGCTGCTCCATAGGCGGCTGCGGTGTCGGCTGCGGAGTTGGCTGCTGTGGAGGCCGCTGTATAGGCGGTTGTGGATCAGACATTGCTGTGTGCCGGTTCCTGTTCAGGCGCCAGGGTAGCACGTCGAGCTACAGATGGGGTCCCCTCAGCACACAAACAACCACACTCCGTCGATGAATACACCACTTTTATTCAGCGTACTGCTCACACGGCACACAAAGTCTAGCTCGGTCGCCTCTGGCTCTCAGTGGCACTCCCGGTAGCGTCTCTCTGGCCCAGCACACTACTGCAAGAATAAGGGTAGAGTCATCAGGTAATCAAGGGCAGGTGAGGTAATCAACTCACCTGGTGCCGCTCTCCCAAGCCTTCCCCACACCTCTCCCTCCTGCAGCTGAGCGCAAACCACACCCACCTCCACAATTGCGATTAAAACAAATACATTTCATGAAAACATAAATAAGTCATAGTATAAAGATCATACCATCATATGAATAAAATCGGACTAAAAATATCGACTTTTTCATGCAATGAGAACAGTGGGATTTGCAACATCATAGTCCTCATTTTACATTTGCAACACTACCATCTAGTGGTTAGGAGTCTTAACACAAAAATAGATAGTGCTTTTGTGAATTGCGATATGATATTTAATTAGGGCCTGAGCACTGACCGTGCAAAGGCCCTATTGTAATTAAAGGAATTCTTTTTCTTTTTCCTTTTTTTTTTCCTCCCAAACAAACGCATATTTGGAGGCTTTCCCATGCTCGAAAACTCAATGAAACACGGCGCACGTCAGTCGTGGCAAATAACATCATATTTTTATACTTTATACATTTACTATGTGCATGGCAAAATGTCCCCTCAGGGACCCATAAACTTTACCCCTTTCACCGATATGCATAGAAATCGGCACACACGTAGATCTTATCCAGAAGAACAAAAAATTCAGTGGGCGCCATATCCTAAACCTAACAGGAAGTCGTCCATTTTGGATTTAGTGGCCGTTTCTGGCGATTTGCACACGTTATATTTGAACATATTTATTGGATCGACTTCAGATGGACACAGCCATCTAAAGACATTCACGATTAAAAGTTGTGCTATTTACGATATTCCGTCAAACAGCGTGCTGTGGCGTGGCATGGAATTTCAACGACTCGCCATGAAAGAGGGATTTGTCATAACTTCAGCGTACATGATCCAATCTCAATGAAACTTTACATGTTTGATAAGAGCCCTGAACACGTCTACATGACAATATTCAGATATAGTGATAGAGCCACCTACTGCCAACAGGAAGTAAGCGCTGCTTGGCGATTTTGATCTGATTTATGTGAAAATTTCATGTTGTGGTCCACATGTGCTACGCTGGCACATGACGCGGCCGCAGCACACCCCAAGTTGCGTGGAGTGCGATGGCCCGTTCACTACAACAATTAGTGAAACTCAAAGGAAACTACAATGATTGGTCAGATTTGCAGAAATGTTGCTGCAATTGGACAAAATTGCAAGGCCGTGCCGGACTCACAGGGACTGGTTGAATTAATTGTTGCAATTGCAACTTCTTGGAGGAACTGATATTTGCATAGTGGTGATTTATGTACTGCAAGCAGATGTGATAAATACACTAATACAACTATGAATTTATCACAAACACCTCAGGTCAGATAGTAGACTTATACAACCACTAGGGGACGATCAGGTATCTTTCTCAGCTCTGATTGGTTGTTTTCATCAGGGCCGATGGATTCTTGCAAATATCATTAGGAGCACTAGGAGGAGCCAGAGGAACCTGCTTCATTCACAGATTATCAGTCTCATGTACTGCTGTCAGGATGAAGTGAAAGTTTCAGAAAATCTTTTTTTTTAATAATTGTATCGGACCCTCCCAACCCTGGCTATCAAGAAGGCCTTTATTTTGAAGGCAGCGACAGGAAGTTGTTTTCTTCTTTGCCAACTTGTTCCTCCGCGTGAAATTCCTCAAGTTCGAGTCTTTTGTTCCTGTGTTTGGACCGACAGCGAGTGGATATGTGGTAAAAAGGATAAAGCCGCAGAGACACGGTGTAAGTAAGAGTGCAGACTGAGACGAATGAGATTGTAACGGCTCTTGCGGACGGTTTCTCCGCTTCGTTTGTCCGTTTAAGGGAGTGAAACTCCTGATGGGAAGGCAGGGAAGGGGGAAGATAACGAGGAGGAGCTGAGGAAGGAGCTGAGGTAACCGGGCTATGTGGCAAAACTCTGCGCTACTTCTCTGACAACAAGAGCTGTACGGATACTTTTGAGAAAGCGGTAAGTCTCATCTTGAACCACTAATAACAGCTTGGTGAGATAGACTGTGTATGTGTTTGACACTTCCGCCAAATATTCCAGGTAGAAAGTTCGAAAACACGCTGCTCTGCCCAGAGTTTACACAGGGCCGTAGCGAGGATTTCAAAAGTACTGAGGGCAGGAGTCCCCCAGCCACCACCACTAACAGAGAAAAGTTTCCAGTCTCTCTTTGTAGCATTTGGTTATTTCATCATTTGTTCTTTAACTGGTATATGTAGAGCTGGATAGTGTTCCAGTGTGTAAGATTTAGGGGCGGTATATTGCCAGAAATGGAATGTAGTAAGTAGTATAGGTATGCATGCCTGGAATTAGTCATTTCAGGGCAAGGCTGCTTTGGCCTTTTTATAAATACAAACACAAAGGTTTTTGGGCACCAGTGCCAAAACTACTACATAGTATAAAGGAGAAAGCCAGTACGAAAGTAATTGTGGGATTTTCCCAGCCCATATGAGTCTGATATGCCAAACGTACGTACAGCACACAACACTTAACAAAAATACAAAAAAATAGCGTGGATTTGTCATTCTCTCACAGAAGATATAGTTTTTATATAGTAATTTTTTCACTCTTTGTTTACACACACAAACGCCTGAAATACAGTCATCGACACACAGGGCTTATAGGCATGCAAATGTGTAGAGGGGTGGGGTGCCATGTAACGCTGCTCCGGGGGCATTTAGGGGTTTGGTGCCTTGCTCAAGGGCATCTTGGCAGTGCACAGGAGGTGAAACTGACACCTCTCCAGCTTCCAGTCCACACTCCATACTCCATAAGCCAAGTCCCTGCAGACTGAGCTACTGCTGGAAGTTTACTCGGAAAGTTGTTTTGGACAACGATAAGTAAATTCACGCAAGCTGTAATTTTTTTTTTTTTTGGAGTGATGAGTTGTGTTTATTGGTGTATGTGTCATATCATTGGCAAATGATTTTTAACACATCCTGAATTGAGTTTGAGTTTTTCCGTATGGAGTCAAATCAGGTGGAACTGCAACAGGAGTCACGGTCAGGATGAAAGTAACACATGTTTCTTTCTCTCCTACAGTAACAATGATTGCTATCGCCCCTGATGCGGCTGTTTTTCTTGATATTTGTCATGCAGGTCATAGTGACCTCTTCACACTGGAATCTGATATTGGCCACATTAAAAATATAATGTGAACAGCCAAACACAAAAAATCTGATCTGAGCAATTAGTCAGAATTAAGCGCTGATGCATGCAGTGTGAACGTAGCCTAAATAACTCTAGTTAACCAAACTAGATTTTTCCCTACCGAGGCTTTGCTGTAGTTCAGCATCTTCAGTATGAAGTCATTGGTAAATTACAAAGCTATGCTTTCAGTGTAGCCTCCCCAACACTGCATATCTATCTATATCTATATTGATTTTACTTTTTGTTATTTTATTTTGTCATTAAAATAATGTGTAGCTGCCTGGATTGGAAATAGTAATACACAAACAGGGGCTATTAAGTCATTTTTTATTTGCTATAATTACAACATTTTACGTGTTGTATACATAAGGTTTTACCCCGTGTCCTGCTGCTTCCGACCCTGTAGAGATGGAAGGAGAGAAGGAGAGACAGAGGCAGCAACGAGAGGAGAAGGAGAGTAACGAGGCAGAAGATGGCAGGAGGAGCGAAGATGATGCCGACAACGAAGAGGAGGATGATGAAGGTTCAGAGGGTGCGGCGCTAGTGTGGCAGGAAGGCTACGGTGAGGACAATCTGGGCCTTCCCATCATGCACTGGGAGGCGCTGAGCCTGCGCATTGCTGAGCTGGAGAAGCAAGAAGAGGAGAAGAAGGAGAAGAAAGCAAAGGTCAGAGGTCACAGTCTGGGAGAGGGGAGTGTCATGTTTAGTCCTCAGCTGGAACCCTTTGGTTTTTAATCCATGTTGAACCCCCGCGTTTCTACGGTAGCCCAGAATGAAAACAACTAATCAGAGCCGAGGAAGATAGAAGATGCTTTGGTTTGGAGGCAGATCTGTGTCATATATAGTGAAATATGGATATAACTTTAAATTTGGACTTGACATCAAAACTGTAATTTGATTAAAATAAAATTGACATTTATTATCTATATCTATTATCTTATTAATAAATGTTTTATAAATTGTATTACAAATGTCATTTATACTGCAGTAAGGTGACTGAGTGAACTAATCTTCATCCTTTGGGGTCATTCTGGATTCTCCATCAAAATACGCTTGTAGAAGTGTGTGTACACTTTAACAAACACTGAGGCAATGAAGCACATTACAAACTGTGAGCAGCTCATAGTCACTCCTCTAGAGTTCTGACTTATTTTTTGGAATTGTCTTACTTTTAGTCTGAGGATAAATTGTGAATACTGTTGGTGAAAAAGAAATCCTAAAAAGATAGATCAACAGTACAGTATGCACGGTAGCTCACCTGGTTTATATCACACTGAGACCAACCCAGTGGCGTGGCTCCAACTATCATTAGTTTGTTATCAGTAACAATATGACGCTGTGTCTCCTCAACAGAAAGCTACACTAAGCTTAGCTAATGAAGGTCAACAGGCAGTAAAGAAATTACAGAAGCAAATTGCAGTCACACCAATGAAAAAAACAATATTTATACTACTGTGTGTGTGTGTGTGTGTGTGTGTGTTGCTCATTTATAAACATGCCTGCTGTGTGTTTCAGAGCGGAGTCTCTCTGGAGCGAGGCAGAGCTCCAGTGAGCTGGATGGAGGACAGGGGGAGGAGGGCCGAGAGCTGGGAAGACGGAGATGACGCCTGCAACAGCCACGTGCTGGCTCTCACCTCCCGGTACACACATACATACACACACACACACACACACACACACACACACACACACGCCTCCCACTTCTTATGAGACCGCTATTACTCATGAGCATGGTGTTGTGTGTGATGTCATTTGGATTTGATGTGTCTCGTCCGTAAATCAGGAAGAACATCAAGAAAACCTAAATGTAGAAGAACAGGACTAACAGACTGTTGTAGTCCTGTTGTAGATTGGTGGCAGTCCCTGCAAGCTGCAGTTTACATAAAGCCCCACAATATGAAAGTATTGAATGATATACAATTTATGGGTGGAGTCTCAATTTCCCTTGATAGTCTAAAGCCTGAGGTGGAGTGAGTAACTAAATACGGTTTAAGTCAGAAGTAGCCGTACTTAATATTTTGTAGCATTGCCTTTAAAATGTTTAACTTGATTTCAAATATTTCAAGTAGCCTTCCACAAGCTTCTCACAATAAGTTACTAGAAATTTGGCCCATTCCTCCTGACAGAACTGGTCCCACAGAGTCAGGGTTATAGGCCTCCCTGATGCTCTCACACGCTTTTCCAATTCCAAGCTTTCACTTCCTGTCTTTCACTGCAGTAAGGACTTCGCAGGGGCATGTAAATACTGTTGTCGCTGTTTCCTCCAGCATCTTCACAAGGTGTGATTCTGCGATTGGTTTTCACTTAAGTACATCCATCTCTAGACTGCTGCATTGTCCCCATGTCTTTAGACTTGTGTAATTACAGATACAGATTAACCTTCATGCGGTTGGATATTGGTAATGGTAAATGGTAAATGGACCTGTACTTGTATAGTGCCTTTCTAGTCTTCTGACCACTCAAAGCGCTTTTACACTACGTGCCACATTCATCCTTTCACACACATTCACTCAGTGATGGCAAAGTCCATTGAACAGAAACTAACGCATTCATACACATTCGCACACCGATGCCTCTGAACCACAGCCGCCACCAAGGATGAACCAAATTTTTTAGGCTGATTTCCATAATATAAGTAAAGAGGCACTGGGTTTGAATATATCCACAGGCAGAGCGGGTCGTCCCCTAATCAGAAGGTTGTTGGATCGATCCCTGGCTCCTCGTGCCACATGTCGAAGTATCCTTGAGCAAGATACTGAACCTCCAATTGCTCCTGATGCCGTGCATCGGTGTGTGAATGTGTATCAATGTGTTAGTTTCCACTGGATGGGCTTCACCATCACTGTGTAAATGTGTGTGAAAGGGTGAATGTGGCACGTTGTGTAAAAGAGCTTTGAGTGGTCGGAAGACTAGAAAGGTGCTATACAAGTACAGGTCCATATACCATTTTAACACCACACACCCTTCCATCAGTCAGACATGTTCTAGTATAAAGCCACTACATGGAGTCTGTCTGACTATGTCTGTGTCCTCCAGCCTGCAGACACAGATGAATCTCCAGCTCTGTTTCATCAACAACAGCGAAAGTGAGGAGGAAGAGGAGGAGGGAGAGAAGGAGAGCAGCAACACACGAGTAAATACAACTAACACAAGTTCCTGACAGAGTGCTACAGTTTAGATGAGAGAAGCTCAAACATAGTTATGTCTGGTGTAACTGAAGGATTGCAGCAGTAAAATCTTAATTTTCTTCTTTGCTGTCCATCCCTGGTGATGAAGAGAGGGACTGTTCAGGTCCATAACAATCCTCAACCTCCTGCCAAGCCAGAGAAATCTAAATCCAGAGGCTTCAGGAACACTCTGAGGAACCTTCGAGACCGACTGAGAACAGACCACAAAACTCTGGTGAGAGTTCCACATTGAACCCTGTGGATGGGATTTTTGTTTTACTCCAAAATACAGTTTATCACAGTTCTCCTCCTCTCCTCCTCTCCTCTCAGACTGCAGTCTGTAGTGATCATGTAGTCCAGAGAAGACATTTGGAGCGCAGTGATTTACAAAACTTCAGTATTAAGGACCTGAACGCCCTTTCCACATCTCTCAGCAAGGCCATACAAGGTACCCACCTGCTCACAGTAATTACACTGTGTGTAGTTGAAACATTATTAAAGTCTTATTATTATTATTATTATTATTATTATTATTATTATGGAAGCGGAGTGCTGTTCTCTTTACTGTGTTTACAGTAAAACCAGGCAGCAAGGGAGGGACTTATTAATTAGTGTTTACAGCTTCCAAAAGTTGTTGTTCAGTTTAAGTGTATGTTATATTCAGAATATTTCTTCCACTTTACCTCGCTCCACTTTACTCTTTTCACACACACGCACACACACCTATTCTGGTCTCTCTCACTGGTACCCCGCCTCTCTCTGTTTCTCTCTTTCTCTCTCTGTTTATGACTGTATTGACTTTCTTCAGCAGTAACTTTTATAAAGTCAGTCAAAAAAACCCTCATGTTTGGGACTTTTTTCACCTGCAATTCGGTTTTAACAACAGCAGGCGAGGTGTGTGTAAAGGAGGCTTGTTGTTAATGATACGGTACTGTAGACAAACAAGAACCATAACATTTTCAAAACCTTGGCATACACTTGGTACAGAAGTATTGGTTGACATATGAGTTAAAAACACATTCATTTAAATTTAATTAATTTAACTGCAACTCTGAACATAATGAACAAATTGGACGTTTTGTAATCATCCTCGTTGGTGACAGCATTGGCTGCAGGCATTCCCGTGTTCAGTACGTCTGTCTGTATGTCCATCTGTCCCATTCTTGTGAGCGTGATGTATCTTGAATTTGGCACAAACATCCACTAGGATGAACTGATCAGATTTTGGTGGTCAAAGGTCACAATGACCTGCATAAAACATGTTTTTGTCCATAACTTAAGAATTGATGCTGTAATTATGACAAAATGTCACACAGATGTGAAATGAGATACAACCATGAACTGATGACATTTTTTACTCAGAAGGGTCAACTTCACTTTAACATCATAATGTGTTGGAAGAAACACTTTTTTGCCCATTATTCAACACCATACCTCAGAAACAGAAGGGAGATTGTGACCATATTTCACAGTTGGTTGGACACTAAACTGGTAACATTTTTGACTCAAAGGTCACTGACCACAAAATGGGTGTTTAACCATAATTTAAGAATGAATGGTGGATATGAGATTTCACACACAATAAGATGCACAGTACAGGCTTTAATCTTTTCATCTCATCCATTCTGCCTTTCACTGCCTCATTCTGAATTTCACCTGACTGCAAACAGTAGTGTAGTGCTGAGCAAATGGTGATCCTGTGAGTGAGTTTCACCTGCAGCTGATAGAGAAGATTCACATCTAAAATGCCAGGAGAAAACAAGCACCACATTTAATATAGCTAAACTATATAAGAATCCATCTTAACATAGTTATCAATTAGGTGTGTGTGTGTGTGTGTGTGTGTGTGTGTGTGTGTAATCATTTTTTTGATAGATATGGAGAATAACTTCCATTTATTTATTTCTATATAATAAATTCACCAAATATATTATGAGTCTGGACAGACATGGATGTAAACTGGCTGGCTAGGCATACAACCATGGGGCAGTAATTCTAAATTTAAAACTTATTTTTCATCTATTCACATCAGACCTGAGCTCAGAGCTGGTGGGTCGCCTGCAGGTCCGAGACCAGCTGAGAACGGAGCAGGATGCCATGCTGCTGGAGGTCCAGGATCTGACCTCACTGTGAACCTGCCCATCACTCTCAGCTGAGGTTTACCTGTCGGAGCAGTCAAGAGGGGGTTATGTCATACAAACTTTTTAACGGTTTTTTTTACCAAACGGTGCCACAGCGGCCTCAGCACACATCTCAGTCAGTCCCTCCTGCTGTCAGTCTGACCAGCCAGTCACTGTGAAGAGTGTCACTCCCTAAAAGGACTTGGACACTCAGTTACAGAGTATTTTTTTATTTTATTTTATTTTAGTTGTTATCTGTGTTGTGTATTTATAAGGGAAACTTTGTCTTGGTAAAGGACATCATCAGTGCTTTTAAACTCGCATGTCACATGAGGACAATATTGTGTCTTTTAGAGGGCCAAAGTGTACATCTGTAAATTGAGGGTTATGTTTTGTCAACCCTGCAATACTCATGTTGCCACACATGTTGTGTTTAGCATCTCTTCTAAAGGCTTCATATGCAATGTAAAAGGGACCCTGTTAGGAAGCTGCTAATTCTGCCAATGGAACAATCTGTCTTTTTTCTACTTTGTTTAGTATAGTCATGTTCTCTGGTCTTCGTGCTTTTTTTTTTGTATATGTAAGGGAAGATATTTTTTATTTTTAGATTCAATCAATTAGATTTTTTTTTTAGTCTTGGCACATGTTTTTGATAGTGTTCATTTAACGAACACTACAAAAAGAATGTTTACTTTTTATCTTCATAAATTCAGTCTAATGTACATTTCCACAGCACACTTCTCATATTTTGGAATCTTGCAAATGCCATTAGAAGCACTAAATGGAGCCAGAGGAACCTGGTCTGTCTCATGTACTACTGTCAGGATACAGTGAAAGCTTCAGCAAATGTGACAAAAAAATATTTTTGATAAAATCATACTTACTGCACCTTTAACAAAATTCTACTCTTCTTTTTCAGTTTGCTGTCAGTAAAACTCAACACTTTCTGCGTGTTTCATAATAAAAGCCTTTCACTTTCACTCACTCCTATTAAGCTGTCTTTGGGTGTGTTAAGTTTCATTCACAGCAGCTTAAAAAATGGAAAAGTAGAAGCTATTGACGCTACCTGGCATTTATTAGAGACAGCCAATTCCCTGAACACCAGCTTTGATTTCTGAATTAACAGCACACATAGATACCAATGTTTTGGACCAAGTGGCATGAATTTTAAGTCAAGTCTTTTCTAAGGGTCTTAATGCAAGTGGGTCGGGCTCTAACAGCAGTGAGTGGACACTACAGTACACTCCAAGTTAGTGTTCTTGAGACAGATATCTGTCCAAATTCCTCTCTCATTAGTGGTCAGTGTTGACATTGTTATAATTTAAGCAGTCTTTACCTAACCAAAAGATGTACTCTTTAATGTTGTTATTGCTAGGGTTGAGCGAGTAGCCGGTACAGAGATCATACTTTTTACAAGTATCAAGAGTAAAATGTGTCAGTATGCGTACTTATAAATGTAGCAACTTTCATTAAAAAACGTATTCTGTAAATTGTTCTCTTAATCTAAAACATTCCTCTGTAGTTCAGTTCTGTAAATAGTTTCCTAATAAATATAATTATTGGTTGCTTTTATTCAGTGGATTCTTGCAAATGCCATTAGGAGCACTAGGAGGAGCCAAAGGAACCTTTTTTTTTTCAGACTATCTGTCTCATGTACTACTGTCAGGATATAGTAAAAAAAATATATGACTAAAAGTTGTTTTTATAAAAGTTACTTACTGCAGCTACTCACTAAGAAAAAACAATGGGTAAAATGCTTCTTGGCATTTTCTATTTCCTTAGGCAACAATAACAACAATCAATGTTTAGGTTTTTTTAAAGACCTGACTTTTTTTTTTTAAATATATAAGCCTCTACCAATGAGTTGAGGAGTCGCCTCAATGTTAAAAGTAAGTGAGTATGAAAAGTCATAGTTACAGTAACTTTTTTGGAAATTATACAATGGAACAACATCAAATATATGATATAAATAATAATATAAGTAGTAGTAACAGATAATAATTTAATCAACAGTTCATCATACAAATTAGTATTTTTTATGACTTGTTTTTTAAAAGTAGCATATAGGGAACTAGATCTAAATTTCCTCCTACAGCCGTATGTTGCAAATGACAATAAAATAACCTTGAATCCTTGAATATTGACAACAGTGGATGTTCATAAATCTTTTTGTTTAATAAAAATTCCACCATCTCTCTCCATGTTTGCATGTCCACAAGCCCTGCCTGTGTTTGATTGTGCATTTGTGTGTGTATAAAAGTGTGTGTATAAAAGTGAAAAAAATTATTTGTCCAATAGGGGATTAATAAAGTAAATCTTAAATCTTATCTTAATGGACAATTCAGCTGTTTGGTTGAGCATGTTTTAATAAAAGTAAAAAATCTAACTTGATGAATGATTTCAGCAGATATATGATGGAATAACATTAAATGTGTTGTTTTACCAACAGTGAATGATCAGAAGTTTTAAATTTTGTAGCAAATTGTAAATCAATATTTTCCGCTTAATCCCACCCACTTTTGCTTTAAGCACCACCCTTTATGAGTACGGCTATGAAAACAGATAATTTAGTTAGTTTAACAGATACAGATATTGGTGTACTCGCTCATCCCTAATTACTGCACCCAATAGTGCCTCAACTTTCCTCATATGATCAGCACTCTGCCAATCATACAAGTACTGCTCATGGTCTCAACATGTTTCCTTTTTTTCAACCTGAGTGTGGACTGTTATCCAAGAGTAAACAGCTGCGTTCCAAGAACCAAATTAGCTGGAAGAGAATTAACAGGATTAAACATCATGTTAATCTGGATTAGTTAAAGTATATGTACAATAATGCTATCCTGTTAAACTCTTTGTTTTATTTACAAAGGAATGTAAAGAAGTCAATCATTAATCATTTAGACTTAGTTGTTGTTAATGTTGTATTCATCTATGTATTAAACTATAGATCAATTTGAGATTGATTGCATGCTCCAGTACTGTGCTTTTAATTCTGTTGGTGGGTGGAGCATTTTGTTTACATTTGGTAAGAGGTTGTGTCTTTAAATGAATAAAGTGTTATGCCAGTCAGTGGTACAGTGCAGTCTTTACATTGAGCTGGTTGGTGGGTTTGTGTTGGTCAGTTGATGAATAAATTGTCACCTGTCACTTCATGTGGATATTAGAACATACATTTTCTCATTGTGTGTTAGCTGGGCTACGAGCTGAAAACTTCACTGATGTTAATTAATGTTGAGTTGTGATTAAGGTTAAAGACTATCAGTATATCAGGATCATATCACTC
The DNA here is from genome assembly GCF_905237075.1 of Dicentrarchus labrax. Classification (NCBI taxonomy): domain Eukaryota; kingdom Metazoa; phylum Chordata; class Actinopteri; family Moronidae; genus Dicentrarchus; species Dicentrarchus labrax. The sequence goes on from NW_026136717.1 coordinate 1,085,776, forward strand.
GCCAAGGGTGCAGTGACAAACATTGCTGTGCCATTCAGCAGCCACAGAGCTTGAACCTGTGCTTGGTTTACGTCATTTTTATAATTTTGAAAAGGTCTTTGTGCATGCCACCACCGCCACACAACCCCAGCAGAAATTGGGGATTTTGTCTCAGAGCTAGAAAGTAGAAAAAAGGCCTGATACAGCTACTGTATACGTTTTATAAAAACTACCTATTGCAGCTTTAAGGAGGGGCTTTGTGTCAGAATGAGGGACATAGCTTGAAAACTGCTGTCTAAATGAAAAAACAAACTGGCAGTTTGACAGAATAATATATACTAAAGGACCACTAACTATTTTTTTACTAGAATGAACCTTCATGCTCATAAACAGTGCGGTTTGGGTGGAAAGTTGGGGGTTTGGGGTTGTTATTGGGCACCACAAAAAAACCAGGGAGTGTATAAGTGATGATCATTGTTAGTGTACAGGGACTGAAAACAGTCAAACTACATCAGATGTACATAAATGTGCATGAACTGGTGGGATCCATTCATCTGTCTGTGTGTTCTCAGAGTGCCTGCAAAACATCCAGCTCAGCTCAACAGGTGAGAAGAGAGGGAGTCACACACACACACACACATACACACACACACAAAGCTGAAGCAGGGAAGAAGAATTGGATGACACACAGTGAGAGACAGAGGGAGGGACTGAATTACCATAGAAA